>NC_134211.1:111691602-112316602 GCF_965140235.1 Caretta caretta
GCGGGTTCAGCTTCATTGTCCACCAAAACAGGCAATGTTCAGGGTCCAAACCCTTGTGGATCTCGGAGACCTGCTGGCGGTGCAGGAGCCATTGTGCCTTCTACACAGTTCTTCCAGCTCACTGGCAGTATGGCCTCAATGGAGCAATGAAACCAGGGCTTCCCTGCCACTGCACCTCTACCCCAACATTGCAGGAGGAGTCTATACAAAAGCTAGAGCACCCTCAGTCTGTATTACTTTCTTAGTGGATTTTCTGCTGTGGATAGAATGATGAACTGAGCCTCAGACTCACGCTGGGTCCTTCACCAGGGTGCGGGGCTGAAAACGTAGGTGCTACGTCTATCTGCACAAGAAGGGTGAGAGCCCTATGCAGAGGATCCCCTCTGCTTGTGGGTCCCCGAGGAATCTGTTGCTCTTGGAGGGTCCAGATTCTCAATAGCCATAATTTGACGTGGTTTCACAGAAAGCAGTGAAGCTATATTGAGGATCTGGCACTAGGACTTCATGAGGAGGTTTCTGTTTGAAGCAAGTTTACCTGTTGTTTGTCAGAGCCCTGTGATGTGATAAATATTCAGCTGTCGTATTTTTGTTTTCTTTGAATACTGAAGTCCTTGTCATCTTCCGAATCACTCTTAACTGGATTAGACTCATTAAATCTTTACAAAAATGGGGTACAACTGATTTACAGTCAAGTTATCCTGTCCTCTTATTTCCTGGCCCCCAATAAGTGACACGGATGCATCTTTTCATGTAGGCACTGGTGTTTCCATCCCCGAGTCTATCTCATAGAATGATCTGGGGGCCAATGCCACCTCCCTATTGATTTGAGCTGCCACTTTGTTCTTTGTTGTGTGTGTATGGGGGTGGGGGGGATGTGAGAAAACCTGGATTTGTGCTGGAAATGGCCCACCTTAATTATCATGCACATTGTAGGGAGAATGGTCACTTTGGATGAGCTATTACCAGCAGGATAGTGAGTTTGTGTGTGTGGTTTTTGGGAGGGGGGTGAGGGGGTGAGAGAACCTGGATTTGTGCAGGAAATGGCCCAACTTGATTATCATGCACATTGTGTAAAGAGTTGTCACTTTGGATGGGCTATCACCAGCAGGAGAGTGAATTTGTGTGGGGGGGTAGAAGGTGAGAAAACCTGGATTTGTGCTGGAAATGGCCCAACCTGATGATCACTTTAGATAAGCTATTACCAGCAGGACAGTGGGGTGGGAGGAGGTATTGTTTCATATTCTCTGTGTATATATAAAGTCTGCTGCAGTTTCCACGGTATGCATCCGATGAAGTGAGCTGTAGCTCACGAAAGCTCATGCTCAAATAAATTGGTTAGTCTCTAAGGTGCCACAAGTACTCCTTTTCCTTTTGCGAATACAGACTAACACGGCTGTTACTCTGAAACCTGTCACTTTGTTCTTGTATCTTTAGGGAAGGTGGAAATCTGAGATTTAAAAGATTCCTCAAGTCTTTGAAATTTATCACTACTGCATAATAAACTAATGAATAAATCTTCAAAAGACAACTCAGCATTTAGATGCTGTATGGGCCCAAAGCTTCAAAGAAACTTCTGACAACTGGAAAGGAAATACTGGCTGTGCAATGATTTCCTTCATTTCTGAGCCAGCATAGTCCCTCTGATTTAATACCCAGGATGAATGCTTTCATTTTGCTGGTGGACAGGTCTTTCTGCAGCTCCCACATCCATTAATCTTGGCTTTATAAATCTTGAACATCTTCCTGCAGTCTGGAACTTTAATTCACCTTGACAACTTCCATCAGTGGCCCCCTTGTCATCCAACAAGACAGGGAGTTTCTCAGGAGACAGGTTTGCCTGGTACTGTGTGATAGCAGCGTGAACAGCTGAAAAAGACTGACAAGTTTGTGCTGGGGCTTGAAATCATTTCTGTTGTTTAATATTAATAAGGACAACAAAGTAGTGTTGTTATTACTGAGTGCCCAGAGGCCCCAAAAAGGGATCAGGACTCCATTTTGCTAGGTATGGTACACACACATCACATGAAGAGACAGGCCTTGCCCCAAAGCTCTTAATCTACATCTAGGATGAGACAACAGGTGGACATATGTAAGCAGGGACAAGGACAAGGTGACAGTGAAATTATTATATTAGGTATTTAAAGCATAAGTATCAAGTTCTTTGTAACTTAGTCTCTGTATTAGTGCTGATTTCATGTGCCAACATATAGCCAAAACCTGAGACGTCTCTAGAGGTCATCTCAGCCCATCCTCTTCTGAACAGACTGTCATGCAGTTTACTGCAGGGCGTCTTTCACAAGAGACCTGACAAATGTAGAGCCTGTCTTCTTCATTTGCACTGTATAATAGTAATAGTAATTAATAATACTCACCTCTACAGTTCCTTCCATCCAAGGATCTCCATGTGCTTTCCAAACATAGCCCTTGGGAGGTAGGTAGGTATTGTTATCTCTGTTTTACAGATGGGGAACTGAAGCCCAAATTAGTTAGCCACCTTGCCCTGAGTCAGTGGTTCTCAAAGCCAATCCGCTGCTTGTTCAAGGAAAGCCCCTGGCAGGCCGGACCTGTTTGTTTACCTGCCATGTCTGCAGGTTCAGCTGATCGTGCCTCTCACTGGCCACGATTCACCGCTCCAGGCCAATGGGGGCTGCGGGACGCCTAACCTGCGGACGCAGCAGATAAACAAACTAGTCCAGCCCACCAGGGGCTTTCCCTGAACAAGCGGTGGACCGGCTTTGAGAACCACTGCCCTAAGTCACACAAGAAGCGTATGGCGGAACCAGGGATGGAATTCCTGTCTCCTAGCACTGTGCCTTAAGAGCAAGACTATCATTCCTCCCCTTTAAGATCCCAGGTCTTTTCATAAGAAAGTAATGTCCAAAGTGCAGATGCTCCCACCATTGGATGTAATGGGCCACGGTGTCCTGGGCCCTGCACATTGCAGAGTTGGCTGCCCTTTGTGAGGAAATTCTCCAGGGGGAGTTTGTGAAGTACTTTGTTATCATTTGGTTGACATTTGGTTTGTTATTATTCTCCTCTTACAGCTGAGTAGATAAAATACCCCTGGAATACTCCAGTACAAAGCAAGTTTTTACCCTTGATGTTGAGAAGGAGTCATGAATGAGAATCAATCAGTAAAGTGATTCCATACCAAAGCTGCACTCTCTCTTTATGGCTGTCACACAGTAATGTGCCCCCAAAGTAACTTGATTTCAAAGGACAGATAGAATAAAAGTATTCCATTTGCCACTTAGACGCCAAAATTGCAGCAGGTGTTTTGTTCTCAAACTAATTACTCAGAAAGAACTGGGTACAGTTGTACCAAGTGACAAGGCTAGACTATGAAGATAATGAGCAGAAACTCCAGAAGGAAAAACAATCAAAGGAGAGGCTGTGTGAAAACAATGCCCCTTAAGGCCTTGATCCAGCAAACGTTTGCTCACACGTTTGTCAGTCTGTGGTTAGTCTTACTCAAGTCAATAGGATTACCTGCATGCTTAAAGTTCAAGTGTTTTCAGGAGTACAGTCTGATTGTGCTGTCATTGTTTTCTCTATATACAGTGCCCCTTGCAGCCCATGCAAGTGGGAGCTGGGAGGCATCAGCTTCTCTACTCCCATCCAGAGCTAGATGAGAAATTGTTTTGGTGCTAAAGAGCTGGCCATGAATATGTTTGCACTCAGTGGGCCTGATTCTCCTCTAGTTCACACTACCATAAAACAGGAATAGCCAGTCTGAGAGAGGAGAATCATGCTCACACAAGGGGCCAGTATCCCAGCTGGTGTAAATCAGTTGTAGCTCCAAGGCTTTTGTGGAGCTGCTCTGAGTTACAGCAGATGAGGATCAGCCCAAGAGATCAGCTGAAGCTCCCTTTGAAGTCAGGGTGAGTTGCAGATCCTTAGAGTCTCTGAAAATCAGGCCTTCAGTGTCCCAGGTTGGGAACCCAAAAACTGAGGCTCACAAAATCATTAGCCAATTTTGAAAATATCTCAGTTAACTTCTTTGTTCCTCAGCATTCCTATCTGTAAAATAAGGATAACAACTCCTCCATCCTGGGGTGGTGCAAGAATTATTTTATTGATGTTTGTGAGAGGCTGTGACTGGGGTCCCACTGGGGGCCACTCAATTAGGGTAAACTGCAAAGAATGGGGCAGATAATCTCCAAAGCTGGTGGATATTTTCCATACTTAGATTTACCAAACCAGCATAAAACAGCTTCTTTATTACCTCACTGGTTGTCCGGAAACCAACAACACAATTCCCTTAAAGTAACCCAGCCTCCGGCCTCCATCCAGGTATCCAAGTCAAACATGATGAAGATTTTGAAAATCTTTTCATCATATAAAAGAAAAGGTTCTACCAATCCCAAAGAATCATATACATTGTCTCCCAGGTTATTGAATATTCCAGATCTTACCCAAATACATACATACAGCCAACTCTTACTAACTAAACTAAAGAGAGAGAGTACGGTTAAAAGATCAATATACATACAGACATGAGTTCACTTCTTGAGGTTCAGATTCATAGCAGAGATGGTGAACTTTGTAGTTGCAAAGAGTTCTTTTAGAATTTAGTTCATAGGTTATAGTCAAATGTCCAATATCAGATCCAGGGTGTACCAGCTTGACTGGGATCTCATCTTGCGACTCAAACTGCGCCTGATGAAGCTTAAGCAGAACTGAGATAAAAAGAATCAGGATCCAAGGATCTTTTATACAATTTCAGGTCTTCTTTAAGAAGTTGGAGTCCCTCGGGGAACAATAGGTAATTAGGGCGAGTTGCAAGGGGGTCCATCACCGGTATTTTAGCTGTATGAATTAACACAAGACAATCCCCTGTTCCTCCACCATTCACTGATCATTTGCTATAAATTTCAAAGAGAGATGAATACAGATATATCCCGTGTTTACACTTCATTTAAATGCTAGGATGTTCTTTTGATCTTTGAATTAACAGAATACAGCATAGACAGGGACAGTTGATTACATTGTTGACCCTATTTATATATATATAAATACACAAAAACACAAACATCTCCCCACATGTCTTTAAAGGTTGAATTTGAGTCATTTATTTTGCAGGATGTTTAACCCTTTCTGGCCATGAATCACAGAGGCACATTGATGTTTGTGACCCAGAAAAAAACAATAAATAAGCAACTCTCTTCTGTGAAGGTTGGCAAGGATTCCTCTGCCTACAAGTGCTTCAAAGTTAGGGTCTGTTTGGTGTCTCATCTTCAGATATTGATGCTGTTAAATAACTTAACCATGGCAACAAGCTCTGTTGCGAGTTTCTGTGAAGCCTGGAGACCATTCTTATGAACCTTACTAGACAGCCCATCATGTACTGCAAAAATGATTCTTTCATGTTTCTAACACCACCTCATGACCCCAGTGATAGGTATACTGTGGAAGCAGAGAAGGTAGAAACTAGATTGGTGCGAAGGGAGAGAATTTTCTGTTGTATTTTATACACAATATTTTTCCTGCAGGAGAGAGGAGAAGGTAATGCACAATGGGGTCCTGGGCTATGACTCAGGCTTCTTGGCACTGCTGCAGTAGGAATAATGAATAATTAAAATGTAAATCAAAGGGAACCCCCCATGTGAGATTTAAGATGGTGTTGCACATATTTGGCCATATTTTGATTTACTAGTGGAAATCCAGACTAACTCCCCTGAAACCAGTTGAGCTACTCTGGATTCTGAGATCAGAATCTGGCCTCCAAAAGAAACTCAGGAGAAAGCAGGTATTGTACTACATGATAGTACTGCATGCATTTTATTTCAGGGGGAATTATATGTCTATGATGTGTAAGAGACATACTTATGAACAAAGTTGCAGGTTTTTCAATTGTTACTTGGATAGCTAATTTATTTAAAAAAAATTAAATAGAGACTTGGGCTTGTAGCTCAAATCTGTGATGGTGAGGAATATAATTTTACGAAGTCTTTTGTCTCCAGCCTTAGCATGTGTAAACATTCAAATTCTTGGTCACTCCTGAAAATCAGTGTGGCGATCTCAGCCATTTGTGTACAATATAAAACCACCCCACAGTTTGGTACAATTATACACAATTGATAGTCTAAACCATCAAGAGAAACCTAGGAGTGGAATAGCAGGCAGTGTTGTGGGTCAAAATGGAAGGGCAATACAGATCCGTGGGTGGAAGTTTGCAGTGTCTCCAATATCTATGTTGTGAAGCAGCCTCTGGTCTCTCTTACACCAGTATAAATCAGGAGTACCTAATTTGGAGTCAGCACTGTTATCAACCCCAAACAGTCAAAAATCTTGAGTCAAAGTCATGGAAAATCAAGAGACTTGATTAAAAATCATGAGATTTTAAAGACATACATTTTAGACTCTTATTTGCTTTTCCATCTTTGATCCTTTAGGGTTTGCATTTTCCAGCTTTTCTATGCAACCCAGAGGGCTAGACACTTTTTTTTTTAAATGAAAGCTGAAATTCTTGTGTAATCACTTGAACCCAGAAGATGAGGCTTTAAGAAAAACACCAAATATCACGAGACTTGTGATAAAATCATGAAAGTTAGCAATATTGAGTCAGTGGTGTAAAAGTGAGATCCTTGAGATAAGAATCAGGCCCTGACTGTGCCGGGCTCAAGACAGCACTGAAATTCCCTCTTAACTGGCAAGTAAATCTGGAGTAGTCCAAAGTAAAGAGGAAACCTTTGTTTAAAAAGAAGCAGACTGGACCCTAACAGGTGTCCACTATCAAGAGCTCCTTTATAGTCCATTTAGTTGTAAGTGCTGGAGGTTTCCAGCTGCTGTGTTGTTTCGGGGAGCATACACCTAACAGGGATGATATTAACTGGAACCAAGCATCCAGAAAAGGGAAAGAATAACATTAAAACACTGACAGAAACAAGCAAAGCTAATTGATGTATATTCTCTACAGTAACTAAAATAAACATGGGGAGGGAGCTCACTGAATCACTGAGCTGGATGCTGATCTTGCTTATGCTAAGGTAAGTCCACTGACTGGCAGGATTACTCCTGCTTTACACCTGCATAAGTGAGATCAGAATCTGACCGGTTGGTCACAGAAATAACTGACAACAGAGACCAAGCAATGTAATTAGCTAGAGAAAAGATAGACCAGAGGTGGGCAAACTATGGCCTGCTGGCCACATCCGGCCCGCGGGACCCTCCTGCCCGGCCCCTGAGCTCCTGGCCGGGGAGGCTAGTCCCTGGCCCCTCCCCCATTGTCCCTCCTCCCCCGCAGCCTCACCTCGCCGCTGGCGCAATGCTCTGGGTGGCAGGGCTGTGAGCTCCTGGGAGAGCGCAGCTGCAGCGCCCAGCCTGACCCAGTGCTCTGTGCTGCGAGGTGGTGGCGGCGGCGTGGCTGGTGCTGGTGCTCCAGGCAGCGTGGTAAGGGGGGTTGGATAGAGGGCAGGGGAGTTCGGGGTGGTGGTCAGAGGGTGGAGTGTGGATAGGGGTTGGAGTGAGAACAGGGTGTCACTGGCTGAGCTGGCCCTGGAAGGGAGTTTGGGCCCAATTCAACCTGCATCTGGTTTTCTCCTGAATTGGGGCTGAGGAGCCTTCAGGTGAAGCGCCTGATCTGAGGGATCATGTGGTCAGGAAAGCTCACTGGACTAGGGTCAGGTGACTACAGGCTGGCAGCAGTACCTACTACACAAGGAGCTGCCCTTGTCTTAGCCAGGAACAGCCCAGGGCTTGGGAAGGGCCTAGGACAGGGGCAGGCAAACTTTTTGGCTTGAGGCCTGCATTGGGTTTTGGAAATTGTATGGAGGGCCGGTTAGGGGAGGGGATTGTGGCCATGTCCCAGCCGGCAGTATTGTAACTTGAGCCCAGTGTTATAGCATCTCAGCTTAAGACTGGAATATAGCATGCTGATACCTGTAATCCCCGCTACCCGCATCAAAGATGAGAGCAATTAGGTGCGGTGTTCAGGCTTTTGGCAAGCTGTCAGTGTTGCTCTGAGATGGGCAAACTTTGGGCATCCTGGGCTTAATGGTGGCAGTGGTATTAAAAAAAAAAAAAAGCACATTAGTACGTAAATACTAAGAGTGCCAGAAGACCTGTTAGCACCTATGTGGGCACCTATGTTTGGCTTGTTTTCTTAGTTCTTAAACACAAGCTGAGCTTTGTGTTCCTCAAAAGCAACATCTTCTGGCCAGGGCAGGGCATTAATAAGAGAGGAAGAACGGTCCACCTCTCCAAGCAAGAGGAAAGCTGAGCTACCATGCTCTTAATGGGAATCTCTGGTGATAGTGCTCTCTGCTGCTACATGGAGCTGCTACAACGAAGAGGTAAGGAGACAGACCTTCATAAAGGTAGTGAGGCATGATTAAAGTGCCCTGTTACCTAAAACTTAGGTTCTCACAACTCCTCCCAGCTGGAAGGACCCTGAATCCCAAAGGCAAGTTAAGGCAATTTGGTGTCAATTTGTGGCTAGTCTGAAAAAGTTGTCAAAACAATGACTAAAGTTATGGACTAATATTTACAGTTATGCAGACACTTTTCAGTTGAAAATTGTTTGCCCGTGCAATTCCTTTTCTATGCACAACTTGTATACGTGTGTCATACTGTCATGTAGATAATCACTGGGGATTGACCCTCGGCCCTCCAGACTTGAAAGCATGAGTCTCTACAGCTTGAGCTGAGAAACTATTTCATGTAAGTGGAAGCTGTAGCAGACTCTCCTCCACAGTGGATGGGACACAGAGGGAGACATGCAACGCATGGAAGAGTGGGTTACATGTGTTATGTACTCTTAGTTTTACTCTTAGTAGTGGAGGGGAGAGTTCTTTGTGGAGGGGCGAGGGGGGACTCAAAAGAGGAGGTATTCACTCATCATGAGGGAGGCTTTGGTGTCAAAGTGACTGGGAGCTGCTGGTTTTGAGAAGTCTTGTTGACTTGTAATCGGGAGCTGTGGTGCCTCATTAGGAAAACAATGGTGCTAATTCTCATGGTTGGTTTGGTTTTTGTTTTTAAAATCATGAGTCTTGTGATATTTGGTGGGTTTTTTCTTAGTCCTAGCTCCTGGAGTCAGGTGATTATGTGAGAATCTCAGCTTTCATTTTAAACAAAAAGCTAATCTCTAGTCCTCCTGAGTGCAGAGAAAAACTTGAGAGCGCGACACTACTGTAACGGTAAAGGCTCAGAAACCAGAACGCAAAGATGCATATGACTGAGGTTTAGGAGCTGTGACTTCTAGTTCTTGTTTTCCGAGTCTGTCTTTGTGCCTGTGGGAAGTCATTTCACTCATCTGCACCTTGGTTTTCCATCTATAAAATGGGGATAAATTCATGCAAATATACTAGGGGTGGCCAAATTTACTGAGCTTCTGAGCCACATGCGACAATCTTCAGAAGTTCAAGAGCCAAGGCACACCTGCCAGGGCACAGGGCTTCTAAGCCCCAGCAGGTGCACCCCACTGGGCTGAACTCCGTACCCCACTGCAAGGCAGAGGTCCTGAACTCTTCCCCCCCGACCCACCCACTGAAATATACTATAGAGAGCAAATAACAGCATAGAAAAGAACAAATCCTGTCAGATTGAATTCATATAGTGCTCAACTGCTGAACAACCACAAGGGGGCATATCTGTAGACATAATGCTGACAATAATCTTCCTAAAAAAGAAAAGGAGTACTTGTGACACCTTAGCGACTAATACATTTATTAGAGCATAAGCTTTCGTAAGCTGCAGCATACTTGTGACACCTTAGAGACTAACAGTCCTTTGTCTGCAGGTCAAGATTCAACATACACATCAGAGGACTATGATGTGACTGTGTCCCATAAGTTAAGAGAATGGAACTGTAGAACTCAAGAAACTTGCATTCAGCATTTAAAATAGGGAATTGTATACCCCTCCCCTTCTAGCATATGAAAGAGGAATGGACCTGATTAGGCACTCTGGGAAGTTCCTATATGCAAAAAGCAACCAGTTCCAGTAACTGAGGAATTGTTAAACATTCATAGTGTCTATGATGAGAGGTTATGTTAAAAAAATCCCACAACAGAAAACCAGATGCATTTTTTGTTAATTAGGAGCCATTCTGCATGAAAATTAAGACTCGGTATGAACATTTAGCTAAAATTTTGCTTAGACAGTTAACAGGAAGATCATTTTCAGAGTAGCAGCCGTGTTAGTCTGTATCCGTAAAAAGAAAAGGAGTACTTGTGACACTTTAGAGACTAACAAATTTATTAGAGCATAAGCTTTCGTGAGCTACAGCTCACTTCATCTTGACCTGCAGACAAAGGACTGAGGTCTTCTAGCCTCATTCAATTACCTCCCCAAAATTGCCAGGCCATAGGCAAAGAATGCAATATCAAAAAGACAAAAAATTAATTGAACCCTCAAGAGGGCACATGGCTCACAAAGTATCCTTGAGATCTTTCTGTCTTTATCCTTCCTCCCTTTTTATGACCCTTCCTTGTTGTGTCACAGAAAGTTAAGGGGTGACTTGATAATGGTCTGTCGGTACCTATGGGGTCTCTAAGGGTATGTCTACACTACGAAATTAGGTCAAATTTATAGAAGTCGGTTTTGTAGAAAGCGTTTCTATACAGTTGATTGTGTGTGTCCCCACACAAATGCTCTAAGTGCATGTAGTCGGCGGAGTGCGTCGAGGCAACCGTCGACTTCCGGAGCGTTGCACTGTGGGTGGCTATCCCACAGTTCCTGCAGTCTCCGCCGCCCATTTGAATTCTGGGTAGAAATCCCAGTGCCTGATGGGGCTAAAACATTGTCACGGGTGGTTCTGGCTACATATCGTCAGGCCCCTGTTCCCTCCCTCCCTCCGTGAAAGCAAGGGCAGACAATCGTTTTGCACCTTTTTTCTTGAGTTACCTGGGCAGACGCCATACCACGACAAGCAAGGAGCCCGCTTAGCTCACTGTCACCGTGTGTCTCCTGGGTGCTGGCAGACATGGTACTGCATTGCTACACAGCAGCAGTTTATTGCCTTTTGGCAGCAGACAGGGCAGTATGACTGGTAGCCGTCATCGATGTAGTCCTGGGTGCTCTTTTAACCGGGTGCTGGGCAAACATGGGAGTGACTCAGCCAGGTCATTTCCCCTGTTTCGTTTCATGGCGATTCAGTCCCGCACTGTCTTTTAATCTGCAGCCAGCAGAAGATGACGGCCAGTAGTCATACTACACAGTCTTCTGCCGAGCACCCAGGTGTTGACGATGGCTAGCAGTCATACTGCACAGTCTGCTGCCAGCAAGATGTATAAAGATAGATGAAGTGGCTCAAAACAAGAAATAGACCAGATTTGTTTTGTATTCATTCTCCTCCCTCTGTGAAATCAACGGCCTGCTAAACCCTGTTTCAGAAGCTGCAGGAAGGGACTTTATTCCCAGACCAGAAAATAACCTTTGGGGATGTTGAAATGCCAGTAGTTATCCTTGGGGACCCAGCCTACCCCTTACTGCCATGGCTCATGAAGCCGTACACAGGCAGCCTGGACAGTAGTCAGGAGCTGTTCAACTACAGGTTGAGCAAGTGCAGAATGGTGGTAGAATGTGCATTTGGACATTTAAAAGCGCACTGGCGCAGTTTACTGACTTGGTTAGACCTCAGCGAAACCAATATTCCCACTGTTATTACTGCTTGCTGTGCGCTCCACAATATCTGTGAGAGTAAGGGGGAGACGTTTATGGCGGGGTGGGAGGTTGAGGCAAATTGTCTGGCTGCTGGTTACACACAGCCAGACACTAGGGCGGTTAGAAGAGCACAGGAGGATGCGGTGCGCATCAGAGAAGCTTTGAAAACCAGTTTCATGACTGGACAGGCTACGGTGTGAAAGTTCTGTTTGTTTCTCCTTGATGAAACCCCCCGCCCCTTGGTTCACTCTACTTCCCTGTAAGCTAACCACCCTCCCCTCCTCCCTTCGATCACCGCTTGCAGAGGCAATAAAGTCATTGTTGCTTCACATTCATGCATTCTTTATTCATTCGTCACACAAATAGGGGGATAACTACCAAGGTAGCCCAGGAGGGGTGGTGGAGGAGGGAAGGACAAGGCCACACAGTACTTTAAAAGTTTTAAACTTTAAAACTTATTGAATGACAGCCTTCTGTTGCTAGGGCAGTCCTCTGGGGTGGAGTGGCTGGGTGGCCAGAAGCCTCCCCACCGCGTTGTTGGGCGTCTGGGTGTGGAGGCTATGGAACTTGGGGAGGAGGGCGGTTGGTTACACAGGGGCTGTAGTGGCTGTCTGTGCTGCAGCTGCCTTTGCTGCAGCTCAACCATACACTGGAGCATATTGGTTTGATCCTCCAGCAGCCTCAGCATTGAATCCTGCCTCCTCTCATCACGCTGCCGCCACCTTTCAGCTTCAGCCCTCTCTTCAGCCCACCACCTCTCCTCCCGGTCATTTTGTGCTTTCCTGCACTCTGACATTGTCAGCCTCCACACATGCGTCTGTGCTCTGTCGGTGTGGGAGGACAGTATGAGCTCGGAGAACATTTCATCACGAGTGCGTTTTTTTCACCTTCTAATCTTCACTAGCCTCTGGGAAGGAGAAGATCCTGTGATCCTTGAAACGCATGCAGCTGGTGGAGAAAAAAAAAGGGACAGTGGTATTTAAAAAGACACATTTTATAGAACAATGGTACACTCTTTCATAGTAAACCTTGCTGTTAATATTACATACATAGCACATGTGCTTTCATTACAAGGTCACATTTTGCCTCCCCCCAGCACGTGGCTAGCCCCTCCACCCCGCCACCCAACCCCCGGCTAACAGCAGGGAACATTTCTGTTCAGCCATAGGCAAACAGCCCAGTAGGAACAGGCACCTCTGAGTGTCCCCTTAAGAAAAGCACCCATTTCAACCAGGTGACCATGAATGATATCACTCTCCTGAGGATAAAACAGAGAGATAAAGAACGGATGTTGTTTGAACGCCAGCAAACATACATTGCAATGCTTTGTTCTACAATGATTCCCGAGTATGTGCTACTGGCCTGGAGTGGTAAAGTGTCCTACCATGAAGGACGCAATAAGGCTGCCCTCCCCAGAAACCTTTTGCAAAGGCTTTGGGAGTACATCCAGGAGAGCTGCAAATGCCAGGGCAAATTAATCATTAAACATGCTTGCTTTTAAACCATGTATAGTATTTTAAAAGGTACACTCACCAGAGGTCCCTTCTCCGCCTGGCGGGTCCGGGAGGCAGCCTTGGGTGGGTTCGGGGGGTATTGGCTCCAGGTCCAGGGTGAGAAACAGTTCCTGGCTGTCGGGAAAAATGGTTTCTCCGCTTGCTTGCAGTGAGCTATCTACAACCTCATCATCATCATCACCAAAACCTGCTTCCTTGTTGCCTCCATCTCTATTGAAGGAGTCAAACAACATGGCTGGGGTAGTGGTGGCTGAACCCCCTAAAATGGCATGCAGCTCATCATAGAAGTGGCATGTTTGGGGATCGGACCCGGAGCGGCCATTCGCCTCTCTAGTTTTCTTGTAGGCTTGCCTCAGCTCCTTCAGTTTCACGCGGCACTGCTTCGGGTCCCTGTTATGGCCTCTGTCCTTCATGCCCTGGGAGATTTTGACAAATGTTTTGGCATTTCGAAAACTGGAACAGAGTTCTGATAGCACGGATTCCTCTGCCCAAACAGCAATCAGATCCCGTACCTCCCGTTCAGTCCATGCTGGAGCTCTTTTGCGATTCTGGGACTCCATCATGGTCACCTGTGCTGATGAGCTCTGCATGGTCACCTGCAGCTTGCCATGCTGGCCAAACAGGAAATTGAAATTCAAAAGTTTGCAGGCCTTTTCCTGTCTACCTGGCCAGTGCATCTGAGTTGAGAGTCCTGTCCAGAGCAGTCACAATGGAGCACTCTGGGATAGCTCCCGGAGGCCAATACCGTCTAATTGCATCCACAGTACCCCAAATTCGACCCGGCAAGGCCGATTTCAGTGCTAATCCCCTTGTTGGGGGGTGGAGTAAGGAAATCAATTTTAAGAGCCCTTTAAGTCGAAAAAAAGGGCTTCGTCATGTGGACGGGTGCAGGGTTAAATTGATTTAACGCTTCTAAATTCGACCTCAACTCGTAGTGTAAACCAGGGCTAAGAGTAGAGGGGTCTTCATTCTAGCTGACAAAGCATAGCAATGGCTGGAAGTTGAACCTGGACAAATTCAGGCTGCAAATAAAGCCTGGTTTCTTAACAGTGAGGGTAACTGACCACTGGAACAACTTACCAAGGGACGTGGTGAATTCTCCATCATGGGAAGTCTTTAAATCAAGATTGAACAAGAGCATGTGTTTTAGAACGACATCCAGTCACAGGCTGTTAGACTCAATGCAGAAGTTACTGAGTGAAATTCTCTGGCCTGTGTTATGCAGGAGGTCAGAGTGTATGATCATAATGGTCCCTTCTGGCCTTAAAATCCATGAGTATGTTCTTTGGGGCAGGAACTGTCTTTACTTTGTGGGACACTTCTGGGCACTATATCAAAGTATATTAACTGTATGTGGGAGCCACACTCACAAGAGCAATTACAAAATCTGTGCACAAAATAAATTCACTGTCATTTTGAAGATCCCATCCTGAAAACATGTCTGAGTAAAGTTACTCATGTACAAATCATCCTGTTAATTTCAATTGTGTGACTCATATGAATAAAATTTCTTGCCTAAGGTAATGTACACACTACAGCTTAAGTGGGTATAAGTTATGGCGCTGAGGGGTGTACGTCGACAGGCGAGCTCTCTCCCACTGCCTTAGAGCATCCGCACTAGTAGCGCTATAGCAGTGCAGCTGCGAGCTCTGGAGGGTAGCCATAGGCGGTAGGTCTGAGGGACTGGATCCCGCGGTTTTATGCCTTGTCATGTACATTTCCTGACTGTAGCTTCAGAATTCCACAACACTGTGTGAGCACCGTGGAAATGAAACACACGCTTATGCAAAAACTTTAGTTGATTTACCTCCCTTTCAACCAACTGGTGCTCTTAGGTGGATTTTGTTGTTTTCCAGAATTGGATCCATGGCTTTAAATGCCGAGCCTATTTAAGTGCACATCAAGCTTTCTTTGTTTTGGTTTTTTTTTTCTTTTTAAAGAGAGTAAAGCTAATGACTGACAAATAATACAATGAAATGGCGTGGGAGAGGGTGTGGGGGGGACCCCAAAGAATAGGAGAAGAATGAAAATAGAGCAATTAAAATCACAGGAACGGAATGTGCTGCTCAAACACCTTGCCTGTCTCTAGTACTGTGCAATGCAAAACTCTCTCTCTTTAGAAAGGTTTCAGAGTAACAGCCGTGTTAGTCTGTATTCGCAAAAAGAAAAGGAGTACTTGTGGCACCTTAGAGACTAACCAATTTATTTGAGCATAAGCTTTTGTGAGCTAGAGCTGTATCTCATGAAAGCTTATGCTCAAATAAATTGGTTAGTCTCTTTAGAAAAGAAGCCATCCCGTTTATCTACAGAACAGAGGTAACAGCAGATAATGTTAAGTTACTAAATGCCCCTTTACTGTTTGAGTGATCAAAAGAAATTGAATGCACAATCCTAAAGAGAAAACACAAAGTAGCAGCCCCTGCCAGAAAAGCTGCAGTGTAACAAAAAGAGAAATGCACAGCAGGGAAAATGGCACAGTGTTCAAGACACTCACACAAGGCTCCCCGGCCCACGCACAGGCAACTTGTTAAGAACAGCTCTGCAGTCTGATGGCAAAGGTTTAGACTTCACTTACATTCAGAATATTTCTCCTAGCTATAATTAAACTCCCAGAAGAACTACTGCACTACATATTAATTAACGTGAGGGATACATGAGGCTGGAGGGGGAGCCTAAGAGAAAGCAAATGTTTGCTTCCAAAATATAGTCAGTCTCTCAGCCTGCTTGTCTGTAGAAAAATAATTAACTGTCCTGCCCTTATGTTGATTTCTGAGTGTGGGGATCATTATTTCACTGTAAATGCATTCAGCTCTTAACTGAGCGAGCACGATGCTGAGTGCAGTATACCTGCGTAGACAGGCTGATGAACTATGAATATTTAAGGTGACAGCCCAAGGAAAGAGAGCTCCCCACAAGCATAGAAAGACTCTTGGCTGACAATGGACCAGATCCATCCCTGATGTATCTCCAGTGGAGTTCCAAGAAGGGTTGAATTTTGGCCCAGTGATTTCAGGGGGGGAGTTATTTTTGTCCTTGAAGGGAAGCAACATACAAACCCTACAGAAACCACTGCTTTAGTCTGGACATATTGTACACTATGCACAGTGGTCCTGTCCTGAGGGGTGCTGGGTGCTCTCCACTCCCTTTGAGGCTGATGGGAGTTAGAGGCGCTTGTACCCACTCAGGAGGCTCTTGAAGGATCAGGGCCCAGGAGTGAAATTAGCTGTTTCTGAGCCTGCGGCTGGTGTTGGAGAATGAAACAGGGTGAAATCCTGCTTGTCTTATTCATGCTATTAGTCCCATTACTCCCAATTAAGCTAATCTTGTGAGTAAAGGGAGCAGTATTCAGCCCATAAAGATATGAAAGTCTGGTGTCATAAGAACGGCCATACTGGGTCAGACCAATGGTCCATCTAGCCCAGTATCCTGTCTTCTGATAGTGTCCAGTGTCAGATAGTTCAAAGGGAATGAACAGGACAGGGCAATTATCAAGTGATCCATCCCCTGTTGTCCAACCCCAGGTTCTGGCAGTTTAGACACACGCAGAGCATGAGGTGGCGTCCCTGACCATCTTGGCTAATAACCTTTGATTACCCTAATTCTTTTTTGAACCCAGTGTCAGAACTTCTAAACCAGATTCCATTCTGCTGCTTTCATAGTGCTTTAACGGTTAGAGAAGTAACTGAGAAACTACACCTTCTTCGAGTGATTGCTCATGCGTATTCCACAATAGGTGTGCGTGCTCACCAAGTGCACAGGTGCCGGAAGATTTTCCCCTAGCAGTACCTGTAGGGGGAGCACCCCAGCGACCCCTGGAGTGGCGCCTCCATGGCGCGGTATAAAGGGAGCTCCGCGCTCCCCCCACCCTCAGTTCCTTCTTGCCGCCCGTGAAGGTGCATTCGGAACTGCTCTGCTCCAGCTTTGCTGTAGCTCGTCCCCAGAATTTTTTGTTCGTTCAGGGCTAGTACCTGTAGTTAGTTAGCTGTTACAGTTAGTTCATTTAGTTAGAGTACCCAGGCCAGGGCATGCCCCACGCCCCAGGTTTGAAGGCGTGCAACACTTGTGGGCGTTCTATGCCAAGGAGTGATCCACACGCAGACTGTCTATGAAGGCCAAAGGGGGACTCAGGCCCATCCTGGACCTGCAGGATCTGAACCGGTTTATGGTCAAACTCAAGTTCTGCATGGTCTCCCTGGCCTCCATCATCCCCTCCCTGGATCTAGGGGATTGGTACGCCGCCCTGGATCTGCAGGACACGTATTTCCACATCCACATATTCGAGGGGCACAAATGCTTCCTCCGTTTCCTGGTAGGACAGAATCACTACCAATTTATGGTCCTCCTGTTTGGCCTATCCACTGCCCCAAGGGTGTTCACAAAATGTATGTCGGGGTAGCGGCCTACCTCAGGCACTGGGGGGTCCAGATCTTTCCCTACTTGGACGATTGGCTGGTCAATGGCAGCTCCCGATCGCAGGTGCGGGATCACGTGATGCTTCTACTGTCCATGTGTGCTGTGTTGGGCCTGTCAGTAAACAGCACCAAATCCACGTTAGTCCCGGTCCAGCGCATAGAGTTTATCGGGGCACTCCTGGACGCCTCATCAGTCATGGCTTTCCTCCCACCTGACAGATTCGAGACCCTAAAAGGGCTCAGCGACACGGTCACAAAGTTCCCTGTGACAACAGCCAGAGCGTGCCTCCAGCTCCTGGGTCACATGTCGGCATGCACGTATGTGGTCCGCCACACCAGGCTCTGAATGAGCTTTGGCTGGCCTTGGAGTTCTCCCAGGCCCGGGATAGGATGGACAGGGTCCTCACTGTGCCCGACCCAGTGATTGCCTCCCTTCAGTGGTGGTCCACCCCGAGCAACATGCTCCAAGGGGTCCCTTTTCGAGACAGGGCCCCGTCGTTGGAGCTGGTGTCCAATGCGTTGGACCTGGATTGGGGGGCCCATGTGGGGCCTATTCAGACCCAAGGGCTGTGGTTGGCCCCAGAGCTATTCCTACACATAAGTGTCAAGGAACTCAGGGTGGTGCGTCTGGCGTGCGTGGCCTTCCACTTGCACTTACAGGGCAAGGTGGTCAGGGTCCTCACGGACAATACGGCCTTGATGTTCTATATCAACAGGGAAGGCGGGACCCGATCATCTGCCCTCTGCCATGAAGCCCTCAGACTGTGGGACTTCTGCATCGCCCACGACATCTCTCCGAGGGCCTTCCACCTGCTGGGTATCCGCAACACGTGGTCAGATCGCTTGAGCAGGGACTTCTCCTCCCAGCACGAGTGGTCTCTCCACCTGGAAGTGGTTCACCAGCTCTTCCAAGTGTGGGGAACTCCCCAGGTGGACCTGTTCGCGATGACACAGAACCGGCGCTGCCCCCGGTTCTGCTCCAGGGCAGGTCTGGGAAAGGGCGCTATCTCCAATGCCTTCCTCCTGTCCTGGTCGGACCAGTTTCTCTATGCCTTCCCCCCCGTTCCCTCTCATCAGCAGGGTCCTGGAGAAAGTAAAAATGGACAAGGCACAGGTTCTCCTGATTGCCCCGGCAGCATTGGTACGGGACCCTCATGGACCTGGCAGTGGCTCTTCCACAGCTGTTGCCACTCTGCCCGGACCTGCTCTCCCAGGACCAGGGCCGCCTGCTCCATCCCAACCTAGCAGGTCTCCACCTCACATTGTGGCTGCTCAATGGCTAGGCGGGGAGGAACGGACGTGTTCGGAGGGGGTCCAGCATGTCCTTCTGGAAAGTGGGCGGCCCTCCACACGCCGTTCCTACTTGGCAAAGTGGTCCCGGTTCTCCAGATGGGCTGCCAAGCAGGGTGTTTCCCTGGTGGCCACCCCGATCCAGCTTATCCTGGACTACCTCCTTCACCTTAGAGCCCAGGGCCTGGCGCCCTTGTCGGTCAGGGTGCACCTGGTGGCCATATCGGCCTTCCATCCCCCAGTGTAGGGACACATGGTGTTCTCCCAAGCTATTACTGGACCATTCCTTAAGGGATTGGACTGTCTTTTCCCATATGCTAGGCCCCCGTCCCGCCGTGGGACCTGAACTTGGTGTTATCCCGTCTCACAGGGCCCCCGTTTGAACCTCTGGCCATGTGCTCCTGGTCTCACCTCTCATGGAAGGTGGCCTTCCTGGTTGCTATCACGTCGGCCAGGCGGGTCTCGGAGCTCGGATGGCATTTTCCAGCCTGTCCTCTGCCCCAAGCCACACGCATCCAGTGAGGAACGCCACCTCCACACGCTCGACGTGCGTAAGGCACTGGCCTTCTACCTGGAATGGACTAAGCCATTCAGGAAGTCCTCTCAACTGTTTGTTGCCTCAGCTGAACGCATGCGAGGTAGGTCGATTTCCACCCAGTGCTTCTCCCACTGGATCACCTTGTGCATTCGCACCTGTTATAATCTGGTGGGTGTTCCCCCGCCACCAACTGTAAAGGCACACTTGACTCGGGCCCAGGCCTCGTCGGCTGCCTTTGTGGCCCATGTCCCTATCCAGGATATTTGTAGGGCTGCCACTTGATCTTCGGTTCACACATTTACCTCGCACTATGCAATTGTCTCCCAAACCAGGGATGATGCCAGGTTTGGCAGAGCTGTACTGCATCCCAGGGATCTGTGAACTCCTCCCACCTCCAACAGATATAGCTTGGAATCACCTATTGTGGAATACACGTGAGCAATCACTCGAAGAAGAAAAGACAGTTACCTTTTCCGTAACTGGTGTTTTTCGAGATGTGTTGCTTATGTCTATTCCACATCCCACCCTCCTTCCCCTCTGTCAGAGTAGTCTGGCAAGAAGGAACTGGGGGTGGGGGGAGCGCGCAGCTCCCCTTATACCGTGCCATGGAGGCGCCACTCCAGGGGTCGCTGGGGTGTTCCCGCTACTGGTACTGCTAGAGGAAAACATCCCGGCATCGGTGCATGTGGCGAGCACGTACACCTATTGTGGAGCAACACATCTTGAAGAACACCAGTTCCGGAAAAAGTAGCTGTCTTTTTTTGAATATTCAATAGCAAGTCTCTGCTAAGCCAGCCTGAAATGAAGATAGAGAATTGATGACAAAGTTGGGCACACAAACAGCATTGTCAATATCACTCTTGGCAAAAGGCTGACCTCAGGTAAGAAGCTCAGATGTGCTGATTTTTATCAAATATTTTAATCCCAAATACAACTGATGGTTTATTAATGGAATTGGCTGGAAGAGCATTTGATTTTAGTTGATGTCTTTCATAAGGCACCTCCAAGTATTTTACAAAGTACTATGTTAAATACTCCCTGCAATGGAATTCCAGAAACAGCTTCATGGCGGTGAATGCTGCACACCACGGCTATTGCTCAGAATTTAGAGGTGATGACAACAGCAATAGAATGTAGAACATCCTGCTTCAAAACATCAGCTCCTACCCCGGCAGCTAAAGAAGAATCACCATTAGCTGTTAGCAGTAAAAAGCCTGACACACAGCTGACCAGTTCTGAATTCCAGTCAATAAAGGACAATGTATCTCGCTCATGCACATGCTACATCATTTGATACCCTTGGTTTAACAAATCTCATCCTGAAACTTCAGGGGTTCACAGGACTTCACATCTCACTGTAGCCAGGTGTGTAATAAATTAATGGCATGTAGGAACTTCCTGGTTATCAAAATGCTGCACAACATGGTAACTCAACGGCAAGATGAGGGATTAAACTGACATCCTCCAGTTCCAGAAACTTGCTTGAATTTACTCCGAGCACTCTTTCTGGCAAAAGAAGGCTTATGATGCAAAGCTAAGCAGTTCTTATTCAGTTCAGGAGAAGGCAGCGGTTCCCATATACACCAGCTTCTTCATCATACTGTGTATATATTACACCCACACTGGATATCCTTATGGTAATATAAAGAACAGCAATACAAAATGAACTACAAGCTAGGCAGTAATTAACCAGTGTTACTTTAACAGATTAAATGTGGCTCTCTACCTACATATTTTACCAAACATGGCAGAAATTGTTGTTTGTGTTTGAGCTGAGTGGCTGCTGTACACCTTTATGTGGTGCCCCTGTGAGAACCAAGTATGAATTATTGCTTTGGAACTTTCCGTGAAGCTCACAGAAAGTCATGGCGTTGGTGCTTTAGTTAGTTTGATTCTTCACACTCCTAGCAAGGGGTGGGGTATTGATTGTTTTCTTGTTACAAAGAGGAGACGTTTTCATAAACCTCTTGTGTGTTTGTAAGCAGTGTCAGGATGAGCTCCACCCTGACATCTGGTGGTGAGGTGTGGCAAGTTGTGGAAAAGAACTTCAGGGGCCGATCTCATTTGCATAGGCACACCCACCACGCCTAGAATGAGATCATAGCTGCCCAAATGGTCACTTTGGCTGCTGTGGGATCCCCAGTGTCTCTGTTATTGGGGCAGGAAGAATAAATTGTTATTACCCTGATTATGGGAACTGTGCTTGGAACTGTACGTGGCCTTTTGTTATGATGGAGGGATTCACCATCAACTAAGTAGCACTCGCTAGGCAAGGGTCATGGGTTCCAAAACTGTGAATGGAGAGAGGCTGGGGACAAGTACTAATACTTGGTGGCATGGGCCCCCTTGGTGAGGGCTTTACATGCTAGTTGCACTTCCTCCTCTCTCCACTGTGGAATATCAGAGTTAATTTTGATTTCATTAGAAGTCTAGTTATAGGCTGCTGAGCTCATTTTGGGCTGACAGTGCACCAGCACTGGGGCTCCCCTACTACAAGCTGAATTCACCTAAGAGCTGAAATCACTGAGTGTTGTGTTAAGTAGTGGAGGAGCTGGAAGATATATTGTGGAGCAGTTGGCGGGCCGGCTGGTGGAGCAGTTTGTGGATGGCAGGAGCTGCTTGTGGGCCGTGGAGCTGAGCGAAGGAGTTCGTGGGGCTGCTGGCGGAGTGGAGCGCAGCTGAGCGAAGGAGTTCGTGGGGCGGTCAGCTTCAGGTCATGTAAGGTGCCTCTTACCCCTGTCCCATTTCCACCCAGGTTGGGAGGTAAAGCTCCGCAGATAAACTTTCGAACTCTGGGGCTGCCCTGACCAGGGACAGAGACTTTTGGGGCATGGGACTTTGGGTGATTTGGGGTTGCTGGACACAAGAACCAAAGGGAAAAGGGCATGCCCCAATTTGCTTGGGGTGGGTTTTTGCTCATGGGTTTTGTTATGAATCCTGTTGGTGGTGTTTCCCAAACATAATGCCACATTGTTTCTCTCTGTTATTAAAAGGCTTTTGCTACACTCAGACTATGTGCTTGCGAGAGGGGAAGTATTGCCTCTTGGAGGCACCCAGCGGGGGTGGTATATATTTGTCCCAGGTCACTGGGTGGGAGCTCGAGCCGGTTTGCATTGTGTTATTGGAATGGATCCCCTAGATATTGAACCCGGCCCTTGTTGCTGCCAACTCTGACGGGCAGAAGGGTTACATGTTCAAGAGTGACTTCTGGAGGGAGGAAAATGTGGGCCTTGTGCCCTCTCTCACTTCTTTACAATGGATAAAGGAGGCCTGAAAGGGTTGCTGGGTGTTTTTTTGGTTTTTTTTTGTTAAAGTTTTCCTCAATTTTCTGCCTGTTGTTTACATTACAAATTCAGATGTGGCCCTGATTTTCTGGGCAGACTCTATATATGACTAGAGAACTAGTGGGCTTGTGATCTCACAGCCACCAGTGAAGTGTCACCTGCCTGACTGGATTTTATTCAGACTTTATTAACACTTGGGGGGAGGGGAGGGAAGGGGAGGGTCTGTTTAACATCTGGTTAACTCAAATGTGAGAAATGGAGTATCTACACTAAGCTTTTTTTACCCCATATTTCCAATCTTTTGCTACCCCCTGTAGCGGGGCAGTTACCCCGCTCCTAGAAAAAGGCTAGGCTGATTGGGGAAGCAGCCACCGCTGGGGCCACGCCTCAATCAGGCCACAGCTGGCCCTATAAAAGGGCTTTGGAGTGCCAGGGACCTGGCTGCTTGGGAGCTCAGAGTACCTGAGGTAGAGCAAGGCTGGGAAAAGGCAAGAGGGGCTGGGGACCTCCAGCCTGGCAAATCCCCAGGCCTTGCTCAGGGCCAAAGCAGGTACTGGGGTTGCAGAGGTGCAGCCTGGGGTTAGGCAGAGGCAGCTGGTCTGATGCCCTTGCCAATGATGAGTGGCCTTTACAGACTGCAGTTTGCCCCAGTGAGGGGGGCTTGATGATGACTGGCAGTAGCCACTGAGGCAAGGTCGGGGTAGAGGGTTCCTCTGGTAGGGTAGACCGAGCATGTGGGGGTACTGTGGTGGGGCAGCACCCCAAGGTATGGGGCACTGGGGTCTGGGAGGGACACGGGGCCTAAGGCAGGTGAGACACTGGCCTGCAGAGGGCACTTCAGGCTGGACAGCAGCTAATTCCCAAGATGACCAGCAGGAGGTGCCATGCCAGTGAGTCATCACTTTGCTATACCCTCAATTCAGCTCCAGTGATGATATAAACAATGAGAGTACTAATGCCGACAGGCCATCTGCCAGTCATTACATTTTATGCACCATTGCGTCTCCGTGCTCAGGGAGAGTCTACATGGCACAATGCTTTACAATGCCAGCAGATTGCTGGAGCCCTGTCTAGATGAGCATGCCCATCCTTGCTACCACCAGCAGAGGTAAACAATGCTAGATCGAGTGAGAAATCTTGAGCCAAAAAGCCTAGGATAGAAAAGGTCAGACTAGAATATCCCTCTCTTAAAGGTTTAACATTATGCCCCTCAAAGCAAGCCTTGAGAGCTCCCAATCCACTTCGCAGGGTATGTCTACACTGCAAAAAAAAACCAAAACCCAAACCCTACAGCAGTGAATCTCAGAGCCCAGGTCAACTGACTCAGGATTGCAGGACTTACGCTATGGGGCTAAAAATAGCAGTGTAGCTGTTCCCACTCAGGCTGGAGCCCGGGATCTAAAATCCAGTGAGAGGAGTGGGTCTCAAAGCCTGGACTCGAGCCTGAGCAGGAACATCTTCCTTGCTACTTGTGGCCCCACAGCATAAGCTCAAGGCAGTTGACCCATGGTCTGAGAATCACTACAACAGGGGATTTTTGCAGGATAGACTTCCCCTCAATCCTCCGAGGGGACCTCCAGCAAAAACAGGGAACACAAGGCTTGATATTCTGCTTTGAACAAGGTAAAAAGCCATCTGAAAAACAATACTCCTCGTTCTGTACTAAAATCCAGTTGCTAACTGCAATCAATACAAACCAATGGAAAATTCAACTGGAATTCCCCATGAAGGCATCTCTGCTGGCTTTATCTGTGTCTCTGCCTGGGTGGTTGTTATCTGGGAGGGACATGCTAGCCTATGAGAGATAAGGATGGCTCAGCAGACAAATAGGCTGCAGCTTTTAACTACATTTAAATGTACTGGTCACAGAGGGCTTTGGGAAAAAGGCCAATATATGTTGTTTACAAAAACAGGGGCTGTCCCCCCTGAAAAAGGGATGGTTGGGCTGATTCTGTATCTAGGACAAGTCTCTGCATGGATATACTAATCTATCCCCACAGAATCAGAGAGGATAGCTCTCTTTGGATTGTCCAGCACTTGGCAAAGGTGCTGTCAGGCATTCTGGAGCAGCAAGCCAGCATCCCCCAGTAAAAGTCTGTGGCTCAGCCACACATCCTTCTGGGCGCTCCCAGGAAACCCACACCACTATGCTCACTATACTACTATTGAAAGGGGGTGCAGCTTTGCTGGTCAGTGTGTGGGAGAAGGGGAACATTATTCACCCTGCTCTTCCCTGCCCTAGGCACCATGGATCTCAGCAGGGATGCCAGGAGGGAGCCAGGGCTCTGCTTCCCACCAGGATTCTCTCCTGCCCTGTGCAACAGGTGTGCGAAGCTCCTCGTGCAATGGTTGGCCTGAGTCTGTCCATTATCGGCCATCTTTTCACCACATTTTGTGGCGTTTTTCCTTGGAGGAGCTAGAAGGAGGAGTCAGGTGAGCTCTCAGCCCTTCACTGAAGAAGTGGAGGCGTGAATCTTTGCCAGAAGAGTTTTTCATCCAATGGTGTGTCTGACATTTGAGTTAAATAGGTGCTAACAAAAGCAGATGAGCCAACTCCTCAGCTGGTGTAAATCAAAATAACTCCAGTGGGATCAGCTGAAGTCAACGGAGTTTCCCTGATTTACTACACTTGCTGAGGCTCCAGCCCAATGAGTTAAGGCTCCCTGAATAAAGGTTACTTCCCCACTCAGTTGATCAGATTTCACTCCCATTAGTATTATTTTTATTTATGTGGTGGTCGTGCCCAGAGGCCTGAGCAGCAATTGTCCTTGGTGCCATACTAACACACAACCAGGCCTTGGAAATGGCCAGTATGTGTCCATTTGTCATACTAGGACTTCTGTGAACTTGTCACCATCTTGTCCCACCACCATCAGCTCCCTTGGCCAAATCAGAACTGCTCTGTCTGCTGATGGACAGCGTATTTCCCAGAACGTGGAGCAGCTAGTGCTCCGTCTCCCGCCCTCTCAAAGCACAAGGCAGGAGCTTGCAACCTCGGAGCAGGATGAAAAGCAGCAGCTCCTATCCCCTTCACGCCCCACCTAGTCTGGGAGTTAAAGGTCCACCAGTGGTGGTATCTCCCACAGGCCTGGGAGGGGAATGAAGATCTCCCAAGGCCTATAGGAGGAATATCAAGTGGGGGTGGAGGGCTGGTTGAGGAGGGATGATGAAGGGAGTTTATAAATTTTGGGTTGTGGGGGGGTTCTGTATCAATTGGGGGACTCTGCCATGTTGACTGTCAATTGTGGGAGGCTGTGGTGGGGAAGGTTCTGTATCAATTTTGAGGGGCACTGTTCAGGGGTCTATAATGTGTGTTGAGTCTCAGATGTTGAAGGTTTCAGAGTAACAGCCGTGTTAGTCTGTATCCGCAAAAAGAAAAGGAGGACTTGTGGCACCTTAGAGACTAACCAATTTATTTGAGCATGAGCTTTCGTGAGCTACAGCTCACTTCATCGGATGCATACTGTTGAAGGGTCTATGTCAATTGTGTGTGTGCTCCTGTGCATGCCAGGGTCTGTATCAACTGTGGTGAGGATTTGCACTGTGTGGAGATCTGTGTCGTTGGGAGGTACATGTATGGTGTGTGGATGGGTGTTATGTATCGACTGCGGGAGGCAGAATTAAATTCTGTCTAGCTTATGTTTTGTAGTTGGAGGGCAGAATTCAGTGGTCTGTGTTGTGGGGAGCAGCACAGTTAATTGGTGTTGGGTGAAAGAATCACATTGTCTGTTTTCTGCAAAGGGTGGCCCCTCGGTGGTGGACAGGACTTCATCAGTGGCTAGGGCTTTAGCGAGTATCACCACCTATTTTTCCTGATCTGACACCTGCAGCAATGACCTTAAAATCTAAGCGACGGAGATGTGAGGTGGATGCAACAGGCAGACCAGGGGAGCACATGTTAACAATGAGCTTGTGATCATCAAGAGAAGGCTGTGACCACTGCTTATCAGCTGCCTAGCCATAGTAGAGTGTTTTATCTGCACCATGCAGAGGAAAGGTTTTAAGGAGAGAGTTGAAGGAGGACAATGATGTGGCTTTGTAGAATTTCACAGGATGCTCCTACTAGGTATAGAGGGCAGCATAGAAGAGAGTGTGGAGGTGCTTGCTGGAAAATTTGACAAATGGGTGATCAAGACAGATCCGGCTGGTAAAGTGGAGGTGGGAGTCAAGATCTCAATAGCATACAAGAGATGACAGATAGGGTGGGGATAGGTTTTGAAAGGTGGTCTTAAATGTGAAGACAAATAGTATGATGTAGCGGAGGGATGCAAAGAAGAGGGTCATGTGGTCAAAGTGCTGAGCCAGGAAAATTGTCTTTGCAGCCATATTTTAAATGGGTATGAGGGGAGCAAAATGGGATGTGTCAAAGCCAGAGATGAGAAGGTTGCAGTAGACAGGATGGAAGATGATGAGGGTCTGAACAAGTGTTCTAGCTGTAACGGATGACATAATCCTGCTATTTCTCCAGCTGTCCATAGTGTCGCCCAGAAACACGAGGATAGACAAGTCCTGAATTTCTGAATATAAAAAACAAGCAGATAAAATAGTTTTTTGGACAAAACCTTTTCAGGCCTTCTTTATCCATCAAAAGCAAAGAAGGGTCACGTTTCACCTGGCAGCACTGCTTTACATTCACTCTAAAAAGAGGGTGCTGCCATGCTATTTCTAGCTCGTTCTGCAAATGACTGCCTCTGGGTCAAAACACTGGTAAGATTATTTTCAGTGTGAATTTAAGATAACCCTTTTTGTTCCATGTGCAGCCCACACACTGACGTATCCTCCTCCCCACCCACCCCCCTCCGCCCCCATTGTTCACGATGCTTAGAAGTGTCTCCGGAGCATTTGATGCTCACTGCTTGTCCTTATGTAAGGTGACTGATGCAATTAGAAATGCTGCATTACAGTGACACAGGAGCTTGGAGAACTTGAACCAGCCTGTATGCGAGAAGGCAGTACAGCTATGAGTAGGCTTGACAGAACTGGATTTTTATTTTTTTTATAATTTTGATAGTATCAATATTTATTTTGAAGCATTTCTTATTTGTATTGATTTTAATTTTCACAGTGGCACAAAATCATGGGGGTTTAATTTTATTTTTTATTTTTATCAATTTAAATGTTTGTAGTTGTGGAAAATTATGGAGAGTCAGATAATTATTTAATGACCAAGGATGTTGAGATTCAAAGAGTGAAAGCTTTATAACCGTTAAAACTCCAGTTGTCAACATCACGTCAAAATACACAAAGTAAATAGCTTTAAATCAAACTCTAGCATGTTCTCAAGCAGCATTTTTCTTACTTTGCCTATCTGTTAATTTCTATCATCATCAATGGAAATATTTTTTTCATCGGTTTGTGTGTGTACAGTGAAATTGATGTTTATCGACATTTACTGACAAAAATCGAATCCTTCCAAGCCTAGCTGTGAGGCACATGGCTTTCCATCAGCTCTTTTCAATAAAGAATGCTGCAGATGCAAGATTTCAGTGAGAGCGGATAGGCCAATACTGACCATTTTTGCAAATCCCACCTTAGTCTCTCTGTGCCTTAGATCCTTATGTGTAGCGATCCTAGAAATCCTTTTGCCATGGAAAAATGTGGAATTTGCATTTTTACAGAGACTTTTTAGTTTTTACATTTTGTGAAAAAATAAAAATGCATATTAACTATTAACTAAATTTTGCTGAAATTACCAGTGTCACTTATTCAATGCATGCAACCTCCCCCTCTTGTGGTTGATTTTTTTGATGTGCTTTAAATTTACAGTGGAACCCCGTTTATCTGATCTAATTAGGACTGCAGCCAGATCGGATAATCAAACATTTGGATAATCAGGAGAACTGGCAAATTTTTAGCTGGGGGTGAGGGGCTCAAGCTGTCAGCCCTGCGCGACAGGGGCTTGGGCAGTCAGCCCCACTCCAGTTGCTGTCAGCCCTGGGCAGCTGGTGGTTCGGTTAATACGGAGAGCTGAGTAATGGAGGCTCAGATAAACGGGGTTCTACTTGTGTACCAGTAAAACATTGTGTTCAACTGACACCTATATATACTGTGGCTAGAGAAACTAAAGTTCAGTGTTTCATTTTAATCACGGAAAAACACAGGTTTGGGGGGATTTTATTGGAGAATTTGGGGGGGGGGGTTATCATGGAAAACTAGGATCCCTGCTCATGTGTGACATGGGGATAATACTCCTTTTCTTTCCCCTTTTTCTGGTCTTGTCTATTTAGATTGTAAGCTCTTCTGGGACTGTCTCTTCCTATGAGTATGGGGAGCATCTAGTGCAATGAGCCTGTGATCTCAGGGAGTCCCTCTAGGCTCTAGTGTTATACAAATAACAAGTAATGACTCCAGAGCAGACCAGTGTGAGCTGTAGCTTGAACTTCTTGAAAACTGCTTTTGGAAAGAAAGGAAGGCTGGGTTGCTGGCTCCAGGCCATGAGCTGGAACTCGGGGGAGTGGGGTTCGCTTTCCAACTCTGCCCCTGACTCCCTCTGTGACCTCGAGCAAGTCATCTAGGGCTTGTCTGCACATAAAAGTGCTTCTACCAGTGGAGTTTATTTCTATGTGGGAAAGGGAATACGACTGAGATGCTACTATAACTGGGTCCACACTATGGATCGTACCAGGGTAACTATTTTGGTAAATAATCACACCCTAACCAAATAGTTATACTGGTAAGACTTTTAAGTGTAAACCAGGCCTGAATGTCTTTGCCTCAGTTCCCCATTTATCAAATTCTTTTCTCCCATGCTTTGCCTATCTTGTCTATTAGACTGTAAGCAGTTTGGGTCAAGGACTATCACTTACTACGTGTTTGTACAGCACCTGGCACGATGGGGTGCTGATCTCAGTTGGAGTCTCTGGGCGCTACAGAAATCCAAAGACTAGTTTTGAAACAATGAATCACATATGATAGCCAATGACCTGTTTTATGCAAATCGTCTAGGAAATGATCTTCCGCGATGAAGCTTCCATACCGAAAAGGAGCATTGTGTGAAATAATAACAGGTCCTCTGGCCCAAGGCAATCAGAGAAGCTTTGAAAAATATAGAATTAGTCCTCAGAACAAGAGCCACCTTTCTTCACTCTCCTGTCAATAGGATGTTTGCTACAAGTAATGACTTCACTGCAACATCCTGGGATAATTAGAGGGGTTTACAGCTCCAGCTGCCACAAATCTCTCCCTCTCTTCCTTCCCAGAGAAATTATTACAATTCTAACATTGTCCTGGTGTGGTCCTATTTAATAATGTCCTGTTAACAGCTGGTACTACTCAGCTAATGCAGGTCTGGGTCACTTTAGAAGCCACGGCTGCATTAAAGAGTGTGTGTATGTATGGCGAAGTACCACTGATTTTGCAGTGGCTGGAAACCTCATGCCTGAATCCTTTAATGGAGAACATGCATAGCAGTAACTGCTATGCCTTTAAATAGGTACAGCTTGCATTCACCTTAGGCCCTTTGCTGGAGCACTGGAGGGGTGGTGCCACCCCTCCTGAGTGTCTCATGCCAGCGGTGGTGCTATAACCCATCTGCTTCGGTCTCAGGGAATGCAAGGAATGGGATTCTGATGGCCCCTGTTACAGCAGCACAAAGGTGGAAAGACTCCTGGCACTGTTCCCTCCTTCCACTATTCACTCTTGCAAGACAGGCCAGAACATGCTAGAGACTCCCAGAAGGTAGAGAGACAGAAGTCCACTTAGATCACCAAGTCCATCCCCTGGCTTGTGCAGATTGTGCCTTCATGTACTTTAGGAGCCCATAGCAAGAAAGCATTACACAGTTTGGGGCTGATTCTCCATTGCCTGGTATCTGTGTTGTCACTTCCACCAGTGCCACGGGTGTGAAATGGATCAGGAATTGTAGATTTTTACACCCACTTTGCACAGGTGTAAATGACAAAATGCAGGGCAATGGTGAATTGGGCCTGACATGTTTACTTTCAGATTTGGAGGCTTTGAGCCTTATTCTGCTTTCAGTGACTCTGGTGTAAACCAGAAGTAGCTCCATTCTGGTCAGTGAAGTCACACCAGTGTAAATGAGCTCTGAATCAGATCTACTCTGTTGTGGTTGGGTGGATTGTCTCTAGGGTGAGATTTTTAAAGGCACAAAAAGCAGCTAGGCCCCTGGCTTTCTTGCTCATTTCCATTTCTGCCTTTGAAAATCTCCCCTGTAACTTTAGCAGCAAATGCCAGGGGTAGCCCCTCTCTTTAAAGGCTTCCTGTAGCTTTTTTGCATCTTGTTGGGCTGATTCCTGGCTGGAAGGCAGAACCCGAATCCTGGTGCTAAGGCCCAGACTCTCATTCACAGGATCTTCATAACTACTAATGTGTATTTTGCTCAGGGCTCCTGAAGCTCAAGATGATCTCTGCAGCAAGACTACAAACGTTCAGACGTGAAGCTAGCTGGAGATTTATGCCCCCCAAAATTATTAGTTGCCATTTTCCAGGAGCCCACACCTTTCACAATCCTCTAGCCATTAAATAATTCATTGGCCAGGGCTGAGGCAGACTGGTATGTATGATTGCGTGTGGGTATCATTTTTAATGCATTTATTTTTAGCTTCTTTTATGGTCAGCAGAGAATTCCACAGGAAATCCTGCAGCCATGGAATCGTGAAAAGCTAGGGTCCCTGATTGTGTTACACACACTCACAGAGATGGGATCTATACTGTTTTAAAAAAGCAACTATAAATACTTCCTCCAGCTGTACCAATATCCCCTCATCCCGTCATTCCTTGACGACACCAGTTGACACTTGTGTACCAAATTAAGATTAGCTGCATAGTGGCAAAGGGAAGGCCCTGAGTCTGTAAGCATTTGTGGCCGCCAACACAAGCTATGTTGCAGCAGGCACCTGGCCAACCCATTTAAGAAGACTACTTGGACTGTCAAAATATATGTAATCTGAGAATACAGACTACAATGTTGTGACTCCCTAGAAGAACAATGGCAGCAGGAGAGAAACTGAGTAGCCATAAAGGAACCAAGGCAGCACAGCCCAAAAGACAAATTATGCATATCCCTTAGAACTAAGGCAAATGAAAGGACAAAAACAATAGTGGTCAATAACATGGTGTTCAAAGCCTGCTAGAAAGTAAGGTCATAAGATGTTGCATATGTTAGCCAAAGCAAAGAGATTGCCTGCAATTGCTCAGGGCACAGAAGCACTGTACCATCATCTGACAAATGCATCAACCGTTTCTCCGTTGCCATGAAGCTCCATTACTGTAAGCAAGCTACTGGTTCTCTGCTAAACTTTGTCAAAGGCTGGAAAGTTTCCACTTCAGCACTCTTTCCATTTCACAATCAGTAGGAAACAAAACAACCAATGGAATGGCGCCTCGGGGATGAGTGAGTGGAAGGCCTGGTTTGGTGATTTATTTGACAACTGTAGGGCTGTGGAGGTACAGCACTAACGGCGGTGTCCATTTGATAGGATGACTAGCTGGGCACCCAGAGAGGTGCCTGTATGTGAAGTGCTGATGTAGAACAGTATCCGCTGTGGAAGGAGGCTGAACGCTTTGTAGCACACCTGGGCATGCTCATGTGAGCAAGGGCTACAGGGTCAGACCTGTGGTATAAAACACGGAGGCACTCCATCTGTTTGCTACTTTGGTCCAGTTCCTGGCATCCAAAATGGCAGGGGAAATAGCTTCTTGGTTCAAAAAAGTTTTCAATGGTCTAGTTTACTCATGGTTCAAACTGACTTTGAACATGAGAGATATAAAGAAAAGGAGGACTTGTGGCACCTTAGAGACTAACCAATTTATTTGAGCATAAGCTTTCGTGAGCTACAGCTCACTTCATCGGATGCAGAGGTATAGAGATTCTAAGGATAGGATAGTCTTGATTTATCATTTATTCTTTGTGTTGCCATAGGGCCTAGGAGCCCTAATTGTCAACCAGGACCCCCTGCTAAGCTAAGAAGTAGTACCAGTTAAAAAATTTCATATTTTGGCAGCCAGTTAGGGCCCTGATCTTGCATTGACATCTGCTAGCTTGGACTCCAGGGCCCATGCAGAGTCAATAGCATAGGAGGTTGCACTAACAGATCCTGAGGTAGGATCAGGACCTAGTATCAGCACCTAAAACAGTGAGTGAGTATGTGTGTGTGTGGGCACGTGCAGATTAAAAATAACATGATACATTTGTACCAGGTGACTGAAACACTCACACAGTAAACATCTTAAGGTGTATTGTGTTTTAGTAGGTTTTAAAGCAGGGCTTGCAGGCATTGTATTTAGTGCTTGTGACAGCAAAGGATTAATAATATTAGTCTGTCCCAGTGGATCCCTCCAAAGCAGTCAGTTCTTTCCCCATCACAATGGGCCGAGTGGAATTTGGCATCGCAATGTGCTTGCTGAAACTGTGGGTCCAATTTGAAGATGTAGCCAATAGAGTGAAAGTTGTGTCTCCAGAAGATAGAACCTTCCTCTTCCTCAAATGGGACCCAGGCTACGGAACTCACTGACAGCTGAAATAAGAATGACCACTAGCAGCCCTGCATCCGGAACTGGGCCCACCTTTTGACCCAGCCTTCCTGCATTCGCCCCCTCAGGGTACATCTACATAGCAAGAAAAGCCTTGTGCAGGGAGTCTGAGTCTGGGCCAACTGACTCAGACTTGTGGACACTGACTAGGTGGCTAAAAATAGCAGTATCGATGCTCCTGCGGGGGCTGGAGCCAGGGCTCTGAAACCCTCCCCCGTTGTGGAGTTTCAGAGCTCGGACTCCAGCATGAGTGATGTCTGTACCGTTATCACCCGTAGCATGAGCCCTCCGAGCCTGAGTCAGCTGACCCGGGCTCTGAGACCCTCTGCTGCCTTTTTTATTTTTACTTTTTTGCTATGTAGACATACCCCCAATCTCATACTTTTGTATTTATAAAAAAAATAACATTGCCTAGTTGCAGGGAAGAAAGAGAGGTTTCACTGTTGTTTTTGCTCTCAAGAAGCACTCAGATTCTACAGAACTCGGCTGGCCAATTGCACCACAGAGCTCTGTGTCCCCAGGCAACACTGGAGCATGAGCAGTAAATGTCACATTAGCACTGGTGATCCCCTGACTTGGGGATTCCTGTGTCTGCCGATCTAGCTACATTGCCTGAGCCAGTCCTGAATGCCTGCCAGTCTACAGATAGTCAAGGCTATTCCTAAATTAGCCAGAGGGACACTAAATACAATGCCGAGCATTCCCTCTCTCTTAGGTGTTGAGCACAGTGCCTCTGCCATGCCCTCAGCTCATGGCAGCCAAAGAATGAAGCTCCGAAGTCCCCATCTCAAATCCACTGACAATAGCACACTGGGGTCTGATAGTCACCCCTGCAACTATCTAATTTGTAGCAGGGGCTGAAACTTCTCCCAAATGGCCCCAGAATAGGAAAAGCATAAAAATGGTATCTTTGCCTCCCTTGCTCCTGAGCAGAGATTGGTCAGAAAAGAGATTCGGGCTGTAGTCACTTCTTCCAGGCAAGGACTATCTAAAACTGACATGTCACAACCCGTGAGTCACAAACAGACAAAAGGGCAGAGGGAAGAAGTGGAGGTGAATGGCAACAGTCACAATGAGAACACCAAGCTCTCTGAAAAAATCAAGTATGCATCTGGATGGCTTTGTTATTTTTATTTGTGTGTGTGTATGTGTGTATACACAGACTATAAGGCCTGAAGGGACCACTGTGCTCATCTAGTCTGACCTCTGCATAACACAGGCCATTGAATATCACCCAGCGATTCTGGCATCAAGGCCAATAACTTGTGATTGAACTAAAGCTTATCTTCTATGGACAAATTCAGTCTTGATTTAAAGATTTCAGGGGATAGAGAATCCACCGCAGTGCTTTGTAAACTGTTCTAAGCGTTACTTACCCTCACTGTTAAAACTATGCATCTTATTTCCTGCTTGAGTTAGTCAAGCTTCAGTGTTCACCCACTGGATCTTGTTATGCCTTTTGTCCACTAGAAGAAAGTGCCTCCTCCTTTTCCCCATGTAGGTAGTCACCGAAGTCATCTCATACATAGACTGACAGCCCTAAGTATAAGGAGTTGTAAGATGTGTATTCTCTGAATGCTCTCCATATTTTGACTATCCTATCTGAGATCCCCATCCTACAGTGAGATGACAGAACTCATTAGGCAGGATTTGAATGAGGCCGGGGGAGTGGCTTGGCAAACAGGTTTGGTTCCAAGCATACGGAGCAGCATGGAAAGAGGCACAGAGGTGTTTATGGGAAAAGAAACTGACAGTGGATCTAGACTGGTCCCGCTGATGGAGTGAGGATGGCAGAGAGGAACATGGAAAGAGACCATCAGAGATGTAGGCCAGAGCTGTGTGACGTAGGGCTTTGAAGGAAATTCCATCTCCCAGTTTGCTGTGATGGTGTCAGACTCAATGTGTGAGCACCAAAAACTTGCATTAAAATCTATGTCCTGGGGGGAGATATCCCCAGATCCCGCAGGATTTCCGGGGATGTTCTTTCATCCTAGACGCTGACAAGATTTTACATGGATCGTATCTGCTTTATTTTGCCCTGCTTCTGCCAGGCTGTCTCTCTTGTCAGGATTCCTGTACTCTGACAGTCCTTTCAGCTGAACTGTACTATAAACAATTATATAAGAATCTTACCTTTTGTGACTCACACACCTTGTTATAACATGCTGTTCCCTGCACTCATTGTGTAACCTAATGCAGAAAGTATGCAGAATAATTGCAGTTATAGGGATTTACACTAGATTCTCAGCTAGTGGTTTGCACATGCACTCCTCCCCCAGGGAATGGGAACAGGTCAGGCACTCCCTTTCTTGATGGCTAAATGGGAAAGAGGAACCTGGAACTTTTTTCTATTAACCTTGGGTAAGGCTGTGGAAATTCCTGAGAATCACAGTGTTGCCAGCACCCCAGTGCCGAGAGGCTGAACAACAGCTTGAGTGGTTCGTTACCCGGTGTGCTACACCCAATAATCACAATGGGGTGGAGAAGCAGAAAAGTTTATTTGAAGCTTCAAATAGGTACAGGGAGATTTGAATCTCAAATCCTGTACCCAGAGCAAGAAGTTACACAGGCTTTTATACATCCTTTTTTCCAGCATACTTATCCAATAGCAAGCTGCCCCAAGTATCTATATAGCCAGCCAATCCAGTTCCTAGCTAGTTCCCTGGTTCTCTGTATCATTTGTTAAACTATACATAAAGCTGCTTTATTCAGCATTGTTCTTCCATATCTGCCCTGTGTGGCCTTGCTTAGTTTCAGGCAGTCTGACTCTGCAGCATATTGTTGCATATCCTCAGCATAACTGCTGTGTGTGCTTCCAGGCGGGGGGGCCAAGGACACTTGGGCCTAGTACGCAGAGCTGCTGCGAGTGCCTCCACGTGGGAGAGGGGGCCAAGGACACCTGGGCCTAGTGCGAGGGGGCTTCATCGACACTCGTGGTCTTCCATCCCCTCGAGTTACCTAGTGGCCGTGCCCCAGTGTCCCCAACAATAGCACTAGAAGAATTATAAACATCTTCCCTTGCGTTTTTTCACTCTTTTTCAGTTATTGAAATTGAAGGCCCTGTTGAGTGGGGGAAAAAGTCTGTCACTTTATCAGGTGATCTCCCGATGACATGTGAGTGTGGTTTTCCTCTCATTTACACCAACGTAAATCTGGAGTAACTCTAATGAGGTCAATGGAGTCACATCAGTGTATAACCAATGTGAAAGGAGACTCCAGCCCTCTATATTCTGTAAGAACATGAATGTGTCAAGCTGTGAAATCTTTATCTGAATTAAAACTTAACACTGCAGAACCAGAAGGTGGGCTAAGTTACTGTAGGTGTTGACTTTTGGATGAGAATCAAGTATTGGCAAGTCTTCCGGAAATGTCTGCTCTTCACCAACTTCATTCATTCATACAGGGTAGCTAAGACCCCAGTCCTGCAAAGTGCTGGTTGCTCTCGGTTCCCATGGAAGCTGAGGGCATACAGTACTTCTCAAGGAGGCAGTCAGCACCTTTCAGAGTCAAGGTCTATGTGAGTGAACATCCAGACCCAGATCCTTAACTAGAGCACATCAGTGCAGCTGCACTGAAGTCAGTGAAGATGGGCAGATTATTTCCTGATGCCTTGTAAATGCTTGATTCCTATCCAAAACTCCACACCTATCTCAGCCTATCTTCTGGTATTGAAATATTCCGTTATGACTTTCACAAAGAATTCCAGCCTGGCTCATTAATTTAACTAAAATATGAAGTCAATGGAGCTATCCCTATTTACATCAGCTAAGGATCTGGTTCCCAGTGTTTAGTTGCTTTCACAACAAAGCAATAACATGCTGGTCCTGATTCTCCACTCCACCAGTTTGAGACTGGCGTAATTCCAGAGGTACGCTAGTGGAACAGAATGAGGCCTAATATTTATAGGAAAAAATTAGTCACAAAACATAAAAAGAAAAGGAGTACTTGTGGCACCTTAGAGACTAACCAATTTATTTGAGCATGAGCTTTCGTGAGCTACAGCTCACTTCATCGGATGCATACCGTGGAAACTGCAGCAGACTTTATATACACACAGAGAATATGAAACAATACCTCCTCCCACCCCACTGTCCTGCTGGTAATAGCTTATCTAAAGTGATCATCAAGTTGGGCCATTTCCAGCACAAATCCAGATTTTCTCACCCTCCACCCCCCCACACACAAATTCACTCTCCTGCTGGTGATAGCCCGTCCAAAGTGACAACTCTCTACACAATGTGCATGATAATCAAGTTGGGCCATTTCCTGCACAAATCCAGGTTCTCTCACCCCCTCACCCCCCTCCCAAAAACCACACACACAAACTCACTATCCTGCTGGTAATAGCTCATCCAAAGTGACCACTCTCCCTACAATGTGCATGATAATCAAGGTGGGCCATTTCCAGCACAAATCCAGGTTTTCTCACCCCCCCACCCCCATACACACACAAACTCACTCTCATACTGTCTTGCTCCCTGAGTCCCAAGCCAGTGACCAATGCTTCTCACATGTACCATATCCAATATTTTAATTTAACAATAATTAAAATTTTTCAAATGAGAAAAAGCAGAAAAAAGATGCTTAATACAATTTGTTACAAAGTCACTAAACCACTTCAAACCTGAGCAGTATGTAAGTCTGATGTAATACATCGTTGTTTTTTTTAAAATGGGGGGGGGGGGGGGGGGATTTAATGGAATTTCAGAGCCAGAAGCTCAGCTGGTATAAATCAGCTGAAATTGATTTCAATGGCGCAATGGGCCAATTTACACCAGCGGCAGACCTGGCCCTCAGGAATGGTTTACATCAAAGACCAATGCTGGTGGCATGCAAATGAGGCAAAGAGGTTTATGGATTTTCCCAGAATAATAATACAAAATAAAAGCAGCATTTTAGTAAGTACAAAATCACTGCCATAATGATTCATTTTGAATGAACACACTCTAGTTTTAGCAACCACTATCTCAGAGCATATGGACACGATATGTCTTCCATAAAGAATGGATGAGTGTAGGCAGTGCAGATAGCGCTGCCTATCATTAAGATTGCCTGACCCTTCCCATTATAAGACCCTGTTTTCAGTTGTTTATAACTTTGCCAAATTTTAACCATTTGGGCTGAATGCCTCAGGCTGAAGGTTTTTGGAAAATTTTAGCCACAAGAGTTCTGCTGTTTTCAAGAAGGCTCAGAAATAATACATTCTTTTGCCCATTAAAATGAAATTCTGATTGGCTTTCTTTAAGAAGCTCTCAAACCCCCATGCATTGAAGCAGGGACTTGAAATCTGGCAAAGGGTGGCCTTTCTGTCAGGGCTGGGCTATTTGCCCTGTGAATATCCCCCCAAATATGGCCATGTCTTAAGCTTTGAATAATTGCAGTTTGCACATGCTCAGTAGACACTTGCTAAAGTCTAAGAGTTAAAATCTCTAAAGGTTCTCAGTGTGCTCCAGGGTCATCATTTGCTATGGGTCAAGGGGGAGAAGAGGGGCAGTTGTTCTCCCCCCAGGTCTTGATTTGACCCCTCCAGACTTTGGATGAAGCAATGGGAAAGCAATAATTGCCTAGTTTTTCTTATTTGTGATGCTATTTGGGACAGAGAATGTTCTACGTGCTCTTATAAACCTCCTCCCCAAAATTTTTCTGAAATGACCCCTCTGGTGTACTCCAGCCTCTCAGCGCCTAGTGCTGACCAGACTGAATACACACCATCCCCACAGAGCAACTGAGCATGCTCCAGCCCAGGGTCACAGAAGCTTAAAAGGACTTTCCCTAAATGACTGCTCCCAGGTGGGGTGGGTCTAGGGCTCCAGAACTGAGAGCAGGGAGCCTGTCTCTCCTCCTCTCAATGACACTCATGCAGAATGGAGGGGAAAGCTATCTGATTCAAATGCAAAGGGGACACAAGGTGGACCAGGGGAGAGAGAGAAGTAGATTGGGACAAGGAGTTCAGTGAGACTGGTGTAGAGAAACTGAATGGGACTGGCTAGGCAAGTAGAAAGAACTGGGAGCCATGGGGGAGACAGGAACGTGAGGCTGGAACTGGTTGAGCAAGTGTAACATTGACAGAGCCTGGTTGTCAGGGGGCAGGATTGAACCGGGGATCTCTGGAGCTTAGTGCATGAGCCTCTACTGCATGAGCTAAAAACCAATTGGCTGTTAGCTAAGGTTGTAGCGTTGACTCAATCTCTCTCTCTAAGAGGTCTCGGTGCCACTAGCTGGGACAGAACACCACCCCCAGGAGGTGTGTGGGCTACACAAGGAGACTGGGATTGAGAGCTGGGATGGGGGGATGATACATATTGTACGAGGAGCTGGGAAGTAGACCGAGTAGGAGCAAGTGGCCGGGGGAGAATAAGGGCAGGTTGGAGGGGAGACAGATCTGACAAAGAGCTGGAGGGAGTGGGGAGAACTTGGACTGACTGGGCAAAGAGACTAGGACAAGGAGCCAGGGAGGGGATGCAAGGGAGACTGAGATTGGATGAGGGGCCCAGCATGGGAGATCAGGCTCGACAAGAAGTTTGGAGGGGGAACTGAGACGGGTTGGGCAAGGAGACTGGTATTGGATATGGGAAGGGAAGAGACTGGGAATGAGAAGACTGGGAACTCCGTTAACTCAAGAGAAAAGGTCAGTTCAGTGGATTTAAAGGGTCCAATGCAGCTGATGACCAGTGGGGTGGGGTCAATCTGATGCGACATGATGGAATTTGCTTGTTCTGTAAAACCGAGCAAGTTACAAACACACAAACTTAAAACAACATGACTTAAGATTTTCAAGTCAAGCACTCAGAAGTTAGAAAATGCAAAAATTAAAGTTGTCTGTGCAACCATCCATTCGGGCTCCTTGTCCATCTGCTGTAATAGTCTTACATGATCCTGTATGATTTTTTTCACCCCTGCACAGAACATATGGTGCTCACTTAGTGACAGCAATTCAATATTTTGTTTTGTCCTTATTGTTCAGTGTGTGGCCCCAAGCCCCATTTATTGCGTACTATTCAAACCCCGCTCTGAAGATAGAATTATGAATTTCCTCATGGGATTTTCTATGGCATTCATCTATATCCGATTGCTTCCCAACCACCAATGAATCTATTTACTCAACTCCCCTATGAGATGAGGGGGTATTATCCTCATTTGAAATACGGGGAACTGATGCACAGAGAGATTAAGGTCAAAAGTGTCCACTAATTTTGAATGCCCACCAGTGAAAAGTTTGGTTTAAGTGACTTGACATGCAGCACATAGGAACTCTGTGACAGAGGCAGAGATAGAACCAGATTCTGTGGGGCAGCATTCAACTGTCTTAACCACGAGACCATCCTTTCTCCTGCTGCAGTCACCTGCTCCAGTACTACAAATAGTACACACCTTCAGGTTCTGCAGTGATTAAGGCAGGGGTCCTACAGACAAGTTTCCTTCCCTACACAGCCCTGAGTTGTCAGGTCCATCCTGTACATGGAATAAGGCAAGGATCCAGTGGAAAAAATATGTGACCATATAATTAAAGACTATCATAATGCATATACACAATGAAGCTGAATTAAGGTTGCACAGGCAATCTTAATTCTGACATTGCCTCACTTTTGAGTGCTTGAATTTGCAACCTTAATAATCTTCAAGTTCTGTTGTATTTAATATAAATTACTGTCTTATATGCATTTTGTTGTGCCTTGCAAACCCAGAGCTATTCTTCTATACGTCATTTTCCATTTTTCCTTGTATTGATAGATACATATCTTTTGCCAGTAAGCATAATTTTATTGCTGTACATTATTCACTTACATAAAACGTTAAAAAGAAATACACTAAACCACAGCAGACGAAGCACAATAAAATGCAATAGTTTAGAAAACATTAGTCTTTTTTCCAGATGTTAAAGACTGTGATGAATTCTGCTCTTGGTTTACACACATACAACTCCTGTGGATTTCATAGGAAGTGGAATGTATAATATTATCAGTTCCTGGGAGCTCGTTAGGAGAAAGGCACTTAGACTAGTTAAGGAGGCTATCTTATTTTCTATTTAGATTCTCAGGTATGCCGTCACAGTAGCTGAGCACCCATGATCTCTATTGATTCCACATGTGCTGTACAAACAGGGCTGGATTAATGCAGGGGCTTTAGGGACTGCAGCCCGGGGCCTCAGGCTAAGGAAGGCCCCACAGGCCCCTGCTTCTTTTCATCTGGCCCGTGGCAAGTCTCCGCACCGTGGGTCAGACACTGGTCCCCAAACCTCACCTCCCTGCCCCCACTGGGGCTGGAGCCACAAGCACCAGCTTGCCAGTGTGTCCCTGTGGCTCCTAGGCAAGGAGCATTCAGGGAATCTCTGTGTGCTGCCCCCAGCTCCCATTGGCCGGGTACCATGGCCAATGGGAGCTGCAGGGGCAGCATGCACTGCACAGAGCGGCCTGGCCCCTCTGCCTAAGGGTTGGACATGCCGGCTACCTCAGGGAGCAGAGCAGCACGGAGCCAGGGCAGGCAGGAATCCTGCTTTCGTCCTACTGAGCCGCTGACCAGGAGCCGCTCGAAGTAAGCACCTCCCGGCCGGAGCCTGCACCCCACACCTCCTCCTGTACCCTAATCCCCCTAACCCAGCCCGGAGCCCCCTCTGGCACCTAACCGCCCTGTCCCAGCCCTGAGCCCCCCTCCTGCACCCAAACTCCCACCCAGAGCCCACACCTCCTGCTGCACCCCAACCCCCTGTCCCATCCCTGGCCCCACCCCAGAGCCCACCCCCCCAGCTGGAGCTGCACCCCCTCCCACACCCCTGCTCCAAACCCCCAGGGGCCCCACAAAATCTAATCGCCCTGGGCCCACAGGAGAGTTAATCCGGCCCTGCGTACAAGTAGTCATATAGGAGAGACTAAAACTTCCAGAGACCTGTCCTAGCATGCATTGGGCTTTCAGTGTAAAACTCTTCAGTTATTCTGAAGCCCTGGTCAGGAAGAACTCAGTGCTATGAAAACAAAGTGTATCAAATATCAAAACCACCTGGATCTGAATTTTGTTCTTTCTGCTATCCTTAAAATTAGCATTTTAAAGTTTTAACTTAATATTAAGTTTTAACTTAAATTAAGTTTTAACTTAATATCACTATTTTCTTCTTAAAAAGCACTTTAAAGAAGTTCGTTTTGTAATATTTTAGGCTTAGAAATTGGGCATCTAACTCCCCTAGGCTTCTTTGGTCACTTCAGCCTTAAATTATTATATTGGAAAGTTTGGACTATGGTGCCTGCCACTTCCCTTCATAGATTCATAGATATTAAGGTCAGAAGGGACCGTTATGATCATCTAGTCCGACCTCCTGCACAATGCAGGCCACAGAATTTCACCCACCCACTCCTGCGAAAAACCTCTCAGCTATGTCTGAGCTATTGAAGTCCTCAAATCGTGGTTTAAAGACTTCAAGGAGCAGAGAATCCGCCAGCAAGTGACCCGTGCCCCATGCTCCAGAGGAGGGCGAAAAACTTCCAGGGCCTCTTCCAATCTGCCCTGGAGGAAAATTCCTTCCCCACCCCAAATATGGCGATCAGCTAAACCCTGAGCATATGAGCAAGATTCACCAGCCAGATACCCAGGAAAGAATTTTCTGAAGTAACTCAGATCCCACCCCATCTAATATCTAACATCTTCAGGCTTTCTTCATGCCCCAGGTAGCATCAGCCAGCCTATTAGCCTTTTGCGAATGAGTGCATTTCTGCCCCCTGCCAGAATACCTTGGAATCCTTTCTGCCTTACACTGAGATCAGAGTTCATTTTCCTTCTGTTTGAAGATGGCTTATAGGGGGTACGTCTGCACTGCAGCTGAGAGCAAGTCTCCCAACTCGGGGAGACAGACTCAGGATAGCAGGGCTCAAGCTGGTGCACTAAAAATAGCCATATGGAAATTCCAGCTCAGGCAGAAGCTCGAGCTCCTAGGCTTCAGAGCTTCACCTTCAGCCTGAGCTGGAAAGGCCACATGGCTATTTTTAGCGTGCTACTGCCATAGGCAGCAGGTATAATAAGCCAGAGGAGGCTATGGCTCCCCTGACGCAGCCGCTTCCAACCCGCCACTGGATGCCTGGGCCGTGGTGGCCCCACCTACGCTCTGCCTCTTCCCATCCCTGTTCTGCCCCTTCCCCAAGACCCCCACTGTCCGCCACTGCCTGGCTGAGTCACCTCCTCTCCTCCACTCCACCCCCCTCTCCATAGGTCCCTGCAACTCGCTGCATCCCTGTGGGCGGTGGGGGGCTTCACGGGGAAGAGGGTGGAGGGAGAAGGGATGCTGGGAGCAGCGGGCAGTGGGGGCCTCGAGGGGGAGGAGAAGGAGGAAAGTGACAAGTGGTGGCAGCGGGGAAGGGAGGCCTGGGGCAGAGCAGGGGTGCTGTGGGCAGAAGAGGCGGGACAGGGAGCTAGCCTCCCCCAGGGGAAGCTTTATCCGCTGCTCATGGCCAGTGCTAGTCTGTCTACCCAGGCTGGGAGGCTTGCTCCCAGCTTCAGTGTAGACATATCCTAGGTGTAAACCTAGTAAACTAAATTGCAAAATTATCTTAAGACAATTTTCATTAGAAAATTAAAACCTCCCAAAGTTTAGCAGTATAGAATCATATCTGGTTTAAGACCTAAGTAATGCTTCACTAGTTTGGGTAACATCTTGTAATTACTATGGTTTTAAGCAAGAGGAAAATTCTTACATTCTTAGTGTTTGTATGTTTTTCCAGCATCCACTTCTTTCCCTGTGTTTTATTCCTGAGGTTCATGTGTTTTTCCAAGCTGTCACATCTTCCTTTGTGTCTCGTGTCTTTTTCTTGCTCCCCTTTTCCACTCCAGTTAGCGTCTCAAAGTCTGTCTGACCCATGCTGTTTCACTGAAGTTGTCCTTTTTCCCTGTAACTTAGCATCACAAGGTCCATCTCTAATGGAAAAATGATCCATTGCTGATATTCCTATCCCTCTCCCTATGTGGTGTTGAAATCAGTCTAACTGCTAGTATTGATAGAATAAAACTGCTGTCACCTAGAGCTAGTCAAAAAACAGAAATAAATGTTTGCAAAAAAGTCATTTTCATTCTGCTGGTTTCAAAAAGGAACAATTTTTTGTTCAAAATTTTTCATGAAAATGTTTTATAAAAAAACACAAGCTTGATCCTCCCCATCTCCTTTCCTTCTTTTAATCTCTTTTTGCCTTTCTTCCCCTTTCCCTCCCCTTATTCCTTTTTTCATATTGGCACTAAAAAAGGTGGTGGGAGAGGAGGAAAAATGGGTGAGGGAAATGTATAAACATTTTCACAAAATGCAAAACTCAAAAATGAAAAAAACAGACTACATTTTCCACAAAATGTTGTTTAAATAATGGAAAATTTTGAAAAACCTCAAAGCCCCAAAACTATTTAATAAAAAATAAAGTGGTCTTTTTTTTTTTGACAAAAAAGATTTATGCTCAGAAAGTTTTCAGCCACTTCCATTTTCAATACCACAGTGGAAAATGGAGAGAGACCTGGTAGAACATGAAGTCTATCCCATTTTTTGTAATGGTGCTGAAAGGTTGTTTTTTTGTTTTTTGTTTGTTTGTTTGTTTGATTTGCACTGATACCATATTCAATTCCAGCCAAAGAAAACCCCATTGGTGGTAATCATGGTTCTAATAAATATTTCCATCTCTACCTATGTGATCCTATAGTCTAAAGGGCAAATCTTGCCAGAGAATCCTCATCCTTCACACTAAGGCTATCAAAAAGCAAAGAGGTCTGGAAAAAGCTAGTACTTTTCCAATGATGAAGTGGGACACTGCTCAGAGAGGGCAAGGGAAAAATAACAGAAAATGGGGAAAGAGCAATAGCCAAGGGAAGAAAAGTAATTTGTGTTAATTTCCTGTATTTATACTGATACATTTGCTATTATTTTTAAAACTTTACATAATTGTATGTAATATATAAAAAATAAATGAGAAACATACAAAGAGAAATTCCAAGATATATCAAAAATGAATAACTCCTGTGTGCACCAGATCTCAGGCCAAATTCTGCCCCAGGAGGATACATGTAATTCACATGGACTTCATCCTAGAAGGGAAGATTTTTATTAATTTAATTAATTAATTTATTAAACTGCATGAAGCACTTGATGATCCTGGCAGGTTGCACAAAGCTGGTCTGTCTAATAATAAAAATAACGAGGAGTCTGGTGGCACCTTAAGGACGAACAGATATATTTGGTCATAAGCTTTCGTGGATAAAAAACCCACTTCTTCAGATGCATGGACAAGATGCATCTGAAGAAGTAGGTTTTTTACCCATATGTTAGTCTTTAAGGTGCCACCGGACTCCTCATTGTTTTTGTAAATACAGACTAAAACGGCTACCTTTCTGATGTCTAATAATGGCTCATGCTGGTCGCAGACCCAATCCTGTGAGTTTTGCCATCACGTTCCATGAAAGCAAACTTGGGCTTCATGTCAAGTGGCAGCTAGTATCCTTATTCATTCTTTTTCACTCTTCATTGACTTGATTATTCTGGGACTAAGTTATAACCTTCTCTCAAAAATTATTAGTTTTAGGCATGTCACTCATTTTAAGGACCAGATCCTGCCCTGGTTTACATCTTGGGGAACCCCTGTCAGTTTCATTAGGGTTGCACAGGATGTAAGTTAGGGCAGGATCAGGTCCTATATCAGCAACTTCAGTTGACTATGCAGATAAATTCTATTATTAACCTAGTTTTGCATGTGTATAATTCATGTTTGCTTGAAATGATTGATGGTCCTTTCATTTGAAGATTTCTTTGATAATGTCAACAATTTCTTGTAATATAATTCACTTTTGTTTCTACATATCTTGAAAAGATTATTTTACTTGGATAATAAAACATGTCTTTCTATATAAAATGCGGCTTATGTGTGTATGTGTCATGGATCGAGAATTCTACCCAGGATTATTATGATGAATGTTAGAAACTATTCATATGATTTTGGTGGGATGAAACTGTTGTCCTTCCACCAAGTATTTTCATGTGAGTGTCTGATTTCTTTCCACCACCACTCCCATTTCCTATAATTAAAAACGTGTTACAACAACATACCTACAGTTTGAAATCTGTAGTGAAAACTGAAAAGAACCCAACTGTTTGTATATTCCCGGCTGCACCCAACATAGACTAAGTGGAATAGCAGACAGAAGGAGGCTTAGAACTGGAATAGCAGAGGTGTTGTAGGTCAAGATTTAAGTACTTTGGTAAAGCTATGTTGGGAAACTTGCACACCATCTGCCTGCACTCAAGTCAGTCCTGTAAGTTCCTTGCTTTTATCTGCACTATATTTATTCATATTTTTGAGAAGGAGAAATGTATTTGACGCAGCATATTACAGCAAAGGCACCCAGAATACACAAACAAATTAAATCCTTATTCCGACGTTTTTGCAGAAGGTTGTTTATATGTAGGACGTACCTTAAGCACAACATATAATTGTAAGGTTAATTCATTTACCTAAACAAATTTTACTTCACTAGAATTTGTAGTGTGCCTGTTTGTGTCAGTATGGAACTGAGGCCAGGCTGGGGACTTTGGAACAGAGTGTTTTTGGGAGCACATGGAACATCGTGGATGAGCCAGGGAGTAGGATGGGTTTGGTCAGTCGGATTGCCAGCTGCATGGATCCCCTGGCCACTAATCCTTCAGGGGGGAATGGGATGGCATATAGCTAATACTATAACCAGCTGCAGTAGCAGCCATTGACCAGACAGTCCGGTGTTCTACTTCAAGCCTCTAGGCCAGGGGAACAAGTCTATCTTCCAAACCTCTGTGTGGGTCCTTCACATAAAACCCATTTGCTGTTTACGAAGGTGTTGTGAATTTCCCCCTGCTGTGTGTCTAGCACCTGGAAGGACTATACATTTAAGTGTTCTTATTTAACCCACATCAGTGCTACCAACTGTAGGTAATATGCACCACAAAAGCCCAGATTTTATCTCATTGTTATAAAACAATTTCTTCCCTACTATGTTCAGGCACATCAATTATTAACTTGCACTTGAAAACATTACATGTACTAGAGTCATCTATTCTCTTCCCATCATTGTGAATGGAGCCTTTGATTCAATATTAACCACACAGGAAACACAGTGTAGGTGGAACAGTTACATGCGTGACTCAGAAGGCAAAGCATCTGAAAGGATTTATGTTTAAGATGTAACTCCATCGGGGACATATGATATGCATAGAATATGAAAGGAAGCTCGTTATAAAACAACTCTGTTTTAAACATATTTGACTTAATTCATTGCTAGTGTCCCTTCACTGACTTCAGTGTAGTTACACAAGAAAAATTTTGGCCAGTTGTTCTTTTGTATTTGTATGACCCATGAGAGTTCACTGATTTATAGAAGCTAAAATTAAGGCATTCTAAAACTTTATTTTTAGCTTTCTAAACCCTGACCTTGTACCTAACATGTAATCACACTGTTTTAACCATAGTTTCCTCAATTCAGTGATTCTGGCCCAAATCTTGCCCACCTAGCTGCTCCATGCATGCTCATGGCCCAAATGGCAGTGTAACTGGTGTGATTCTGCCATGTGTAGGAGATGGCAGAATACAGAGATACCATGTAGGAAGTTCACTCCCATTTTGGTCCATAAACATTGCTCCAAAGGCACTCGGTCTTCTGTAGCATAAGGAGTGGAGTTTGGAAGTTAGGCATAGACAGATCAGGAAAAGGTGCAGAAGTGTTGTCGATGGATCTGCAGTTATGCACCTCATAGCCAGTTCTCTTCTGTCCTTTCCCATTTGCAGGCAGGGGGGAAAGCAGTGGAGATGGAGCAGCTTTGCAACCATTCTGAGGAGATTCTATCTATTCTATGTTTCAAAAAAGAACTAGATAAATTCATGGAGGATAGGTCCATCAATGACTATGAGCCAGGATGGGCAGGGATGTTGTCCCTAGCCTCTGTTTGCCAGAGGTTAGGAATGAGCAATAGGGAATGGTTCACTTGATGATTACCTGTTCTGTTCGTTCCCTCTGGGGCACATGGCATTGGCCACTGTCGGCAGACGGGATCCTGGATTAGATGGACCTTTGGTCTGACCCAGTACGGCCGTTCTTATGTTCTTCCACCTCCAATGTCTCCCCTGTGGAAAGGTCATTTACATAGGCTTTGCACAGGGTCCAAGATTTGGGCAGTTCCTAATTATAAGTCGACATGATATATTGATTCAGCTTCTAGTTGTAGGCAGTGATCAGCTACTTGTCTATCAATAGCCTCATCGTGCACCATTTTTAAAAAAAATATATTTTCCCCTTTATATTATAGGACACCCCTAGGGTTTTGTATTCTTTAAAAGTTATTTGCTATTTTAAACACAAATACAAAGAGTGACAGAACAATCCAATAGATGTTCCATTGCACAACATTGCTAACAGGAAAAGTAGTATTAGGAAACTATTTCATATATTTTTTGTCTTTTAATGCTATTTAGTATCTGTGCACAGAACTGTCAATGACCTTGATGCTGCAAACACTTAGGCCTGTGAGTAACTACTTTCACCTGCTGATAGTTACTCACAGACCTAAGTGTTTTCAGGATCAGGGACACTGATGTTAGTGGGAGTCCCATGAGTGCAGTCTGAGACCATTAATCAGATTAATGAGCAAACCTGTCTATTTTGTTCCTTTTCTTGACTTCATCATAAGTCAATTACAGTTTTTAGAAACACCACGTAAGGAACATATTCTATTAGCAGCTGAGAAAGAAAAGGGTGAAGAATAGCTTTGGGGCTAACGCACAGGACTGAGTGTCAGAAGACCTGTATACTTTCTCTAGCTCTGCTTTAGACTTCCTTTGTAACCTTGGTAAGCCAGGCAGAGGCAAATCCCTCCTCCTTCTGCACAGGATCCTGCCTGCTACAAGAGAAAATTGTATGTGTGTGTCAGCATGTGGGGAAGCAACACATTTAGACAGCCTAAACTAGGTATGCATAGCCCTGTGTGGCACAGGTCCATGAGGACTTTCTGTGCAACTATACAGATCCACTGGCCATTGCCCCACAGATGTGGGCAGGAGGCAGGTGTTGTGGAGATTACTCTAGCTCTAAGGATAACAATGTGACACTCCTCTGCTTGGGCAGTGTTAGGACAGGATCTCTAAAAATAGGAACAATAATACCTATCCCCACAGGGGGTAGTGATTAAGTTCCCCAGATGCATTTTGGCATAGAATGGCAAGGTATTATTCTCATGGGATCAAATCCTCAGCAGTGCTGCGAAAGAAAAATGGACGGTACTGAACACTTGTAGTAGTGACTTTTCTTTATGTTCTTTAATTCAAAATTAATTCTGCATCCAAGATAAGGAATATGAATATTCTTAAAACTGGTTATGCAAAATAAGTACTGACTGTCTGCAGTGTGTTTTTGTAACCCACACACCTTCTGGGTGTGGTGTTCTGTCCCATTCAGTGGCACTGAGACCACTAAGACAGAGAGAATTAAATATGTCTGCTCTACACCCTTAGCTAACAGCCAGTTGGCTTTTAGCTCATGGGGTGGAGGCTTATGCACTAAGCGTCAGATACCCCAGGTTCGATCCCGCCCGCCAATGACCAGGGTCTGTTGGCATTAGATTTTGATAACACAAATTCTCACCCCTTCCTACACACAGGAGCCAGCCATAATGTTAACACTAAAGCTCACCCATAATATTGTAGATCTCAATCTTACACAAGGTCCACAAGTGCAGCCACTTACTCCCATATGAAGTCCCACTGGACCTGTCACAGAGTTCTCTACTCACCCCTGGGGTGCCTTCTTGTTGCTGCATCTAGGGAACAGCTCCACCGAGTCTGAAAGCCCCTTCTGTCTTTCACTTACTTTGCAGCCCCTCTTATGATCCAGGAATTGCAGTGCTCCCTCTTTGTGGCTTGGGCCTCAGACCAAGTCACTATCATTTTCCCCTTTCGGGGAATCAAAGTCACTGAACTGGTTGACCAGGTATCATTCCTGCCAGGCCTCCAGTTCGAAGCTATGCCACTTCCCCAGTGACTAATAGGGGAACTGAGGCCCACCCTGTACACTGGATTCCATCTTAGCAACCCTCAAATTAGTGTTCAAGGTCTGCACTATTTCAAACCTTACAGCTGTTTTCCTGATCCTTTTCCTACCACATCCTACCACATCCTATCAGGCTTTCACTCCACCACCCTTCTTGGTAAACCCTTCCTCGGGACCTGGACCTGAAGCTTCTACCTTCCCCCTGGGTTTCTTCCTTTCTCTGTCTAAACCCAGAGAAAGACTACAGGCATGCACAATGCCACCTTTTTCTTCTTCAGTTCTGTGGTGTAGCAGACTCACTTCCTGAGTCTATGACAACATGCACTGTACTGCATATCTTGTTCATGACTTACAGTCTCACACCTTTCCCAGTATTCTTAAAGAATTGCAAAAGAGTAGGTTTTTTTAAAATTGGGCCTAGGGTTTCCAACACTCCAGGATTGTCCTGGAGTCTTCAGGAATTAAAGATTAATCTTTAATTAAAGATTGTTATATGATAATACCTCCAGGAATATTGCCAACCAAAACTGGCAGTCCTAATTGGGCCCCATTTTCCACCTCTTGCTGCTGTAAACTTTCTGACTTTATACCAGCCCTGCCTACTCCTGTCCAGGTGGGCTCCATGTCAGTGCTTTCCTGTCAAACATAAACTCTCCCTCAGTACGGCCTATCTCGTAACTTAGCCTCTCCTGAGCCACACTGACTCTTCCCAGGCTAGTGTGAGGTGAACACCCCACCACAGGGCCATACTTACACAGCCCCTTTTTAGGGCTGGAGCCTTAAATATACCGTACCACAAAGGGAAATGAAAACTTCTGGATTGAGTATAAGGGCCCTATCTTGCAGTCTCTTGTGATTTTGCTTTCAGCAAATAAACTTCAGGATTGAAAACCCAGGGGCGTAACCCCTCACTTTGTTAATGCACAGCTGAATCAGTTCCAAAGTTTTCATTTCTAGACCAGAGATTTCCCAACATTTCATACTGTGGACCACATTTTTATAAAGAAATTGTCTCTGGCCTTCACCCCATCCATTCCCAATAGCATCATTCTGTTATTCTTGCTAACATAGACACCTCCCAATCGGAAGTGCATGGACCACCTCCTTGCTGCTTCACAATCACATGCATTACCTTCCCCTACATCCTTCATGATGCACCATCTCCCCTTCCATTCACAAGCATGCAGGCCCCCTTCCTTCCCAGTCACTCTCACATGAACTACTTCCCAGCATTTCCGCGATCCTGTAACATTCTAGTGGCAACTACAGCAATTGTTTACAAAAATTAATATTAGGAAAGTATTTAATGTGTTTTAGTTTCAAATGCGTTAGCAGCAGGAAACAGGAAGGTGGAGTGAGCACTCTGAGATCGGCAAGCTCGCAAAGGCCACACTGAGAAACCCTGCAACACCCAATTGTTTTCAAAGGGAGTCAGTGTTAGACTGACCCTTATAACAAAATGGTATTGTATGTACAGGTTTCAGAGTAGCAGCCGTGTTAGTCTGTATTCGCAAAAAGAAAAGGAGGACTTGTGGCACCTTAGAGACTAACCAAATATGCTCAAATCAATTGGTTAGTCTCTAAGGTGCCACAAGTACTCCTTTTCTTTTTATTGTATTTACAGTAACTGCCCCTACATGGCAGCATTGCTACTGGGCCACAGAGTGACTTGGGCCATTACCACGGAATACGCCACGCCGGCGGAAGTGGAGCAGGGCCATGGCAATGGCGCTATTGCCATGCAAGGCCAACCAGGGCAGTGCCCTGTGCGATGCAAGACGGAGCTGGGTAGTGCCACTCGGGCTGAGGCTGTGCGTGCCAGAGCAGAGTGTCACCACATGAGGTGGAGCAGATCCGTGCCGCTGGTGCCAACGCCACATGAGCTGCAACAGGGCGGTGCCACCGGTACCAATGCCACCCGAAGCAGAGCAGGGTGGCGTCAAGGCCACGCGAGGTGACTAGCGCGCTGCCACTAGGGCCAATGCCACAGAGGCCGAGCAGGGCAGTGCTGCCAAGGCCACGGAGGTGGCGCAGGGCGGTGCTGTTGGTGCCGCTGCCACGCGAGGTGGAGCAGGGTGGTGCGAATGCCCCGTGAGGCGAGGAGGGCGGTGCTGCTGGTGCACGCCAGGAGCCCAACACCTGGGCTGCGTGGCTGCTGGGGTGGGTGCGCCTGTGGCTGAGGGGCTAGGCTGGGTGGGTGAGCTCAGCAGCCCCAAGCCTGGACTGACACACAGGGAAGCTGACTGGGTGCCACCCGCCCCCCGGGGCGCTCAGTCCCTGCGGAGGCCTCTCCCCTCCTGCGCCCCGCCAGGGCCAAGCCGCCTAGCAACAAGCAGCCGGCGCCGGCCGCCCAGCCCAGCGCCAGGGCAGGGGGCGGGCTCTTCCGGTTCAAGTCGGAGCGGAGGAAGCCGGGCGGCCATCTTGGATCCTCCATCCCGGAGCGGGCGGCGCTGAGCCGTGGAGTGGGGGCGGGGGCTGCAGGCTGCCGGAGCCGGCCCGCGGGGCTCCTGACACCCGGCTCGGAAGGCGCAGGGGAGCCCGGGCGAGCCGGGCGGCGGAGCGGGTGGGGGAGGCCCGGCATGCTAGCGGAGGCCCGGTGAAGCGGGGCTGGGGGGAGAAGGGAGGGGGAAGCGCTTCGGAGCGGGCCTGCCTGGCTGCCAGTGCTCGGAGCTGGCTGCGGAGCGGCGGCTTGTTTTCCTGGCCGGGCTCTGCAGCGCCCCGCTGCCTTCTCCGGGCCGCTCCCTCGCCCCCCTCAGCCCGCTGCGCTCTGCAAGGATCCCCCCGCCCTCCCCCTCTCTGCGCGCTGGGCTCCTAAGCTGGCTGTAGGATGAGCCCGGAGGACTCCCCGGGGGAGACGCTGCTCCATCGCCAGGCTGGAATATAGCTCGGAAGTGGGGTGGCGGCGGTGGAAATAAGCAGCCCCCCCACCCCTTCCCTTTGATGGTGGCCCTTCGTAACCGCTGTCTCGCAGCAGAGTGACAAGCATTCTTGGGGGGGGGGTCGGCTTTTGTTGGGGGAGGGGGTGTTTTGTTTTGCTGTCGCAAGCAGCCAGTGGCTCCGGCACAAGCGAATTAAAATGTCCACTAGAACTCCCTTGCCTACGGTGAATGAACGCGACACCGAGAATGTAAGTAACCCGGGCCGCCGGCTGGGCTTTCTGGGGCGGGGGCGAGTGGGCGCTGGGGTGGCCGGACCTGCCCGTCACCCAGGGAACGGGTGGGCTGATGTGCCTTGGGGGCTGTGTCGCTTGTGTGGCTGAATGTGACTGCTCTACACAAAGGACGGCCTGCGTAGAGAGGGGTGGTTGTATTGTGTCCAGACACACAAATGTCTCAGAAGAAAAACTGCTAGAGAGAAATGTGCATTTGTTTCAGCAGTTGTTGGCCCTCTCTGTGCCAATATAAACCCATAGTTGTAATTTGAATGAAAGACCCTGTACAGAATCAAACTGTGTAATTTAAAATCCCCAAAGTGGAGCCTGGCATTGTGGGTATATATTATGTTCCTACTGTTGTGACACTGGTTCAAGGCACTGTCCTGGCAGCTGGATGCTGTTAAACAGCTGATGAAGTGAGCTGTAGCTCATGAAAGCTTATGCTCAAATGAATTTGTTAGTCTCTTTTTCTTTTTGCGGATACAGACTAACACGGCTGCTACTCTGAAACCTGTTAAACAGATGTTTCACAGGTGTGTGAAGAGTATTGTTAGTGTGAGTGCTGTCATTGAGGTCCAATGCCTGCTTATTAAATTACTTAAATTACGGTTTAACTTAGTGTTTTTCAAGAGCTTGGTTTACTAGTGGTGGTTAAAAAAAAAAAAAAAAAAAAGGACAAACCCTGTAATGTTTTAATGATGTATCTTATATGGTGCAAATTCAGTACTGTCTCGTATATTAGTGATGCAGAATTTGAGAAAAATAATCCATCTGATCTGATGTTTGTAAGCTGAAGTGTAAAATAATCGCTAAAACAAGCCAATAAAGCACTAGTAAACAGGGTGCAGAGAACAGTCCTGTACTGGCAGGGGAGGACTCAATGACCTAGATAATAAGTCTTTCCATCTCTAATTTGTATGATTATTAATGACTAGAATAATAGCTTTATTGTCACTTGTTCAGATGATATTGGAAGGTCCCCTTTTCTGAATTAGCAGCAAAGTCAGAAAGTCCTTCCTCTGTTAAAAGGTAGTATTTGGCAGTGAACGCTAAACATATTCTAAATAAAACTGCATGTTTTTAATGAGCTCAATCAAACAGTAATATAGTTAGCATTTTATCTGAAATATTTTTAATATGTAAATAAATTGTATGTAGAAACTTAATATAATCAAAAATCAAACTCAGTGAGACAAACCCTCTCTAAGTAGGAACCTTATTTGCTTAAAGTTGAGACCAAACTTATTTGACCTCAGAATAATCATTCTAAAAGGAAAAATTATTAGGAAAAAAACTGGTCTTTTTGTGTGAGAAGGTATGCAGATGAGTTGTAGTTTATACTGCTCTGAAGCACAAATTAGCAAAATCAGTGAGCATTATTCATATTTCTTAATTTATGAATATAACCCAGTGTCCTTTAGAAACTATATGCTGGGTCTAAGTGAAAGTGATTGGGGAGAGAGATACCTGTTTTGGACTGAAATAAGGAAAAAGAAGATTTAGGCTGAATATTAAGAAAAACTGCTAGATTTGTTAGAGAGCAAGTAGTCTTCTAAGGGAATTGGTGGAAGCCCTATTGCTTGAGACATTTTAAAACAAGACCAGACAAAGCATTAGAAAACATGCTGCATAAAAGAATCACTGCATTGGCAGGATTTGGATTTTATTGACATAATACTCATTTCTCACTTCTATGATCTTTATTTGTTTTAGCCTTTGGTACAACCTGCCGGCTAAGTGCTGTATTGAGCAAAAAGTCAACTAAGCATATTTTGTTGCAGAATCTCAGTGGGCTTCAGCCCAAGGGCCAAAGCTGCCGTGTGGAAGAAAAGCATTAAAAATGAAAATTGTAGTGGCCTCTTGTATTCAGCTGAACTTCCAAATGGCTAAAACAGATTCCCTTGTGATGTTTTGCCCAGTCATCGTACTCCTAGCTGCATTGGATCAAAGTTTTTAAATTCCATTTTGGCCTCATCTTGATCAACCAGTCAACAGTGGCATTTTGGGCTGTATAAGTAGGGGCATTGCCAGCAGATCGAGGGACGTGGTCCTTCCCCTCTATTCGACATTGGTGAGGCTTCATCTGGAGTACTGTGTCCAGTTTTGGGCCCCACACTACAAGAAGGATGTGGAAAAATTGGAAAGAGTCCAGTGGAGGGCAACAAAAATGATTAGGGGACTGGAACACATGAGTTATGAGGAGAGACTGAGGGAACTGGGATTGTTTAGTCTGCGGAAGAGAAGAATGACGGGGGGGGGGGGATCTGATAGCTGCTTTCAGCTACCTGAAAGAGGGTTCCAAAGAGGATGGATCTAGACTGTTCTCAGTGGTAGCAGATGACAGAACAAGGAGTAATGGTGTCAAGTTGCAGTGGGGGAGGTTTAGGTTGGATATTAGGAAAAACTTTTTCACTAGGAGGGTGGTGAAGCACTGGAATGGGTTACCTAGGGAGGTGGTGGAATCTTCTTCCTTTTGAAGTTTTTAAGGTCAGGCTTGACAAAGCCCTGGCTGGGATGATTTAGTTGGGGATTGGTCCTGCTTTGAGCAGGGGGTTGGACTAGATGACCTCGTGAGGTCCCTTCCAACCCTGATATTCTATGATTCTATGAAACCACTTTAGAAATTGTTTAAAACTGGTTCTATAATTTGGTTTAAATCCTAGTTTAATACGTTGGAAACATGTTATTTGACATTGGGGCTAGAGATGAAGTTTTTTTCCACACAGGGTATTTCATTCTGGTTTCAAAATACAGAACAAACTCCTCAGTAATTTTCTTAATTAATGTACAGTGCTTGTCACCTTTGCTTACAGATATGTCACTTTATACTCTGATCAAAGCAGATTTGCAAGTTAAGCAAAACTGAGCTGGGTGACCACTCAGGAATACCTGTAATTAGTAGTATTGTGATTCAGTAGGCTAATTCTTCCTTTTTAGTCACACTGAACCAAAACCCAAGTATATAGTACTGTACTGCTTGAGGTGCTGCCTTTCAGATGTCGTGACCATCAATGATAAAAACATTTGCTCTGTGATCTTTAATGTAAAGTGTTGTTCTGGCCAAATTTAAACTCTGATATTTACATTCTTTCTGCCTAAATTACCTCTAAATTCAGTGGGATACAAAATTAATTTTATTCCTATTTTAATTCTAAAATACAGTATCATTCACTCCTAGTCTAACTGTTCTTCCACCTCCAAGATGGTTGTATTTTATTAGAAGGTAAAATGAAGCCTTAACTACCTAGATGAGGCTTAATTAGTTAATGTTCCTAAAGAACTTTGATCTTTAGATGAAAGGTGCTTAGAAATGCAGAGTATCCAGGGAGCCTTTTGGCCATGGTCATGGGACTCCTTAATGTCTTCTGTATACTAGGAAAATTACCTAGTGCTGATAAAGGGTGCAGTTTAACCAGTGTTAAGTCTGGTTTAACTGGACATATAGGCAAGGCCTCCTCATCAGTGCTTAATTTTTTTTTATTTTTTAATAAAAGGCAATGTATAGCTCTCTTTGTTACTGAAAGATCCTTCAAAACGTAAACCATTAGAGTGGAAAGTTTGTGTCAGTCGTTTTCCCTTAAGGCCATTGGTTATTCATTGGTTATTCAAGAAGGGCTGGCCATTGAGGTTCAAGAATCTGTGACCAGGAGTCCCTTATATTTCTCAGGAAAAGGATCAGGGGTGACTCATATATAGGGGAGCTATCTGACTTCCACTGATAACACGAGGACTGCTGCAGGCTGGCTGACTGCCTGAAAATGAGCTCTGAGCTACCATTGTAGCTTCTGGCCACAAGGGTGGAGCAGCTCATCTTAGGAACCTGCTAAGCTGAAGGCTGTTGGCCAAACCTACTAAGTCTCCTGGTATTTCAGGGAGACTCCCATATACCACCAAAAATTCCCAACTCCTGATTTAATAACGTCGCCCACATAAAGATCCATTTATGTCAAATTAATAAATTCAGTTATATTACCCAGAATCGTATGCATCAGCTACATATGCGCATCAGCCTCTCTTTCTCCCTCAGTCAGTGAGAGACTGATGCACATGTGTGACTGACTCACAAGATTCTGGGTAATGTAGTTCAGGGTCTGTAAAGTGCTATTTAAAGTAAGAGTGTGAAACAAGGCATCTCGCGGTCCGCCAGGGGCTTACCCTGAGCAATCCGTGAACCAAGTTTGGGAACCCCTGCTCTAGAGAACAGAGAATGGGGAAAATAAATGGACAGAATGAGAGGAAGGTTTCTTCTTGAAGAGAGAAGATGAGGAAACTGTAGCTAGAAATGAGAGGAAATATAAATGGTATGGAAATCCTTAGAATCAATGAGATTTTAAAAAACATGAAGAAATGGAAGGGGTGAGATTTTATTTATACTTCTATTTTATTGTATTTCCATTACATAAACTGTATATCTGTAAAGGGGTGAGGTGACTATTTTGAGCATTTATTAATTTTGCTAACTACCCTGAATTCTAAAGTTTAAATAATTGGAGAAAAATAACTACAATTTGCCCTTTAGTAATCTTCATGACCACAGCGAATGTGGTGGATTACCCATTTAAAAAATGTTGAGATGTTGGCAGCTATTACTCCTGAGGGCATTCTGCATCAAAAAAATAAAAATTCTGCAAGTTTTATTTGTCAGTAAATAAATGCAGAGGCTCCACATGGCAGTGTGGCGCATAGGCCACTGGCTGCATGAAAGTGGGAGATCACCCTGCAGTTCCCCCACTCCCACACTGTGGACACGGACTCAGCAGTGAGGCTGCACCTGACTCTGACACAGTGCAAGGCCTGGGTCTGCCCCAGAAACACCTTGGGGCCCTGCCCCTCTGCGCCAGGCACACCAGATGTGGGCAGGCAGGCTCAACCAGCAGGATGCAGATGTGAAGGGGCTCAGTGTGGGGGGGTCCAGGTGTGGCGTGAGAGGGTTCTCTGTTGGACAGTCTGGGTGCAGGCAGCTCAGTGTGGGATCTGGATACACAGAGGCTCGTTGGGGGGTTCCAGGTGCAGGGGCAATGGGACTCTGCAGGGGCTTTCAGATGAAGGTGGTTGGGGCTCAGTATAGCGGTGTGGGGGTCTCAGCAGGGGAGTGTGGGTGTTGGGGGAGTGGGGTGGGAGTCTGCGTGCAGCTAGTTGGGGGTAAGTGATGTGGGGGCTCAGGGTGGTATGGTTCATCAAGGTGGGGGTTTGAGTGCAGGAAGCTCAGTGCGGGGGTGGTCTTAGGTTCAGGGATGGGAGTCTGGAGGCAGGGGGTCTGGGTGAGGGGGGCTCCAATGCAGGAGTTGAGGTTCAGTGGGGTGGGGTTCGGGTATGGAGTGCTAGGGGGTTCTGCGTGTACGGGGTGAGGCTTGGCAGGAGTGTCTGGGTATGGAAGGTCTGGATGCACGGGGGTTGGGAGGATGGGGGAGCAGCTCCCCATACAGTGACCCCTCCCCCCCTGCCCCTGCAGCTGAGGAGTGATGGGGGCAGGAAGCAGGGGAGGATGCTGAGCTTCCTGCAGTTGGGGGAGGTTTCTTGGGGTTGGCCTGACACAGCCGCACCCACTCCTTGCAGGGGAAGAGGAAGTCCCGTCTCTGACGGGTTCGGTTACAGAGACCCCCTTGGGAATGTCACCTGATGTGCTGGAATTACCTTTGAGCCCATTTTCCACTGTCAGCTTCAGACTCCAGAACCCTGCCTTGTTGAGCCAGACACGCTAGTCTGCTGCAACACAGACCCAGGTCTGGTCCACACACCCAAAGCTGCAGACTTCAACCAAAAACTGCTCAGCAAGTTATCTATTTCCAGCACCCAGACACCCAGTTCCCAATGGGATTCAAACCCCAAATAATTTCGTTTTACTCTGTATAAAGCTTATATAGGGTAAACACATAAACCATTCGCCCTTTATAACACTGATAAGAATGGCCCTTCTGGGTCAGACCAAAGGTCCATCTAGCCCAGTATCCTGTCCTCTGACAGTGGCCAGTGCCAGGTGCCCCAGAGGGAATGAACAGAACAGGTAATCATCAAGTGATCCATCCCTTGTTGCTCATTCCAGCTTCTGGCAAACAGAAGCTAGGGACACCATTCCTGCCCATCCTGGCTGATAGCCATTGATGGACCTATCCTCCATGAATTTATCTAGTTCTTTTTTTAACCCTGTTATGGTCTTGGCCTTCACAACATCCTCTGGCAAGGAGTTTCACAGGTTGACTGTGTGTTGTGTGAAGAAATACTTCCTTTTGTTTGTTTTAAACCTGCTGCCTATTAATTTCAGTTAGTGACCCCTAGTTCTTGTGTTATGAGAAGTAGTAAACAACACTTCCTTATGTACTTTCTCTACACCAGTCATGATTTTATAGACTTCAATCATATCTCCCCTAGCTGTCTCTTTCAAGCTGAAAAGTCCCAGTCTTATTGATCTCTCCTCATACGGAAGCCGGTCCATACCCCTAATAATTTTTGTTGCCCTTTTCTGAATCTTTTCCAATTCCAGTATATCTTTTTTGAGATGGGACGACCACATCTGCACACAGTATTCAAGATGTATTTCTTGAGTGGTAACAGCTAATTTAGATCCCATGATTTATATGTATAGTTGGGATTATGCTTTCCAATGTGCATTACTCTACATTTGTCAGCATTAAATTTCATCTACCATTTTGTTGCCCAGTCACCCAGTTTTGAGAGATGATCTATATATAGAGAGAGATGCACAGATGTTTGCTCCTCCAGGTATTAATCACTTACTTTGGGTTAAATAACAAAAGTGATTTTATTAAGTATAAAAAGTAGGATTTAAGTGGTTTCAAGTAATAACAGACAGACTAAAGTAAGTTACCAAGCAAAATAAAACAAAACAGGCATGTCTAAGCCTAATACATTAAGAAACTGAACACAGGTAAATCTCACCCTCAGAGATATTCCAATTTCACAAACTAGACTCCTTCCTAGTTTGGGCCCAATCCTTTCCCCGGTACAGTTCTTGTTAGTTCCAGCTCAGGTGGTAACAGGGTTTTTTCTCATGACTGCAGCCCCCTTTGTTCTGTTTCACCCCCTTTTATAGCTTTGGCACAAGGTGGGAATCTTTTATCTCTCTGGGCCCCCACCCCTCCTTCTAAATGGAAAAGCGCCAGATTTAAGATGGATTCCAGTACCAGGTGATATGGTCACATGTCCTGTGAGACCCCCCTCAAGCCTCCTTTCTTCCCGCCTGACTCTCAGGAACACTGGAAGGCTTACAAGTAAACAGAGCCATTTACAACCAATTGTCCTGGTCAATGGGAGCCATCAAGATTCTAAACCACCATTAATGGCCCCCACTTTGCATAATTACAATAGCACTTAAGAGTAATACTTCATATTTCTAGCTTCAGATACAAGAATGATACATTCGTACAAATAAGATGAGCACGTTCAGTAGATTATAAGCTTTTGCATAAAGCGTATTCCAGTTACATTATATTCACACTCATTAGCATATTTCCATAAAACATATGGAGTGCAACGTCACACCGTCCTCTCCTGCCGCCAGCCCAGCCAGGAGTAGCAGCTGATCCCGGCTCAGGGTAGGAGCCACTGGCTGGGGTGTCCCCAGCGCCATAGTGATTTACCTCTCCGCTGGCTGCTCCAGATGCCTGAAACAATGTACCTGCACTGCTAGGGAGTGGTGTTTGATTGCTCTTGCAGCTTCCCTGTCAGAAAGTCATTTTTCTGCGGGGAAGCAAAGAAATCTGTGGGGGACATGAATTCTGTGCATGCACAGTGACACAGAATTTCTCCAAGAGTAAACTATGCTTGCACAAACCAAACCACAAGTAGGTGGATTCCACTTCTGCAAAAGGAGGTTCCTGGTAGCTCTGAAGTCCAATCACTCCCTTTTTATTTCAAATGAGTGAGTGAAGTTTGGTGTGGGCCCAAAAATTAATCTTACTAACCCTCCCAAAATCCTAAATCTGGCTCTGAAAGTATTATATTATTATTTAAAGTACATTAATTTATGCAAATTAGGGTGTTTGCAGACAATCTGGAAGATTAGATTTGATTTATGCAATGTTTACCAGAAATGTCCTATTATAAATAGAAGTATGTAACCGGAAGGCTATCTCTGGCAACATGAAATTAGGGTCAGAAAAATTCTGTGCACCTATTACCAAAAGAGGTTTTTTTTAGACTCCTCCTCCCTCCCCCCCCCCGAGGGATAGCTCTCCTTGAACGTTTTCATAAGATATTTTAAACATTGAGATAACTGAGAAGAGAAGGTTCAGAGGTGACTTGATTACTGTCTGTAAGTACCTATATATGGAACAAATATTTGATAATGGGTTCTTCAGTCTAATGGAGAAAGGTATGACACCATGCGATGGCTGGAAGTTGAAGCTAGACAAATTCAGATTAGAAATAAAGCATAAATTTTTAACAGTGAGTTTAACCGTTGGAACAATTTACTGAGGATCGTGGTAGCTATTCCATACTAGCAATTTTTAAATGATGATTGGATGTTTTTCTAAAAGATATGCTCTGGGAACTATTTTTGTGGCAGTTCTATGGCCTGTGTTATATAGGAGGTCAGACTAAATTATCATAATGGTCTCTTCTGGTCTTGGAACCTGTGAATTGCTATAAATTAAATTGCCACCTTCACTTAGAAGAAATTAAATATTAATAATATTATATAGTTACATGGGAAACTAATAATATAGTTACATGGGAAACGCCACATGACATGTTTTGTGCTTATCACAAATTTAAATTAAGAGTGTGAAATATACTCCTTTGGATTTTTTAGTAATTGGGATACCTTTAAATACAGCATTGTACTTCTGGACTACATCTAATATATTTGACTATTCTTGTAGTGTACTAAGAGTTAATAGTTTGACATGTTAAAGTTAGGCATGTGACATGCCAATTTGAACTACCCTGAATCATCTAATCCAATGGTTCTCGAACTTTTTTTTTTGCGGACCACTTGAAAATTGCTGAGGGCCTTGGCGGACCACTTAATTATATTTCCAAATGTTGTTTGTACCGTTAGCTAACTATTGTAAAGCACTTTGGATAAAAGCGCTATATTAAAAAAACCCTTAATATTTTTTTGTTCTGCAAATAAAAGCACACAACTCATATTTTAATATCAGTAGTCTTACCTTTCTAATGTGATGGATGTGCCCTCTCTCCCCTGCCGTGACAGCCCCTGAGCTGGGGCTGGGAAGGAGGAGGGTCTCTCCCTCTCTCCCATGCTGTGGCAGCCCCTGAGTTGAGGCTGGGAAGGAGTCGGGGGGGTCTCTCCCTGGCAGCCGCAGCCCTGGAGCTGGGGAAAGTCACCTCTTTCTCTGGACACTGCGGCCCTACACGTCCCAAATTCCCCCCCCTTTTCATCCCACTGCCCCCTCCCACCTACCCCCTATTCCCCCAAAGGACACCACCTCACCTTACATGTGTGTCTTCTCCAGGGTCCAGGCACCTAATTAGTGAAGCCATGCCTGTGCAGCTCCACTAATTTGGTGGGTGGCCCTTCATTGTCTCTTGTGCGGCTGTCCAGGCGCGCACCTTAGAGGGATCTATCTGCGGACCACCTGAATGGAGCTTGTGGACCACTGGTGGTCCACAGACCACAGTTTGAGAATCTCTGATGTAATCTGTATCTCCCAAGTTAATTGAGTGTTGTGGCACGGCTAAAATACCTTTTTTGGGATGAGTTTCACAAAATACATTTTTGCATTTTGATTAAGTGGTTTCCATTCTTTCTGTTTTACACCACATTCACAAACAACTAAAAGAAAACTGTACCCCTCTAGCTTGACCCAGAAATCTTGCAAAGAAACCAAACAACTTCTCGTTGACTAAAAATCAAGAGTGGTGCAAGCATAGATAATTCTGGCTAAGATTGGAGGTAAATGTCCCTCTCCATCCCCTGTTTCTCACAATAGCATATGTTTTCGCTACTTCCTCTCATGCTTGGTCAAATACCACATCGTTCTGGGACTGTGCTGGCACAAAAATGGGAGGACTAAGGGCTTGTCTACACTTAAAGCACTGCAGCAGCCGTAGCTGCGCTGTTGTAGCACTTAGTGAAGACGCCACCTACGCCGATGGAAGGGTTTTTCCTGTGCGTATAGATACTCCATCGCCGAGAGTTGGTAGCTAAGTCGACAGGAGAAGCCCTCCTGTCAGTATAGCACTGTCTAGGCCAGGGGTTAGGTCAGTATAACTACATCGTTCAGGGGTGTGGATTTTCCACACCCCTGAGCAGCATACATGTACCGACATAAGTTGCTGGTGTAGACCAAGCCTAATCAAGCTTCTTTTGAGGATGGGAGAATGATACCTTGTTCTGTCTAGAGTGGAGAATGTCCTCCACTTAAATATATAGAAGTTGAACTGCAATGGAGATATACTTAATAGACTATATATGCATGTAGGGGTTGATTTTGAGGGGTGCTGAGCACCCTTAGTTTCATTTAAATCAATCTCTTGAGGTCCAATTTAATAAGTATATTTATGGGTCAAAGCATGTGTCTTCTAAAATGGCATCTTGTTGTGCCATTGTATATCTAAGCTTTTATATCAGATTTATTCCTGCAGGATTAAAAGTCTAAACAAGGTTTTTCTAACTGCAAGCTTGACCTGGTGTCTGGGTCCTTTTCGTTTCATACATATTTACTAACAATGATGATTCTGGAACCAACTTAGTTGGCAATTTTATTGATGATGCAGAGTAGAATGTGGCTTGCTCCTCTTCAGCTATTACTCTCCAGTGCTGATGTTAGTAAATATTCATTTTGGTCAGTAAATAAAGCAAATATTACTTGGAAAATGATAAATTTCAAATCCAGATATGTGAATATCAAGTGCCTTAAACTTTATTTTCTAAACGCTTCCACACTTGGGTATATTTTGTATTAAACAGGATTCCTATATTGGGTTTTGTAACCTGTGATTAGCACTAGACAACAAAATACACTTTTATTTTCATATAGTATATGGAGTATGGCTCTCACTGATCATTTGCTGTGTCTGTTGGAACTGAGAAAAACCAGCGATGTGACTACACCGGAAGGGGTCTCCGAGGCGGAGTAGCAGCAGTACCCTTAGTAGCCTATTGCCCTACAAGAGCAATTTGTCTTTTGTCTATGGTTATTGAGCCTTAACTAGCAAATTATTCCCAGTTCTGGATCTTTGGTGTTATGATCACCAGCTTTGTCACTGAGCTTCTGTCAACAGAACTCTTTTTGTCCAACACAGTTATTAGTATTTCTCATGCAGAGCTAACACAAAACATTTGAGGGATGGAAATTTCTTTGCCACATATGGCAGGGCATCACACATCCTGTTGTTGGCCAGTCAGTGTTGTTAGCCCTCGCATGTCTATTGAATGCAGTGTTTTGGGGCTCTGTCACATTTGCTGAGACTAAGTGGGTGTGTCCCCAATTCAATTATTTTCCTCCTAGGGGAATTAGGGGTATGTGTCATAATGTCTAGGTTATTTGTACTAAAGATTAATTTCTCGATCTTTTTTTTTTTTAAACTGATTGTTGTTTGGCAAGTGTGACCTTGTTTAACTGGCCAGTCAATTTCATTGAATGTCATACTAGTTGGACAAATGGCAGAAGGTTATCTGTCTGAGGCCGTAACACTGTATTTTCACAATAAATTGTTTCTTTTTGAGAGCAAGACTCTGACTTGGAACCATCCAAACCATCTCACTAAATGCTTATGGTTTAGTGATAGAAGGTTCCTTTATCCACTTCTTTAGTCAAATTCTGCCTTAACTTTTATATGCTCTATTTGATCACATTGACCATAATGGTGTGATGGCACATGTAGAAACTATTACTCCTGGGGGAATTCTGCGCCACTGCGCATGTGGAGAATTTATGTCCCCCACATATTTCTTTGCTTCCATGCAGAAAAATGACTTTCTGACGAGGAAGCAAAGGGAAATGACGAGCGGTCATGTGACCTTCCCCAGAAGTATGTTTCTGGTGCCCAGGGCAGCCAGTAGAGAGGTTAATCACTGTGGGGCAGGAGGCTGGACTGGGGAAGACCCTGCTGGTGGTTCCTCCCTGCGCCAGGCTCAACTGCTAGTCCTGGCTGGGCTGGGGCGCACAGGACTTCCTCTTCCCCTGCATGGCATCCAGGGTCAGGTCAGACACACCCCCACATTTCTCCTCCAGCTTCAGGAAGCTCTGCAAACTCCTCCCCTCCTTCCCCTCCCCCCCCCCCCCCCGCTTCCTGCACCCATTGCTCCTCAGCTGCAGGAGGAGGGATCCCTGTACAGGGAGCTGCTCCCCCGTCTGCCCAGCCCCTGAGCATCCAGACCCCCTCATACCTAGACCTTCCCACTGAGCCTCATCCCCCCCTTCACTCAGAACCTCCCCCCCAATGAGCCCCCCTCCCTCTGCACCATCCTGACGAGCCACCCACACCCGGATCTGCACCCCACCGAGCCCCAACCAGCTGCATCTGGATCCCAACTCCACTGAGCCCCATTCCCCCAGCAGCTGGACCCTACAGTGAGCTCCCCACGCCCAGACCCCACCATGCTGAGCCACAACCACCTTCACCTAGACCTTCCTTCAGAGTCCCATTACCATTGCATCCAGAACCCCCCAACAAGACCCTATGCATCCAGATCCCCCCCTGGATCCTCCACTGAGCTGCCCGTGCCTAGATTGCCCCACACAGAACCCTGTCAACCCACATCTCTATCCCCCCACACTAAGCCCCTCCACACTTGGATCCTGCCTTGCTGAGCCTGCCTACCCACATGGAGGGGCGGGGCCCTGGGGTGTTTCTGGGGCAGGCCCAGTCCTTGCGCTGTGTCAGGATTGGGTGCAGCCTCACCACTGACTCCATGTCCCAGGGAGGAACTGCACAGTGATATTCCACCTCTGTACAGTCAGTGGCATGTGCTCCCCAATGCCATGCTGGAGCCTCTACATTTGACAAATAAAATTTGCAGAATTTTAAAATGTGTGCAGAATTTTTATTTGGCACAGAATGCCCTCAGGAGTAAAACTATGTACTTCTGCTAATGCTCTAGGGGACAGATTCTGTCCCAAGTCCTTACTTGTGTTGAATAGTACGATGCATAGTCCCATAAATGTCAATTGGATTATGTGTGAAGTAAGGTACTACTACTCAGTGTGAATGAGGGGAGTGAACCTGGTGTTAAATACCTTATGGTGCTCTAATATTTCCAGTAACTTGATAATGTGACTTATTAAATGGTAATGGGAAATTAAATTAAATTCTACTTCACCTGTATTAGAAGTAACACTAGGTTACTATGAAACTGAATTTCAGACATCCAATATGTTATGTTTGCATTCTGTGTCCGGGCATGGACAATGAAAAAACTTGTCAGTTTCTTGGTTTTACTTAATTTCTCAAATATTTGCATGATGTTTGAATTATAAACACTGCAGGGAATGCGATTTTTAACGTTTTTCCATTGAAATTTTAAAAAGCACACATGGTGCAGCTAGTTAAATTGACAGGATTCTTATTGGCTCCATTACTTTCCAGAGGGTTCTATATAGCAGCCATAAACATTGATAAGTCAGGTCACTTTACTTCACTGTAGCACAAAGCTATGGGTGACTGCAGAGGCAATGGAGATGTCTACAGACGTTGGAAGACAGCACTATATATTGGCTTATGTTTGCTTGCTATGTGGAAGGCTGTCATCATAACCACATGAGCTAGAGACTTCAATTTTTTAAAAGACGGTTTTCGTTCTACAGAAATTGATATAATTGACCTCCCTCTCAACAAAGCTTCATAGAAAGCCTGAGTGAGCACGTACATGTTTTTTTCAAACCCTGTGTGTAGTCTGTTTAATACTTTATGCCCACTGGAAGAATTTATAATAAAATTCCATTTACCCCAGGTTTTCCCAGCTCTGTTAGCAATTTCCTAGAGTACTATATTTAACTCTGAAATCTTACTAATTAATGAATCTAATCATCCTCTCTGTCTTGAGTGTTCCTGATGCACCCATCGGGGTGTCTAAGCTCTGAATATTTAGATGTAATGTAGAGCTAACATTGTCCAAAGGAATGTCAACTGTGTGCTCCTCCATGCTTCATTTGCTTTTTCCTTTTTTCCTTCTTCTCTTTTATCTTTTTTCTCTTCATGCTTATCATTATCTGGCCTTGAGAAAGGATGTCGTCTCTTCACTGGGGGAAGGCTTTTGCGAAAAGGTGGGTTTTGCATTGTGTTCTGAAAGCTTAGGCTCAATCAGATCTCGTGCAGTAAGGTGTTTCACAACTGTGAGGTCCTGTGCACCTCCTCCTTAAATGTCTTCCTGAAGTCAGAATCCCTATGGAGTAAAGCTGTCTTTCTGGGTTGGAAATGGAGAGGTGGCTTCTAAGATAGCCACCTCTGTGCAAGAGCACCTTAAAGATTAAGACTTTGGATTAGGGTACGGCATGTATCAAGACATGGAAAAAGTGATAGTTTTGTGATAAGGGCGCTGAACTGGAATTCAGGAAATACATTTTAATACTGGCTGTGCTACAGACTTCCTGTGTGTTCTCTGGTTAGTCAGTCTCTCTCTGCCTCAGTTTGCTATCTGTAGGACAATGCAGTTGTTCCTTAACTGACCATGATGTGAGGATAAAGTCATTTTGTGACACTCTGCTGTGGTAAGTGTCGTAGAAGAGCCTTACATTTTTTTAAACTGTTTCCACATATTTAACCCACCAGTCACTTAAAAAAAGGTTAATTGCTAATAAAACCCTAGATGGGGTTAAAATATTAATGTTTTATTTGTGACTTTAAAAGTTATTAAATGGCCCCAGTCTGCCCTTTGCTTCCTGTTAGAAGGCTGGGGCTGTTACAGAAGCCCTTACTAGATGAAAACCAGTGGGCAGAACTGCATGTATTAGGTTGGGACTCTGCCTGTGAAAAAAACAAAAGCTTCTCTAAGGATAAGCTGTGTGGGAGGGAACTGAGAATCTGCTTGTGCTGATGGGTTAACAATGTGTTGAAGCAGTTGGTCAGGAAAGCAGCTTTTGAGCTATGCTGCTTGCCAGGGGAAGTGGGTAACTCCATTAGCAGGATAGGAGATACTATACTACTTCTCTTGCTTCTCAGCTTCCCCAAGCTTTCCTGAACAAGTATGACTTTCTGGATCAGTTACTCTCTGTACCACACCTCTGCTCCTTTGGGAATGTTTTGGATAGGTGGTAGGAGATTTCTTGTCTTTTTTTCGACATGTGGAGGAGACCCAGTGTAACAGAAGGAACTTTGCCTGTCACCTTGTGCTGCCCTGATGACTTCTGCTACATGCATTGACAGAAGAGTACATGAAAACCTCCTCTTCAACCAGGGTGTGGAGGCTTGGGCTATTAAAAAAAATAATAATCATACACTCAAATTTAATACAAAAAGTGTATTTTCATAGGAACTCATACTGAGTAGCCATAAACGTTGACTTTTTTTAAAAAGGTGATTTGATGATAGAAGTAGTAAGAATTATAACTTAAAGGGTGGCTTTTGTCACCATCACAATTAATGAGGCTTCATCTACTCTCAATATGCTGCTGCATCATCCCTCTTTAAAAAAAATTTGCATCCTAATTTAGCAAGTTCATCGAAGTTGCTGTGTGGAAAATTGCCCTAGTTGAGAAAATGAAAGCTAGTGTAAATCCGATACTTCAGGAAGATGGAATAGAGGAATAATTACCCTTTCATATGAGAGGGGGACTTATTTAATTGTTTAGCATTTTACAGCTCTGAAAGGATGCATAGGAACAGAATTCTTTGGTAATTGATATCCCTACCTTTTGCATTTTACCTGTACAGTGTCAGGCCCTCTGCTCTACCATCAGTTTCACAAGTAGAAGCGGATCTCATGCTGGAATTTATAGAAAAAGTTATAGTTGTAATTTTCTACTTGTGGGGGAATTCTGCACCATTATGTCTGTGCAGAATTCATGTTCCCCACAGATTTCTTTTCTTCCCTGCAGAAAAATGACTTTTTCACAGGGAAGTCGCAAGAGTGATCACCTGCCCCTCCCCACCAGCATGGGCATGTTGTTTCAGGTGCCCAGAGCAGCCGGCAGAGAGGTCAATCACTGAGGGGTGATGGAGCTGAGGACTCTCCAGCTAGTGGATCCTACCCTGCACCGGCTCAGCTGCTAGTTCTGTCTGGGCTAGAGGCAGGAGACGAAAGAAATTGCTCTTCCCCTGCAAGGAGTGGCTGGGTCTGGGTTAGACCCACCTCCAGAAACCTCCTCCAGCTGCAGGAAACTCTGTACCCTTCCCGCTTCTTGCCCCCATCGCTCTTCAGCCACGGGGGGGGGGGGGGGCGAGGAGGAGGAGCAGGGAAGCAGTCACTGTATGGGGAGCTGCTCCTCCATCTTCCCAACCCGTGTGCACCCGGATCCCCCACACACAGACTCCCTACACCAAGCCTCATCCCTTGCACCCAGAATCCTTCCACCAAGTCACCCGCACCGAACCTTTGCCCCACTGATCCTCACCCCCTGCACTCCGAGGGGCCCCCCCATACCACTCTCTCCCACTGAGCCCTAACCCCTCTGCATCCAGACCTTTGCGCCCAGACCATCCCCCACTGAGGCCCTTGCACTTGAACCCCCACGGTGATGAGCCCTACCCTCCCTGCACCTGGACCCGCAACCCACTGAGCCTCAACCAGCTGTACCCAGACCCCCACTCCATCAAGCCCCACTCCCCAATACCACTGAGCCCCCACATCCAGACACCCCTGCTGAGCCACATACCCCCCAGACACTTTTTCTGAGACATAGCCACCTTAATCTGGACCCTTCTGTCCCTTCACCTGGAACCCCACAATGAACCCCTGTGCATCCTGATCCCCCCTGCGTCTGGTACCCACTGAGCCACCTGCACTCAGATTGCCCCACACAGAACCTACTCACCCCACCCTGGATCCCCCTCCACACTTGGATCCTGCTGGGCTGAGCCTGCCTGCCCACACCTGGTGTGCCTGGCGCAGGGGGGCAGGGCACTCGGGTGTTTATGGAGCAAGCCTGGCCCTTGCGCTGTGTCAGGATCGGGTGCAGCCTAACTGCTGAGTCAGTGTCCTGGGAGCAGGGAGGCTACAGGGTGGTCTCCCACTTCTGTGCAGCCGGTGGCCTGTGTTCCCCGCTGCCATGCTGGAGCCTCCACATTTATTTACTGACCAATAAAAATTGTAGAATTTTAAAATATTGTGTGCAGAATTTTTATTTTTTTTGGTGCAGAATTCCCTCAGGAGTAAGTTTTCTAACTCAGGAATCCCTTGCATCTCACCCAGGGGAATTCCATATTAGGCCTGATCTTGGCGGCGAGAGAGAAGAATTAATCACTTGCACTTAAGCAACCACTAATTTTAGTTCTGTGATTGATTTGATTGCCTTTTTTATGTGCAAACAGAATAATTCCAAGCCACTAATGTGAATATACCTGGTGCTGCAAATGGGTCAGTTTCACAAAGCTGAAAACAGTTAAGCCAAATCAGTTGGGGGGAGAGAATATAAATAGAAAATTGAGAATGGTATATTGGGCACTGTATAAGAACATTTTACTAGATGTCCAGAAAGTACCATTGAGAGAGGATTCACAGGTTAAAAAAACACAGCTTGTCTTAGGAGGGGAAGTGAAAGCAGGTATAAAAAAGGGGAAATTGATACATCGAGAGAGATATCTAAACGGGGAGAGTGAAAGCAGTGAATATAAGCTAGGAATTGTAGAAAATTGATAAGGGAAGCAAAAGGACGTCTGTGACCTGCAGAATTAAGGACAAAAAAGAGTTTCTTAAATATATTAGGAGCAAAAGGAAGCCTAACAATCGTTTTGGTTCGTTACTAGATGGAAATGGTAGAATTCTCAGTAATAATGCAGAAAAGGTAGAAGTGTTCTATAAGTATTTCTGTTCTGTATTTGAGAAAAAACCAGATGATGTATTCATGTCATATGATGTTAAACACTTTTCTATGCCAACAATAACATCCTTCTTAATTATATAGCAGCCACTTTTAAAATCAGCCGCTCTAGACAACTTGCATCCAAGAGTTTTGAAAGTGTTGGCTGATGAGTTTAGTGGACCATTACTGTTGGTTTTCAGTAAGTCTTGGAACACTGGCTTTCTTTCTGTCCTCTGAAACAACCCAGCTAATTATAGGCCTGAATTGGTCCCAGATAAAATGATGGACTGTCTCAGATAGGACTCAATTAATGAAGAATTGAAGGACAGTAACATGTAATGCCTGTCAGCAGAGGGTTATGAAAAATAGAACTTGTCAAACTAGATTTTTTTAAAATGAGATTACAGGTTGGCTGATGTGATATAGTTAGATATCTGTATAAGGCATTTGACTTGGAACTTCATGACATGATTAGGAAACTGGAAGGATTCAAAATCAGCATTGCATACATTAAATAGATTAAAAACTTCTCTAATGACAGGTCTCAAAATGTAAATTTAAAGAGGGAATCAGTATTGAGCACATGTTTATAATGGCACCCCATAAGTATCAGTTTTTTGGCCCTACATTATTTAATGTTTTTATCAATGAGCTGAAAGAAGATGTAAAATCATTACCAATAAAGTTTGTAGATATTGCAAAGATTGGGAGACTGGTAAATAACGAAGAGAAAAGGTCACTGATACGGAGCAATCTAGGGTGCTTGGTAAACTAGGCTCAGGCTAACAATATGCGTTTTAATACGGCCAAAAGTAAGATCCGTCACCTTGGCCTGCATTTTTTGTCCTTTACTTACAGGATGGGCAATGCCGTTCTCCAGAAACAGTGACTCTATAAAAGATGCGGGGCGACTTTGTGGCTAATTAGCAGACCATAAACTGCTCCCAATGTGATGCGATGGCCGAAAGGGCTAATGCAGTTCTTGCATGTGTATATATAGGGTTATCGAATAGGAGTATTGAGGTTATATTACCTCTATATTTGGCACTGGTGGAATATTGTGTCCAGTTCTGGTGTTCACAATGAAGAAGGATGTTGATAAATTGGAGAGGATTCAGAGAAGAGCCACAAGAATGATTAAAAGATTGAAAAGCATATCTTATGGTGAAAGACTCAAGGAATTCAATCTGTTTAGCCTATAAAAAGAGAAAAGTAAGGGATGACTTGATCAGTACTTACAAGGGGACCAGAAATCTGGTAATAGAGAGCTCCTAAACCTAACAGACAAAGGTATAACAAGATCCAAGAGCTGGAAGTTGAGGTTAGACAAATTGAGACTAGAAATAAGACACAGATTTTTAATAGTGAACGCAATTAACCATTGGAACATCTTACCATGGGTTGTGATGGATTCTCCATCACTTGAGATTTTTAATCAAGATTGGATGTTTTTCTAAGATATGCTCTAGTTCAACCACTGGTTTTGGACTTGAAGTATGAGTTAATTCAGAGAAGGGTTATGGCATGTGTTATGTAGATCAGACTAGATGATCACAGTGATCCCTTCTGTCCTTAAAAATCAGTGAAGCATTTTTCGTTGCAACTGACACTTGAGCATTTGTAACCTTGTCATACCTGCAGTCCATTTGTGATCTTGTGCACATAGCTGAGCTTGGAGCGAAATAGAATTCTGCTGGCGTGATTCTTCCAGATCAGTGAGGATTGCTGGGGCACTGGTTTTAGGCTGTCCCCAGCTAGAAGAGTAGTAGAAGCTGCAAGCAGAGTGAGGAATTGAAGGAAGAGGTGACTGGGATCCACTTTGGAGGTTGAGATGGGCAGCACCAACAGTGAAATGACAGCGGAATGGACATGAGCTAGGTGGCAAGAAATACTTGCGGTTGGGGACAGTGTTTAGATACCCAAGTGTGAAAGGTGTGTATGGTGAACGTCCTGGGGGTTGGGGTGGACAGTATGGAGGATACAGAAAAATATTGGGTAAGTGGAGAGTAGGAAAAACAGGATGGATACAAATTGATTTTTTTTAAAGGATTTTTTAATTTAAATACATTTTAATTTAAAAAATAAACTTATTAAATCTGAAATTATGGCAACCCGTGTTAAAGCCTAAATTGTCTACAATCAATCATTAAAATAAAATGTAAAAAAAATATCCAAGCAGTATATATTTGCCAAAATTTTAAACACAGTCAGACCCCTGAACTGGTGGAAGTTAGTGGTTAAGCATCTGGATCCAGAGTGTGTTCAAGTGCTAAACCAGCTTTTGATAGCAGTAGCCTATTTTGTAGGTGCAAAGAGAATATTTTCTTCTTCTCAGTTTATTCTACTAGTTCAGTTCAAGGACTAGTCTATCAAAGTTGAGAAACCAATTGGGAGTCAAAAAAGCAGAAAAACTTTGTTTTCTTCTTTGAATCCGTAAATCAAAACGAGGCATAAGAAGATGAAATCTGTTAGTTCTAAAATTCTGAAGAACATTGTGACCCAGAAACAGTTCAATTGACTACAGATAATCAATCTTAAATGAGAAATGTTTTGATAAACTTTTTTCTTATGTATTCAACATATTAAAGGTAGTTTTATTTAACTGATAATTCTGAAATGCTGTTTTTGTGCATGTTTCTTTGAATTCCAATTTCCATTCAAATGCTGCTCAACACAAATAATGTGTAATATATATTACACATTTGTGTGTATATATATGTATATGCATCATTTATATTTTCTAACTATTCAAATATTAAGACTGAATGTATGTTAATTTATATCATTAAATTAAATAAATATATATAGATATAGTATACCCTTTTGGTTAGCCAAAAGTAGTACTGAATTTATTGTAAAGACTATGTTTAGTTACAAATCAACATGTTTTAATGGTAACCTGGCTTTAGGAAAATAACTAAAAAAAGTACAAATGCAAAATAATATTAAAATTGATGATTTAAGTCAAAGTTTCCTGCTTGCTGATTTAAATAATTATTAAACTCAGTGATTAAAATAAATCCATCCTCAGGAAAAGGAATGAAGGGAGAACAAAAACAAGGAAGCCATAATAAGGCTTTGTTTTATAGAGTTTCCTTTAAATCATATATGAAAAAGAGATGGGAGGAGAAGCATGGAAAGAGGTTTCACCTCCTCACAAAATACCTGTTATTGACTTGATATACCAAATTATTTCAGACAACACAAGGGGACCCATATTATTTTATGCATCCAAGTGAGACCATATGGTGGGAAAGAGGAGAGAATTGGCACCAAAACCCAGATTCTCTTCCACCCTACCCTGCTGTGGTAGATGCTCCCAGCAAAAGCTCACTGGTTTCAGTCTTGTCTGAGAAATGTAATTCAGGTGTTCGTCTAAAATTGGCAACTGTGCAAGAGGACGGAGGCAGTCAATTCCCATGGCACTAAATGGAACAGACTGATTACTCAAATGCATTGAATCCTCCTTTCCCATATAGACTTCTTGGATACATGTTAACACTAGTACTACTTCAGAATGAGCAGTTGATCCAAAGGCCTTGAAACAAATAACACCATGATAGGATTTGACAATTAAACTCTGGCTATTAGGGGTTATTTTCTAGGATACTTGAAGTTCTCTTTCTAAAGTTTGTGGCTATACAAAAATATATTTCTGTTGGCATTGCAGCATTTCTGTTATAGCAAAGTTTTTGTTAGCAGAAAATAGCTTGAAGGTTTTACATTCAGCTAACAGTTAACAAATGATATATACTGTTGGCTCCTTGCCATGAGAAAGTGCTACAGTACAAGTGAGTTCAGGATACAAATAATCAGAAAGTTGACAAAAGGGTTAAAAAAAAATTCAACAGAAATAGTTTTCCTTTTCCTTTTTTTTTTTTTTTTTTCAAACTAGGTCTTGTTTGGGAGCATTTTAAAAAACACTTTGAGGAGGCAGCAAACTCAGCCTGTGGAACAATTTCTTTAGAGCAACCCCATCCTTCCTTATGTGACCCAGGGTGTCTAGGGTAGCCCCCATTGAAAATGCAAGGTCAGAGCAGGCTGCAAAAAGGAGAGCAGATTCTTGCAAATTGGAGATGAGCACTGTTAGATTCACCAACCGGTCACAAACTATTCTCCTGGTCCCCCACACTAGTTATCAAGAAGCTGAAAAAAGAAATCACACAACCCCCTTTACTGCATTCCAGTTCTCTAGTTCCCGATCAACACCTAGGTCCAGTAAAGTGAGAAGTTATTTACAACTCTGCTCACCATTACAAAAGGTTCTTCTAAACACCAAAGGGCCAGCCACGTTACCAGGTCAATATTAGTTTGGATCTTACCCAAAATACCACACTGCCAGCCAATCCTTTAGTATCTAAAACTAAAGGTTTATTAGAATAGAAAAGAACAAGGAGAGATTTGTTAACTTGTCAAAGCAGTCAGATACATACATGAAACTTCAGGGTCCATATATCAGATTCTTAACAGTATTGGTGAGTTTGCTGGCTTGAAAATCCCTCTGGAACACATCCAAAGCTTGGATCATTCAGTCTTTGTTCAGAGCTTCAGTTTGTATGTAATGAAGTTACTCCAGAGGTGAGGCACAGGATTGAAGACAAAATTGAGAAGATGCAGCTGCCTTTTATATCCTTTGCCATGTGGCTTGTACTTCCTTTGTCCCAAACAAACTCTCAGCACATGGGCACTTGCAGTTCCCTGTACAGACTTGTCCTTACTGTCCGGGTGACTCATAGGTGTAATCTCTGCCTTCTCTCAATGAGTTAATTGTATGGCTGATTGCCTTTGATAGGCCATCAAGCAGGCTAGATAGTGCTGATGCCAATCTGTCTGGGGCGTGTCACCCAGAAACACAGCACACATTTGAAGTACAAATATACTATACATATTTATAGCTTACAATACAAAGATGATACATACATATAAATGTGATTATTATATTTAGCAAATTAAACTTTTACACTGATATCTTACATGGCATATCTGGTAAGGTTAATTACATTGGCAGGATATTATTGATACCAATATTATAAGTGTCTCATGTATTCCATACAGCATCAGACCATATGTCAAAATCCTAAAAAGTACTGAGCCTTTGTACCTAATACTTTATTCAGTGGATTTTGTGGGAATTCAGCACCTTTTAGAATTGAACCCTTAAACAGCGGTGTGGAATCAATACTGAAGTTGATCAGAGCTGCCTCTAACTGCTGCCATATAGGCCCATAAGGAAGGAGAGAGTGTGTGGATCAGATATACTAGTGACACCCAAAATGTGTAATTGTAGATTGCTGTAAAACAGAAATTTCTCCAGTTCAGGTTAATTACTCAGTGATATGTAATGCTTCAGAACTTCGTTTTTGTAATTGATGTACTTATTTTATTTAACACTTTATCTTACACATTTATTATCTTTATCACAGCACACCTCTCATGGAGAAGGACGTCAAGAAGTTTCCTCACGAACTGGGCGCTCTGGAGCTCGCTGTAGAAATTCTATAGCTTCCTGTGCAGATGAGCAACCTCATATTGGAAATTACAGACTTCTTAAAACTATTGGAAAGGGGAATTTTGCAAAAGTAAAGTTGGCTAGGCACATCCTTACTGGCAGAGAGGTAAAATGCTTTTGTTAACTCTGTAAAGCATGCTCTATTGCACTGGTTCTGAAAGTGCTCTTTAAATAGCGTTATGTGGAGTCCAAGAATAACATGGCATTTTTCTTTAGAGAGAAATGGATAAACCCCCAAAACTTCTATGCATTTGCTGGAAAGTAAAATGTTGAAAACAAAAATATAGAAAACTAAATTCTTGGCTTTTAGTGATGTATACAAAATGCTGTTTATTAAAAAGGGCCTGTTTTATACTGGATCTTTAAGAAATGTTTGTTAGCAAGTTGTTGTCTTTGGCAATTCTTCAAGGTTGAGGGTGATTTCTTTCACAACTTCTATTTTTATTGAGGAGTCTGATTGTTGCCACAGGCTCGTTGGCAGATGTTGCAGGTGGTGTTGGCCATGATTGCTGGGTGACGGTTGTCTGGCATTTTTCTGTGACCAGGGCAAGGCAATTCTCCTCAAGTGGACATTCCTTCTCTGACAGGTCTTCACCAGTTATCCCTCTCCCGGGCTACTGCCTCGCAGCGTGTGGCGTCAAAGCCACATCTCTTGATGTTTATCTTGAGGGTGTCTTTAAAGTGTTTCTTTTGACCTCCCCGTTTCCTTTCCCCTTTGGTGAGTTGGGTGTAGAGCAATTGTTTTGGTAAGTGTATTTCAGTCATGCACCCACAGTGCCCGCTCCGCCTCAGCTGGTGCTGGATGATCCGGGCCTCAGCACTGAAGATGTCGGCCTCTGTGAGGACACTGGTGTTAGTGCGGCGATCCTCCCACTTTATGTTGAGGATCTTCTGAAGAAAGTGCTGGTGCTGGCATTCCAGGTTTTTCAGGTGTTTTCTCTAGGATGTGGGGCGGCTCTACCAATGTTGCTGCCCCAAGCAGTCGCCGCTGAATTGCCGCCGCTCCCAGAAGAGCGGCAAAGCTGCCGCCGAATTGTCGCCGCAGGACGTGGACTGCCGCCTGATTCCAAATGCCGCCCCAAGCACCTGCTTGCGAAGCTGGTGCTTGGAGCCGGCCCTGTATAGGACACCCAAGTCTCACAGCAGTAGAGGAGAGTTGGGATTACCACTACTTTGCAACCTAAAAGTCGAGGGTGTGTTCTGAAGTATCTGTTAAGTAAATGAATAATATTGAAATTTGCTAGGAGAATTCCTTTGCATATGCAAACAGAGGCAGAATATATAGCACTTATAAGCTCTTTGAAGCAGGGAGCCTTTGTGTGTTTGCACAGTGTCTTGCACAATTGAGCCCTGACCCATAACTAGTTTCCTAGGTGCTACTGCAATACAGTTAATAAGTTGTAATTTACATCTGACAGTTCCTTTCTGTGGAAATAAATTATATTCCTACTAGTAAACAGTTAATTTGCTATAGAAGGTGTTTCTTGTTGCTGTACCTTCGTTATCAGTAGCTAGTTTCAATCTACTGCAAGGTAAAGACTTTTCCTTTTCAGCACTTCTTGTTGACTTAAATTGATGGGTTTGGAATGAACTTGGGCATTGTGAGGTTGAAGTGACCCTATTGGCCAAGATCTACAAGGAAAACTAAGTTGCTGAACGCAGTAGTATTGGGGATTTAGTAGGTGGCGTTTCCATACCTGAGTCAATACAGAACCAATGGTACTGGAGGCAGTGGAGGTGTGTCATCTCTAGAATGGGCCATGGTTGACCCATCCACCACCTATCTCCAGAATAATGCTGGTGTCCTGACTTCTAATTTGGGTAATTACATTCTGACTACTTAAATTCACTTTGCATTAATAATATTCATTATTTTGTGTCCTAAGCTGTTGTGTAATATTGCAATTTTCTGTTAAATATGGTTTAGAGAATGTGAATGCCATGGACTCCAGAGGTGGGATGTAGCATGTGACAAAGACCCAAAAAAGAGGATACCTTTTTCCCTTTGGTGTAAATCTTTTGTTTAACCTCAGTTTCATGATGTTACATTTCTGAAGAAAATAACTTTCAACAGTAAAAGTGACCATCATATTTGTGTGGAATTTACGTAATTTGGAGACTAAAATAAATGGCATCTCTCAAAATGAGGGACACTTAAGAGGTATGCTCTTGTAAGAGTAGCGTATAAAGTACTTTGAACTATTTCTGGAGGAAAGACAACATATAAATATGGCAGGTTTCAGAGTAGCAGCCGTGTTAGTCTGTATTCGCAAAAAGAAAAGGAGTACTAGTGGCACTGTAGAGACTAACCAGTTTATTTGAGCATAAGCTTTCGTGAGCTACAGCTCACTTCATCAGATGCATTCAGTGGAAAATACAGTGAGGAGATTTATATACACACAGAACATGAAAAAATGGGTGTTATCAAGGAGAGTACTGTTATCTACTGTAAGGAGAGTGATCACTTAAGATGAGCTATTACCAGCAGGAGAGCGGCAGGGGGTGGAGAAAACCTTTTGTAGTTATAATCAGGGTGGGCCATTTCCAGCAGTTAACGGGAACGTCTGAGGAGCAGTGGGGGGTGGGGGAAATAAACATGGGGAAATAGTTTTACTTTGTGTAATGACCCATCCACTCCCAGTCTCTATTCAAGCCTAAGTTAATTGTATCCAGTTTGCAAATTAATTCCAATTCAGCAGTCTCTCGTTGGAGTCTGGTTTTGAAGTCTTTTTGTTCTAATATTGCGACCTTTAGGTCTGAAATCGAGTGACCAGAGAGATTGAAGTTTATGAATGGTTTATGACTGTTGTAATTCTTGACATCTGATTTGTGTCCATTTATTCTTTTGTGTAGAGACTGTCCAGGTTGACCAATGTACATGGCAGAGGGGCATTGCTGGCATACGATGGCATATATCTCATTGGTAGATGTGCAGGTGAACAAGCCTCTGATAGTGTGGCTGATGTGATTAGGCCCTGTGATGGTGTCCCCTGAATAGATATGTGGACACAATTGGCAACGGGCTTTGTTGCAAGGATAGGTTCCTGGGTTAGTGGTTCTGGTGTGTGGTTGCTGGTGAGTATTTGCTTCAGGTTGGGGGGCTGTCTGTAGGGAAGGACTGGCCTGTCTCCCAAGATTTGTGAGAGTGATGGGTCGTCCTTCAGGGTAGGTTGTAGATTCTTGATGATGCGTTGGAGCGTTTTTAGTTGGGGGCTGAAGGTGATGGCTAGTGGCGGGGTTCTGTTATTGTGTGTGTATAAATCTCCTCATTATATTTTCCACTGAATGCATCCGATGAAGTGAGCTGTAGCTCATGAAAGCTCATGCTCAAATAAATTGGTTAGTCTCTAAGGTACCACCAGTACTCCTTTTCTTTTTGCATATAAATATGAGAATTCATCATCCTACTGCATGTATAATCATCGGTCTGAATGTCCTCCCCAAAGGTATTGCTCAGAGGTTTTTTTGAGAGATATTACAGCTATTTTTGTGGTCATGTACCACTGTTTTGGTCAGTGATGTTTCTGAACTTCAAGAATAATCAGCATTATGTGCTGTTGGTTGTGCTGTGCCCTCTTGCTGTCAGTGAGATATGCACTGAGAGAAATCCTGATTCCTAGTATGAGGGGTAAAAATTTTACTTTAAAAGCTAATTTACTTTTGAGTCAACTCTTCCATAGAGTTTTAACATTGTGTGTAAAGTTTTATTGCCACAGTGAAAATACCTCTGTATACTTGAGTTCTGTATTTTAAAAAGCCCCCAACTACCTCATAATGACTCAAGAACTAAAAGGGAAAAAACTACTCATTCATGAAACAAGTACATGCTGAAGTTAGTTACTAAAATGCTATAGAGACTTTTCAACTATTTCTATATTTTTTTCTAACTGTTCAAGTACAACAGACCATAATAAACCATATTCTAAAGAGCTCAAAGTAAAACTGAGGATAAACATATTTTCAAAAGCGTCTAAGGGACTTGGATGATGTCAGCTTCCAAGTACCATTTTTAGAAGTGACTTAGGCACTTGTCATTTAAATGACATATGTGCTTTTGAAAATGTTAACACCAGCAGGTCCCAGAGTGTGAATTCATCCCATCTTGATCAGCATCCAGTCAAGGAAAGAATCAGAATTATAATGGTATCTGTCATCTGCTGTGAAGTGGAACAAAAGATGCCCAGGCCTGTACTTCATTCTCTCCTAATTGCAAAGAAAACTGCTAGGATCAGAAGTTTCAAATTGGAATACCTCAATAGTTTAGCAGAAAAGTCAAAATTAAAATATACTTGAACCTGCTTGGGCACCAAACGTAGGCAGTATTCCTATTTAAAGCAAGCTCTCCTTACTCCCATCTGACAATTCAACAGGAGAAATTTGTTTTATTTTGGAATGACCATGTTCTCAGTGTAGGTATTTGCCCTTTGCTTTGTTTTGGTTCTGTTCCCAGAGTATTTATGAAGATGCTCCTTGTTGTAGCAGCCATCAGGGAGGAAAGGATCCATTTCTATCTCCTCCTAGACAACCATTTGATCAGGGTACAATCCAAAGACATAGCAGAAGAAAACTCTCCATGAGCATTCCAGACTCTGGAGAAGCATGGCTTTGTCTTCAGTCAGGAAAAGAGCCAATTGACTCCTCCATGGAAGATTCAACATTTGGGACTAAAATTGTGACGGTACAGGTAAGTATTTGTGTCTCAAGAGAGAGAGGGAAAACTAAGAACACTAGTTTGAGTGGTTAGCAGTTTCAGAGGAGCGTCACTATCCATTTGTTATGTTGTTTCTGGAAATGATGGGGTCATGTATGTGTTCCCTTCAGTGGACCCAGGCTCACATGAGACTTCTTCAGAACTTTTTTCTATACCAAGTTTTATCTTGTCCAGTATCAAATGTCCAACACCTAGGAGTAGCACTGAACTCACTCCACTAGTACCTGTGGGGCAGCAGATTTACAGAAAATAGTCGTCATGCCTGAGGGCCAGCCTAGAAGGTTGCAATACCCATTCAGGAAACTAGAACAATCCTATGATCGTGGGTTTCAAAAGAGAGAGGAGGCCCATTGTAGATGTCTGGAGCTTAAGGTGGTACAGTATAGCGCTGCTTCCCACCATGAATAATGGTTGTTTGTTAGTATAATGGAGAAATGTCTGCCACAACTTGCTTACTTGTAAGGCCTCTGTCTTCAGAGGGAGGCACAACAGCAGCCTCTCCTGAGTAGAAAGAACCTGGGAAGTTTAAATGTCACTGAAGACTGGAGCAGCAGGAGGAAGATAGACCAAACAAGGTGGAGGGTTTTTCTGCAGATTTCCACAAACCTGACAAGAACATTTGGCTCTCCAATGGCAGTCCTGGTTTGCCTCCCTTCAGTTTCAAGGTTCTCAAATTTTTGCCCATCAGAAGGACCCAAGGGTCATAGCAACGATGTCCTGTCTTAGTCCCGGCACCAGAGTTCTTATATGCTTTTTCCATTGCTTCCTTCTTTTATTGAGGATTAGTCATTAGATCAAGAGGGAGAAAACAATAGTAATCTTAGTGGCACCCCTTGGCCAAAGAGGCAATGTTGTCCCAACCGAGTCATTTCAGCAAAGAGGTCTCCCTCGTTTCGGGTACACTGGAGGGATCTTTTATCTCAAGGCTTAGTGTTTGCGTGGTGGTTCCTGAGAAAGAAAAAGAGGATATTTGGAAAAGTTCATCTCCACTCTGGAAACCTCACCGTGATTCCTTTCTGACATATGAGAGAGCATGACTGATATTCAAAAGTAATGGTATAAGATCTACAACACTCCTTCAACATTGACCACGATGTTTGGAATTCTTGCAAGTCGGCTTTGTATCATGGGTATCAAGAGTCTCCATTCTGAAGGGCTGGCTGATGTTTTGTCAACCATACTTAGTATAACAGGTAAGACGAGGGTTTTATCTCTTCCCCAGGATGTCAGCTGTATGTAGGAGTGGCAGAATTTGGTTTTTATCGTTTTTTGTAATTTTGATCGATCATATTGATTTTTATCTTTGTGTTTATTTTTAACTTTTTTAATTTTCACAGGTGCGGGAAATTAGGGGGTGTAGGATTAGGGTGGTGGTGGTGACAGTAGAGTTTCAAAGGGCTTTCAGCTCAGCCAAAGGACCCGAGATAACCCCTGGGTGCAAGGTCTGGGGGAGGTTGAAGTCCTGGCCCAGCAGAGCAGAGATCCCCAATCAGGGCCACAAGGAGGAGGAGGAGCCCCCAGCTGCAGGGACCGCCACCCCACTGCTGAATGGCTCCTGCCCAGGGATGGGCCCTCTGCTCTTGGTTGTGAGTGAGTGAGTGTCTGTGACAATGGAGCTACAGAGGGCGCTCTATGCAGCTACTGGGCTGGTTTCACTGGATCCCTGCATACACTAGGTGTATGGGAGGCTGCACTTGCTGACTTTTAGTGTTGGATTTTTTTGTTGATTTGTGTGTCCAGTGAAATTGATGTTTACTGATGACTGGCAAGCCAAATCCTGCCAGTTTACTGGTATCAGAGAGCTTTCTTTGGTGGCAGTAGTGCCATGTGTATAGAGGTGAGAGGTGGACTTAGTTTACAGGACCCAAATCCGTTGAGTCTTTATAGGTAGAATCAAGTATCTTTAAATGCCACCCAGAAACTAATTGGAACCTAGTTCATGTCAGAGAACAAATTTGATCTGCTTCCTGCAGGAAGCACCACTTAATCAGACATCTGCATTCTATGCCATTTCCAGGTGGTCTTGAGGGGCCAGCACCATGTACAACATGTTAAAGTAATCCAATCTACAGATGGATCACTGTGCCTCCAGTCTGTATCCAAAAGAGGTCTCAAGGTGTAAATAACCTTTTTATCTAGACAAGTGTAATTTGACTGATGTGATATGAAGATAAAAATATGTCTTGATCCCATGCAAGGTAATGAATCAAAGGAAAGAGACTTATTACTCAGTGTGTTTGTAGGTTTTTTTTTCTAAAAGGGATGTTTCAAGATTTCATAATAGAATTTAACCCCAGAAAATGGTAGTGAAACTGAACTTTGTTTTTTCACAGCATACTCTGTAGTGGAATGTACTACCCAATCCCCTCCAACGTTAAAATGCTTTTTTGTAGTCTACTGGTGACAGCTCACCACTGTCTTACATATAGAAAGAGGCTCAGAACAAACTTGAATCTGAACTCTCTTGAACTGTGGGAATATTGAGATGCTGATCTGGTTCTGAACTTCAGAGTTCAGGCCTATGTCTGTATATAATGGCTTCTCTGATAGTGAAGGTGGTTCTTTAAGTGCTGGTCTCTGTTTATTCCACTATGGATACTCATGTGCTTCGTGTACCTGAGGCATGAAAATTATTGCTAGCCGTGTCCTTTGGACCCTCGGCCTCATGCTCTGAACTTAGGATATAAGGGCCAGTGTGGACCGAGCACTTCTCCAGTTCCTTCCTGTGATCTAAGAGCGAACACTTCAGTGTCCACAGAATTTGCTGCGTCCTTCAGCATTTTGTAAATAGTTTTATTTTACAATAGATAGCTAGAATAGATTTGGGCTTGGAATGTCTGTGACAGGATGCTCTACCCACTGCAGATATAGCATCTCCTGCTGGCCCTTCTGGGAAATAGCCCACCAGGTTGACATCTCTCCCCACAGTTGCAAGCTGTCCCTCCTCCTCTGTCTTTGTCTGCAGCCCCTCTTTCACTCCAGGAGCTGCTGCGGCCTCTTCGTGACTCACCCCTCCGGCTAGGTCACTGTCGTGGTTCCCCTTCCAATTGGGGGCTGGAAAGGAAAGGAAATCTCGCAGACAGGCTCAGGCAGTTTTCCTATACACTACTCCACTGGTGCTACTTCCACAGTGACTGGTTGGGGAACCTGGGTTCACCCTCTACTCTGGGTTCCTGCTCTGGGACCCTCTAGTCAGCAGTCAAGGTATGTTCCACCCATACCTTGCTGCATTCCTCTGAGCCCTGTCCTAACCTTCTGACTCTTCCTCCCTTCTCTGGGTTTGTCAGTTTCACTGCTCTGTCCTCCCATGGAGCAACTGCAGCCTATGTGTGTCTGCAGTCTCCAAACACTCCTCCCTCTTCCAAGGGAGTGACTACAGCTATACCCTTTATACATGAATTTAAGGAGTACTGTTATTGCCTCTCTTCCTTATTCAGCCTTCCTGTTAAACTTTAATGGTTGTGAACTTAGACCAGTTTGATCTAGCCTTACCCACATAAACCCATGTTGTACATCTACCCTCTCATATTCACACCATTTACTTTCAGTTGGTTAATTTATTCATGGTAACCTGCATTTGTGCATTTCTCTCTTTGATAACTCAGATATTTAAACATGTAAAAGCATAAAGGTGGGCACTTCTGCTGTTGGACAATAATCTCCCTTTGAGAACTGTAAAAGGTGTAAAAATTGGCATGGTAGAAAAGGATGTGTTGTTGGAATCCAGAATCTTTTTCACAATGTTGAAGTCTTAAGTGTATTTAAATAAACAAGAAATTCTTTGCCAGAAGCAGGAAGCCTGTGAAGAAGTCAGTGGGTTAAGGGGAGCAATTAGGAAAATAAGGACATTGCTGGAAAGCTAAGTGACTCATTGATCTTTGCTGCAGAGGATATTGGCGAGATACCTGCCTTGGAACTGCTCTTTTCTGGCAGTAAAGATGAGGTACTATCCAAGACTAAGGTGTCAGAAGAAGAGATGTTGGAACAAATTGATGATTTTTAAATTAGTAAGTCTCCAGGCTCAGATGGTACACATTCAAGAGTTCTGAAGAAGCCTAAGTATGAAGTGGCTGAGCCGCGAACAGAAATATGCAGTGTTTTACTGAAATGGCTGCTTTTCCAGAGAGTTTGAGGGTAGCAAATGTTTTACCTATGATTACCTATGACCATGGGTCAGGACACCCATGGTCTTGAGAAGTGATCTGTGGAATTAGACCAGTGAGCTGTACATCTGTTCCTGGCAAACTGGTTAAAATAGTAATTAAAAATAGAATAGTGAACACTTGGAAGATCATCGTATCTAAATCTAACCATTACTGCTTCTGCAAAGGAAAACAGTCACACTAATCTATTACAGTTCTTCAAATGTGTCAGTAAAGTAGTGGATAAAGGAGATTAAGTTGACAATTTTAGACTGTCAAAAGGCATTTGAGAGGGTCCCTCACAAGAGATTAAGTAGTCATGTGGAGAGAGGCAAAGTATTGTTATGGATCAAAAATTGATGAGGTGACAGGAAACAGAATAGCATCCAATGGCCAGTTTTCATGGCAAAACAGTGGGGTACCTCATGGTTCTGTACTAGGATCAATGTTGTATATATTAAATTATTTGGAAAGGTAGTGAGCCTTGAAGTAGCAAAATTTGCAGCTTACACAATCTTATTTGGTTAGTAAAGACCAGAGAGGACTGGTGAAGAATGAGGAACATGATGGCAAATAAAGTTGTGTTGATAAGTAGAAAATAATGAAGACTGTAGGAAAAATGTACGCTATTCATACACAGGGCCGTACCAAATTCATGGTCCATTTTGGTCTATTTCATGGCCACAGGATTTTAAAAAGAATAAATTTAATTATTTCAGGTATTTTAAATCTGAAATTTCAGTGTTGTAATTGTAGCGATCCTGACCTAAAAATGGAGGGGGTGGGGGGCGGTGTGTGTTGTGGTACTGCATTCAGTGCTGGGCAGCTGGAGAGCAGCAGCTGCTGGCTGGGAGCTCAGCTCTGAAGGCGGAGATGCTGCCAGCAGTAGCGCAGTAAGGATGGCATGGTATGGTATTGCCACCCTTACTTCTGCGCTGCTCCCTGCAGAGCTGGGCCCTCAAGTCAGCAGCTGCCACTCTCTGGCTGCCTAGCTGTGAAGGCAGCAGCGCAGAAGTAAGGGTGGCATGGCATGGTATTGTAACCCTTACTTCTGCACCGCTGCTGCTGGGGCGCTGCCTTCAGAGCTGGGTGCCCGGCGCACAGCCATCCAGCTCTGAAGGCAGTGCAGAAGTAAGGGTGGCAATACTGCGACCCCCTAAAATAACGTTGTGACTCCCCCATAACTCCTTTTTGGGTCAGGACGCCCAATTTGAGAAATGCTGGTCTCGCCCGTGAAATCTGTATAATATAGGGTAAAAGCACACAAAGGACCAGATTTCACGGGGGAAGACTAGATTTCATGGTCCGTGATGCATTTTTCATGGCACTGAATTTGGTAAGACCTATTCATACACCTTACAAGGTCCTAAATTTAACTTGGAGAAGGGACCTGGTATCATTGTAGGCAGGTCAATGAAACATCTGCCTGTTGTGGGTTTCATACACCTTTCTCTGGAGCATCTAGTACTAGCCATCATTGGAGAACAGGATACGAGACTAGATGGACTTTGGGTCTGATCTGATAATTTCTATAAATGGGCTCTTTTTAGTCATAAGAAGTTGTCTAACTTATTTTGTAGCTCAGTTGAAACACAGTGTCTCCCCTTCCTTACTTCCCTGCATGCTCTTGATTTAGAGATCCTTTCATGACTTCCGATGAAGTGAGCAGTAGCTCACGAAAGCTTATGCTCAAATAGATTGGTTAGTCTCCAAGGTGCCACAAGTCCTCCTTTTCTTTTTGCGAATACAGACTAACACGGCTGCTACTCTGAAACCTGTCATGTCTTATAGTGCGTGGCAGCCTTGGCACTGAATTTTCGTTTGATCGGTTTCTTGAACTCTTACATTTCAGTTTTTAAGAATTAATTGGTTCAAAATTTTTGTGCAATGTTTACAGAGAAGATGGAAACCTGATAAAAGAATGAATGTTGGTGCGGTGTAGTTCATTTCTTTGTTATATATAAGATGCCATTTCTCTTCTTACCAAGAAGGGAATAACATTAATAGAATGCTAACGCTGAGCACATACTTCTTCAGTGAATGGCCAAAGGTCAATTTAACTGCTGTGAAATTTGTGTAGCAGTACCTGTAATTTGCTATGAAACTTTGCTTTTAAAACATTTTCACAGTTTGCCAGTCTATAGGTATCATTTTATAAGATTATAATCTAGAGGAAAATTATTTCCCTGCAATACAGTATTTAATATTTAAATTGCATTGCAATACATCTTACTTCCTACCATTTGAACTTTCCTCTGCTGTAATACCATTAAGTGCTGTTTTTTGTCTGATTTGTCCAATATGTCCAACAGAACTGAAGCCTACTTTTATTTTCTTCAGGAGTCATTTTGTTCCAAATACGTTTATTCAGAGTGTTTTATTAATAAAACTATATCTGTGAAATCTTCTTGATCTGATTTCATGCCTTGCATTTCTAAGACTAAACAACTGTAACCATGTTACAGACTAATCACATCTAAACTGGAAATACTGATCATAAACTTTTTTCTTCTAGGTTGCAATAAAAATAATTGACAAAACACAATTGAACCCAACTAGTCTTCAAAAGGTAGGCTTCTTTGTTTAACTGTTCTTATCTTTCAACTGTACTACAACTTGTTTCCCTTTACCTCTTCCTTCTCTGACTCCTGAATTCACATGTTGTGGTCCCTGAAGCAACACCTACCTCACATTTCATATAAATACACAACTGAGCTACTGCACCTTAATGCTAACTTTCCTTGTAAAAGGCCTGTTTTGGACAGTTTTGCAGTCTTGCAAGATGAGCACATCCTTCGAATAAAGAATACATACAAAGCTACAAACAGAGAAAATTACATGTCTTTTGCCAGTCTTACTTTGTTACACAAATGACCTGAACTCTTAAGTAAATTGAAAAAGAGTTCATCTGGCTTCCTTTTTTTTTTTCCTTCCACGTGTGTCCAATTCAGTAAAAATGGCATCCACGAGCATCTGTTTTATCTCAGTCACTTCAATAGTCACTTTGTTAAATTTACAACTACAAAGTTTCAGTCTCTGGGCTAAAAGTCAAACGGTGTCTATGCCTCATACATAATCACCAGCAAAAAAGATTCTGCTAATTGAAATGTAATTCTTTTGATGAGTGGGGGTGGAGGAGAGAAACCATCTCACTTTCTGCCATAGTCATATTGGCTCATCTATGCTAGCAAGAATAAGTGATAAATACTATTTTTGTCACTAAGTGCACAGATACGACCTAGAGTTGTACACCGGGGGAACACCTGTTAGGCACTTTCCTGACTAAAACACTGATAACCAAAGGCTTTTATGTATGTACTTTAATAAAAATATATGGATTTATCCTATTTTGGTAAGATATAATACCAGGAATTTGTTTTATTTGAAATCAAGCTAAATACACTAGATAACAGATATTTATTCAGATTTATACAAATGGTTAAAAGACCATATGCATAGGTGCTTTTATCTAAATTAATGGCACAAAAGCAAATGGGGAAAACACAAGCTTTTGGGGACTGGATGGCTCAGTTAATTAAGAGATGGAGTTTTTCATTTGGCTCAGGTAAACTATGACTGTAAGTTATCATCTGATGGCTCTTTAGCTTCTCTGAAAATAGTTTCATTCAATTTTAAGTAAAAGGTACACCCATCACAAAAGCAACCACCACAGTCCACTTTTTTGGGGGCTTCAGCAGAAGTGCAGAAAAATGCAAAAATGTATAAATATACATTAAAACATTTGTGATGCAATTTGTAATTATATGTTTGTTGGCTTTATTCATATTTTGTATTTAGTTTTGAGTTTTACACTGAAGTTTTAAAATATTGTTATGAAAGTGTATGTCACTTTAAATAAGAGAAGTTACTACATTGTTGGAAATCTACACATGAAAGTCAAATGATTTGTTAGTTACTCGGAGCACCTTGGAAGAAGAATTGGGGGAGAGATGGAAAGACAAACGGAGATAGTGGCAGGTAATCAGGAATGTTCAGAGCAGCTTTTTTGTGAGTGGTGAAGGGGCAGCCAGAAAAAAGGGAGAGGCATGGAGCAGCTGAGGAGAAACAATATCCATATCTTAGTGTATTTCAAAGATCTCTACTATCTGGAACTTGTACCACTACGCGGAAAGCAAACACCTTGCAGGTCACAGGATTTAACAAACCAGCAAAACCCAAGGTTAGAAATATGTACTCATTGATCCCTTTCCAGTTTTCAACCTGTTCCATCTCAATTTCAAACCATTGTTATGGCTTGATGGTTCTCATTTTCATTTTATTTTTTTATATTTACACTTCAGTTGTGTAGCTGGTTTTAGTAGTTTGGGTTAGGATTAGATTTTCGGAAATTATTGCCACCTATTTCCTTAGTATCCGAAGATCAAATGACTTGTTATTTCTTAAAAGAGAGTCTGGCAGAATAGTGTCAAAATATTGGGATGTAGATGAGATTAACATTAAAGAGATGAAGTTGCTAACCTGTTGGTTTTGGTGAAGATCTCATGTTTTAAGAGAGTGATGTGATTGAATGATTTACTCTTCCGTGATCAAGCAAAGACGATAATTTATTTCTTGCAATAACTTTTCAAAAACTTGGGGCACAAGTGTAATTGTGGAAAATACACATGCCCAACGTAAGTAGAATTTGTGCATACAGAGAACCAGTTAGACATGTACCTAATCATCCACACATGCATGCAGCTGCATGTTTAAAGGGTGATGTTTCAAAAGTTTGCTGCATGTTGTTTGAAGTTAATCTTTCAGCATCAGGGTTGTGTAGCAGAGTTTATAGCCGGCTGTGAATCAGCAACAAAGATGTGCAGTGCAGTTTGCAAAGGTGGAAGCTGTCTCAGCCTAGGAACCTTAGAAGCATAGATAAAATATTTGGTGGTGATAAGAATGGTACATAGTAGCTAAGCACTGACACTCCAGCTGTATATGAGTCATCTTTAGGTGGCAGAGCCAGTGATGGTGATGCTGGCGCCTTCCAGTCTACTAGTTTCCTCTCTCTATCCATCTCTCATCCCAAATGTTTGGGTTTTTTTGTATGGACACTTGAGATTGATTTGTGTAAAGACAACTTATTTTCTAGAACCTAATTACTATGATAATACCTCTGCATATTTTAAATTTATTTGAATACTGTACTTCCCTGTTCTTGTAGCGTTTTCCCTGCTAGTATTGTTAGATTAATCAAATTTTTCTAAAAGCCCTCTCTTGCCCCCCAAAATATAACATGTAATTTTTTGAAAATGAGTTTCTATATTACAGAAATTCACTTTATTTTAGCTAAGATACTGTGTATCTTGTGTACATTATTAATGCAATGATTTATGATTTATAACTAGGTACTGTACTGAAAATTCCTTCCTAGTGAGGAACTTGACATAAATAAAATTGCTAAGTCATTCTGGAAAAATACATTAATCAGTTTTCATTTTGTGTGTTTCAACTGTCTTAGAAGGAAAAATAATTACCATACTATGGTGCAAATCACTTGTTAATTTCTTTTTTTAAGTTAAGTATCCAAATATATGATGGCTGAAGAACAGTGTGTAGTTATTTGGCAGTTTACAGGCACTTTCCTTTAAGGACTTCAAAGCATTTTACAAACAGTTAATTTAAACATACGGTGTCCTTTCTGTGACACAGTTTTATCTAAGGTACCTACCTCAAGGATAAGTGTCCGGGTCTAGAAATGTCCTGCCTGTTTATTGTAACCACTTGTCTTATGCTTAGATTGTGAGTTCTTTGGGACAGTGATAGAATTTAAGTTTTTGTACAGTGCTTAGCACAGCATGGTTCTGGTCCCTGATCGGGGCTCCTAAGCACTGCCAGAATTCAAATAACAAGCGTCTCTCACAATGAATCAGTTCATGGTTACAGATAGAAACAAAACTCCAGCCCCCTTTTCTGATCACTAGCCAACACTTCAGTTTGCATGCATCACTTCCTATATCTGTCCGAATATAGGTTTAAAACTTAATTTAACTTTAGGAAAGTGCACAAAAGCTTTCTCCTCCTGAACTATTTCTCTTTGTGTCAAGGCTGTAAGGGTGTGCTTTTAGGCTAGCTGAATTACTGATTGTAATCTTAATTTTCTTTGTTGCCGCTTTTGTTACCTCTTGGTTTCTCAGTAAGGGTCACATGGGTTTTTAGTAATTTTTCACTGAAACTTAAAATACCTAATGCTAGCACCATTTTATTCTGCTATGTAAATAAGCTCTGAAAAATAGACAGGCTTAGTAAAAGTAGTGTGATTCTCAGTGTCTTGTTTTCCAGGTTATTGTGGGGGCCTAGGGGCACTCTGGGGCATGGTAGAGAGTCTGTATACACTTTTCTTGCCCGATGACTACTTCTGCTCAATCCCTCCAGTAACAATTTTGCTTAGTTCTTCCCCTATATCCAAGCCTGCACACTCCTTAAATTAGCAAAGGTGAACACGTGGATTTGTTTGTTAATCAAATGTGGTAACACACCTAGTTCTCTCATATTTTAGCATAGTTGCTGTTGTGCCTGCCGCTCTTATTTCTTTCTCCTCCTCTGTCTACTTCATCCGTGGTGAAACACCGCTGTTATGGACCATTAGGATTATTCATGGTCAAAGATGTTTGTGCCATTCAACAGGAATGGTGCAAAGGATTTTCTTTTCCTCCATTTTGTTGGCTCTTATTTTTGTTTCTAACACCCCAACCTTTTTTTAATGTAAATTATTTTAATGTCCATTGAGTCATAGCTGCAGCTGCTACTCCCTGCAGATTACAGGACACATTTAAATAGGGAAGATACTAATTTTTTAGAATGTGCGGATAGATCTTGTTGAAGGAAACTTTCAGTAGCACTATGATGTTCTTATTTTCATCAATTCTTGTTATCTCTGACTTAATCTGCAGGATCCTCTAGGCACGGAACGGTCACTCATTTTTGTCCATTTTGTAATGTAGTGTGTTTTCGACTTAGATCTTTCTTTATTAAGTATACCATAGCCTTTTAATTCACTAGTGAAGCTGTAAAGCTACTGTTGGATTTAAAAAAAAACCCACTTGATTGCTCCCTTTCTTGTCAAGCCAGAGCAGCTTTCACAAAATAATCAAGACTTGAGAATGCCAACCATCTGGAGTCTTGGGATGATGTGAGGGGATGTGAACGGTTTACAGTTGATTACAACTTACTGCGCTGCCTAAAAAGATGATTTCTTGTGTTCCCTTCTCTCAAGCCTCCTGAGAATGGACATTTGCAAAATAAAAGGGAATGTATATACAATAGCATTTGTATTTCAGTGTTCTCATGGTGATGTCTATCTTATATTTAGGTTGTCAGTTAGAAGAAATGAGTGTTTATGGCATTCATAATTCAAGTTTTTGAAGGCAGTACTACATATTAAAATAACATGACCTACATGTCAGTTTTTCAGTGTAACAGAAAATAAGTGCATAAAGTGCAGAAAGAGGAGAAGGGTTAACTTTGTCTTTTTTAATTTAAGAAAACTATACATCAATAATCCAAGACTTTGCCTTAGTGTAATTTGTCATCTTGGCTAATATCAGAAAATTGGGGACTGATTATCTTATTTTGATATTTAAAAAAAAAAACCCTAGCCTAACACTTGTGTGTGTATATATATAGTGTGTCAAATTTGACCATGATATAACTTCTAAAAATATTTTATAAGAAGGGCCACATGGCTTCCCATTTCCCATATAGGCAACAAAGTTCCCACTTGTGGAATTTCCGTTTAATAGTCCCATCATGGGGAGGCATGGTTTGTATGCCTCTCTCCTCTCCCCACAATGGAACTGGCAGGCAGTTGACCCCTCCTAACCCTGCATACCCCTCTGAAGTCTAATTAAGCAAGGTCCTCTCCACTCATGAAAGTATAAGAGACAATAAAGGACATTTTATGTAATCAGTAAGACTCTAGAGGTGAGGCATTGCCTGAGATTCATGACCAAATAATCCCCTACTTGTCATAGTGGAAAGGAAATGCGATGGATTTTGTTTGCTGTCATTCATTTTGGTAAGTAAATGTAGTGTTCATGAAAGATATTGGATTGACATCCCAGAGGCCAAAGTTGGCTCTCTAGCCACAGAACAAATACAGCATAGGCTGTGACAAAGCAAACATCATCATCATGAATCCCTGCAACTGTGCCTCAATTCTTACTTGGAGGGACCTTCCTCTGGGACCAAGAGGGAGATTCTCTCTCACCTACTACCTGATTAGTGCTTGCTTGTTGGCAGTATCTGTAAAAATTATTGTGCTTTTTGTGATGTAAATAGTTAATGTTGACCAGTAACTTATTTGTGACTATCAGATAGTGACTGCTAAGCCATTCGAGAGCTATCTTAAAATAAAATCCTTTAATACACCATGGTATTGCCAGTATTTGGAATATGAAATGCTGCAGTAAGTATGACCTTCATAAGTAATAAATGTAACCTTTTAATGAAACTTATTAAAGTGAACTGGATCAGAACCAATAATCTTGAGATTAAAGCCTCAGTTTATCTCTTGAAGTATCCAGTGTCCCTTTAGAAGAACTTTTTTTAAAGCTGGCATTTTACTCCTCTTGTCTGAAAAAAGATTATTCTGTCCATTTGAAAGTGAAATATGTAGTATTCCTGTGTTTCTCACATTTACTCTACCATTTATTAGGATTAGGTATGGAACTCTAAACATTAGATATAGAACAAAATAATCAGCTTCTTAGAAAGAAATGAATGGTAATTGTTTTGTCACTAGTTTATTTGATTTCCTATTATCTTTTTTATTTCAGCTTTTCAGAGAAGTAAGAATAATGAAGATTTTAAATCATCCAAATATAGGTATTTCATGTTTTCCTAACATGTTGGTTCTGTGTAACTAGCTTTTTAGAAGACTGCTTGTTTTCGGAGTGATTGCACATGTCCATTTTGCTTTTGGTGTGTGAGAGCTCCAGTGCACAGTTGTCAGAGTTTTTTCCCTTAGTGGTACCTGGTGGGGCAGCATGAGCACCCTCTGTTGCCTCTCATACCGCAGGCAGGTATAAAGAGCTGTACCTCCCCAGGGTACAGAACAAGCTGGCAGACGACCTCAGCAGGTCGTTTCACAGCCAGGAGTTGTCTGTTCACCCGGACATCACAATTTCAACCTTCCAGAGGTGGGGCTTTCCGCAGATAGACCTATTCACCACGCAACACAACAGGAAGTGCCAGCAGGTCTGCTCCTTCCAAAATCACAGCCCAGGCTCCAGCGTGGACTTGTTCCTCCTCCATTGGGGAGGTTCTCTCCTATACACCTTTCAGACCATACCATTCGTTCACAAGGTTCTGCTCAAGATCCGGAGAGAATAAGCTCAGGTCATATTGATAGCACCAGCCTGGCCCCATCAGCACTGGTACACATCTCTCCTAGACATGTCTGTGGAATCCTCAATCACCCTGGCGCTCATCCTGGACCTTCTGACACAAGATCACAGTCATCTTCAACATCCAAATCACAAGTCGCTTCACCTCACGGTGTGGAAACTCCATGGTTGAACCTAATGGAGCTTCCCTGTTCAGACCAGGTTAGAGAGGTCCTCCTTGGCAGCAGAAAACCCTCTGAGAGCCACATACTTGCTTTCCTCCCAAAGGTTGTGTCACAGTTTCAAATCAACCAGGACATCTTTCTCCTGGTATTCTACCCTAAGCCTCATTCCAGCAGCAGGGAGCAGAGGCTTCGCTCTCTGGATGTCTGCAGGGCACTAGCCTTTTACATCGAGAGAATGAAACCATTGAGAAAATCAGTCTAGTTATTCATGTCAGTGGCGGACAGAATGAAAGGTCAGCCTGTGTTGTCACAATGTATCTCGTCATGGATAGTGTCCTGTATTCATAAGTGCTACAACCTGGCAGGTGTTCCTGCACCTCCAATCACTGAGCTCTTCACCAGGCGCAGGCTTCTTCAACAGCATTCCTGGCTCAGGTTCCCACTCAGGAAATCTGCAGGGTGGTGACATGCTCCTCCATCCGTACTTTCGCCATGCACTGTGCGATTACCCAGCAGGCCAGAGACGATGCGGCGTTCGGACGAGTAGTGCTCCAATAAGTGGAAGACTCCAACCCTGCCACCTAAACTTGGGCTTATGAGTCACCTGATTGGAATGGACATGAACAAGCACTCGAAGAAGAAAAAACAGTTACCTTCTCGTAACTGTTGTTCTTCGAGATGTGGTGTTCATGTCCATTCCAATACCCACCCTCATTCCACTCTGTCGGAGTAGCCAACAAGAAGGAACTGAGGGGGTGGCGGGTCGTCAGGGCTCTATATTGAGCACCATGAAGGCGTGACTCCAGGGGGTGTCCCAACCAACCAGAGGGAGGCTGCTTTGGGAAAGAGTCTTCTGGCTACTGTGCATGTGTGCGTGTGCGCACACCTGATCGGAATGGACATGAACAACACATCTCGAAGAACAACAGTTACAAGAAGGTTTCAGAGTAACAGCCATGTTAGTCTGTATTCGCAAAAAGAAAAGGAGTACTTGTGGCACCTTAGAGACTAACCAATTTATTTGAGCATAAGCTTTCGTGAGCTACAGCTCGCTTCATCGGATGCATACTGGCACTCCCAGTATGCATCCGATGAAGCGAGCTGTAGCTCACGAAAGCTTATGCTCAAATAAATTGGTTAGTCTCTAAGGTGCCACAAGTACTCGTTTTCTAGTTACAAGAAGGTGAGTAACTGTTTGTTTGTTTTTTTTTCTTACAAATCTTTTCCCTAAAGCCTCATGATAACAAACATAAGGAGAGATTGCATCCTCGGGATGCTAGAAGAGCTTTAGCATTTTATTCGGATCAGACGAAATCTTTCAGATCTTGGTCTCAGTTGTTTGTTGCATTTGTGGACAGAATGAAGGGCAGTCCTGTGTCCACACAAAGGATTTCATCATGGGATACCCATTTGTGTTTGCTAACGTGAAGCCGCCAGAGAGATTGTTGAGTCATTTGACTTAGTCGCAAGCAATCTCAGCAGTATTTCTTGCTAACATGCCCATATTAGACATTTGGAAAGAGGCAACGTGGACATCATGTCACATGATTGCCTCTCACTACACTATCGGCAATCTAAAGACAATGCTAAATTTGGATGAATGGTCCTTTGATTCGTGTTGAAATAGTTTCCGAACACACCTCCAGTTGGGACTGCTTGTGAGTCATCTACAGTGGAATGGACGGGTGCAAAATCACTCCAGGAAAAAAGTTACTAATCTTTCTGTAACTGTTTTTCTTCAAGATGTGTTGCATGTGTCCATTTCCATGACCCATCCTCCTTCCCCTCTCTATCAGAGTCTTTCTAGAGTAAGGAACTGAGGAGGGGGGGTCGGGGCAGCTTGGCCTTTTATACCTGCATGCAAGGTACTTGAGGGCACTCATGCCACCTTGATGGGAACTGTTAAGGGAAAAACTCCCCAACTGTGCACTGGAGGATGCACATGGCTACAGTGGAACGGACGTGCAATATATCTCAAGGAACAACAGTTATGGAAAGATTAGTTACAGGTTTTTTTGTTGGTTTGTTTTAAGTTAAAGCAGTGGTATACAAGTCTAATGAAGGTTCTGCATCATGGAGCCCACTTAAAGTGGTGATAGGGAGATAAGTGTTTTAACATAAGGGCATTTCATTGGCTGCATAGACTTGCCTTGCCACGCTGATGCACCACTATATCTGAGAAGTGGTTTTTAAAGAGGAGAAAAAAGAATACTTATTGCCTGGGACCCCATGAATACTGTGATTATGCAGTCACACAAAGGACTGAAAATTGCTGCATAATTGTGCTCCAGAAGCCAAGCTTTCACTTAAATAAAATTTAAAAAAACCTACTCCCATGGGAGAGGAGAAAGCACTCAGAATGTAAAATTAATTTAAAGTGATACAGTATTGTCTTCAGATTCTGTAGACAATAGTTGAGGCAACAACGTACCCTGTATATAATGTATACAAATTACTGTTACCCAGTACTTTGTTTTTTGGGAGCTATGCTTAAATTAATTGATTTTTTTTTCACTTGACCCTAAACTGAGGGTGTTTCAAGCCAGAATTGTACATTCATAAAAGTTTGACCCAGACTGCAAACTACTAATAAAGCATTTCAGTTTTTCCATTTAGAAGCATGAAATGGAAATAATTGCTTTTGAGAAAAGTTGTTTTGATATTGTCAAGCAGCAGTAGTCTACTTTGAGAGAATCTTCCACAAAGACTAACAGAAAACTAGACTCCTATAATTGGTTGTAATCTTTTAGTAAATAACTGCTCTTTTTTCCTCTAGTGAAGTTATTTGAAGTAATTGAAACTGAAAAAACTCTCTACTTAATCATGGAGTATGCAAGTGGGGGTAAGTATTTTCCTTTTATGTGATACAAATGTAAAGAAATTGCCAAATGGTATTAAAGTTTTCTTTTGTAATACTCCTTAAAACAAGAAACATTGATTTCATGATAGTGCAACATTTCAGGTGAAATGTTAATTTTTTGGGAGGCATTTTCTTAAAGCTGTGCAATTTTTTAAGTAAGCCAAGCTTTATTGAAATCCAGAGGGAATTTTTTTCATAATTTTCATTGATCAGTCAGTCCATCATAGTGGTAATAGCAAAATAAGGATATTCACAATAGGCAGGAATTGGTATGACAGTTGGTTTCATTGATGTGGTATTTGGTAAAGTTAATTATATATTCAGATGTAGTATTGTATGAAGTAATAGCATATAACATTCAGGTGGAAAAGTGTAGCAAATCTATTTGCCCTTGCATTTTAAATAACCAGTACTTCAACATTGCACTTCTTGTTTTTGAATGTTGGTGACATATGGACTATCCTGATTAAAGTGGCCCTTTTAAATTAAAGTAAGATCCGCAGTTACCAAAATCTTCTGGACTCTTCATTCTGACAGCCACATGGGCCTCTTCACCTTGAATGGTCCCTTGAAAAATTTAACTACTTGTGCTAAACAATCTGTTCCACCTTGTATTTAGCTGTGACGCTGAATACGTTTCCCAAACCTGAAGAGCTGTGAAAGCTCAAAAAATTGTCTCTCACCAACAGAAGTTGGTCCAATAAGATATTATCTCACCCACCTTGTCTCTGTAACCCCCTCTTTAAGTTCCTCCACTGACTCCCCCTTTTGAATAATTAATTCTGAATTTTTGAGCAAATGTGAACATTTTCTCAGTGTTTTCCGCTGTTTGTAACTATAGCTAGAATCAAGGCATTTACTCTTCTGGATAGCTAAAAATGGTTAAACTTCAAAATCAGCTGGTGGGAATCGCACAAATATTTGAGGCATATCTTCAGTTTTGCTGGGGAGACATAGAGGTTTGTCCTCTGAAACAGAAGAGCAGAGTTTCACCATTGGGTCCCACTGCATATGTGCAGCATATCTGGGATATCGTGATGTGGTTGCTAATATAAACTGTTTCAGAGTAACAGCCGTGTTAGTCTGTATTCGCAAAAAGAAAAGGAGTACTTGTGGCACCTTAGAGACTAACCAATTTATTTGAGCATAAGCTTTCGTGAGCTACAGCTCACTTTATCGGATGCATACTGTGGAAACTGCAGAAGACATTATATACACAGAGACCATGAAACAATACCTCCTCCCACCCCACTCTCCTGCTGGTAATAGCTTATCCAAAGTGACCACTCTCCCTACAATGTGCATGATAATCAAGGTGGGCCATTTCCAGCACAAATCCAAGTTTAACCAGAATGTCTGAGGGGGAGGGGGCTTAGGAAAAAACAAGGAGAAATAGGCTACCTTGCATAATGACTTAGCCACTCCCAGTCTCTATTCAAGCCTAAATTAATAGTCTCCAATTTGCAAATGAATTCCAATTCAGCAGTTTCTTGCTGGAGTCTGGATTTGAAGTTTTTTTGTTGTAAGATAGCGACCTTCATGTCTGTAATTGCGTGACCAGAGAGATTGAAGTGTTCTCCGACTGGTTTATGAATGTTATAATTCTTGACATCTGATTTGAGTCCATTTATTCTTTTGTGTAGAGACTGTCAAGGTGGACCAATGTACATGGCAGAGGGGCATTGCTGGCACATGATGGCATATGTCACATTGGTGGATGTGCGGGTGAACGAGCCTCTGATAGTGTGGCTGATGTTATTAGGCCCTGTGATGGTGTCCCCTGAATAGATATGTGGGCACAGTTGGCAACGGGCTTTGTTGCAAGGATAGGTTCCTGGGTTAGTGGTTCTGTTGTGTGGTATGTGGTTGTTGGTGAGTATTTGCTTCCGGTTGGGGGGCTGTCTATAGGCAAGGACTGGCCTGTCTCCCAAGATTTGTGAGAGTGTTGGGTCATCCTTCAGGATAGGTTGTAGATCCTTAATAATGCGTTGGAGGGGTTTTAGTTGGGGGCTGAAGGTGACGGCTAGTGGCGTTCTGTTATTTTCTTTATTAGGCCTGTCCTGTAGTAGGTGACTTCTGGGAACTCTTCTGGCTCTATCAATCTGTTTCTTCACTTCCGCAGGTGGGTATTGTAGTTGTAAGAATGCTTGATAGAGATCTTGTAGGCGTTTGTCTCTGTCTGAGGGGTTGGAGCAAATGCGGTTGTATCGCAGAGCTTGGCTGTCGATGATGGATCGTGTGGTGTGGTCAGGGTGAAAGCTGGAGGCATGTAGGTAGGAATAGCGGTCAGTAGGTTTCCGGTATAGGGTGGTATTTATGTGACCATTGTTTATTAGCACTGTAGTGTCCAGGAAGTGGATCTCTTGAGTGGACTGGACCAGCTGAGGTTGATGGTGGGATGGAAATTGTTGAAATCATGGTGGAATTCCTCAAGGGCTTCTTTTCCATGGGTCCAGATGATGAAGATGTCATCAATGTAGCGCAAGTAGAGTAGGGGTGTTAGGGGACGAGCTGAGGAAGCGTTGTTCTAAATCAGCCATAAAAATGTTGGCATACTGTGGGGCCATGCGGGTACCCATAGCAGTGCCGCTGATCTGAAGGTATACATTGTCCCCAAATGTAAAATAGTTATGGGTAAGGACAAAGTCACAAAGTTCAACCACCAGGTTAGCCGTGACATTATCGGGGATAGTGTTCTTGACGGCTTGTAGTCCATCTTTGTGTGGAATGTTGGTGTAGAGGGCTTCTACATCCATAGTGGCCAGGATGGTGTTATCAGGAAGATCACCGATGGATTGTAGTTTCCTCAGGAAGTCAGTGGTGTCTCGAAGGTAGCTGGGAGTGCTGGTAGCATAGGGCCTGAGGAGGGAGTCTACATAGCCAGACAATCCTGCTGTCAGGGTGCCAATGCCTGAGATGATGGGGCGCCCAGGATTTCCAGGTTTATGGTTCTTGGGTAGTAGATAGAATATCCCAGGTCGGGGTTCCAGGGGTGTGTCTGTGCGGATTTGATCTTGTGCTTTTTCAGGAAGTTTCTTGAGCAAATGCTGTAGTTGCTTTTGGTAACTCTCAGTGGGATCATAGGGTAATAGCTTGTAGAAAGTGGTGCTGGAGAGCTGCCGAGCAGCCTCTTGTTCATATTCCGACCTATTCATGATGACAACAGCACCTCCTTTGTCAGCCTTTTTGACTATGATGTCAGAGTTGTTTCTGAGGCTGTGGATGGCATTGTGTTCTCCATGGCTGAGGTTATGATGCTGCTTTTCCACAATTTCAGCCCATGCACGTCGGCGGAAGCACTCTATGTAGAAGTCCAGTCTGCTGTTTCGACCTTCAGGAGGAGTCCACCTAGAATCCTTCTTTTTGTAATGTTGGTAGGGAGGCCTCTGTGGATTAGTATGTTGTTCAGAGGTATTTTGGAAATATTCCTTGAGTCGAAGACATCGGAAATGGTCACATAAACACCACCCTATACCGGAAACCTACTGACCGCTATTCCTACCTACATGCCTCCAGCTTTCACCCTGACCACACCACACGATCCATCGTCTACAGCCAAGCTCTGCAATACAACCGCATTTGCTCCAACCCCTCAGACAGAGACAAACACCTACAAGATCTCTATCAAGCATTCTTACAACTACAATACCCACCTGCGGAAGTGAAGAAACAGATTGATAGAGCCAGAAGAGTTCCCAGAAGTCACCTACTACAGGACAGGCCTAATAAAGAAAATAACAGAACGCCACTAGCCGTCACCTTCAGCCCCCAACTAAAACCCCTCCAACGCATTATTAAGGATCTACAACCTATCCTGAAGGATGACCCAACACTCTCACAAATCTTGGGAGACAGGCCAGTCCTTGCCTACAGACAGCCCCCCAACCGGAAGCAAATACTCACCAACAACCACATACCACACAACAGAACCACTAACCCAGGAACCTATCCTTGCAACAAAGCCCGTTGCCAACTGTGCCCACATATCTATTCAGGGGACACCATCACAGGGCCTAATAACATCAGCCATACTATCAGAGGCTCGTTCACCCGCACATCCACCAATGTGACATATGCCATCATGTGCCAGCAATGCCCCTCTGCCATGTACATTGGTCCACCTTGACAGTCTCTACACAAAAGAATAAATGGACTCAAATCAGATGTCAAGAATTATAACATTCATAAACCAGTCGGAGAACACTTCAATCTCTCTGGTCACGCAATTACAGACATGAAGGTCGCTATCTTACAACAAAAAAACTTCAAATCCAGACTCCAGCAAGAAACTGCTGAATTGGAATTCATTTGCAAATTGGAGACTATTAATTTAGGCTTGAATAGAGACTGGGAGTGGCTAAGTCATTATGCAAGGTAGCCTATTTCTCCTTGTTTTTTCCTAAGCCCCCTCCCCCTCAGACATTCTGGTTAAACTTGGATTTGTGCTGGAAATGGCCCACCTTGATTATCATGCACATTGTAGGGAGAGTGGTCACTTTGGATGAGCTATTACCAGCAGGAGAGTGAGTTTGTGTGTGGCGGGGGGTTGGGGGTGGGGGGTGAGAGAACCTGGATTTGTGCTGGAAATGGCCCACCTTGATTATCATACACATTGTAAGGAGAGGTTTCAGAGTAACAGCCGTGTTAGTCTGTATTCGCAAAAAGAAAAGGAGTACTTGTGGCACCTTAGAGACTAACCAATTTATTTGAGCATAAGCTTTCGTGAGCTACAGCTCACTTCATCGGATGCTCACAAAAGCTTATGCTCAAATAAATTGGTTAGTCTCTAAGGTGCCACAAGTACTCCTTTTCTTTTTGCGAATATAAACTGTGTTCTAGCTCTTATATTTGAATTCCTAGGCTCCATAGGTGCATAACTAGTTTTCTAGTTGTCTAACTGGGACTAATGGTAGGGAAGGGCATAAGAACGGCCAAACTGGGTCAGACCAATGGTCCATCTAACCCAGTATCCTGTCTTCTGATAGTAGACAGTGCCAGATACTTCATAGGGAGTGAACTTCTAAGTGACCTTCCTTAGAAGTTTTTAAGGTCAGGCTTGACAAAGCCCTGGCTGGGATGATTTAATTGGGGATTGGTCCTGCTTTTGAGCAGGGGGTTGGACTAGATGACCTCCTGAGGTCCCTTCCAACCCTGATATTCTATGATTCTATGAACAGAACAGGATAGTTTATCAAGTGACCTATTCTCAAGTCCCAGCTTCTATCAGTCAGAAGTTTAGAGATTCCCAGAGCATGGAGTTGCATCCCTGACTATCTTGGTTAATGGCCATTGATGGACCTATCCTCCATAAACTTATCTGCTTCTTTTTTTAACCCAGTTACATTTTTGGGTTTTGCAACATCCCTGGCCCTGAGTTCCACAGGTTGACTGCGCGTTGTGTGAGGAAGCACTTCCTTATGTTTGTTAAACCTGCTGTCTGTTAATTTAATTGGATGATCCCTAGTTCATGTGTTATCTGAAGGGGGTAAATAACCCCTTCCTTATTCACTTTCTCCACCTCATTCATGATTTTATGGACTTCTATCATATCTCCCCTCAGTCTAAGCTGAACAGTTCATCTTTTTAATCTTTCATCATATGGAAGCTGTTCCATACCACTAATCATTTTTGTTGCCCTATTTGGTACTTTTTCCAATACCAAAATATATATATTTTTTTGAGATGGGACACACTGTATGCAGTATCTATCCCTTTCGTAATGGTTCCTAACGTTGTTAGCTTTTTTGACCTCTGCACATTGAGCATGCTAGTGTGTGTGCACCTCTCCCTTCTTCGATAGTTTTTGACTTAAAAGTAAGGTCATACTGCCATCTAGTGACTGGCTTGCAGAGGATAGAAGGCCTAAAACTACTACAGATAACTGAGGGCATGTCTACGCTACAAACTTAAGTCGATCTATGTTAGCTCAACTTATACCTACCCTTGTAATTACTGCTGTGGTTCGTGTCTGCACTAACTTCCTTCTGTTGGTGGTGCGCATCCTCAAAAGGAGTACTTCCACTGACTTAAGAGGCGCAGTGTGGAGGACTGAGAGGATGGGCTCTCAGCTCCGCATGCAGCTTTCCCCTCTGTCCCCCCTAGGCTCTTGGCTACCTGCTCCCTGCCAGGATTCCAGCTGCGCCCTCAGGCTCTTGGCTACCCGACTACTGGGCTCCCAGTGGGGAGCCAGGAGCCCAGGCAGTAGTGCTACTGAGAGCAGAGAGCCGGGGGCAGCTGGGCTCTAGCTGGAGCCCTCCATCTGCCCTGGGGTGACAGCCCAAGCTGTAAGTCCGGCTTTCTTGTCAATTTCACAGTTCCAACAGGGAGCTGTGAAATTGACAAGAATGACAGCTAACAGCGGATGTAAGTAACCTGCAGTGTCTACACGGACACTGCGTTGCCCTAACTACACCAGTGTAAGTCCTACACCTCTCATGGAGGTGGAATTATTATGTCAGTGTATTAGGACACTTACATCCATAGGAGCAAGGCTGTAGCGTAGACACACTGACATAATTAGGTCAATGTAAGCTGCCTTACATCAGCCTAATTCTGTAGTGTAGACCAGGCCTGAGACGCTCCTTTTAGCTGAAATGAGAGACCTGTGTGTTTGGCACAGAAGCCATTAGTACTATTATATACTTATGGAATATGCTACATGAAAGTATAATAGCAGATGACTGTGCCCCAATATGGATTCCATTCCGAAAATTCCCCTTTATCTACATTTTAGTCATCTGTCTCAACTTAAGTTAAATATTCAGTAACTCCCTCGGTTATTTGAACTACTGTTTTTCTCTGCTTTTTATATTCCTGAAACACTTCCGATAAACAGGGTTGGAATTTTTCTTTGTCTGATCCCCTGCATTTCTATGAATTTTTATTTACTAATTCTTTAAAAAGAAATAGCTGTAAGATATATTTCAGGGAGTTGTTATCACTGACTGTTGTATTTTAACTGCTACTCTGGAAATCAAAAAAAATCTGTTCAGAAGATGCAAACTTATCAAACCATTCACGCAAACTCCTTTTGTCAGATGTTGTGTTCTTTATTGTAGTGTCTGTTGTGCATTCTGTACTTAAATCAGTTTGAGTTGATTCCAGGTTGTGACTTTTTCAAAATTAAAAGTACTTTTAATTATATATTTTTCCTTTTTTGAAGTCATAATGTGAAAAATGTTCTCTAACTTATCTGAGAGTATATAAATATTAAAATAGTGATTTGATCTTTGAACTCCTAAAATCTTAGATTATTTAAATGAAATGATTTATTTGTACTTAAAGACCTAATTATGTATGTGGAAGCATTACCTCTTCCATATCTAATGCTTACAGTTTTTCAGTAGAAAAACATTTAAGTCACACTGTGACAAACAAGGCGATATTTCACTGGATAGATGGCAACATTTAAAAACTAGTCAAGGAGGCTAGTTATAAAATGCCAGACATGAATTGACTGTTTAAAAATGCAGCCCTTTTCAATTTTTCTTCAGTACTATGTCCTTCAAATGTCCCTTGACATGTTGCATTGTTTCTTTCACATTTTGGAAGTCTTCCAAGGACCTGTTATGCCAGGATGCTTTTCTTCAATGTCTTATATATGATGATTAAATTCTGGCTTCCTTCATCACATCAGTCTGGATGGTTTTTATAATAAAGACCCCATTTTATTTCAACCACAGGTTGAAACAGGGATTTGCATCATTGTAATATAATTTTTGTACACTTAGATTAACTATATTATAACATTCTGAGGCTACAACCATATTTACAAGATCCTTTAAACATTTTTGTACTGTAGATGAGGCTTATGACAGTCTATCTCTGTGATACAGCAGATATTTTTCTAATGGAAATCTGAAAGGAATTCAGGACTTTTTTTTTTGTAAAGAAAAGCATGCTGCTCATTTTCTACCATAAATGATAGAAAACAAATATTTTGCCTACATTCGGTCACCCAGCTAGTTCTTTTTAAAGTTTTTCTTTTCTCAGTGAAATTATGACATCATAGTAAATCACTCTTCTGGGCTCTTGCTATGAACCTTTTGCAAAAATGAAAAGTTAGTCCCTGTTATGATTGTTTATTCATGTGAAAAATCATTCTAACTGAAATCTCAAATTTAGCTCAAATTTCTGACATTTATGTAGCTCATACAATATATGTTACTCTTACATTTACGAAACTAACCCTAGATTTTGAAATTAACTAGCTAGTATTTTAAAATATTCAACAGTTCTCATTTAATCTTTGATATGTTTCAATTGCAGGTGAAGTATTTGACTATCTTGTTGCACATGGAAGAATGAAGGAAAAGGAAGCAAGAGCTAAATTTAGACAGGTATGTATGATAGACTAACAGCTCTTAAATCCTCAACTTTAGCATTAAAAAACAGTTGACAGTGAGCTTTCCCATGGGTGCTTTCAAGCACGCTCTGTTGCTGACTTTTTGTTGCATTAAATAACAGCAAAACTAGTAGATTCCTGTAAAAAGTGAATCTAGAGTGCTAAATTATATATGACAATTAAGGACAGGGATGTCAGCAGTACAGCATGTGATGTTTAGTCCAGTTCATGTGCCAGAAAACATGACATAAATGACATCATAAACAATAATGAATATGGATAATAAACTGAAAACTTATTTGCAAATGTACTGTTATTCCCCAGTCTTTATTTTCCTTACCAGCTTTTGTTGATGATCTATTCCATGGCATACCATCTGTGGACAGTGATCTAAGAAGAAAGATCAGGAGTTAACTTCATTTTAAAAATCTGATAGCACAGAGGGAACAAGCACAGCTGTTGAAGAAAATCATATAATTTTACATACAATCTAATGTTTCAATTATGTTAAGGACATTTTGCATGAAGTAAATCTCGTAACATAAATGGACACCTTTATGCTTGTCTGTTCTGTCTTGAATAGAATAGTGTGTCCACCATTAGTTATTTGGGAAATAGTGGAAAAGTAGGAATAACTCGCTTATTCCCTGTATCTAATATTTGAATGTGTGTAATATGTTTCTGTGGAAATGTACTGTGCAGAGAAGTTTAACTGATACAAACAGTAACCTCACTAAAGTAAATGTGACAGTCGCAATAAACACTAATAGGAAAAAAGGGCAGTATTATTTAGGACAGCTTCCATTATAAGGAGGCAAAAATAAAATCAATAAAAGAAAGCACTATTTCTCTTTTCATTTGAATCCTCCCTAAGTCTTGCAGTATCCTCCTTAATCTTTTGCAAGTCCAGCTGGCAGACATCACATCCCAGAAGATATTCTTTGAGTAGTGTGCAGATTGACAGGCGTTAAGAGCCATTTCTGCCACTCATTCACAAAACCCTGGCGTGTATTGTTTTTGTTTAACAGGCTGTATTCCAGGTTCCTATGCTTAAATTCAGGAAGACAGAAAAATCTCCCCTTCAAATTCAGAGTTTTTGTGTGTGTTGCGTTTGCCCTCTGTCCCTTACAGTCTCAATGATATTAGCTTCTGGAGTTGTCATTCCCATCTCAGATATTGGGCTGTACCATTTTTTTAAATCCGAAAGGTTATCCTTCAAATGCAAACCCAGTAATTTAAATAAAGTTTTTCTAAGATTCAAAAGGATCAGGGAATTTTCTACCCACTGGCATGCCTAATACTAATTTTCAGCGGTCAAATCTGCTTCACCAGTATGTTCACTCTTCCCCATGGCTATTGTTCTTAATCAGGAGATTTTTTTTTTCAAATGTTCTGTCACAGTACTTACATGTTTTATTACTTCATCTACAATGTTGTGTACAGTTGATCCTTCAATCCCAGTTATTTTATTCAAGTCCACTGACTTCTCTGAAAGGGAATTTGAACCAAGCCACTCTTTCCCCAAAGAGTTTATAAAACAGAGGTCACTGAATTCCAGTTCTAGAAACCTGTCTCATAGTATTTAAAAAAAACCTGAAGGTATACAGCAACTTTTAGAATGTTCTACTAATCATATAGTCCTTTTGAGTGAGCATTTTCCATCATGGCACTGTCATTTGGGGGCACAGGATAATAAGAGCAATATTTTGGTACATGCTCAACTTCCTTGCTGTCATCCAGGTTTTTCTTCTACTTTGAAAAAGTGTGGCCATGGCTGATTATGCTGCAGTAAATAGCTTATGTATTATGCATAGAACGCATGTTTAACAGGTGAAGTATGAAAGTGTGCAAATGCCAAAAATATAACCATGCTCTGCTGCTCTCCATTTTAAGCTGCTTTTGTGCCTCAGAGAGCAAATATTTGCACTTTAAAGATGTTTTGGATTCTTCATACAATTTACTTCCCCTTGCCCTACCCTCAGGCCTCTGGGTTGATAGTCTGCTCTGATCATCCTTCCTCAGCAGAAAAATTCTCCAATGTGTGAGATGTATGAATAAAAATTAATGAAAAAACAAGGAACCCAAGTTTGTGCCTTTTGGGAAACGAGCAAATTAGGTAATTGATGCCCCCAGACTACTCCTCGCCTGCATTAGTTTGTTAGAAAGTAGCTTTCGTTAATCTTTCTGCCTCTTCTCTGAGAAACTCTAGAAGCAGGGCTGTTTGTTAATCTTCTTCTTTGAGTGCTTGTTCATGTCAATTCCAGTTAGGAGTGTGCGCGCCACGTACACAGTCGTCGGAAACTTTTCCCTTAGCTCCCATCGGGTCAGCTGTGAAGCCCCCTGGAGTAGCACCTTCATGGTGGTGGATATAGGACTCTGCCGACTCTGCACCTCCTCAGTTCCTTCTTACCACCAGTGACGGTCATTGGATCTGCGATCTCTTGCCTAGCAAGCGCTTCCCTTAGCATTCTTTACATAGCGAGGTTAGTTTAGTTTAGTTGTAGTTATTGTTAGTACATAGTGTGTATATATAGTAAGGTTTGGGAGCAGGGTTTCCCCAATCCCAACGCCCCCAACTCTTGGGCACCGGGGCATGCCGCAAGCCCAAAGCTTTAAACCCTGCAGAACCTGCAGTAAGCCTATGCCAATGTGTGGCCTCCATGACTCGTTTCTGAAGCATCTGGGGGAGGCACACAAGGCAGAAAGGTGCAAGATATGCAGGGCTTTGCGCCCCAGGACAAAAAAGGAGCGAGATTTCCAACTTAGGCAATTGCTCATGGAATCCGCTCTTCGTCCTCAGTCTGCTGTGGACCACCAGGACCCAGCACTGAGCGCGTCCGTACGGAGCATCAGTACGTGACAGAATGCCAAGGAAGGACTCTAGTCTGAGACCCTCGTAACTGGCACTCTTCGGCACCACATGCTGAGGAGACAACCCAGCATCCCTCGCATTCACCGGTGCCGTACAAGCGGCATAGAAAAGCCGACAGGGGGCGGTCCCCAGTGCTGAAAGCAGCTGGACCCGCAGGTGCTGCACCGGTGCATCCCTTGAAGGAGCATCCGGCACCCAAGCAGCAAGAGTTGGCACCGTTGACTTCAGTTCGCCTGAGGTAAATGTCTAGTCCGGAGTCCAGCAACTCCTCAGATGGGCAGCGCCAGGTGGAGGAGTTGGAGCTACCCTCCACCCTGGACATTTTTGCAGCTGCCAGAGATTTAATTGCCATGACGGCTCCTCAGCCCCCGGTGGTCAGAGATGAGCTCTGGTGCTGTCTAGAGACAAGCAGACCATGATGCAGCACTCACCCTCTCTTGTCAGGCACCGTTTGCCTCGGCCCCCACTCCAGATCATCATCTCCAAGGCACCGCTCTTCTGCTCTGGATTCTGTGCGGGGTTCCCCAGCATCAGCAGGATGTTGCTCCCCTTCCCTGGCACAGAGGATGGCGCAGCACCTATCCCCGGCTCCGAGAGAGGACGGCACCAGATTCCTGGCACGAGCGCCTTGACACCGGTCCCCTGCATCATCAGCTTGGCACTAGTCCATAGCACAGGACACTTCGGCTCCACCGTGGTCATCACAGTGGAGATCCATCTCATCAGACTCAGTGATTCCTTCTATTCCTGTTGAAGCCAACACAGATCTGACAAGCAACGGAGGTAGGCACCAATGGCATGGCACTCCCCCAGTGACAGCCTCCAGCACAATGGCCCTTTTGGACCCCCTGGCCTTACCCTCAGGCCCAAGGCTCTTTTTCTAGGGGCTCCCGCTCGGTGGCCTCTGAGCACCAACCACCCCAGCCAGCCAAGAACCGGGCTATGCCCTGGGGATCTGAGGCCACTTTGGCACAAGCCTCCCAGATCGCTGCAGAGGCAAGACCCATTGCAAAGTCAGGCTACCGCCACCATGGCTACAGTAGCTACAGAGGCCCCAGATACTGACCAAGAGGAGGTCAGGAAGCCGGAGGGCCAGGAGGACCCCGTTCCGCCTCTGGCCTCTTCATCTTTGTTCCCGGACGAGGCAATGGCAGGAGCTTCAACCTCAGGCCCTCCTCCAGTTGACCACAGGGCCCACAAGGACCTTCTCCAGAGGATTGCCCACAACATGGGATTACAGGCAGAGGAAGTGGTCGAACCCAAGGACCCCATGGTCGACATCCTCCCTCCAGAAGGACCATCCCAGGTAACTCTGCCATTAATAAAAGCGATCCAAGCAATATTAAGACTCTGTGGCAGACCCCGGCTTCAATCCCGCCTACTGCCAGAGGTGTGGAGCGCAAATACTTCATCCCCTGTAAGGGGTACAAGTATCTGTTCTCTCACCCACAACCATGTTCTCTGGTAGTGTCAGCGGTTAATCAGAAAGAGAGACAGGCAGCAGGGGCTGGCCCCTAAATCCAAAGAGTCGAAAAGGATGGACCTTTTCTGCAGGAAGGTATCCTCAGCTGCAGTTGCGTAAAACCAACCAGCAAACTGTCCTCCACAGTAGATATAACTTCAACTCATGGGACTCTGCGTTGAAGTTCAAGGAGCTGATTCCACCAGACTCCAGAGCCGAGTTCTCTGCTATTATTGATGAGGGGAAGGCAGTGGCGCGGACCTCTTTGCAGGCTTCGTTGGACTCTGCGAACTCGGCTGCCCGCACTCTTTCCTCAGGAATAGCCATGAGGAAGAGCTCATGGCTTCATGCATCCGGGTTGCCCCTGGAGGTGCAGCAAACCCTGCAGGACCTACTGTTTGAAAGCGCAGGGTTATTTTCGGAGCAGACAGACTTCTGCACAGCTTAAAGGACTCCCGGGCAACTATGAAATTGTTGGGCATGCACTCCAGAAACCCAGTGAAAACATCTCAAGCCCCAACGGCAATAGCAGCGCCCATATCCTCCTCGGCCGCGGCAGGATTTTTATAGTTATAGGGGCAGGAACGACAGGCACAAACCTTCCAGTCCCCCTTCTGGGCAGGGCCAAAGCCCAACCTTCGTCAGGCTGTAAGCAGGCCTTTTGAAGGCGAGCCCGAGGACGGCACACCTACCACGACACCAGATCCTTCCCATTGTTTCATGAATTGTCTGTCCCACTTCTGCCGTGCTTGGTCCCAAATAACATCGGACCACTGGGTTCTTCACATGGTAGAAGTGGAATGTTCTGTCCAATTCTGCTCTTCCTCTCACCCCCTTTCCCTGTCCCTCTTCAGAGACCCTGCTCACAAGCAACTCCTTATCTAGGAGGTGCAGGCGCTCCTCACCATAGGAACAGTGGAGGAGGCTTCTCAGGAGCTTTTGGGCAAGGGATTCTATTCCCACTATTTCCTAATCTTCAGGGCAAAAGGGGAGGGGGGCTTCAGACCCATTCTAGACCTGCGAGGACTCTACAAATTCAAGGTGAAGTTGAAGTTCTGCATGGTCTCCCTGAGCACAATTATCCCTTCCCAGGATTCGGGAGACTGGTACTTCGTCCTCCACATGAAAGACGCGTACTTTCACATAGCCATTCGGCCTGCACGCAAACGATTCCTACGATTTGTGGGCAACCACAAACGTTATCAGTTCACGGTCCTCCCATTCGGTCGAGCGTTCACCAAGTGCATGTTGGTCGTAGCAGCCTTCCTCTGGAGGAGGTGGGTGCACGTATACCCATACCTCGACGACTGGTGCTCAAAGGGTGCACCAGGGAGTAGGTGGAATCTCAGGTCCATTTAGTCAGATCCACTTTCAGAGGACTGGGCCGCCTCCTCAATGTGAACAAGTCAACCTTGTCTCTGACCCAGAGAATAGAGTTCATCGGAGCAGTGCTGGACTCGGTACAGGCAAGGACATTTTTACCAGAGACCCGATTCCAAGCCATGTCAGATATTATTTAAGGCCTCCAGCAGTACCCGACCACTACTGCACTTAGGTGGTCTGGCATGCCAGACTGAGTCTCAGACCCTTGCAAGCGTGGCTCACGTCTGCCTTCGCCCAGGACGCAACAGCCTGGACTCAGTGGTGAAGGTGCCAGAGCACATATTAGAGTCCCTCCAATGGTGGCTCAACCCTCGGACGGTGTGTGAAGGAGTCCCCTTCAACAGCCCCCAGCCCTCCTTGTCCCTGGTAATGGACGCGTCAGTTCTGAGTTGGGGTGCACATTTGGGAGATCTCCAAACACAGGGCCTGTGGTCACAGGATGAGCTCTCCCTTAATATCAATATAAAGTCGCTCAGGGTAGTACGACTAGCATGCCAAACTTTTCAGGCCCGGCTGCAAGGACAGTGCTTGGCAGTGATGACTGACAACCCCACTGCCATGTTTTACATCAGTAAGCAAAGTGGAGCCCATTCCTTCCCCCTGTGTCAAGAAGCCCTCCTTCTATGGGACTTCTGCATCGCCCACTCCATTCACCTGGAGGTGTCCTATCTCCCAGGAGTTCAGCACGAACTAGCAGATCACCTCAGCAGATCATTCCTTAATCACAAGTGGTCAATCTGTCCGGATGTCATACACTCCACCTTCCAAAGGTGGGGTTTCCTGAAGTCAATCTGTTTGTCACCCAGAGCAACAGAAAGTGCCCAATGTTCTGCTCCTTCCAGAGTCACAGCCCTGGCTCAATCACAGAAGCGTTTCTGCTACCCTTAGGAGGCAGACTGCTATATGCCTTTCCACTGATCCCTCTCATGCACAGGGTACTTCTCAAGGTCTGCAGGGACAGAGCGGAGGTAACTCTGGTGGCCGCAGCATGGCCTCGACAACACTGGTACACCATGTTTCTGGAGCTGTCAGTGGACGCCCTGATTGCATTACCACTCCACCCCGATCTGATCACTCAAGACCACGGTCACCTTCACCACCCAGACCTCCAGTCCCTCCATCTCACGGCGTGGAAGCTTCATGGTTAAACCCCATGGAACTTCTGTGCTTGGAACCTGTAAGAAAGGTCCTACTTGGCAACAGGAAACCATCCACCAGAGGCACTTAACTAGCTAAGTGGAAAAGGTTCACTTGCTAGTGTGCCCAACAGCACACACCTCCACTCCAGGTACCTGTATCACTTATTCTAGAGTACCTTCTGCACCTGAAACACCAAGGCCTGGCAGCGTCATCCATCAGGGTACATCTCACTGCTATCTTGGCCTTCCACCGTGCAGCGTCCAAATGCTCCATATTCACCAACCCCACCGGTAGGACGTTTTCTCAAGTGTCTGGAACGGCTACATCCTCAAATTAAACAGCCTGTTCCTGTGTGGGACCTTAACCTGGTCCTCGCCAGGCTCATGGGGGGGAGGGGGCGGCCTTTTGAACCTCTGGCTACTTGCTCACTCCTTTACTTGTCATGGAAGGTAGCCTTTACATCAGCTAGGAGGGTGTCAGAGTTAAAGATCCTTACCTCCAATCCACCCTGCAGAGTCTTCCACAAGGATAAGGTGCAACTCAGGTCTCACCCAGCCTTTTTTCCCAAGGTAGTGTCACGCTTCCATACTAGCCAAGACATTTTTCTACCTGTCTTCTATCCTCAGCCTCATCACAGTAGTCGAGAGCAGAGGCTGCACTCATTAGATGTTTGGCGGGCGCTAGCGTTCTACATCGAATGCACAAAGCTGTTTAGGCAGTTGAACCAGCTGTTCATGGCGGTAGCAGACCGGATGAAAGGGCTCCCGGTCTCATCTCGAAGAATATCTTCCTGGATCACTGAATGCATCTGCACACATTACAAACTGGCCACGGTCCCAGCCCCAGCACTTACAGCACATTCTAAGAGGGCACAGGCCTCGTCAGCGGCATTCCTGGCTCAGGTCCTGATACAAGAAATTGTCAGAGCAGCAACTTGGTCCTCAGTGCATACGTTCACCTATCACCCAGCACAGCAGAGATGTTGCAGCATTTGGCAGAGTGGTGCTCCAGTCAGTGATTTCTTAACTCCAATCCCACCTCCAGGGTGGAGCCTGGGAGTCACCTGATTGGAATTGACAAGAACAAGTATTCGAAGAAAAAACTGTTACTCACTTTCTCGTAACTGTTGTTCCGAGATGTGGTGGTCATGTCCATACCAATACCCACTTGCCTACCCCTTTGTCAGAGTAGCTGGCAAGAAGGAACTGAGGAGGCGCGGGGTCCTATATCTGGTGCCACTTCAGGGGGCTCCACAGCCCACCCAACGGGAGCTGCTAAGGGAAACTTTCCGATGACTCTGTGTGCACCACAACCTGATTGGACTGGATGTGAACAACACATCTCAGAAAACAACAGTTACGAGAAGGTGAGTAATTGTTTGTTATCCATAATGATATTTGGAATTGGGCAGATGTCAGGGCAGATTTGTAACTGTTTAGGCCTATAAAAAAACCTCCACAAATTAAATCAGCAGTGCAGTATGTATCAGACAAGTAAGAAATCAACTGCTAGTGACAGCTCCACAATTTAGGTAGATTTCTAAGACTGAGACACCAACTTCATAATGCGAACAGAAGGGAGAAGGAAACCAATGAGATAAACAAAGGGACCCAGCCCAGAGAAAATTATAAATAAAAACATTTTTGGTACAATTCTTCGTTGAATTTGGGTTCTTTTCCTTCATACTGTTGGTCTCCTTTCCTTTCCTTTCCTTTCCCATGCCTGCCCTTTTCCCCTTTCCTTTCCATTCTTAGCTGTTGCTTCACTGTTTCAGCCCCTAAATTTGTCTACAGGTGCATCAGCTAGTACAGAAATGTCAGCAATGAAAATCTCATGATCAACATGTTGTTTCTATGACCATTTGGGATCAGAAGTGACATTTGCTTCCAGTTGAGGATGGCGTAGCAATCGGACCATATTCTGTCTCTGCACGCTATTCAAGTGAGAGGCGCATGAGATACTAGTCATGTTGATGGCCCTGAAGACCTAGGGTTTCTGGGGATGGTTTGGGGAGGTGAGAAATATAGTAGAGCTCTGACTGGGGCTTGTGGTGCTAGAGTAATAGAGGAAGAGAAGAAGGTAGACAGGTGGATGGGGTGTGAGGAGAAAGCTGATCATAAATTAATAAGCATTATAAAAAAGTCTATACTTATAGAAAAAGGAACACAGAATGAGGGAGCCAGATACAGAAGGAAATAAAAGAAGTAAATGAAAAATAAACAAGTGACTGTGTAGTTAACCTTTTTATAGAACATCTGCTTCCAAGCTGTTGTCTGATATACATAAATATGAAGGCTAGGACTATAACAGGGTTTAAAAGAGAACTTGTTAAGTCCATTAATGGCTATTAGCCAGGATGGGTAAGGAATGGTGTTCCCTAGCCTCTATTTGTCAGAGAGTGGACATGGATGGCAGGAGAGAGATCACTTGATCATTACCTGTTAGATTCAGTCCCTCTGGGGCGCCTGGCATTGGCCACTGTCGGTAGACAGGATACTGGGCTGGTCAGACCTTTGGTCTGACCCAGTATGGCCATTCTTATGTTCTTGTAATCTATAATACAGACACGACATATTTTCATTTGAATACCAGAATGAAACACCTATCATTTAAGTGTAAAATGCAAACAGATCTAGTCTAGACATGAAGAATTTTTACTCTAACATGCTTGCAAATAACCTTGAGTTACCATTCTGAACACTGAAAAAATAAGAGAAAATTCTTTCTTGACTCTGTTTGCATGGTCATACGCAGAGCATTGGACTATTACCCAGCTATAGCGGAATTGTCCTGTTCTGATGTGAAAACTGGCAATGAATTACAAAGTTTAACATTACTTCACCTTTTTAAAATTGGTGATCTTCTCAAATGAAACCTACTAATAAACTTGCTCATAAAAAAATTAAAAGAATATAAAGATTGATGTTTCATGACCTTTGTGTTGCTATGCAAAGTTGATTGCACGTCCAACCTTAATTCTGACCCGATGTTCATGTGCATTACGATAGTGTTTCATTACATGATCATATACTGTGTGTCAAATAAGACAGTGTAATGTACAATTTTTTTCTACAGCTTTACATACATACGTCACAGCTTATATTAGAGTACTACTCTGTGAATGCCACTGTCCCCGAATGCCTTATTTAAGTCATTCACTGTGACCTTATATGATCCACCATGCAAAGTTGCAGAAAAAATATTCTGTATTTGAGAAATGTGGTCATGAAATTATTGTATGAAATGCACCTAAAAGTGCACTGAACAAGACCAGAGTTCTTTCACATTCCCTTTAGTTTGCTACTCATTGCATAAAGTGCAAAGTAAATGAGGTAAGGTGTGCTCAGATCCTTGCCTGGCTCATGATGCACAAACCTTCAGTAACTTATGACTCCCTGCTAACTTATCACACAAGTTGTTTCTCTCACTCAAATCGCTGAACCGTTTCCCCCCAAAGTATCTTTAAAAAAAAAAAAAAATCTTCAGGCAGAGACTGAAAAATTTCAATCCAATATTGAAAATTTCAGAAAGTTGTGAATGAGTAAAGACATGAAATGAAAACCTTTCCGTGACCTTAATAAAAGGTGAGCCTGCCCTGCTTCGATAATCAGCCATGCAGAAACAATGAAGTCCTTTCAAAGTGTAACAGAAGTCAGTATGTTGAATAATAAGTTTATTTTTAATTACACTTTTATTAACTTTACTCTGAATATGGTGACCATTGTGGTGGTTGGTTGTATGGCTTTGAATGCATAAAAACTTGTCAATTTTAACAACTCATATTGAAATTTCTGATTACACATCTGTTTCTTTGAGGTGTCACTTATATAATTGGGCCTGTTTTCTATCCAGATAGTATCTGCAGTGCAGTACTGCCATCAAAAACATATTGTTCATAGAGATCTCAAGGTGAGTAGAAAAAACCCCAACCAAAGTTTGTGTGCAATAGTTTCGTTCTTTGTGCCTATAAGATTTAGAGTTTTAAATCTTTTCTATGGCTTACAGGATCTTTTAAATGCTATTAAAATATATTAAATATGGAGCTATTTCTTTTTTTAAAAAAATTGGGGGTGGAGGAGATGAGATGCATCTTAATGTAAGGATTTGGATGGCATATGAGAAGTGGAGCCTCTGACCTCTTGGTCACTAATTGAAATCTTGCTCAGTTTGGTAATGATAAAAAACATTACAGTTGGATAGCAGATGTGAAAATCCTTGGTGATTCTTGTTGCCGATATTAGTAGACAACCCAAAAAACCCCACCATCATGGATGGGGTGGCTTCTCTTAGGTTTGGCACGAGTTGGTGTGGCATTATGAGAGAGCTTGCTCCATTCCTTATACTATAACTGTATAAGGTTGCTATTACTTGCAACCGAAATGTGGCACATTTCATAAATCTTATCTTCACTTTATAGTAGAGATTTTATGTACTACAAACTTTTGTAAGCATTTACCAGATAAAAGTGTAGGTTTTAAGAGAGATGCAGTTTCATTTTCATCTTTTTACATGGAAACATTAAAGTTACAGAAATACCAAATAGTTTTCCATGAAGTAACCAAAGGGATGATACATGTGACTAGTTTTATTTAGTGTAACAGGTGCCATAAATCTGGTGAGATTTTAAAATAAATATGAAAATTACTAATTTTGTTAAGATGTTTTATTATTTTCAATAAAAAAGCAATTTTAGTACACTTTTGGCTTTTTCCTTTAAGAATGAATAAAAAATTGAACAATAGCTTTTGTAGAAAAATCTGAAATTTACACAACATAGTATTTTTCTTTTCTTCCTCCCAGGCTGAAAATCTATTGCTAGATGCAGATATGAACATTAAAATAGCAGACTTTGGTTTTAGCAATGAGTTTACAGTTGGAAATAAACTGGACACATTTTGTGGCAGCCCACCATATGCTGCTCCAGAGCTCTTCCAAGGCAAGAAATATGATGGACCTGAAGTAGATGTTTGGAGTTTAGGTGTTATTCTTTACACTCTTGTTAGTGGATCTCTTCCTTTTGATGGACAGAACTTAAAGGTATATTACTTACTCTACTAGCTGTTGTAATAATTCAACAACAGTATTTTAAACTATGCCTCTGACTTTTTATAATTCTCTTCTTTCTCCCAAGGAACTGAGAGAAAGAGTACTAAGGGGAAAATACAGGATCCCTTTCTACATGTCAACAGACTGTGAAAACCTCCTCAAACGTTTTCTGGTGCTAAACCCAACTAAAAGAGGCACTCTAGAGGTAATAGCATGAGTAAAATACTTTCAGACAAAATAGTAATTAAAGGTGATTTACCAAGCTTCATTTGTACCACTAATACTTGCTATTCCCCTCCCCCATTAGCAGGTATTTAACTTCAATTGATATTTGCTGCCTTAAGAGTTCTAGTGTGAGTTTTGGGCACAAATATGACAAAGTTGCACCTGTTCCCTCAAGTCAGTTTCTCAGTGCAGTGAAGAAAGTTTTTTTTTCTGTGCGTATGCAATCCAACGCAAACTCTTAGATGGTTGCCTACTTACATGTGTACTCTGAGCATGCACCTGGGATTAAGTGGGCAAATCCATAATGCGTGAAGAAATTGGGGTTTCGTGCATGCAACCCTAATTTGAATACACATCAGTTGTTTTCATGCCTACGTTGGGAAGTCACTTAAGAGCGCACATCTTTGAAAACTTGATTTTTTTCTTTGTTTCCTTAAAAGCTAATAACCCAAAGCACAATAGTATCACTATTGTAAACTGTAGTTTTGGACTTTCAAAATGTACCGTAGTATTCTACAGTAAGGTATCTTGAAGATGTATAGAGTAATCACATGAGGAGGAGTTACTGATTACTACCTTCAAAAGTAGTGCACTATGGCTAGGCATGGCTTGCATTTTAGTACATTCCTATGAAAGACTGTTGGAGTACAGTAATATCTGTGACTTCCTAAATAGTGCAACATTAGAGAAGGGTTAAAATCTCAGTTTGGATTTTCTTAACCATAATACTTTTAAACAAGTGCTTTCTTTTGTCTGCTCCTCTTTTTCTTTTGTATTCTTGATCAATACTTTATGCTTTAATTTAACTCCTTGAGAACTGTCTAGTTCCCAAGTGAGTAATATTTAAAATGGTGAAGTCTGCAAGAGGTTTTGTGGCTGAAAGAGGGCATTAGTGTACAAAATCCAGTGAAGATTTCCTGGATTAGGATGGTTTCCTGCATACAGATTCTTGTCTGGAAGAAGTCTTTAACTACTCTCCTCCCTGTGCTCTCACAGCAACCAATCTCTCCATACTAGTACTTAACTTTGACCTTTATGCTGGAATACAGCTGATGGGAAGTAGTCTGTCTAGGAGCACAACTCCAGGGAGGAGAGGGAAGGGGACTGGCAATAAGGCTGGCTAGTTTCAAATATGAGTTAGGAATTATTTGGAGCTTTCTGGAAAAGAATGGTGGGTAGAATTAGAAGAGGAAGCAAGGGACATACCTCTTTAAACCCAAGTCTGGATTTGCTTGTTTTCAGTTCTTCAGTGCCATACATTTTTGATAGATGGGACTTTGACCTTTCAGTGTCTTGTTTCGTTTACAAGTAAATATCTTACACTACTAAGCAACCTATCTTTGTAGCAAATCATGAAGGACCGGTGGATCAATGCCGGGCATGAAGATGATGAGCTAAAACCTTTTGTTGAACCAGAGCTAGACATCTCAGACCAGAAGAGAATAGGTAATTCAGTGTTTTCCAGTATGTCTGCATTTAACTTGCAGTGTTATGAGTTCATGTACTGTATAGTCAGATCTGATCTGTGCTTAATATGTATATTTAGGTATTTGAAAAACAACTTTATTATTAGTATCTAATAGACATTGTTTCCACATTTAGATGTTTTGTTCCATTGTTAGAAATAGGTTTTTTGAATATGGAAACAATCAGTGTATCTGTTAAAGCATATTGTGACTTACAAACTCCTTCCTTCCTTTCAGATATTATGGTTGGAATGGGATACTCTCAAGAAGAAATTCAAGAATCCCTTAGTAAAATGAAGTATGATGAAATTACAGCTACATACTTATTGTTAGGGAGAAAATCATCAGAGGTGAGTATAGAACAGGAAAAAAGTTAAAAATATTCTGATGGTAAATGCAGAAAAACTATGCAGAGCAATTCAAGTGAAAGTTATGGTTCCTCTTTGAGAAATTGTTTACATGAATTCCACTATTGGGTGCATGGTCCACCATGTAGACAGGATCAAATTTTTTTGGCCAGTAATGTCTGTTGTGGCTTCACCTGTGTCCTAAATATCCTTGCATGTCCCCCTACCGAAGAGCATAAAGGACAGAGCAGGCCCCATTGTCCCTCAATTCTTCAAGTGCTTGTCTGTATATATTCCACTGTTGATGTGCACACACTCAATACAATCCTGTTTGCATTCTTTTACCCTGCAGTGTCCATTCAGGCCCTGTGTGCAGAGTGAGTTTCCTTGTACCTCTAGCCAAAGGCATAAAATGTGCGGTGATCCCAACTTCCCCTCAGTACACCACCCCGTGTCTTGCAGTGTGTGAGCCTCTTCCCTCACAGTGTGTCATTTACCCATTGTTTTGTAAATAGAGACTTAATAGCTGGTGATCAGTGTATAATTTTTGATGGCATTTCCTTTCTTCTTCATCAAGAAGGAATTTTATTTTGCCTGAGCATCTGTCCTGGTTATCTGATTGGTCATAATGACAGAACACAAGTCTCCAGGCTTTAGGAATTGCCCTTCATGTGAGATAGTAATACCTCTAAATGATGGGTATACCAGATGCTTACTGTGTCTGGGTGAGAGGCAGATAACAGAGAAATGTCATCTGTAAATTATTTTTTAAGAGAAACCAAAGATCTGGGGAGGCTTGCCTGAAAGTGGTCCTGCTGGAGAGGTTAAAACATCCTTCTTGAAACCCTGAGATGGCTGGGGCAGGAGAAATTTCTGAGCACTCATCTAAAAGGGCTCTTGTTGGCTCCTCTACTTATAGAGTTGAAATAGCTGCCTCTAAGGATCTGATGAAAATCTCAAGGGATAGGGAAGGAAAGAACAGAGTCCACACCGGGAAGAGATATAGGTCTCCATCACCAGGTCCTTTTTCAGGAGCCACAAATCCTCTTGAGCCTCAGTTGAAAAGGGTAGCAGCATGCCCGAAAAGGTATGCTCTGGAACGCAGTCAGGCATCGAACCCAGTGCTTCTATGCAGTCTTCCCTTGTATTGATGCCATCCTCTCATAAAACTTTAGTAAGAACATGCCAATACAAAAGTCAGACAAGTGGTCAAAAGGCTAACTGGTGTTTTCAGGACTGGACTCCTGACAACATCTCTTTAACTCCTTTGTCCCTGGTTGTGGTGTTACCCCCTCCCATCCTCCCCCCCCCCCGCTGGGGCTTCTTCTAGGACTCAGAAGACACACATACTGCACTCAGGAATGTGGGCTAACAGCAGGATTGGACTAGACAGACACTACTGGGAGCTGTCAATCAGAGGGGGACCAAGAGCTGCCAATTGGAAAAGAAGGAAATTGGGCAGTATGTTCACTGGAGTCAGGTTGAGAACAGGTGGTTATGGAGTATTCCAAGAGGGAAGGAAGCAGGGCAGAATGTGCATGGAGCAACAGAACCAAATCTGCAGGGAATCCATGTGGTAGAAGAGTAATAAAATGGAAGAAATTAAGAGAAAAAGATGATAGCTAAACCCAACTTAGCATATCAAATTCATTTCTCTTGATTTAGCAAGTAGATTTTGTGAACATTTGTGACTGGAGTCCAACAAAAAAGCATTACTACACTGCTTAGCTGTGTTAAGTCATTGTTAACTTTAATGTAGATGCATTTTTCTCAAAACATTATTTAATGTGGTGCCTCATGGCATCAGAAGTCCTGATTAAAATTATACCAAAAATAGATTCCCAGAGTGAAGGAATAGTTGCTGACCTAGGAATATACACACAATCCCAATTCTGCTGTTCCTTATGTTCAAGTTGCGTTCCGATTTGCAGAGTCATTTGTTTCTCACTAGTAGCCACGGGTGTGGCAGTTGGGCCAAATAATCCTTCATATGTGCCATCTCCTTCACGCAACCAATGTAGAGTAAGGGTAGTGATTGGTTGAATTACCTCTTATCACAGTGGTCTAGGACTCTTGGCATGGCATAGATAAATGCCTTGGTTTTGCACAGGTATAATTAGTAGGGCTGTCAAGCAATTAAAAATATTAATCTTTTTAATCGCGTGATTAATCATGCTGTTAAATAATAATAGAATAACATTTAAATATTTTTGGATGTTTTCTACACTTTCAAATATATTGATTTAAATTACAACCCGAATACAAAGTGTATGGTGCTCACTTTATATTTTTTATTACAAATATTTGCACTGTGAAAAACAAAAGAAATATTTTTCAATTCACCTAATACAAGTACTGTAGTGCGATCTCTTTATTATGGAAGTTGAACTTACAAATGTAGAATTATGTACCAAAAAAACTGCATTCAAAAATAAAAATATGTATAACTTTAGAGCCTACAAGTCCACTCGGTCCTACTTCAGCCAATCGCTTAGACAAACAAGTTTGGTTACAATTTGCAGGAGACAATGCTGCCCGCTTCTTGTTTATAATTTCACCTGAAAGTGAGAACAGGTGTTCACATGGCACTGTTGTAGCTGGCATTGCAAGACATAGATGTGTTAACGATTCATATGTCTCTTCATGCTTCAACCACCAGTCCAGAGGGCATGTGTCCATGTTGATGGATTCCGCTCGATAACTATCCAAAGCAGAACGGACCAACGCATGTTCATTTTCATCATCTGAGTCAGATGCCACCAGCAGAAGGTTGATTTTCTTTTTTGGTGGTTCAGTAGTTTCCACATCTGAGTGTTGCTCTTTTAAGACTTCTGAAAGCGTGCGCCACACCTCGTACCTCTCAGATTTTGGACGGCACTTCAGATTCTTAAACCTTGGGTCGAGTGCTGTAGCTGTTTCTAGAAATCTCACATTGGTACCTTCTTTGCGTTTTGTCAAACCTGCTGTGCAAGTGTTCTTAAAACAAACGTGCTGGGTCATCATCTGAGACTGCTATAACATGAAATATCTGGCAGAATGCGGGTAAAACAGAACAGGAGATGCAGTTCTCCCGCAAGGAATTCAGTCACAAATTTAATTAATGTATTATTTTTTTAACGAGCATCATCAGCATGGAAGCATGTCCTCTGGAATGGTGGCTGAAGCATGAAGGGGCATACGAATGTTTAGCATATCTGGCACGTAAATACCTTGCAACACTGGCTACAAAAGTGCCATGCGAACACCTGTTCTCACTTTCATGTGATGACGTAAGTAAGAAGCGGGGAGCAGTACCTCCTGTAAATGTAAACAAACTTGTTTGTCTTTAGCGATTGGCTGAACAAGAAGCAGGACTGGGTGGACTTGTAGGCTCTAAAGTTTTACGTTGTTTTGTTTTTTAGTGCAGTTATGTAACAACAAAATCTACATTTGTAAGTTACACTTTCATGATAAAGAGATTGCACTACAGTACTTGTATGAGGTGACTTGAAAAATACTATTTTATTTTTACAATGCAGATATTTGTAATAAAAAATAATATAAAGTGATCACTGTACACTTTGTATTCTATGCTGTAATAGAAATCAATATACTTGAAAATGTAGAAAAACATCAAAAATATTTAATAAATTTCAATTAGTATTCTATTGTATAAGTGTATTAATAGTGATTAATTTTTTTAATCATGATTAATTTTTTTGAGTTAATCACATGAGTTAACTGCAATTAATCAACAGCCCTAATAATTAGTAAAGTCCAAATGGGTGAGAACTTAAAATTGGACTATAGTAAAGCTCAGATCTCAGTGCTGATTGAATCTGTTGATATTCTGAACAGAAAGAGCTCTCAGCTATCCTTGTAGCTGTTTTCATTGCTTCACGCTTACTCAACGCACATTCTAGTTGTCAGTGAAAATCCTGAAATCTTATTATATAGATTAACAGGACACTGAGGATACAAATCTGCCTACACAGGCTATTGTCTTTAGAATGCCTACCAAAACATGGCAGACTCTACATCTGATCTTCTTCCCACTCTGTCTCACCCCACCTAGCCCCAGAAATTTAAAACAACATAATTACTCTCTTAATATAACGCTGTAATGGAAGGAGAGTGTGGGGTCTCCTTTTTCCAAAAAGGGTAAGGAGATATGAAGACTGGTTGGGGTAATGTGAGAATCATATATGAAGAGATGTCAGGGCAGTTGGCAGCTAGAGCGAGGGTGAGTGCATGGCAGTATAATAACTTGAGAGCTTCCTGGCTGAAAGATAATAACTAAGACTCTACCTAATTTGTGATAGTGCGGAACTTGCAGGTCTCAGCAGTATTAGGCTTCCACTGCAATTTTGTCAGCCGTCTGGGGCTGACAGCAGAAGCCCCAGCCGCCAGTTGGCTGAGTCTGACAGTGGGAGCCCTAGCCATCAGCCACTGATGGCCAAGGCTCCCACTGTCAGCCCCACACATAGTTGCACAAAATGTCTGGTTATCAAAAAAATATAGCAGGCATAACATAATACTGGAATGTTTATATTCTCGCAAATTTTTCTTAAACATATAGGTCTTCTCTGGCTTTTCCAAATTACCACAATTAATAAAGGTCCATTATTACTTTTCTGCAATTTTCCATGTCTAATCTGCAACTCTCAGCTGCAATTACTTGACAATCATCCCATGATTCAACTAGGGCCTTAACAATAACTTTATTGTGGGCTAAAACATCATATTTTGACTTCAGCACTATAGCCTATCATATTCTGGTTACCTTTTAAACAAAAAATACCTTCAAATATTGGTTAAGCATTTTAACGTATTTTTAAAGTTGTCTATTTTTGTATTGTAGCACCAAAAGTGTGGTAGGCACTCTATACTCACTTTGGGGCAGGGACTACATTCTAATGTCCGTATAAACGGAAGCAAACTGTTCAGAAGCAAACACCCTCATCTCTCCCCAACCTTATCCCATAAGGAAGGGGTTAGAAGATCTGTTTCTTAGCAAAATAACTTTTTCATAAAATGCTCCTAACATTTCAGAAGTAACTCAAACTATGCAATGTTTTGTATAGCTAACGTAGCTTTGTACAGATTTGGTTACTTATTTACCACCAGCTGAGTGAAAAATGAATAGAGCACTGTTCATATTTTTACTGGTCCTTTAGGCACAGAACTGGATCTGACTAGTGCACTTTTAAGGAACATTTTAGAGTGAGAAACTTTTGAAATTTTGCTTACTTAAGATTACAGTCAGAATTTCTGGACATTGTTAAATTCATTTTGATTAAACCTCATTTTTAAATTTTCTCTTAGTTGGATGCTAGTGATTCAAGCTCCAGCAGCAATCTTTCCCTTGCTAAAGTTAGGCCAAGTAGTGATCTCAACAACAGCACTGGACAATCGCCTCATCACAAAGTGCAGAGAAGCATATCTTCCAGCCAAAAACAGCGACGGTACAGTGATCATGGTGAGTGACCCTTTTTCAGTGTGATGACACACATCTACTATAAAATATTCAGTATTTCCTTACAGCCTCCACCTTTTAAAAGGGACCAACTTGCTTATGGTCTGGTCATTTACAACGTAGTGACTAATTCATTGTTTTACAATGATCAGGTATTCTTATGTATACTTTAGAAGATATCTCTGAAGAGGTCTTAATGTGTACTGAGTGAACCAGCTTATTCTATTATCATGGCAATATTTTCTCCTGCCTGTGGGACCATCCTAGGAAAGTCTTGCTACACAAGTTAAACAGCATCACCATCCCCCACTTCCATTATGGCCATACAGCTTTTGTTTCTTTTGGCACTAATAGGTCAGCCTTTATCTAAAAGAACTTGGAAAACTGTCTGTCCCCCACTATTTCTTCTTGTTTCCTGTGGGGGATGTCACTTGAATGCCCTGCAAAGGTCCAGTTTTTAAAGAGTACCAGTGACTACAGCCAAATTTAGAATTTTTCTGCCTCATGGGTATGCAGAACAGTCACACAGAGTTTACTAAATATCTTCTAAATCTTCCTGCCTATACACTGCCTTACAAAGGGAATCTCCTTTTGACGAGAACATACTACAGTGGTTATTTGCAGGCAGGAGAGGTTGCTTTCCTGTCCCTGTGTCTTCTCGGATTACGTTGTCTTTTTTGTTAAATTTTCTAATCTGTAGAATCAGTTTGGTTATTTTTGTTTGAAGAGAGAAACCAAAACACTTGAATGGTTTTGACTTGATTTTTATCCCCATTAAAGTGTGTCAGGAGAGAAAGGGAAGTCTGACTTTCAAAATATAACATCCACATCTCAACTTCTTACATTTTAATAGCTGGGAAAGGACTTGTACAAATAGTTGGGCCTTTGGACATTTTGCCTGATCTTCACGTGTACCAGAACAGCTTTCTGCCATTCTTCCCCAATTCCGCAGGCATGTGGGGGGCCTACAGCACAAATTAGGGTGGGTTGTGTGCCAGCAATAATTGCCCGCAGGTGCCATTCCACCATCTCAGAGTTGCTGGAATTTAGCTTGGTCTGGCTGGGTTCTGGAATGCCCATTGAACCTGCCATGACAACTTTATGCAATCAGAGATCCCTTGCTCAAAGGAAATCCCTAACTGGGTTTAGACTAGCTTTCCAACTTACTGTGCCAGTGGCGAGAAAGGGAATAAAGCACAGCCAAATATATGGCTCAACACTTAAAGTAAAAGAGGAATTACTAGAAAAGTACAATAGGCAGTGTTCAAATGTTGAACTTCTGGAGCCAAGCAAAACAAGGTAAGAGCCTTAAGGGGACCTTTCAGAGTGTCTAATGCCAGATGTTTCTTACATTAAAATCTGAGGAACATAGAATCCTAGAATATCAGGGTTGGAAGGGAGCTCAGGAGGTCATCTAGTCCAACCCCCTGCTCAAAGCAGGACCGATCCCCAATTAAATCATCCCAGCCAGGGCTTTGTCAAGCCTGACCTTAAAAACTTCTAAGGAAGGAGATTCCACCACCTCCCTAGGTAACGTATTCCAGTGTTTCACCACCTTCCTAGTGAAAAAGTTTTTCCTAATATCCAACCTAAATCTCCCCCACTGCAACTTGGCACCTTCCTTGTTCTGTCATCCACTACCACGGAGAACAGTCTATAGCCATCCTCTTTCAGGTAGTTGAAAGCAGCTATCAAATCCCCCCCCCCCCCATTCTTCTCTTCTGTAGACTAAACATCCCCAGTTCCCTCAGCCTCTCCTCATAAGTCATGTGTTCCAGTCCCCTAATCATTTTTGTTGCCCTCCGCTGGACTCTTTCCAATTTTTCCACATCCTTCTTGTAGTGTGGGGCCCAAAACTGGACACAGCTCTCCAGATGAGGCCTGGCCAATGTCGAATAGAGGGGAAGGATCACGTCCCTCGATCTGCTGGCAATGTCCCTACTTATACATCCCAAAATGCCATTGGCCTTCTTGGCAACAAGGGCACACTGTTGACTCATGTCCAGCTTCTCATCCACTGTAACCCCTAGGTCCTTTTCTGCAGAACTGCTGCCGAGCCATTCCGTCTCTAGTCTGTAGCGGTGCATGGGGTTCTTCCGTCCTAAGTGCAGGACTCTGCACTTGTCCTTGTTGAACCTCATCAGATTTCTTTTGGCCCAATCCTCCAGTTTGTCTAGGGCCCTCTGTATCCTATCCCTACCCTCCAGCGTATCTACCTCTCCTCCTAGTTTAGTGTCATCTGCAAATTTGCTGAGGGTGCAATCCACACCATCCTCCAGATCATTTATGAAGATATTGAACAAAACCAGCCCGAGGACCGACCCTTGGGGCACTCCACTTGATACCGGCTGCCAACTAGACATGGAGCCATTGATCACTACCCGTTGAGCCCGACAATATAGCCAGCCTTCTATCCAACATCTATCTTCTACCTGACATCTCCAAGTAAAGAATTTAAATAGTTTTATGTTCACCACCCATCTGTCCTTGTACCAGAGAAAATGTATACAAATTCTGTATCTTTGGTGGAAAATTGTGCTAAAGGGAGCTTTAAGAGTTAGCTTAAATCTCCAACTTATTAACATTTTAAAAATTGACTTTGTTTGTGAGCAACTCAAGGTTTTTACGCATTTTTTAAAAGGCAGAGGTTGTTCATATTCAGAAGTTTGGAAAAGTTCTTCGAGTGCTTGCTCATGTCCATTCCATTGTCTGTGTGTGTGCTCACCACATGTACTGGAGCCGGAAGTTTTTCCTTCAGTGGTATCCGAGGGGACTGGCTTTGGCACCCTCTGAAGTGGCACGCATATGCGCTGGTATAAGGGGCACCGCCCGCTTCCCCCTCTCTCGGTTCCTCCTTACCGTCAATGACAGTGCTAGAACATCTCCTTGCTTTGGCACACTTTCCTATCTCTACTGTGTCTAACAGTGAATTTGTTGTGTATAGTTGTTTAAAGTTGTGCAGCTAATAGTTCCCTTAGTGTTAAGTTAGAAATAGCTAGTTCCATATGGGACTTAGCCTAGGGACGGGGCATGCTCCAGGCTTCAAACCTTGTGACTGTTGCACAAACCTATGCCAGTCAGTGATCCCCATAGAAGGTGCCTGAAGTGTTTAGGGGAAACCCACACGAGCAACAAATCTTGCATTTGCAAGAGCTTCAGGCCGCGAACCAGGAAGGAGCAGGACATTTGTCTCTGAGCGATCCTTATGGAGTCGGCCCCCACACTAGCCTCAGAGTCGACGAGATCGGACTCTGCTCCAAGCACTGTAGCCTCAGTGCAGAGTGCGCTGCCGGCACCAAATTCTGACTGGCGCTGATCCCCCTCCCCGGTACTGGCTAAAAAGCAAAGAAAGGCCGGGAGGGGATGTTTTCCTATGGTCCTATAAAGGGAAAGAGAGAGCCGGAGAGCGAAGACCCATGCGGGGTAGCTCTTCCCCTCTGGATGGTGGCCAGGCTCTGACTCCTGTTGAGCTGTCAAGGCCGCTTCAAAACCCACCCACCACCCCAGGAAGCAGCAGAGGCACTCAACACCTGGCAGTGCCATCCATGCTGGAGGCCTTTCAGGCCGCTATGGACATACTGTCCCTTCCTGTGCAGCCCACCTGGCCACTGAGGTGCATCGTTCGAGGGGCAAACCTGCCCTGGGATCCTTCCAGCGGTCTCCATCAGTACGGCACTGCTCCCCACGTCAGGGAGTGCCCTGCTAGCGGTCACCTGAACAGGGCCACCAGCCTTTGGACACAGGTTGGCTTGCCTGCCAGAGTTCCCAGTGTCGGTCCCCAGACTCCAGGCAGTGTTCCTCAGGCTCTAGGTGTCAATTGCCAGCAGTCTGGCACAGACCTACAGAAGCGTGGCACCTGTCACTGGTTCCGGGAGCATCCAAGCCACTCTCCCAGCCCACGGCGCCAGTCCCTGGAGCCATGTCACTGGATTGCCGGCCTGGTATGGATCACCATGGGCCCATTGGCGGTCTCCGAGACATCAGTCTTTTCACTTCTGTTCCAGCTCACAGTATATGGAGCGGCACCGCTCTCTAAGCACGAGGCATCTATTGCTGCAATACCATAGCCAAATGCCGACGCTGGTCACTGGGGTCACAGCACCGAGACCCATCACCCCCGTACAGGTCCCCAGTGGAGGTCCATGGGCAGAGCCAACGAGATTGGGGTACACAGGCAGCCTCAGTACCGTTCTGGTCCCCCAGATAAGTCTCTCCCTCCTCAGGTTTGGACACTTTGGAGAACCTGCCTGCAGCCCAAGGCCACCCACTGGGGCCATCAGCATTCCCCTCTTGGCTGCCAGAGGCCAGCCCCCTGGGAACTATGGAATCCTTGGGGGTTTCCCCACTCATCGCAGGGGCATAGGTTGGTCTCGGGCATCTGATAGACAGTCAGTGACAGTCTCCCACCCACCCCCTGACTTGGACGCAGAGTCAGAGCAGCTCCCCACGGTCAGCCAGCCTCAGACGAGGCTCCCCTAGCAGAAGTGGTGGAGTTGGCAGATCCACCTGTACCTGCCTCATCATCATCTTCGCCCAATGAGGCGATAGCGGGGTCCTCTCACACGATCCCCCAGGATGATGCCAGGGCCCACCAGGAGCTTTTGAAGAGAGTCGTATCAAACCTGGGGCTGGAAGCCAAGGAACGGGCGGAGCCCTTGGGCTCCCTGTTCGATGTGCTAAGTTCAGCAGCCCCCTCCAAGGTGGCATTGCTGGTGCATGAGGGAGTGGTTAAAATTACTAAGGCCTTGTGGCAGACACCCTCCTCCCTGTCCTCCATCTCCAAGTGGGCAGAAAGAAAATACTACGTCCCCGCTAAGGGATATGAGTATCTTTATACCCACCCTGCCCCAAGCTCACTGGTTGTGTTGGCAGCCAATGGGCGTGATAGACAGAGCCAACCCAGATCAACTTCTAAGAAAAAGGAGGCAAAGAGGCTTGATCTCTTTGGGAGAAAGATTTATTCTGTGTCCGTCCTCTAGCTGAGAGTGGCCAACTATCAGGCCTTACTTGTCTGTTATGATTTTAATATTTGGCAGTCGATGGCAGAGTTTGTGGATTTGCTGCCAGAGGAGCCCAAGAAGGAATTCCTGGCTATCATAGATGCAGCGCTTTGATCTGGGCAGCCCTCCAAGCGGCCTCATATGCGGCAGATTCTACGGCCTGGGCAATGGCTTCGGCCATTTCTCTGCGGTGTGCATCCTGGTTGCAGTCGTGGGGCCTGTCAATGGAGGTTCAGCAATCCATCGAGGACTTCCCATTCAATGGCCTGGCACTCTTTTGGAAGAGACAGTAAATTAAATGGCCTGAAAGATTCTAGGGCTATCTTGTGCTCCCTGAGCCTTTACATGCCGGAGCTGTGAAGGAAGCAGTTTAAGCTGCAACAGCCCCACAGGTTCAGGAGCCAACCTCAATCAGAGCCCTTCTTGGGGCTATAAGCGCTGGCAAGGTCATAGGCCGGCCACCTTAGCTCACTCGAGCTCTACCCATAACTAACCGGGTAACAAGCAGGCATTTTGAGGGTGCGCTCGAGCCTGTGTCCTGCGCCTTCCAGCCTGTGTCCTGGATCTAGCACCCCAGTCATTTCCCAACCATTTGTCCCCCTTCCTCCCTACCTGGACCTCTCTAACATCGGACCAGTGGGTCCTCAGCACGGTAGCAGGGAGATATAACCTCTAGTTTATTTCTATCCCCCCTTTCCCACCCTCCCTCCTCGTCCCTCTTCAGGAATCCTTCTCATGAGTATCTGCTCACTCAGGAGGTGCAAGGCTTTCTGTGGTTGGGAGCCGTGGAGGAACTCCCTCTGCATTTGCGGGGGAATGGGTTTTACTCCCACTATTTCTTTACACCAAAAGCCGAGGGGGGGTTGTGTCTGTGCCCCATCCTCGACCTGCGGAGCCTCAACAAGCATCTCAAGAATTTGAAGTTCCTCATGGTCTCCTTGGCCTCCATCATTCCTTCCCTGGATCCGGGAGACTGGTACGCCACCCTTGACCTGAGAGACGCTTACTTTCCCATATCGATATTTCACGGACACAGACGGATCCTACGTTTCATAGTTGAGACTGCCCACTAGCAATTCGCAGTGCTCCCTTTTGGCCTATCAATGGCACCAAGGGTGTTTATGAAGTGCATGTCGGTGGTGGAGGCCTACCTCGGAGGTCAGGGTATCCAGATTTGCCCATACCTCGATGACTGGCTCATCAAGGGCCAGTTCAGGTCCAGCACAACGTTGAGACATTGCGAGCCACGTGTCAAGCTCTGAGCCTGTTGATAAACTATCTGTTGGACCGGGATCAGCATTGATTTTTGTTCGTTTATCAGAGAAGTATTCTACTCTGCCCAAGCGAGAGCATTCCTGCCAGAGGCCAGGTTCAGGAAAATGTCAGATCTGATTGTCAGCGTCACTGCCCATCTGCTCACCACTGCCTGGGTCTGGCTCAGACTATTGGGGCACATGGCAGCATGCGCGTACGTTGTCCGAAATGTGAGACTCGAGCTGCGTCCCCTCCAGATGTGGCTGGCGTCCGTCTACTCCCTGACTAGGCATCACCTGGACACGGTCATGACGATCCTGCCATGGGTACTTACCTCCCTGCAGTGGTGGTCCAACCCAATTCTGGTGTTGGAAGGGATGCCGTTCGCGAGCCTGCAACCGACCCATAGTCTCCCTGATTTCAGATGTGTCCGACCTAGATTGGGGTGCACATCTCAGTACACTACAGACTCAGGGGTTATGGTCTCGAGAGGAGCTCGTATTACATACAAACGTCAAGGAGCTCGGACCCATCCATGTGGTTTGTGGTGTCTCTCACCACCTCACAACTTGGATACTGGGTGACTGAATCCAGAGGAACAGGCAAGTTTTCTTGGAGAGCAGAAAGCCCTCCACCAGAGCAGCTTACCTGGCAAAGTGGAAGCGTTTCTCCTGCTGTGCATCAGAGCAAAATATCTCCCCGACCCAGTCATCTCTGCAGTCCATCCTGAATTATCTGCTTCACTTAAAGCACCAAGGCCTCGCCTTCTCTTTGATCAAGGTGAACCTGGCAGCCATATTGGCCTTCCACCTCGCATCCCGGGTAGTTTGGTGTTCTTGCATGAGACTTTGATCAGGTTCCTGAAAGGACTTGAAAGACTCTTTCCGCCAATCCGGGACCCGGTATCCCAATGGGACCTCAACCTGGTCCTCTCCAGGCTCACGGGTCTGCCCTTTGAGCCTATGACTTCTTGTTCCCTTTCCCACTTATCTTGGAAGGTTGCACTCCTTGTAGCTATTACCTTGTTGAGATGTGTCTCCGAGATTAAAGCCCTCACTTTGGAGCGCCCGTACATCTTATTCTACAAGGACAAGATTCAGCTGGGGCCCCATCCTGCATTCCTGCCAAAGGTGGTGTCACACTTTCTTGTCAACCAGGATATCTTCCTCACGACGTTCTGTCCAAAGCCTCACACAACCAATGAGGAGAGGCAGCTGCACACTCTAGCTGTCAGGCGTGCCTTGGCTTTCTACCTGGAATGCCGCAAGCCCTTCCTCAGATCGACCCAGCTCTTCATCGTGAGAGCTGACAGGATGAAGGGTCTTCCGGTGTCCTCTAAGAGGATTTCCAATTGGATCACCGCCTGCATTCGTACTTGTTACAAGTTGGCACAGGCTGTGCCTCCACCGATAGTGATGGCCCACTCAACTGGGGCTCAGGTGTCTTCAGCTGCCTCCCTGGCACATGTCCCTACCCAGGACGTCTGCAGGGCCGCGACATGGTCTTCAGTACACACGTTCACGATGCATTACGCCATCACCCAGCAAGCCAGAGATGATTCATACTGGATTTGGCAGTGCTGTGTTGCAATCAACACATCCATGAACTTCTACCCGCCTCCAGTGGTACTGCTTGGGAATCATCTACAATGGAATGGACATGAGCAAGCACTTGAAGATAAGACGGTTACCTTTCATAACTGTTGTTCTTTGAGATATGTTGCTTATGTCCATTCCATGACGCACCCTCTTTCCCCTCTGCCAGATTTCTGTCAAGAAGGAACTAAGGGAGTGGGGGAAGCCAGCAGTACCCCCTATACCGGTGCATATGTGCACCGCTCCAGAGGGCTTCAGAGCCGGTCCCCTATGGATACCACTGAGGGAAAGACTTCCTGCACCGGTGCATGTGGCGAGCGCGCACACCTACAATGGAATGGACATGAGTAAGGCTAAGATTGTCGCAGAAGTCACTGAATCCATGACTTTCAGTGACCTCTGTGACATTGGGGGGCCCTGCAACTGACTGGCCAGTGGTGGCAGGGCAATCCCAAACTGCCCAGCCACTGCTGCTGGCAGCCAGGGGCCCCCTGCTGCTGGCAGCGGCAGAGGGACCCCAGAGCTGCTCAACAGCTATGGGCCACCCCCCAACTCCTCCCCCTTCCCACAGCTGCCCAGCTACTTCCGCTGGCAAGGGAACATTGGGAATCATTAAGAAAGGGACAAATAATAAGACCGAAAATATCATATTGCCTTTATATAAATCCATGGTATTCCCACATCTTGAATACTGCGTGCAGATGTGGTCACCCCATCTCAAAAAGGATATATTGGAATTGGAAAAGATTCAGAAAAGGGCAACAAAAAATAATTAGGTATGGAATGGCTTCCGTATGAAGGGAGATTAATAAGAGTGGGACTTTTCAGCTTGGAAAAGAGACTAAGGGGGGATATGATCGAGGTCTATAAAATCCTGACTGGTGTGGAGAAAGTAAATAAATGTTGTTTACTCCTTCTCAGAACACAAGAACTAGAGGTCACCAAATAAAATTAATAGGCAGCAGGTTTAAAACCGACAAAAGGAAGTATTTCTTCACACAACACACAGTCAACCTGTGAAACTCTTTGCCAGAGGATGTTGTGGAGGCCAAGACTATAACAGGGTTCAAAAAGAACTAGATAAATTCATGGAGGATAGGTGCATCAGTGGCTGTTAGCCAGGATGGGCAGGGATGGTGTCCCTATCTTCTGTTTGTTGGAGGCTGAGAATGGGCAAGAGGGAAATGGATCACTTGATGATTACCTGTTCTGTTCATTCCCTCTGGGCACCAGGCATTGACCACTGTCAGAAGACATGATATCAGGCTAGATGGACCTTTAGTCTGACCCAGTATGGCCCTTCTTATGTTCTTATGATCCTCTGACCGTTGTTTCATTTATTTTGACTTTTAAGATATGTGCATATAAATGTATTTGCATAATGAATAACAAACTTGATAACCTCCACATTTGGGAAAAAAAAAGTTTTGTTTTGTTTTTTAGCTGGACCATCTATCCCTCCAGTAGTGGCGTATCCTAAAAGAAGCCAGACTAGCACTACAGACAGTGACCTGAAAGAAGATGGAATTCAGACACGGAAATCTAGCAGTAGTGCTGCTGGGGGAAGAGGAATTGCTCCAGCTAGCCCTATGCTTGGAAATGCTAACAATCCAAATAAGGCTGATATTCCTGAACGTAAGAAAAGTTCTGCTGTCCCCAGTGTAAGTGGAAGCATTTATTCTTTAAAGCATATGAACATGAAACACTTTAAAAGTAGGAGGATGTCACTCAACCCAATGGCCTGTCGTTGGTTTTTGCTTTATTTGATTTTTTTAATGCTTTTATCTTCATCTCACTTCATTCCCCAGGAGCAAATGTAAGTATCGCATGTACTTATTTGTATACTGTTTGCTTCAGTCACCTGCCCAGGAACTTAGTTCTTTTGCCTATTGCCATTTTTGAAATAGTTCATTAGGGTAGGAACCAGAGGTACATTTTAAATAAATCCAAGGCAAGAAAAGGAACTAAGAGGCTATCCTATGGAGCAGATAGTATGGGTCATGGATGGTCTCTGAAATCCCACCCACTCTTTTGGATTTCCTCCTCCCAAAAAAGGGATCCCGGCCACAGCTTTTATATGCCATATCCTTTTGGATACATTGATAAAAAGGGTCACCTGTACTTTGCACTAGGCATTCCTTAACACATTTTAAAAATGCAATAATACAGATTACTCCATGGACTCCTGCCCTCTGACCAGTAATTAACATATTACCAAACAGCTGTAGCTTTAAAAATTTCCCCTGCCCCCAATAAATAAATAAATACTTATTTGAACTGAGTTTTTGCTTAAATACAGTGCTCAGCTTTGGGACTTGAGTTCTCTTAAAATGATCCTCTGATCTTTCTGCTGCAGTGCTTTGAGCGGATTAGTTTCAGTGAAACTCTCCCACAGTAACTTCCAGATCCTTCAGCTGGTAAGTTACTAGGGAGCTGAGGTTATTCCTCCCTTCAGCACCTATTATCTACCTTAGCTCAGTTCCCAGTCCAGCTTGTCTCCATTCAACTGAACATTTTGCTTGATTGCCAACTTTATAACTAAGGTTGGAAAACAGTTTTCATAATAAATCTGTTTCCACAAACTCAGAATTTCTGGAACATTCAGCTTCTGCACAGAAATCTTCCTTGCATTGTGAATTTTTTAAAGTATCAACAAAATCTCTTCAGCCATTATCCAGCTTGGGATGGTATATGTTTCTTTAAAGATGCCATCCTGGGCATTGCAGGATCATTGCATGGCAATCCTATTGCACTTGGATTCCATGGTGGCAATATAAAAAGTGGCAGAATTTCCCTAGTGCAAACGTTTTTAGTCCTCTGAGGCCAAAGAGAAGCTCTGCAGGAGGCCTTCAGCCTCACTTATTAGTTGTGTACCAGCAGCAGCACTGCTTCGGTTCCTGGAACCTTCCAGCCAAGTCATTCTCAGCTACAGTCTGGCAATGAACTCCTCCTGCAAGAGGGATCCCCTCCCCTCTCCTTCTGTTCAGCTGTGGTTCATACATCTGCTCTGACAGTGCTATGTGTAGTCTTTTCTGACCTTCTCTCCACCCCCACCCCTCCTTCTTCTGATCAGTGTTAAACTTCCTGGTAATTGTTTGTCTCTCTTGGTGTTCTGGGTTACCTGGTCCCAGAGTGCTAGAGCCTTTAAATTGGTTTTGTCCTACCACTGGCCTTCACTCCAGTAATCTTTTTTTGTTTGGCAGCAGTATGTTTTTGCTCCACACTCAGTATTATTGGTCTTTTTTTCAGCCCTGTTGCGTTATAGCCTCAGTGTTTCATTCTTTGGTATTTTGGCTTGCTCTGTTACACCAGCTAGATCCTGACATCAGTGGCTTTATTCCAGTGGTTTCTGGTTTTACATTGTTGTAACTGAAATCAAAATTTGGGCTATAGTGACAGATCCATGGAATACTTGCTTTGTTCATGGTAAAAGGGTCTGACTTGCGCGCTGAATCAAACAATGGCACTAATATGATCAGAAACCGGATTATAACACACAAAAGAATGGAGTCATAGTTTGATTCTTTTAATATTTAACCATATAAACTTAACAGGTTTTCCAGTGTGAGTTCTTGTCATTTTTAGAGTTCGCTGTTATAACTGGTGTGTATGGGAAGCTGTTACTTCCCACACAGTTCAGGAATTGGCTAGAGAATTTAAGGGCGGTGGTAGTTGGCATGCAGCCAGAAGAAAGTGGGTTGTCTTGTGCTGACCTACCATTCTCAGTGCAAAAAATCCTTCAGGTACAGACGTTCCATCCTGCCTCACTGATTGCATAAAGCCTAAAATTGATAATCCCTTGAGATAACTTCCAAGAAGCAGAATTACTAGTAACTTCTCCTTTCCTTTTTTAAAAAATTTAAAAAGTAACCACTTTTTTTAAAACAAAGCTACTGCAAAATGGCAGAACTTTGAAACTTGGTATGGGAATAGTCCTTGTTGAAGACTAATGTATGATTTTGAAAAAGTCAAACTCTTTTTTAACTGCTAGAACCATTAAACAATTGCATATTAAGCTTGTACAGCAGAATATTTTCTAAGTCTGCAAGTATATACTTCAAGGCAAGTGTTGTGCATGTGTGTGCAGCTGATTAGTGTGTGTGGGTTTAGGAAATGTAGAACTTTTGCTTCTAAAGCTGATAGAGCATGCAGGCTCTTGCAAGTCAGATAGCTCTGCAAACCGAACAGCAGTACAGTAAGAATCAGATTAGGTCCATTAGCAAAATACTTCTCAAATTTATTTTGCTTTATAAAGTTGCTGGAAACTCATAAGTAGTCTGCTCAATTAAAATCTCAAAAAAAAATAAGGCTCTAGCAGCAACATAATTCTGCCATATTACTCATGCATACTATTCATGGATTGTTTGATATTTCCAAATGTATACCTTATTGCTGTCTCCCAACCTAAAGGGCCTTCAGAATAGTTCAGGATGGCAGTTCAGAGGAAGGCAATTATCGTGGGTGAAAGAGGCTTCGGAACCCTAGCAACAAGAAGAAAGTCAAGGAAAGTGTGGGCCCCATACTGAATGATGGAGGCAGCCTAGTGACAGAGGATATGGAAAAAGCTAATGTACTCAATGCTTTTTTTGCCTCTGTCTTCACGAACAAGGTCAGCTCCCAGACTACTGCACTGGATAGCACAGCATGGGGAGGAGGTGACCAGCCCTCTGTGGAGAAAGAAGTGGTTCAGGACTATTTAGAAAAACTGGATGAGCACAAGTCCATGGGGCCAGATGCGCTGCATCCGAGAGTGCTAAAGGAGTTGGCGGATGTGATTGCAGAGCCATTGGCCATTATCTTTGAAAACTCATGGCGATCTGTGGAAGTCCCGGACGACTGGAAAAAGGCTAATGTAGTGCCCATCTCTAAAAAAGGGAAGAAGGAGGATTCTGAGAACTACAGGCCAGTCAGCCTCACCTCAGTCCCTGGAAAAATCATGGAGCAGGTCCTCGAGGAATCAATTCTGAAGCACTTAGAGGAAAGGAAAATGATCAGGAACAGTCAGCATGGATTCACCAAGGGCAAGTCATGTCTGACTAATCTGATTGCCTTCTATAACTGGCTCTGTGGATGAGGGGAAAGCCGTGGACGTGTTGTTCCTTGACTTTAGCAAAGCATGACAGTAGTCTCCCACAGTATTCTTGCCAGCAAGTTATAGTAGTATGGGCTGGATGAATGGACTATAAGGTGGATAGAAAGTTGGCTAGATTGTCGGGCTCAACGGGTAGTGATCAATGGCTCCATGTCTAGTTGGCAGCCGGTATCAAGTGGAGTGCCCCAAGGGTCGGTCCTCAGGCCGGTTTTGTTCAATATCTTCATAAATGATCTGGAGGATGGTGTGGATTGCACCCTCAGCAAATTTACAGATGACACTAAACTGGGAAGAGAGGTAGATACGCTGGAGGGTAGGGATAGGATACAGAGGGCCCTAGACAAATTAGAGGATTGGGCCAAAAGAAATCTGATGAGGTTCAACAAGGACAAGTGCAGAGTCCTGCACTTAGGACGGAAGAACCCCATGCACCGCTACAGACTAGGGACGGAATAGCTCGGCAGCAGTTCTACAGAAAAGGACCTAGGGGTTACAGTGGACGAGAAGCTGGATATGAGTCAACGGTGTGCCCTTGTTGCCAAGAAGGCCAATGGCATTTTGGGATGTATAAGTAGGGGCATTGCCAGCAGGTCGAGGGACATGATCCTTCCCCTCTATTCGACATTGGTGAGGCCTCATTTGGAGAACTGTGTCCAGTTTTGGGCCCCACACTACAAGAAGGATGTGGAAAAATTGGAAAGAGTCCAGCGGAGGGCAACAAAAATGATTAGGGGACTGGGACACATGAGTTATGAGGAGAGGCTGAGGGAACTGGGGATGTTTAGTCTACGGAAGAGAAGAATGAGGGGGGATTTGATAGCTGCTTTCAACTACCTGAAAGGGGTTCCAAAGAGGATGGCTCTAGACTATTCTCAGTGGTAGCTGATGACAGAACAAGAAGTAATGGTGTCAAGTTGCAGTGGGGGAGGTTTAGGTTGGATATTAGGAAAAACTTTTTCACTAGGAAGGTGGTGAAACACTGGAATGCGTTACCTTGGGAGGTGTTGGAATCTCCTTCCTTAGATATTTTTAAGGTCAGGCTTGACAAAGCCCTGGCTGGGATGATTTAGTTGGGGATCGGTCCTACTTTGAGCAGGGGGTTGGACTAGATGACCTCCTGAGGTCCCTTCCAACTCTGATATTCTATGATTCTCTTGCAGACTTTCTGCAAATGTGCTATGACATCTTTAGAAGAATCAGCAAGTGACTCCTTGAAAGCCACTCACCTTCTCTCCTTCCTCTGGTTGTGTCTCTGACTGTAGCTGATTGTACATGCAGCTAACTCCTCCAACGCAGCTGCAGCAGCTGCCAGCCCAAGCTTCTCTTCAGTATGCTCATGGTGCTCAGCTCAGCCTTTGATGGCATCAGAGGATGCTCCTTATTCCCAGAAATATATAGCCACCACCTTCAAGTGTACTCTGCAAAGTCCCACTCATGGGATTCATTCTTGTAGCAGTGCCTGTTAGAGAGCTCACTCACCCCTCCTGCTCCCCCCTGCATTCCTCTGTGTTCTCCAGGTATGCCTATAAAAGGGAATGTGCCCTTTGCCACTGCAACTCCATCCAGCTGCGACAGCAGACAGATGTGAACTTCTGTGGATCCACTGAACCTGAATTTTCTCTCTTGAAGAATAGAGTGTCTTAGCTTAGTGTGTGTTTGTTTAGTTTTAAGTTCAGCTTAGGATATGTCTGACTTAACATGCTGCAGCTTCAGTGTAGACACTATGTGCTCCAACAGAGAAAAGCTAGAAAAAGGGGGTGGAGAGGCTCAGCTGTCAATCTATCATATAGTGGCTCAAAGAAAATTTTTGGGAACAAATGAGTTCATGAATTATTGTGCCAAAAGATGTACATCATACAGCACGCAGGGCAGTGTTGCCAAGTTAACCGTGCTGTTACAACCTTTTGTATTGACTGGCAAGTTTAATGCATCGTTAAGGTTGCAAAGTTAAGTTTTCATTTTCATATGCATGTATGTGTAAAATGCATTGGCAGATTCCTGTGGTCTTTATACGGACAAACTCCCACTAAAGTCATTATATGTTATAAGTGAAAGCTCTGTAGAAAGCTTGACGCAAATTCTGTAGCAAGGCCTCTGGTTTCTTAGCAATCCAGGGCAGCAGACTAGAGGTTTTCCGGCAGCTTCAGATAAATTAAAAATTGTTTCATACTGAATTTAATATGAAAGTGAATAATACAATTAGTTCACAATTTGCTGTTGCTTAATTTGGTGTTAAATTCAACTTTTTACACTTCCTCTCAATTTTTATCTTTCACCACCATGTCATGTATTTTTCTATCTTCAGCTGGCTGTTTTGCCTACAATGTTCAGTAAGTTAATGCAGTGTTAACTTTTAAGCCTAATAATAATAAACATTAACACCCCATTCAAATGAATGGTGACTGTTCATATTTAGAGCTGTTATTTCAGCTATTGGCAGGCTTGAGCACATGACTCTGCATCAGCTTATAACCAGTTCAACTTTTTAAAGTCTGCAGCAAGTGCTAGAAATTTCTTTTAAATGAGACCTTGGATTCAAGTGTACAGTTCTGAAGAAAGATGGATTTTTCGTATATTCTGCAGCTGTGGAACTGTGGGGAATTTGGAACCTGATTATAAACAGATATGTACCAGAACTTTGCCTGAGAAAGGACTGCAGGGAGCTGTCTGATGTATTGAACAACAGGTTTTTTTACTGACCCCCTCTTGGAACCTTTTTCAACTTGAAAAGTTTCAGTGGCTACTGTCTTTTTTTTCTTAGGCCCATTTTTCCTCAGTATCTTTTTACCTTTTATTCCATGAGAAACTACTGTAGTCATTCGTTTTTATGCGGAACCTTATCTCAAATTCTTTTTTAAAATGCACTGAGTTTCCCTTGTCTATCACAGCAGTAATTCTCTAAAGAACTAGAGCGGATTAGTTAAGCACTATGTCCTCTTCCTAAATTCTTACTGGCAATCTGTAATTGACACCGGCTTGTCCATGTGTTCACTGATAACACCCCTTAAACTGGTTTCCAAGATTTTTCCCAGCAATGGATGTTTAAACTCAGTAACCTCTCTTGTGTCATGCTTTGTCCCTCAGTCCTTTTTAAAAACAAAGCACAGTAATGGATTTATTTTCCAATCCTATGGAATGTATCCAAAATCCAGTGAACTAGAATGAGAAGGGGGGAGTCAGAGATTCACCAGTTTTCTTGCTTGCTTCCGCTAAAACCCATGGGTGCATGTTTATCTGGATCTCATGCTTTTTCTACATTAAGTGCATCTAACTCTTTTTTTTTATATGTATATAATTCTGTTATCTGTGCACTACCTAGCTCCTCAGTCGTTCCTGGAAAATTGACTGCCAAGTTGGGCATATCTCCACCCTCTTCCTCTGCAAAGACAGAGGCAAAGTAATTAATTCTATTTCTTTATCCCCCTCTAAGGTCTCCATTTTCATTTTAAGTGGCTCCGTGGTTCTCTTGTCTTCTGTCTAATGTTTTTGTGTATTTTTATATTTGAAAAATGTCTTAACTGAGATTTTCTGGAATTTGCTTTTTTTATTTTAATTGTTCATTATTGGTTTCAGAACTTTAGACTCCTTTATGGCATTAGTATTTTTAAGAGCTGTTATTTATTTACTTCCCCACTGTACTTAGCCACATCTGTTTGTTTCTGATAGATCTTCACTTTTCCTGTCAGTTAACTTGTTTGGGGTTTGATTCAGTTTCAGAAAGGTGTTTTAAGAAAAGAAAATAATTTCCACATTCTAAAAGTCATAAAATATCTTTCAAGAATATCTGGTAAAGGAACTACAGATCTAGATTAACTTCCATAAAATTCTCATTTTTATTTACATCAATAGTTGAGGGCATTTGTGATTAAAGTTAAGCTTACTCTATTAACTCTTGTTGAGTAGTCAAAATAAAATGAAATTGTGTTTCAAACAGTTCATTCATCTTAGCACTTTCTTATAAAGACCAGCAGTGTCACCATAACTAAAGGGTATTTCTGTTTATCTTACCTAATTTGGAAACAAATCAATGTGTAATGCTTTTACTATAAGCTGTAGAACAAATTATAGCATAAATTTAAGGAAAATAAGCTCTTCAACCACATATTGTTGATATTGATTTTCCGTGAGTCTTGCACAAACTTTTTGGGTGGATTAACACACATTGTATCTTTAATTGTAGAATAATACTGCACCTGGGGCAATGACACGCCGCAATACATACGTTTGTAGCGAGAGAACCACTGCAGATAGACATTCAGTAATCCAAAATGGCAAGGAGAACAGGTATGAAATTTCTCAAAGAAAAATCTGCTGTAATTGTTTTCTCATGCTTCGAAAAAGTTGTTGTATATGATTCAAAGTGAAGCAATACCATTAAGTGTTACGTTTTTCTCTTAAAGGTAAGTACGAATCCACAGCTCATGGATACTTACAAGTATTTTAAATTTTTGCAGTATGTAGACCTGCAGTATTCTACTAAGGTTCCCAAAATTTGTAGATACTAGTTTATGGACCGTGATCATATGTTCTGTGGTTGGATAGCCTATGTGCACAGGTTATAACTTGAATCATTCAGTCATTCTTCTGGATATTTGGACAAGGAATGCTATGTTTCAGTAAAAGATTTTTGGTTTTAGAAAATTAAAGAAAGGCATCTATTTGTATTAGAGGCCAAATAAAAACCCGCCTGAAAATGGTAGTGTGTGTGTGTCTGTCTGTACGTATTCCACTCTATGCCGTGCTCATTATCTTGCCAATGGAGTGTCATATTTTAGAAAATCGCTGATTTACTCTAGAAAAACTGCCTTCAGACCAGATAACAGTGTGGGGCCTGTTACTTATATTGTAGAATTTGCAGGCTCAATTTGCCTCCATCATATCATGAAACATTAAAATTTAACATAATCCTACCCTGTCAGGGGTAGGAGGGAAAGGAAGAGGAACATATCAGTGTGAGCATCCCCTTCACCCACAGAGGCAGCTTGTCAAGTAGGATATTTGGAGCACATGTGATTTCTTTATTAGCTGGAGTGCAAGTCAAGAACCCAGCCCAGTCCCCCATTACTGTGCTGCCTGGAGCTTTACTGGCTCTAGAAACTGCCAAGTGGGGGGTTAATTTTGTTTTTCTGTCAGGAATTGGGGTGAATTTTAACTACAACCAGTTGAATTTGAAGCCTGCACCAGTTAGTTACAGTTGTATGATTCTGCCCTCCAGGTGGCTACAATCTGTGGCAAGTTATTGAACAAATGGGACTGTAAAGAAGCAAAGCTCCTCTCTGAGGACATGTCTACACTACAAACTTAAGTCGTTCTTTGTTAGTATCCACAGTAATTACTGCAGTTTTTCATGCTCACACTACCCTTCTATCGATGGCGCGCATCTTCACCACGCGCACTTCATTACATTGACTTAAGAGCAGCAGTGTGGGGGCTGAGAGCCTGGGCTCTCAACTCGGCACACAGCTCCCCACTGGGAGCTCGGCTGCCCCTCTGGGCACCGCCAGGCTCCCAGCTGCCTAGAGCCCGGGAGGCTGCAGGGCTCCTAGCCGAAAGCAAGGAATCTACCAGCCTTTCTTGTCAATTTTACAGCTCCAGCATGGATCTGTGAAATGGACAAGAATGACAGCCAACAGCCAATGTAAGTAACGCAGTGTCTGCATGGATGCTGTCTCCCTAACTACATAGGCCTACACTTCTCGTGGAGGTGGTGTTATGTCAGTATAGTAAGGCACTGACATCGGCGGGAGCAGAGCTGTAGCGTAGACACTGACATAATTAGGTCAATGTAAGCTGCCTTATGTTAACCTAACTCTGGCTTGTAGACCAGGCCTGAGTGAGGGTTCATATACTGTTCATACGCAAATACGGGCTGTCTCCCTAAACTAGGTTTCAGAGTAGCAGCTGTGTTAGTCTGTATCCGTAAAAAGGAAAGGAGTACTTGTGGAAATTTGTTAGTCTCTAAGGTGCCACAAGTAGTCCTTTCCCTAAACTAGGTGACTGTTAAGTTTGAGGGGAGTTACATTATGCAGGAGATTTGAGGTTGCCAGTCAAATCAATGGTGGTAATTTTTTTGCTGGATATCTGGGGAAAAAACAAATAGCTCCCTTCTCATCAGTTTCTTTCCATTGATCCCTATTTTGGGATCTTTCTGGCAGAGGAAGGGAACAGGCACTTGCTGCAGTCACTGTGTGGCGTTGCCGTCATTTCACAAAGGGTATGGCTTTGCCTCCTGCTTTCTTCTCCAGCAGCATGTAAAAGAAGAGGGACTGAGTTGGATGTGCTGAATGAAGGTTCGGCATCATCTCCACTGGTGTCTGGGATAAGGGACATGACTCTGACCTTTGTCTCCTCCCACTGGCCTTCAGCAAGCCTGGCAGGAATTAGGGAGAGTTAAAACCTAAGTCTAAATTGACTCTGCATACCTCTCTTTTCCCCCTGCCAACCTGGCCAATTGGGCCTGTAATTGACTAGTATGCAAATTACAGCCCTATTAAATAGTGGTGTCTGTCTATCTCTTCCTCCATTGACTAGTCCTTGTTAATATTACTAAGTCTTTGCTTGAGTTAAGGAAAGGGATGGAAAACCTTTTTAATTTAAGATATGTTAATGTGTTTTTCTGGACAAGTTCTTTTTAAACATGATGCTGCATGCAACCAAAATGATGTCCAAAATGTACAGTTCTGAACAGTTGCTGTACCACTTTAGAGATACGCCACCTGGTATCAATCCAAACACATCTTTTCACTCACCTTGCACGCAAACTGCTTGATTATATTCTGCATTTATTAATCTTGATCTTAAAACTGCTTTCCTGATATTTCAGTAGCTTCAGCATTTTAATAGCTCTGAGGTAAACAATAGTCATTAGAAATATTCATACAATGCATGTGAAAATGTGTCCCTTCATACCATTGTTTGTTAGAGCTCATTACTTGCTTAGTTAGGTAGTCTGCTCAGTTTCTTTTATAATCCATCTTTAAATTAGCACTCTGTTTTGCAGCATCTTCTGGTCTATGAGGTCTTAACTTGAAATAAACTTTCAGGTTTAAGAGATTCCAGGGTTATCCTCTTGGTCTTCTGCTAGAAGCAGCTTCATTCTGTATTGCTGAGAAATTGCTCCTTTGTCTTTTCTGGCTTTGACTTTCTCAGTATTAAAACCATGCTTCAGTAGACTTCATTTTGTCCAAAGTCAGTGCTATGTGCTACATAGCAATAAATAAACCTGTGTGTTGGCCCCACGGACCTTCATAGACACATACTTTGTATTCTGTAACTTATCTTCACTTTCAAAAATGCTAAACAGTCCTGCCTTCTGCAGCTGTCAGCAGGGAGGGAAGTTTCTATTCTTGATCAGAGTGTAATGCAAGTAGAAAACCTATTCCAAACTTCAAATTTGTTAGGACATACTTTGTGTCCTCGTTAAGGCATTTATACTGTTGATGTCAGAAATTTCACATTAGCTTTTACCACTTTTTACTTTTGGTTAAAACATGTTGGACTTGCTGTTATGGAGTCTATCCTTTGATATAACAACTTCTTTATTGGGTTCCATAAATAGAGGTACCACGGTAACTAGCAAGATCAATAAGTGTTCATTAAAAATACTAAAGTTTGACAGAATAAAACACAACATTGTTAAGTTTGTCTTTATAACTGGAAATTCCTGGTTGTGATTCAGTGGATTTCACTATTTGTGCATGTAATAGTACATCTTAGATTGGCACAGACTGAGAATTGCTGTAGAGGGTAATAGAATCATATCTCAATATACGTGGTAGCTGTTGTTGGACATAAGCTTGACTGATTTAGCATCTTTTAACACAGATTGCCGTAAATGCAGTATTGATTGGATCTAGAATAAATGCTGCTTTTTCAGTTCTTTTAATCTCTCCAATACTCTTATCTCTGAACTCTGTGAAAGATAAAACTCTAGAATGATCTGTGATGTTTTTCTTAGATGGGATTCTGAAGTAGAAACTTTGTTTGAATTCAGGGTTTCTTTAGAAATGGGTTTTGTGGCTTTCAAATTGCACTTCTCTGTGATAGGAATTATTGTAAGGGAGAACGGCTTTAAAGAACATTTCAGCTAAGATTTTAGGTTTACTATAATTGAGGATATTGAGAATAGTGACCCGCTGAAGACCTGACGAGCTCTTCTAATGTCAGGAGAGAACATGTGTATATATAAAAGCTTAAATGTGTTTCATGCCTTTCTTTACAAAACATGTTATCCCACCATATGCTGCATACTCGTGTTTTTTTACACATTGAGTTTTGACACAGGCAGCATATTTTAAGAAAAAATAATCAATTAGTGTAGGGACCAAATATAATGCCTTCCAAAGAGCTACTCTCTTTTTCCCACTCAAAACATCCCAGCTTGCACCACAGTTTGTCACAACTGTGGAAAACTGTTGGAGGTGGCTTATGGGGTTCGTGTGAGTACATTGTTTGCAACACCTCGCCTTTTTTTATAAAGATTTTTATTGTAACAAAGTAGTAGTATATCACAAAAGAAACAGTTGCAAAACCATGTTAGGCGCAAAGTACTTAATCATTGCCATCACCGATGTGCAGCAAGCTTACAAACCAAAAAAGCAGTCCTAGCAGCAGGATATGACAGCACCAGGAAAATGACTTCTGGCAAAGGTGGGATACAGAAGATTCTGAGGGAGAAAGCTCAAATGTTAAGCATCTGTTTGGAGGTAGGGGACCCAGTTTCTATAAATCTAATAATGCCCTTAAAGATAAATAAAATTTAGAACAAATAATCCCCAAAAGGGGAAACAGTCAGTGTATCTTTATAATAAATTATACAAATTAAGTTTTGAACCTCTAGTGATCAGGTGTTTCAGGATTATTTATCCGTTAAAAAGTGTTTATCTACTTGAGATGCTTGCTATTGAGATTAAGAGCTCTCATGCAGCTCTGTGTTCATCCTCCCACAATTTCCTAACTCCCTGGTGTTGAAAATTTTAATGAAAGGCAAAATGGGTTGGGCTTCTTATTAAAATAAAACCATTAATAAAAAAGAAGTGATTATAGACAGGTATGCTGATGTATTCATCTGGGAAAAAACAGGAATGATAAAATAACATATCAGATCCATTCAGTGAAAGGCTTTTTAAAAAAAATTACCCAATTTACGTAAGAAAAAGCTCTATTAAAAATGACTGGCATGTTGACTCTGAAACATTTTTCAAAGCATGCTAAATAATCTCTAAATCTATAGTAGGCAGCTGATAGTCTAACTCAGGAGTTCTCAAACTGGGGGGTCAGGACCCCTCAGGGGGATGCGAGGTTATTGCATGGGGGGGTCACAAGCTGTCATCTTCCACCCTAAACCCCGCTTTGCCTCCAGCATTTAAAATGGTGTTAAATATTTTAAAAAGTGTTTTTAATTTTTAAGGGAGGTTGCACTCAGAGGCTTTCTATGTGAAAGGGATCATCAGTACAAAAGTTTGAGAACCACTGATGTAACTGAACCAGCATCCTTACAGATCTTCTGGAGTTCTGACTTAACTGAATGACACAGACTCCAGAGCTTGTGCCCCCAATATCTGTAGCCACAAGGGCGTTTCTTAAATGTAAACGTATGTAACTTTTTCTTTTGATCACATGGAACAGCAGGTTTGGATCTCCTGTTGCCAGATACTGAGTTTCTTCCCTGAGCCTGAACAATGCTTATATTTTACCACCTAGTTTAAACTATGAGGCACCACATGACAGCCATCCATCCTTTTTGCTGAAGAAGATTCAATAGACCTTCCTTCAAAGCATGAATGTTAATCAATGTACTGCTTAATAATCCCCAAGTACAAAGTACTCTCGAACAATCTTGTCCCTTGCTCTTCACAGAGATATTGAACTGCCATTCCAGCACTTCAACACCCCTAGTCCTTGTAGCAGAGTAGACTCATGAGTAGGATAAACTCATTTTTAATTTTAATTAATTAATTTTTTATTTTTTTGCTATTCAGCATAGATATCCTAAGCCTTCAAGTCTGGGTTATGTCCATTAAGTCCTCAAACGATTACAGTGGTTGAGGTTTATTAAAATGAGTGTCCCACTGGAAGAGCAAATTTTAAAAAAACCTGGACACTTTCAAGCAGCAGCAGAGTACTTGACTGGAATTACTGTTCACCCAGGAGATCATTCCCAATCATTAGACCTGGGGTGTTAAGAATGTTTTTAAAAAAGCATTTTTCATAGGAAAAATAACTGATACAACCTGCACCTTTATTTCAAATAATACTTTGGTGCAGATCACTAAGAATTTCAAGGCCCAAGCTTCTATACATCTAACTAGTCAAGACAGGTGTCCACAAGCTAATGCTGTCAATGCATTTGAATTGTCACATTGCAGAAAAGGACAGTTTAAAAAAACAAATAAGTTTTAGTCAGTGTAGAATAGTTAATTGCTCTAGCTCCTATGCAAGTGATGGTAATGCTTATATTCTCTTTGACACAAGACAGATGTTTGTGAGAAGAAGTGTTTTCTTTTCACTATACACAGTAGTTTGCACTTTGTCATTGGTCCATCATGCTGTTCTTTCTGCCTCTGCCTGAACCCAAACCCCCTCGCAGCCTGACAGAAATGTTCGCTTATGCAGCTAGCCCTGCTTCAGTTTGTACCACCTCCTCCTCCAGCATTCGGCTGCGACATCAGAAGTCAATGTCCGTGTCAGCCTCTGTGCACACGAAGATGATGTTACCTCCAATAAACAATGACGCAGATAACTTCAAGCTTATGTAAGAAAAACTGAAATAATTGTGAAACTAAGTTTTACCTGCTTTTTAACTTTGTGCTGTGGAATTTTAGTCTTAGATTTGTTCTAGACTGTATTTTCTGCAAGATGTTTCCTAATTTTTAGTTTTGTTTACATTTATTGTTTTGTGGTGTTTGTGATATCCTACCATAGTGAACATTTAATACTTTTTTCTTACTACTAAAATGATAAAAAATCCCCCTGTTCTTGAACACTTTGTGGGGGGATTATATTCTAATCTTTTTGTACTGTTAGGAATTTTAATATTTTCAAGTAGATTGCTGGTATATAGAGTTCTGTTACAAGATGTTCACAAATTAGCAAGGTTCTCCACAGGCATAGAAAGGAGAAAGCAAGGTTATACATTATCCATTTCCCTCACACACACCTGGAAGGAAGATTGTCCTTCCTTCTTTCATCAGTCTTGTCAGTGAAAATCTGTATGCACAGTTTCCTCTAATTCCCAACTGGCTTGCTCAGTATTACATTTTTCTAAATGCACAGATTTGTGTTTAGACTTTCTTTATTCCTAACTTTTTGTAAAATATTACTTGATTCTGTAATGTGATGTAGTAACTTTTTGGTTTTTCTGCCATGGCCTATATAAGGATGTCTTTAAGCGTACTGTATTGTAGAATTTACGGTTGCACATTTGTAGGTATGCATTTGTTCCTGCAAAACTTTGGTGTTTCTGTAAAAGATAATATGAAACTGTATAATATGTTTTTGTTTCCTTCTGTAGCACTGTTTCTGATCAAAGAACTCCTGTTGCTTCAACTCATAGCATTAGCAGTGCAACTACACCTGATCGCATTCGTTTCCCAAGAGGAACTGCCAGTCGCAGCACTTTCCATGGTCAACTCCGAGAGCGACGTACTGCTACATACAATGGACCACCTGCCTCACCCAGTCTATCCCATGAAGCAACACCCCTTTCACAGACTCGGAGCAGGGGCTCCACTAATCTTTTTAGTAAATTAACTTCAAAACTAACAAGAAGGTAAGGCTTGTTTTAAAATAACAGCTGTAATAGTGAGAATTTTTCTTCGCTTAAGTACTTCCCATTCTCCAAATACTTTTTTGCTGCAGTTCAGTTCTATTCGTATTCATTGAACAACGTGTTTGAGCTATTTCTGCAATTTGAAATGCTAGATGTATTAGTTTTTGAATTTTTTTGAGTTCTTTAGATCTTTGAAAGCCATTGTTCTTATAGTTTATAATTATAGTCAAATTAATTTCTATAGGGTTACATGGGTTATAAGTTGGCAGAATTTGGCCTATCATACTTCCTGCTAGGAAACATAATCAACATGTCTCACCTTGATCTGTAACATACTTGGGCTTTTATCCTGCAGAGATTTACTCACATGGGTTAACTTGACTGTTCATTGCAATGGTGTGGTCTGTCACTAGGACTGATTTCTGTCTGGAGTTTAATGACAGATGGGGCTAAGGAGCTATAAAGCTAGACGTGTCAACTTTCTAGTCACACAAAACCAAACACCCTAGACCTGCACCTTCTCCGAGGTCCTGGCCCTGGCCACTACATTCCCCCTCCCTCAGTGGCTTGCTCTCCCCCACCTCACTCACTTTTACTGGGATGGGGCAGGGGGTTGGGGTGCGGGAGGGCTGGAGGACTCTGGGAAGGGGACAGAAATAAGAGGTTCAGGGTGTAGGAGGGGGCTTCAGGCTTGGCAGGGAGTTGGGGTGTGGGAGAGGGTGAGGGCTGGGGGTGTGGGCTGGGGTCGGGCCTGGGATGAGGGGCTCAGGGTGGGGGAGGGGGCTCTGGGTTGGAGCAGGGGGTTGGAGTGCAGGGGGGTGAGGGTTCTAGGCTGGGGGTGCAAGCTCTGGGGTGGGGCCGGGAATGAGTAGTTTGGGGCTCGGGGTGGGGCGTGGCTTTACCTCGAGCAGCTCCCGGTCAGTGGTGCAGCGAGGGGGCTAAGGCAGGCTCCAGAAGCAGCCAGCAGGCCTGGCTCCTAGGCAGGGCGCTAGGAGGCTCCATGCGCCAGTCTCACCTGCAGGCACTGTCCCGCCCTCTCCCCAAGCTCCCATTGGCTAGTTGATAGCCAATGGGACTGCGTAGCCGGTGCTCAGGGCGCGGGCAGCGCACGGAGTCCCGTGGCTCCCTCCCCTAGGAGCTGGACCTGCTGGCTGCTTCCGGGGCGCAGCACAGTGCCAGCCAGGACAGGTAGGAACTAGCCTGTCTTAGCACCGCCGACCGGACTTTTAACGGCCCGGTCGGTGGGGCTGACCGAAGTCATCAGGGTCCCTTTTTGACCGGGTGTGCCAGTCGAAAACCGGAAACCTGGTCACTCTATATAAAGCTGCCCTAATTTTTGAAAGAGTCAGCCTAGCCTAAAAGCTCAGTTTAAACAGAAGCCGGCTCAACTCTTGAAAGATTTATTTGTGTGGCTCTTAGTTTAGGCATAGACCTGACTTAGTCTTAAACGTTATAGCCTACCCAAGGAGCTTAGCCTAAGCAGAGGCTTGCTCCTGTTTTGAGGGTTTTTACTTCAGCAGGAAATTACAACGTTCTGAATTTGCCATTGGTAACTTAAGTTTCTTCTGCTCTCACAGGAACTAAAATTTAAAAATCATATTTTTCATATACATCTTAAACATTCCAGAATTCTTTATTTTCCTCTTTTTGGTATCTGAGCTGAAGACCTATAGTTCATGCATGTTAGAGCACTGCATGACATTTGTGTGTTCATCTTCGAGCTTATGTGTACTTTTTTTGCAGGAGTGAGGCTTTGGGTCCTACACACACACCTTCTGATTCTCTCCTACCTCTGTTGTGCCTTTAGTAGCCTAATCTTGCTAAATGATTTATAGACTATTCCACTTGAATCTTTGACTACTTGTTTTGTACTAGGCGTATACCCCACAAACATTGACCCATTCACTTACTTTCCTTTTTATAACCTTGTATACACTATCTCTCACAGTCTTCTATCCTTTCTTCAGAACTATGTGGGCTAAGTCAACCTAATGTTTCCTTATATCTAACTAGCGATTCCAGTATGGGGAATTTTTGCTTTAAAATGTAGAAGTTTTCTTTGACAAATCCAAGGCGCCTCAGTCTTGTATTTGGTAAGCTTTTGCCCTGCTCCAAGTTCTCCCCTCTCTGCTGTACATTATTTTGAAAAATTACCAGGTTAAAGAGGGGAGATGTGTGGAGATTTTTTTTATCATTAAGATGTCTATTTTTATCTCAGTAACTTTTACCTATAAATGTTGGCTTAGAAAAAAGCTTTACTTATTCAAACATTAGATCCTTTTGGAGCATCTTCTTCTGTCTGTACTATTGCTAGTTTTATAATGCCCTTTCTTAATGTTTCCATCTACCATTAAAAATGTGGATGTATTCATGTACTATGAATTTGTAAGCTTTGAGCCCTGCTCCTGGAACCTATTAGCGAGCATTGTCAATTATGTAGAATATAATTAAGCTTGTAAAAGCTTGAACTCTGGTTTTTAATTCACAGCAAAATAGCTTTTGGCCAGACCCCTTTTGACAGTAAATAATTCCACTATCTGGGGATTATTTAATAAACTGCACAAATGAAATACAAAATCTCAATTTCTTGTTGCATACTATGTATTAAGTATGCATTCAGAAGCCCTGTTCAGAATCAGGCCCCCATCTTGCTTGGTGCTGTACAAACTCATAGGAAGGCACCCCATCCCTAAGGACTCAGCACTTCGTTTCTTCTTTTTCACCTTTGCAGAAAAACATCCTTTTAATCTTAGTCTTTTCATATCCTGCTTCATTTTTCCTATGGGTAAACTCTTGTGACAATAAATTACTTATATTAAGAAGTGGGCAATTTCACACTTTTGCCGCTAAATATAAATGCATTGTTGAGGCAGTTTGTGACAGGTTGGGTCAAAGAGACCCCCTTGGGACTGCCACCTGATGTGCTGACACTACCTCTGAGCCCATTTTCCCTGGCAGCTTGGGACTTCAGAACCCTGCCTTGTTGAGCCAGACACGCTAGTTTGCTCCAACACAGACCCAGGGTCTGAACTACGTCCCCCAAAAGCTGCGGATTTAACTGAAGACTGCTTAGAAAGTGCTCCTGTCTCTAGCACCCAGATACCCAGTTCCCAATGGGATCCAAACCCCAAATAAATCCGTTTTATTCTGTATAAAGCGTATACAGGGTAAACTCATAAATTGTCTTCCCTCTAGAAGTGGTTCCAAGTAATGACAGACCAAACAAAATAAATTACCAAGCAAAATTTAAAAAAACCACGCAAGTTTAAGCCTAATACAGTGAAATACAGTCTGCTCTGTGAAAGAAGCTTATTGGAACATCTCTGAGGGTGAGATTTACCTGCATTTAGTTTCCTACTGCATTAGGCTTAGACTTGCATGTTTTTGTTTTATTTTGCTTGGTAATTTATTTTGTTCTGTCTGTCATTACTTGGAACCACTTAAATCCTACTTTATATACTTAATAAAATCGCTTTTTGCTTATTAATTGACCCAGAGTAAGTAAGTAATTCTTGGAGGAGCAAACAGCTGTGCATATCTCTCTGTCAGTGTTCTAGAGGGAAGACAATTTGAGTTTACCCTGTATACGCTTTGAGTTAATGAGAAATGAGTTAATTTTGGAGCTATTCAACTACAAAAGTTGAGATTTTTTTTTCCTGTCTGAAATACATAGGGCAATAGACAAAAAATCAATCCCTTTGTAAGTGCATACAGTGCTACAGTTTACGAATATTTTTAAACTGGTATACATTTGAATTCATAATATTTAGTGATGACTCTCTTCAGAAGAAATGTTGGAATGCTCTCAGAAGGAAAACAAAGTTGAAAACAATAAAATTAAGAGGAAGTTTCCTCAGCCCTGAAATCATTCTTCTAATCTCAGAATAAATTTGAAACTTTTTATTTCCAGGTGCATTTAAATATGAAATCTCGTTGTTATTGCATGTTTCACTTTTTGAATGAATTTTCAATTTAATTGGTACAAACTTTTTTTGTTAATTATTGTTTTGGCTTAATTTCTTTTAGAAACATGTCATTCAGGTTTATCAAAAGGTAGGATTTATTTATATTTAAAGAAGTGGCTCCTGCAATTAACATAAAATTTGGCTTTCTAGCCTTGGTTTTCTAAAAACTAAACTTTCTGCTGAGAACTAAATACTTTCTTCCTTGAAAGGAAAATATAGAAGGAAATCCATTGACTAATGATGATACTTAAGCATCTGTGGCACCTGTATAACAAGATGCAAAGCATGCCTTGTGCACTCTTCTTTCCTTGATAGAGTTGATAGTACCAAAAATAATTCTGTTCTTTGTACTAATACACTTAGCATGCTTATGTTTGAAGAATGACGTGTTTGATAACACTGAAAAATGTAGACAAAACATAAGGGCACAAATGTGTAAAGGTAAGTGATGCTCTACATACTTTATCCTCTAATTTTCTTTATTAGGAAAATTCTTATCAAAATAGTGTATTAGTAATTTGCTTCTGGTCATAACAAATTTAGACATTCACCAAATTTGACTTAAAATTACAAATCACTTGAGAGATTGGAAGTTTGCATGAGGGATGAAGGATGTACATTGAAAATCTTCAAATAAGAAGCATTTTGTAGAGTACCCAAAGCCAAATTACTTCCTCTTATACTGTCCAGCAATGACATAAATTGAAGCACTTAATTACAATTTATAGATAAACAAAAGCACAAAAGTTATGCAAGTGCATTGACAAAAGGAACCAATCTTGGAAAAACTATCCTACATAGAAAGGTTTTAAGAAAACAGGCAGAACTGATTCTTCTTGCTTTAATACTGGCATAAATTACAAGTAATTCTGTTGAAGTAGGTGAAAAAAGAGCCAGGCACCCTATTCTCAAAGCTGTATTGCTTCAGCACTCTTCTCCTAGTTCTTTGGAAAGCCCAACCATCCATAAGCTAAAACATGGGGAAAAAAGACCAACAGGAAAAAAGCTACCAAAATATTCTAAAAATGAAGCATGATGGAAATAAAAATTTTGACTTAAAAACTGCTTACATCCGTATTTTCTTCAGAGAATAGAATAAAAAATAAGGAAGCTTGAAAAGACTGTGTTCCAATAACTTCATTTCTTTCAGTATAAAACTCTAAATTCAATTTCACAATGAGAAACTAAAAGTTGTAGGAAGTCCCTCTGAAAGAAATATTGCTAGAGCTACTCGCAACTCTTTGGTCAGTGAAGACTTCTAAAACTTTGAAACAGCTTTTTGATTTAGCTAAATTTTCTAGTAATATCCTACAGTAGCCTTTTAAGTGTTGCAGAGCTTCTCTGGAACGATACCATGCTCAACTGTTGAGAGAAGAAGTTTTGATTCAGAAGTGCCCGCCCCCCCAAAATTCATTTCAGCCCAACATACTTTACTTTAAAAATGGGCATCAATTTGTACTTTCATTCTAACGGTAAAATCATCACTGATATTTGCAATTTGAAGTTTGTCATACTTTCTTTAGGCAAGCTGTGATATTGTTAGGATATAAATTTAGTTAATTCCATTAGGAACTGTATATGCAAAAAGAAAAGGAGTACTTGTGGCACCTTAGAGACTAACCAATTTATTTGAGCATGAGCTTTCGTGAGCTACAGCTCACTTCATCACATCTGATGAAGTGAGCTGTAGCTCACGAAAGCTCATGCTCAAATAAATTGGTTAGTCTCTAAGGTGCCACAAGTACTCCTTTTCTTTTTGCGAATATAGACTAACACGGCTGTTCCTCTGAAACCTGTCATTATGCTAGGAACTGTATGTAATTCAACTCCAAACTAGCTGCGGAAGTTCACATTCATTCAAGAAAGTCAGGCTGTGAAAAATACCCTGCATACTAGACTTGGAATGGTTTCTTTGTTTCAAAACAAATCCTAGTATTACGTTACACGCCCTCTTAGTGCTATGTCTGGGGCATTCCCAAATGTGAACATAGTTTAGAATTCTTTTATTGGATTAGTTGCCATCGGCATTAATTGTCGGTTTACAGGAGTGTAAATTGGAAGGAGGAATATACATGGACTCTTGTAGTTTTATTTGTTGATCCGGTAGATCAGAGAAGAAATTGAGTGCCAGCAATCTTGTACATTTGACAATAAATAAAGGCAAATTTCTTAACTCAGCGTGTAGCCTGAGCCACCGAATTCTGAACAGTTGCAGAGGTCAGTGTGAGTTCTGTGAATTGCACAGGGATCTGAGATTGAAAGAGGCTTTGCCTCTTCCAAAGCTACGGCTATGGCTACTGTAAAACATTAGAATGTTAGTTGAGCAAATAAGCTGCTATTTCCACAACTGGACTCTCATTATAATTTAATTGTAAGCCTTTACTGCATTTTGAGGCAAAAAGTGAGATGCATCTGTTAGTCGGGAAGTTCAATTACATTTTATAACTCGCGTTCTAGTGAGTTACCTTTGAATAGAAATATGGTACTGTAATATAAATTGCAGCAGTGGTTCATGTTCTGATAGTAACTTTTTCAGGGTATTCTTGTTTAAAAAGAGACTTGCGCAACAATGCACCTCTGAATTTTTCTTTCTATTAGTAGATGTGTATGTGCATGTGACTTCCACCAGTGTGCCTATCTCTCTCCTTCTTGTAAGCAGGCAGTGAGTGAAGTGAAATACATTGTTGCCTATAGCAATGCTACTGATTTTTATTTATTTTGCCAAATTCTTTACCTGCTGTGAATCTAGTCTACTGAAATTCATTTTATTTTAACATTGGAATTTATTATAGTTGCCACAAGGACAATATTACAACTTCACTTCAGAGAGCTCGGCAAATTCTGAGTGCTACACATTTCATTTGTTTTTTAAAAATTAAGTGTTAATAGTAGTGCACTGCATTCTGATAGGGGTTTTATATCTCTCATATCTCATGTAACATTAACAAGATACTATACAGTGTCCTTGCATATCTGTAGGGATGCCTGTATGTTGTGGAAGGCTAATTTGATACTTGGATAGCAAAGGTGTGTTGATATTTTGATAGCTTTTTTGTTGTAGAATCTTTTCTTTAAATAAAGGTAATTTTCCTTGAAAAACCAGGTTGTTTTCTTTTATGTATAAATTAATTAAATCTTATTTTAGTAGACTCCTTCCATTTCCACTCCCCTATAATCATTTATGGCTTTTAATCAAGCTGTGAAATATTCTTTAGACAGTTTTTATTTTTTAATGTTTCACTGGGTTTTTAACTATACATATATACATAGAGAACACTTGAAATGCACAAAACATAATTTATGATAGATATACCAGAAGAACAGTACTACGTCAACATATCACTTATGCTATTGACTACTTTTCACATACCATTTAACAAAAGTAAATGAAGTGCTGTAGGCATTGTAATACAGCTGTGGGCTTAAAACAGAAAAATAAAATATAAAATTACTCTATCACAAAACTAATTAGCTTATTAGTCAGCTCCTTTCTTTAACACATTATCTGCTCAATAGTCTTCGGTTATAAACCAGGAGTTTGTGTTCCTTTCAGTACTGCAGACCACATTGGCAACTTGGAAACCTAAAAACTGTATCTGACTTGGAAGCATATACAGTATTATAAATGGCATATACAGTACGATTTTAATCAGAAGTGCACTGGTGTGTGTTTTACTTACAGAATTCTGTAAGTTTGCATGGTGCTTTATAGAGCATAACCATGCTTCGAGGTCCAAGGGGGAAGGAGTATGAATGGGAAGACTGACACTGCTTCTCTGAAACTTCATGCCAGTTTTTATGTTGGAGGTCACACATCATGGAATGTAGTTTTGAGTGTTAAATGACCTGGTATATTTATTGGTTCAGATTTTAATTTTTAAGCCCATTCACAATTATAAGTACTTCCAAAAGAGGCTTACAAATAAGAGTACTTAACTCAAGTTGTATCTTGGTGCAGGTGTTTAGTGAATACCTTTGATTTCTCTAAATGTAGATTGAGTATTTAGAAGTTGGTCAATTTTAACTGAACTTCAGCCTCATCTGCTAGGATCAGCTGAAAATAGGTCTGAAACCAGAACAAACTATTTTTGTCCCTTTGAAAGTCTGAACTTTTGAGTAAGCTAATCTTGAGGTTTCTTGTATCATTCACTACAGGGATGACAGGTCATACTCGTATTTCTTGAGCCTTTGTTGTCAACTGAGAAAGCGAGTCTGATGTGATCTATAAATGCTTGCAACTATAAGCAAAAATGTTCTCCCCTACTTCCGAGGAACAGATGCCTCTAGTGCCCTTCAGAGAGTATTTTTGAGTACAGCACTTGACATTTTGTCATCTGAGTCAGGAAGTGACTTCAGACTTACAGAGAGAGGAGTTTGCTGTGCCTTCCAGAATGAGCCTTCCACAAGATCCAGAGGTTTCAACAGTAGACCTGCAAAGGATCTGTTCAGCTTTTATAGCTTTCTCCCTTCCCATAATTCTCCATGCTTTCACTAGTGTTCCATCCCCCGGAGAAAGTGATGTAAAGAGCAGCCCAGAGGTCTTGACTTGTACACTACAGACCTAGTAGGCTTTTTCCATTTCTGAGTTCTCTAATATCCATTCATTCTAGAGAAGCACATCAGCTTGACATATCTACTAAAGTGATTATAAATGTTATTGGCATTTTAATCTGTCTTTGACAGGCTTCACAATTCAGTAACTAAGAGAACTAAATTATTTTACTGACCAATATGGACAAATATGTTGCATAGCTTAAAATGATTGTCTCCATCCTATATTGCTAGAGGTGATGATAGAACCATCTCTTCTTATAGGGCCTGAACCTGCTTCCACTGATACAATGAAGAAATACACATTATTTTTAATAGAAGAAGCATCAGGCCCTTAGTTAAGAAACCCCTTAGAATAGTCGTTGAGAGAGGCCTACTCCGGACGGCCGTTGTGGTACTATACACTCTGTGTTGACATAGTATTCTGGCAATAATCTGAACAGGACTCTTGCTTCAGTGTGAGCTTCATTTAGCCCAGATTTTTTCCCTTCAAGATTTTAAAATAAGACTGCAGTGTTGAGACATTTTGAAATGTGATTCTGACCCCAAAAAAGTAGCTGAGAGCAGTGTTCCTGTATGCCTGCAACAGCATTTTGTTTGTATTAGTTAGGAAAAAGTTTGATTTATTGTTTCTTTGGATTCTCTTCTATATACTTGTGTGTACTTGTTTTATGTAAAATCTTGCTATAAAGAAGAAAAAAATACGTAAAACACACCTTGAAACTCTCCTTCTAGTTTAAGGATCTTCTTCTTTTAATCATGTTCCCTACCCCCTTCCTACTATTGTTTGTTACATCCTGTCTTTAATCAGATGGTAAACTCTTCAGGGCAGGGACCATATATCTATGTCGTACAGTGCCTGGAAGCACAGTAGGCTTCTGATTGGGGCTTTTGGGCACTGTGGCAATATAGAATACTGGTTTACCTGTAATTCCTTATCTTCACTTTAACTTTTATGTTCCTTAAACCTGTCTCACTGCTTTCTTGCTGGTTTCAGAGTATTACAGTAGCACCTAGGGACCCTGGTCGTTGTTCACAGTCCCTGTTCTATTCAGGTTCTTATACCATTCCCTGCAGAATAGCATAGGCGCACCGTATCCATTTTGACAGGGATGTACACGTAAATATAGAATTCCTGCCACATAATTTATAAACCTATGTTAATAGATTTAAACGTCACTGTGAAATAGTTAGGATTGGTATACAACATACGTGACTTGAACCCACAAAAGCAAAGAAACTAAAAGCTACATGACAGTACCTATGTTCCCAAACCGGCATACACTTCATCACCACAGCTACCATACACCACAGATGATGCACGACAGTTTTAACTCTCCCTTCTCATCCTCACACCATTTACCAAGCTGCCCTAATCTACTATGATTAGTTTGGTGTGTTAATGTTGTGTATACGCCTGGGGTGAGAGAGGCATGGGAGAAAGTAGCCAGGTGCTTGGGGGAGATTTTTCCACCTTGAGTCTGTTTTGCCTTGAGGGTTGCTTAAATGTAACATTAATATATAACAGTGTTAAGTAACTTTTCTGCCTGTAATCTTTATATTGCTTAATTTCTTTTACTCTTCTGCATATGTCTTCTGGAAGATGAGTCCGTGGTACAGGAATTCAGAAGAATTCATATTCAGAGGAATTTTACATATTGAGAAATCTTGAATTTACCTTGAAATTTTTCTTATGCTAACTTTAATTTATATCCTGGTTTAAGGGAGGGTGGGAGAAATTAATAAGATGATCATTTTGATCTACAAGTTTCACTGTATTTGATCCACAGGTATGGGTGTGCATATTAAAGCGGTTTTTAATACCATTGTTCTCTCTTTTATAGCTTAGCACTTTAATTTGAACAATAATTAGTATATCTTTGTTTACGCTGAATTAATAAATTTTACATATTTCTAATTCAACATTCTTCCCCACTGGAATCTTAACTTTTAACTTCATGTGTACGTGTGTCAATATAGTATTAAAATTAATACTAAAAGTATCTACTTTTTAGAAACTGAGGCTTATAAATACATATTGTTTTGGTGGGCAAGACATTTGTGGTATTCTAAGTTTGCTGTGATCTTGAAAATCCATTGAATCGTTGTTGCCTAAAGTGTCATAACACAATATATTATAATTACGGTATCATTAAAATATTGCATTTAGCAGCTATTCAGCTATTATGTATGCTAGTGTAAGATTTGTCTTCTCTTTCCCACTTCCTTTTGTTTCTGCATTCTTTTCAATGAGGCTCCCAACTGAATATGAGAGGAACGGGAGATATGAGGGCTCAAGGTGAGGGTAATGATTTTTGTTTAAAATGTTACTTAGGCAAGCTTGAACCTTTTTCCCCCTGTTTATGTGGCTCAGGGGTTCTAAGCAGCAGGTTTTGTTTCCTTTAACTCCACGAAACTAAACCAAGAAGTCCTCCTGTCTGCAAAACAGTGATTAAAGCATTGAGTGACTTGGTTCTAAACTCTTCCATCTTTCATGTTGCCTTTTCCCTATATGTATTTCTGCATTTTAGCAGCTGGGCAGGCAGGCAGACAGCCCCCAGTGAGACTGCAGAATGGTTCTATAATCCAATATTGGAGGGTGCTAAAGTGTGTGGATGTTTATTTATTTATTTTTACCCTTTTCAAGGTTATGAGCATAATCTCTGACTCTACCAATCAGCTTGAGGCTGATCCTGTGAAAGAAAGTCTCCGCTATGATAACTCACAGAATTATCAAATAGGTCATCTTCATGCTGAATTTGTTTAACTTTCTAATCAAGTTTTTAATTTTATTCAATACTTTTTTCACAAAGTTCTGCCAATACGATGGTACAGAAGTCTGTTTCATGTAACTAGAAACTGTTCAAAAAATGTCCATAAAAGGGACTTAATTTAGTAATTGTTAAAATTCTTTGCAACGGAGGATGTGAGGGAGATTCGCAAACCTAAGCCACTCTTTTTAGGTGACCAATCTAAGGAACTGTCCTTATGAGGTGTCATTAGAGGAGGTTTTGGAACAAATTGATAAATTAAACAGTAATAAGTCACCAGGACGAGATGATATTCACCCAAGAGTTCCGAAGGAACTTAAATGTGAAAATTGCAGAACTACTAACAGTGGTTTGTAACCTATCATTTAAATCAACTTCTGTACCAAATGATTGGAGGATAGCTAATGTGACACCAATTTTTAAAAAGGGCTCCAGAGGTGATCCCAGCAATTACAGCCCTCACTTCAGTACCAGGCAAACTGGCTGAAACTATAGTGAAGAACAGAAGTGTCAGACATATAGATGAACAGAATTTGTTGGGGGAAGATTCAACATGGTTTCTGGAAAGGGAAATTATGCCTCACCAATCTACTAGAATTCTTTGAGGGAGTCCATAAGCATGTGGACAAGGGGATCCAAAGGATATAGAGTACTTAAATTTTCAGAGAGCCTTTCACAAGGTCCCTCACCAAAGACTCTTAAGCAAAGTAAGCTGTTATGGGATAAGACGGAAGGTCCTCTCATGGATCGATAACTGGTCAAAAGATAAGAAAAGATAGGAATAAATGGTCAATTTTCAGAATGGAGAGAGGTAAATAGTGGTGTCCCTCAGGGGTCTGTATTGGAACCAGTACTATTCAACTTATTCATAAATGATCTGGAAAAAGGGGTAAACAGATGATACAAAACTGCTCAAGATAGTTAAGACCCTGGCAAACTGCAAAGAGCTACAAAGGGATCTCACAAAACTGGGTGACTGGGCAATAAAATGGCAGGTGAAATTCATTGTTGATAAATGCAAAGTAATGCACATTGGAAAACATAATCCCAACTATACATATAAAATGATGAGGTCTAAATTAGCTGTTATCACTCAGGAAAGAGATCTTTTCCAATTCCAATATATCTTTTTTGAGATGGGGTGACCATATCTGCATGCAAAAAAGATATTTTGGAATTGGATAAAATTGAGAAAAGGGCAACAAAAATGATTAGGGGTATGGAATGGCTTCCATATGAGGGTTGATTAATAAGATTGGGACTTTTCATCTTGGAAAAGAGACAAATAAGAGGGGATATGATAGAGGTCTATAAAATCATGACTGGTGTGGAGAAAGTAAATAAGGAAGTGTTATTTACTCCTTATCATAACACAAGAACTAGGGGTCACCAAATGAAATTAATAGGCAGCAGGTTTAAAACAAACAAAAGGAATTATTTCTTCACACAATGCACAGTCAACCTGTGGAATTCTTTGCCAGAGGATGTTGTGAAGGCCAAGACTATAACAGGGTTCAAAAAAGAACTAGATAAATTCATGGAGGATAGGTCCATCAATGGTTATTAGCCAGGATGGGCAGGGATGGTGTCCCTAGTCTGTTTGCCAGAAGCTAGGAATGGGTGATGGGATGGATCACTTGATGATTACCTGGTATGTTCATTCCCTCTGGGGCACCTGGCATTGGCCACTGTTGGAAGACAGGATACTAGGCTAGGTGGACCTGTGGTCTGACCCAGTATGGCTGTTATGTTCTAAACTGAATTATGAATCTTAACATACCGCTGATTTTAAACTGTATGGTATACCATGAGAGCAAAAATAATCTTTGAAGAGGTTTCTGATGCAGAAAACACTTTTATGCACCTATCTGCATGTTACCAACTACTTTTCTGTGAAGGTTTCAGTACACAGATTTCAGCTCTCTTTTTAGCCATGTGACCACTAATTCATAGCTGAAATACAAGAGTGAGCTGATATTCTACAAATTTCTGGAACTCGTCTTCTGATCCATCTGTTTCCACCACCACCAAAACAAGAGAAGAACGTTGTTATTACTATGTGCTTTAATTCTTACATTTGATAGTCATCAGATTTTCCCAATGTACCTTCTGTTGTAGTGACAAGGAGATTATTTTTGTTAACATTAGTTTGGTATGTTAACTTTCTGTATTTTATTCTGAAAAAGGCTCTCCAGTAACTTCAGAAGTTAGACTGTTCATCATTGCACGTTATATGTCAGCTGTGGCCTAAGTCTTTAAGTTGTGACTTAGAGCTGCTATCTTAATGAGGGTTCCAGATTTCTAGAGCTTTCTGGTGCTATATGGCCCAGAATATTGGTCCATGTAGGCTGTAACCTTAATTGAATTACAGGTGAGTGAAAACTTACCTTCACCATGGTAGTAATCAAGTTTTTCATCGTCATGTCCCCATTTGTTCCAATTGTTGTTCACACTAGTTGTGTCTTGGCTTAATTAGATTGTATGCTTTTGGGGTGGGAACAGTCTTACTGTGTGTATATAATATGCAATACCTAGTACAACAGGGTCCTGTTCCAAGTGGGGGGCCCCTCTAGGCACTTCTGTAATACAAAAAATGCACACTGAACATGGCAGTTACTTCACCAACACAAGATTTAAGAGGCTATTGGTTGTTCTATTAAATAATAAAATGTTTTCTTTCAGTCGCAATGTAGCTGTGGATCAGAAGGATGAAAACAAGGAAGCCAAGCCCCGCTCACTGAGGTTTACTTGGAGCATGAAAACTACCAGTTCCATGGATCCTAACGATATGATGAGGGAAATTCGTAAAGTCCTGGATGCCAATAATTGTGACTATGAACAAAGAGAGCGTTTCTTGCTTTTCTGTGTCCATGGCGAGGGACATGCGGAAAATCTTGTACAGTGGGAGATGGAGGTGTGTAAACTGCCAAGACTGTCACTGAATGGAGTCCGCTTTAAGCGGATATCGGGAACATCCATAGCTTTTAAAAACATTGCTTCCAAAATTGCCAATGAATTAAAGCTGTAAGAAAAAGTAATTAAGTTGTAAATTAAGTAGCAATTTCAAGTGTTTTTGAGAACACCGATGGAAATGTATAGAATAATATTTAGGCAATAATTTCTGCAACTTTTGAATCATGATATTAAAAAAAAAATTGAAACAAGCTGCTGAGCTGGGAGGGAGAGTTGGACTTTTTTTTTATAAGTGCACTACAGCATTAAAGTTGCCTACTATGTAAAATATTACCCCTTCTGCTTTATTTCCATTGCTCTAAGTCTTTGACAACAAACTGAAACACACAATATATACATTTAAATATGCCTCCTGTTTGTGTGGATGTGAGAATGTACAGTATGTGTGTATAATATATTAAGTATTATCTGTAAACTATTCATTGAAAACATCAGAGCTGTACCCGTACCTCTTTTGGAGCTAATTTTGGTGCTAAAAATTGAAATGGCCAAGGAGGAAACACTTGGGTTAATATTTAAAATAATTGAATGGTTACCCAGTAAATGCAGTTTTACAGTTCACTGCTGTGTTAAGAAAAAAGTGTGAAGGGTTTGGATTTATGGTTGTGAACATTACTCCTGTTTTTAAGTAGATCTCATGAGATAATTAAACATTCACTTTTACTCAGTAAGTCTTGCATTATACTTCTCCCACTATTTATTATTTAAGTCTGAATCAGATTAAAAATTAGTTGATTTATGCATTAAAATTTGGGTAAATGCTTCAATTTCTCTGTTCATGTTAAACACAAGTGTAAAAATATATCCCTTTTATCTCTTTTGTCTTTCATGACTTAGTAGAATGGGTTACCGTTCAGTAAGCTCTACCATTTACTGCTACAGAATGTAAACAGTGTTCAATGAGAACATCACATTTAGTGTCTTATCTTGAGGTAGAAATGTGTTTTAAAAATCTGACTTGCTGGAGCTTGACTTAGTGACAATTTCAGACAAAGTTCCTACTGTAAAGGCTTGGCCAGTTTCTTCAGAAGAACAAAAGGACTCTCAGTGAATGAGAAAAGTTCTGGTGAGAATTACCACATGCCTGAGATGCTGTCTTTCTACGTTACTGCTGGACATACGTTATCCTTTCCCCTTGAGCTGTGAGCGTGCCCTCTTGTTAAAATCCAGAAGTGGAAAGTCAATGTCTGCTGATCACTTTTCATACTTTAAATGAATTTAATAGTGATGCAAGATACCAGATTGACAGACCGCCTTAGAGACTGAGCTATCATTTGACAAACACAACAGCGCAGGTGGCAGTGGTTCCGCCCTCCCTGTACCCCCTGCTAACGCCCTTGCAGTGCCCTCAGCCCCGTTCTGTGAGGGACTACTTACATAGGTGGAAAGAGAGTTCGATCTCCGTGTCAATTCTAACTTCTGGTCTCTGCTGAGACTGCTAAGGAGTCACTTGCGGTGGGCTTTTTTTAGTGTGTGGAGAGGAAACCTGCCCTCTCTGAATTCTGTCTTGACCAACTCATTTCCTACAGACCACCAAGCAGCCATCAAATGGTACCAATTCTTAGTCGCTACTGACCCGGGATGGATTTGAATCAGAAACCTGGATTCCCCGATCCATTCAATCTACCTACTAATTTTCCCTTTCCTGTATTCAGTTTGCTATTTCACTAAGGATTTGTGTAGATAATACCCCGTATTATCTACTTGACTTTATTTTATATAAATTTAATGCTTATGGTCCTGTTCCCATGCAGCAGTTAGGCATGTACTTAACGTGCTTTAATTCAGACCCTTAGCTTGCTTTTTAAAATTACAGTGAGCTAATATAGTTCTTCATTGTGTGCGCAACTTAGGTTTGACCCAAGGTGCAAATGCAGAATCCCGAATATTTTGCACATTAAGTTTTGTGATCCATGCTCTGTAAACAAGAATTTCTTCCTTTATACCTCTTCCTCAGTCTCTAGTGACCTTGCCCTAAGCATTGATAATTATGCTAACTAAAGGATAATTATAGTTGTTAAATGCATTAAATATTCCTGAATTTACATTTTTTAATCTATATATATTTTGTATCATGAACTGGCTTTAGAACTCTTGGTGCAGATGGAGTTTGATGGGCTGTCAGTACTCGTGCTTACTTTGCTCAGGATGGTCTTGCCATGAAAACTCCATTCTGTAATAGCAATAAGAGATTTCAGGACAGATGTACTTCTCAGGTGAGGATTCACATAGCCTTTAGCTTTCTACATTAAACACTGCTCAAGGTGTATTCTTTTCATCCAGTAGTGTACTTCCTGTTGTCTTATAATTTAAACTCCATGTTCTGATTAATCATAGCACTTACTGATTGTAAATCTGTATTCAGTGGAAATTCCAAAAAAAATTCATATTAAATGACTCTTGCAATACTCTGGGTTTTTTTATCCGTTCAGTATATAATTGTTTCTGCAAAGTGCAACAGTAAATATCATAAGTTTAAATATTTTTAAGTTTGTACTTAAGTATTTATGTCTTAAAATGTATTCAAAAGGTACTTTTAGAAATAATCTGTATTTAAGATATTAAAATACACCACATGACGTATTTATTATCACTAGAAACAGGTTCTTAACAGCTTCCTTCTCAAATATAATACAAAACTGTCAATTGCAAAAATGTTACAAATGTTCTTGATCATAACACATACAATGTCCTTCATTCTAAAGTGCAGAAGCTTGTAATTATTTGTCTGGTTCACTGGTAGGACAATCACTGAAGGAACTATATTTTGCTTTATTAAGAAGATGCTTAATATAAAGATATAGGCCTCAATCCTGCATGGTCACTGGAGATCTTTTAGCTCAGGGGACTGCCTGCTGGTATGAGCTCGCAGGGTTGGGTCTATAGTTACTTTATATATCAAACCTCCTTGTAATCAGAGTCCAAGATGTGTGTTGTGGTGATAATAGCAGTCCTGGGCATCTTATGAGATGTTGATCCAGGGCTGAGAAATGCTTTTGTAACAGCATTAATTCTGCCCTAGAGATCGGAGTCTCATTTTCTAAAAATGTTTGTTGGCTCTTGACTAACACACTGTGCGCTCTCCCACCCAAGTCACTGCCAGGTCTGATTTTGAAATCAAGCTTTTCTTCCCTTGGCTAGCAGGTAAAAAAATGTTCTGAGTTTTTCATGGCATATTTTAATTACTATATTTTGCGAAGCTTTCTTTAAGTAATTCAATTCAAAATATTTCTTGTCATACATGGAAACTCAAGAGTAAGTGAGAATTAATAAGCTCAACCAAGCTTTTCTCTCGAAGGTTACAATTCATTGAAGCAATCTAGAAACCAAAAAGGCATAGCTCTGAGAGAAATAGCTGCATTTGCCTGACCAGATATGTTTTAAGACCTTGGACCTTGCTGTGAAGGAGATGGTATATAATTCAGCGTAAAGGGCAGTACTAGCTGTTCCTCCAAACTTTAGTTTTCAAGTATGTTACCACAAACCTTCGTCATTGATATCCCTGAAGGAAGTGACCCCTATAGAAATTGGCCTGGTCAGTGTGGGTTCAAGGAACCTCAGCCTTAGTACAAGTAGCACAAACTCTGGGGTACTAATTCTCTTATTAATCATTTGCATTATGGTAAAAGCCATAACCAAGATAGGGGTCCTATTATGCTGGGTGCTATTGAAAACAAAAACAGTAAGATGCAGTCCCAAAGATCTTACAATCTAAAATAGGCCACGGTCTGAAAAAAGAGGTATTGCTTTCCATATTTTACAGATGGGAATAGAAGCACGGAGATTAAGTACCTTGCCCATGGTCACATAGGAAATCTACGTTCAATTCCCAGGTCTGCTACAGACCTGAGTTCTAGTCCAGTCTCTTAACCATAAAACCATGTCTAAGGCCCTGATCCAGCAAGGTACAGAAGTACATTGCTTAATTTGAATCATGTGAGTAGTCCCATTAGTGTGAATGCTAGGCACATCCTAAAGCACCTTGCTGGATCAGGGCCAAAGCCACTCCCTTTGAATCAATGTAACAACATTTGTGTATTTCAGAGGCTCTAGACTGATGGTTTATATTGTGGTCTTTGTGCTTCCCATGCCCTAGAGCCTTTTGGTGGCAGTCTGTGTACAATGAAATATTTGGGAACCATATAGTGGAGAAGGAGGAGGAGATGTGTGATGTACTCCACTAGAGCGTGTTTCTTTAACCAAATGTTTTGTTTCAAATTTATATCTTTAAGGGCGTAAGACACTGCTGTGTTAGGACATTGGTCTAAACATTGGTTGGAAGAACAACCTCTTTAGGAATGTGAATACACATTTCAAATTTATATTAATGTATAATTTTTCAAATAAATTTGTGCAGATGGTGACTGTTTTGATCTGCATTTTACTCTCCTGGCTATGTGTATAGTTCTCATTTCCTTCACTCTTGCTAGAGAAGCCTTGGAGCTTTGCAGTGGAGAATGGCTTCATTTTATTAAAAATCACTAGTACTGCCAATTTCATCACCATTTCAGACATTGTGGTAAGTCAGGGACTGTTCTGGCATTCAGTTTGAGTAGCAGTAAGTTATCTCTTAACAGTTTCAATATTATGTTTCTTGAAAGACTCCCTACTTCAATAATCGCATTATTGAATTCTTATCCAATTAGAAAACTCTTAGGATCAACACTTTGCTTCAGTATGTAGTGAATTTTCAGGTAGAAACTAATGGAAGAAATAAAGTCCATCCAATTTGTTGATCAGCTTTCCAAGGTTCCTATCCTGTTGGTGTTTTCTTTCCAGGCATTGACACTATACTGTGTTCTCTGGATGCGTTCTTGCTGGATGTACACCTTTCCAGCAGAGGCACTAAGAAAAGCAATGGCACTAAAACTGCTGCTCAGAATTTGAATTATTCTTAAATTGTCTTTCTCAGACTTTCAGATTTGTCCTAGCGCTAAGAATAAAGTTTAAACTCGGCTGAATATGGTAGGCTTTTTGCCCCGGCAATGGTTGAGAGCAGAAGAGCTGTAGATGTTAATACAAATCCCCATTGCAATCTGTGTGGAGACAACTTAGTGTCAGCAACTGCTACCTCTGGTTTACATTTACTTATCTAGAACTGTTAAATGCAAATAGTAGTAGTTGCAATTCATCAGGTAAGTTGTTTAATTCAAAAAATGTTAAACATTCCTGATGGAAATTTAAAATGATGGTTATTTCTTCAGCAATTGCTGCTCTGCGTCTGTGGAGTGTTTCTATCAAAATCTGTTAAAATGCAAATATAATACATGCATACAAAGTGGTAGAGTTATGGTTGCTGTGGGAAACCATAGCACTGAATTCCCTGGCTTTGGGGTTTTTCAGTTCTCAATCACAACAGTCTATTCTTCTTACACATTAAATTTAATAAAATAAACATTGAAATCATACATTTCGTGTTTCAGTGTAGTTCTTAATCACACTGAATGCATTAGGTGCATTTAATTAGATATTCTCACAAGTAATCAGAGATTTAAATGATCTAATCAAAATAATCTTACCTGTGCTTTTCAATCTGTGGCAATGCAAATTGAATATAGTCATGAAGGAAAATGCTATTGTGTGTATGTACAAAATGTTATTTTCAATCATTCGACTATTTCTCAACCAATATTTTTCTAAGTTAGAGGCATTTCTCATTAAGAACTGGTTACCTTGAGCACTGGAAAAAAATCCTTTTTAATTGAGTGCAAAAAAATCTGAAATTTTTTTGTAAGTGTAACAAGATTTGGGTTTTTTTCTGATTCAAAATGGGCGAATGACATTTAACTAATCTCTGCACAAATATTTCCCTGTGATGCAGAGAATAAACATGAAAACTGCCAGCCAAATAGGTAATTCATTTGGAAAGTAGTAGATCTTGAAGGTAGGGATGTAGAATGAAAGTGCCTTGAATATAATTACTCTGCTCCTGTGGCACAATAATGAAGATTAATAACAACTTGATACTTATAGAGAAAACAGTAAATGAAAGGCACGGCAGTTCCATTTTGTGCTTCAGAGGATGAGGACTGTTTGCTGGAATGGTCTTTCTTATGGTATCTATCTGTTCAATCTTGTATTTAGCTGAGATGCTAAATACAAGGTTTTCCAAGACCTGAGGAGGAGCTCTGTGTAGCTCGAAACCTGGTCTCTCTCACCAGCAGAAGTTGGTCCAATTAAAGTTATTACCTCACTCACCTTGTGTCTCATATCTTGGGACTAACACAGCTACAGCAACACGACTTTCTTACAGTAGATTCTCATGAAACAGAGGTGGAGTTGTAGTGATCGCAATGGTTACAGGATGTCTCTCGAATTCAGAAACAAAAAGGAGCCACCATGGCTTGGTATTACTCATGATGTTGAGCAGTGACTCCAGAAAATACTCCATATGTTATAACTTTCATATGAACAGTAGAAGTATTGTAATTAACTTCGGCTTATTGCAAATCTATTCTAGAAAAATCTAGTGGAAGATATTTACTTGTATATATTTGATTGACAAATACCCTGGTGTTACATAATGCTATCTTTATCTCTTCATTACATCTCAGGGTCGTTCATAGGATTAATTTTTTTGTAAATTATGATTTTGCCTTTTACATGGGAAAACAGCAGAGGTGCAGAAACCCTTTGAACTCCTCTCACCCTGTTTCTTCTCCCACTTCCCTATGAATTCATCATGATGCCCAATATAAGGGCTTGTGTACACTTACCAGGGGATCAATGCGCAGTGATCGATGCATCAGCAGTTGCTTTAGTGGGTCTAGTGAAGACCCGCTAAATTGACCACAGATTGCTCTCCTGTTGACTCCTGTACTCCACCTGAATGAGAAGCCCAAGGGGAGTTGATGGGAGAGCATCTCTCGTCGACACAGTGTAGTGCGGACCCTGTGGTAAGTAGATCGAAGTACGTCAACTTCAGCTACATTATTTTGTAGCTGAAGTTGCATATCTTAGACTGATCTCCCATAGTGTAGACAAGGCTAAGATTTGTCTGCTGGGAAGGGCAACAGCAATGTTTTTAAGATGAAATTCCTTTCCTGTTTTGTAAAGAGTAATAATCTCCAATTTCCTCTTTCTGAGATTTAATTAAATGGAATTATTTGCTTTGGTGTTTGTTTAAATATTATAATGGACACTTATCTGTGACTGTTCTAGTTAAGATTGTGAGCCAAGGTATTCCATGGTAAAAAGGCAACGTCAATGCCGAGTTATGGTTGCTTGGTTGGTATGTCATCCCCCTCAGGAGGGTGCAGAATGGGGTTAATGGTTCAAATTTAGATCCAAATTTCTATCTCCCTTCTGTTGATGTACCAAATTTCAAAGGAATCTGACTAAGCATGTTAATTTTAGAGGACTTAAAAATTTCAATCTTTTAAACATGTCACAAGCTCCCATGCCGCTGTAATAATATGATCTCTGATCAGTTTCCATTTCTGTTCCACTACATAACTTTCTGAAGCTTTGTGCCTATAGTTATCCATGTTTGCTCTTACAGAATGTTTTTATTTTTTAAATCTTCAGCTAAATCTTGCTAGCTGTATTTGGAGTTATGAGAGGGTTATGGGGAAAAAACACTTCCCACATTCTTCCGTTTTTAAAAAAAAATCCTCACTTTACCGTAGCCTTAATTATTTTAATAAAGTTTGAAACTTTAGAGGGAGCTAATTTTCAAAGGTCTATTTGTTTACATGATGATAGATGTGTCTGGATTCAGCAGGCATGGAAATTTGCAAACTGCATAACGCAGCCATTGTCAAGCATTTTCATTGGATGGCCATCTTATAGGAGAGGTTTGTGCTCATCTTGTCACCCAATTGTAATTGCATAATTGTGCCAACTGTAGCAATTGTTTACATGGAAGAATAATAGGGAAGTATTATATATTTTTAGCTTTAGATGCTTTTTGCAGTCAGAAACATGGATGAGTCAGCAGAATGTGACTGACTGTGGCCCCCAGTTTGGGCCCTTTGAGTGTATTGAATGTGTGCACTAAACTGAGTGTTCTAACTGCTGTTCTGCTCTTTACGTACATTCTGTAAATGTTGCAGTACAAACGGTCCAAAGCAAAATTGTGCAGTCTGAACTTTAAAAACTGTCTTTATCTAACTGTTCTCTCTACAGACTTCCTCTGGGATTTGAAACCTATGGGCAGGTGCTTTCCTTCTCTCATCATCTCCACTATCCATTCTGTTGACCAAACCCTCCCCTAGTTACACTTGTGCTACCCTACATCTCTTTGAACTGTTCCAGTGGTGTAAAAGCGCTATAAAGTTCCTTTAACTAGCCACATAGAGATTCCCCTAGCCAAGGGGAAAACGTGTTTAAGAGCCTGCTTTATACCACTGTGCAATGCCTCTTCACAGCCCTTAGGGTCAAGTGTGTGACCGGGAGAGAGAGGATGTGGCCAAAATGTTGCTGTGGTTAAATCCCTAGCTACTGGAATGGTGATTCTTTGAGTACTTGCACATGTCCATTCCACGCTAGGTGTGTGCGCACCTCATGCACAGTCACTGGAAATTTTTCCCTCTGTGGAACCTGCTGGGTTGACTCGAGCGCCCTTTGGTGCCTTGTGCTTATCGCACTGTAAAAGGGGTCGCCCGACCTTGTACCCTCTCAGTTCCTTCTTGCCAGTTGCTGGAACTGCTCCTCTTGCTTCGTTAGTGGTTCTCGTTTGTCACTCCATCCCTTCCTTTTTTTTTTCCTTCCCAATAGTTTTCTCAGTTTGAACTTTAGTTAGTAGTTGTAAATAGTTGGACTCTCACCACTTTAGCTGAGATTCCTCTGCTTCCTGAGCCGTGCATGCCCCGTTCTTCAGGCTTCAAGCCCTGCGCCTCCTGCCGCAAGACCATGCCTTTGAGGAATCCGCATTCCAGTTGTCTAAAGTGCTTGGGTGAGAAGAACTCCAGATCCACCTTCAAATCCCTGGGTCTCTATGTCCTGGCATCTTCAAGGAAACATTTCAGGCCCCAACAGCCCACGCATTTCTCTGCTCTGCTGCCCTGTCAGGACCTGCAGAAAGCAAAGTAGAGGCTTTAGGTGCAGGTAACTGCCCCCATCCACATCAGCATTGCTACCTGACCCTCCCAGATACTCGGGGGGCTCCAAACAGAACTTTTGATGGGGCGCCTGAGGACATTATACCAGTTCCCACATCAGATCCAGTCCCCTATTATTTCCAAACCATTTGTCCCACTTCAGCTCAGCATTGTCACGCATCACCACAAACTATTGGGTGCTGAGCATGGTGGAAGAGGGATATACCCTCCCAATTTTTTTACACCTTGTCCCCCCCACCCCAGTCCCTCTTCATGGACCCTTCTCACAAGCAGCTGTTAGTCCAGGAGATGCAAGCCCTCATCCGGGTAGGAGTTGTGGAGGCGGTTCCTCAGGACTTAAGAGGGAAGAGGTTTTATTCACATTATTTCCTAATCCCAAAGTGGTCTCCGACCCATTTTATAGCTGCACTGCTCAAGCTGAGGTTCCACAGGGTCTCCTTAGTCTCCATCATTCCCTCCCTGGATTCCAGAGGCTGGAGGAATGCCTCCCTCAATTTAAGAGATGTCTTTTTCCATATCCCAGTTTTCCGAGGCCACAGAACGTTTCTCAGGTTTGTTGTGAATCAGACCCTGTTTTCCCATTTGGCCTGTCAGCAGCCCCATGGGTCTTTATGAAATGCATGGCAGTATTGGCGGCCTTCCTGAGAAGGTGAGGAGTACAAGTTTACCCATACCTTGATGACTGGCTGATTGAAGGCTAGCCCCAAAGCATCCGAGACTAGGGATATTGAGTGCTGGTGCCTGATGAAGGGAACGCCTGAGCCCACCAGTCGAGGGTCCCTCCTCCAGTCAAGGACCAGAGTGGGCACTGTTAGCACTGTGTCCAAATGATGGTGATTTGGCAAGTACACAGAGGCCATATAATATTGAAGGGATGTGAGGTGCAGTCTCACATGTATGCGCCATCGTCTGAAAGAGGTCTTCTGGGAAGAAGGCCCTGGCCTGGATAGAATCGAGCACCTCTCCTATAAAACTCTATCCCCTCTACAGGGATGAAGGTTGACTTCTGACTGTTTATCAGCAAGCCCAGTGCTTGAAAGGTTGCCTGAATGAGGAGGATACTGGCCGTCACCTTGAAAATATCCATTGAAAAGCATTGTGGAAGAGAACTATAATGAGGTGTATCCTTGGGCTGGGATTTGGCAGCTGTAACACAACCTCAGCATAGGTTTCGTGGAATTAGTTAGGTTTCATCCTGTTTGTATCAGCCTTTTTTTCCTCCACTGACACTCAAGTTTCTGGCCTTCTATCTTCATCCAGCACAGAGTGTTCAAAAGCCAAGATCTGTGGGGGCAGTGGGGAGAGAGGGCCACTTGTTGGTGTAATGGGATGTATAAACCCCACATGGGCAGTGACAAGGTTAAAGGGAGCTGGAGAGCCCAATTAGCCCATTCTATGGCACCTGGAGGGAAACAAGTAATTGAGGATTAGATCCTGCTGGGGAGAACAAGACTGGGCGGTTCCTATAACAAGACTGCAGGACAAGTACAGAAAGATGGAGAGAGGAGACCTGTAGTAGGGAGCTTATACCCTGGGATTGAGCATGAAGGGAGACGGTAGCAAGGCTCAAGAGATTCCAGGCAGCTGCTCAAGAGGCTAGGAGCCACCCTGAGAAAGCAACTCAGTGACAAACTGGGGAAAGCTTCACACAGAGAGACAACTCCAGGGAGAGAGGGCTGGAGAGTGCTGCTCCATGACAGATGCCTGCAAACATGCAAAGGCAGGGAGTAGTGAGGGGTCATAAGGAACAGACCCTAGCTGCTTTTCACAAAGGCCCTGGGTTGGAACCCAGAGAAGAGGGTGGGCCTGGGTTCCCTACTATCACCCCTCTCTCGCCCTGGCAGGAGGGTGATGTATGCCTTAGGAGTAAAGGGGCAAGGACTACTAAGCCCAGCCAGGGCCAAAGGCCGGGTACATGGTCACTAAGACTTTGGGTTTTCGTTTGGCCTCTTTGTTACCCCACAAGGGATGAGGCTGTCAGCGTCCTGGTCGGAGGCTTGTATCACAAGAAGGAATGGTCTATGAGGGGCACACATAGCTGCTGACGGGGGGTCAGAGACACTTGAACTTGCCTTACCTGAGGCACCTCTCTTGGATTCGATGTTTGCAGAGATGATTAATGCAGTGCTGCCTGCCATCTTTTGTCCATGTCTGGGGTGTACCAAGTATCCCAGGGAGGTGAGGGGGCTAGCACAGGGCTTGCAGCGTCATCCATCCAAGTCTCAGTGATGCAGCCTATATCAAGTGCTTCATCACTGCTAAGGTCGCTCATTGTTTGGTGGCAGAGCTTGTTTTGATCAGCATCAGCTTTAGTTCATGTTCCTTTGTGCTGTCTGCTTCTGGCCCATGCCTCGGTAGTGCTCCGGTGTAGTGTACAGACATTAGGCATCTGGAATCTGGCTTCTTATGTCTGCTTTTCTGTTTCCATGAACAGTTCCTCCCTGTGGCAGGTGACGCAGTGGATTGTGCCCTGGGAAGGTCTGAGTGGAGGAGTCTGGGTTGCCACATGCCATGGGAAGGGTGGGTATCTTTTGGAACTGTAACCTGGCTGAGCCCAGGGAATGGGTGCAGCTGGAGCAGGGTATTCCTGGAGTAGTGGTGGGTGGCCTGGTAGCATGGAACAGCAGTGAAAATAGTAATAAGAGGAAGAGCAAATGGCATCACACACCCATTTCCTCAAAATACACTGGCTGTGTTATGGCGCCCCTGGGGCTCTTACCTGCCTTGGGCGAGAGGAAGGGAGATAGCTGAGTCCCAGCTGTCAAGTGGGCTCCTGAGCAGCCTGTAGGGGCCAAGGATGGGGCTCCAGGCTCCTCCCCCATAAGACAGCAGCATTCTGTGGCAGCCTCCTTCCAGGTGATGGTTTCTGGGTTGGGGAAAGAGTCACAGCATCATTTTCACCTTTTTAGAAAATTTCTCTCATTTCCGTTTCCAAACTTTCAAAAGTGAATGGCGGTCCCTGCTCAGCAATGTCTGGTGGTTTGGCAGCCAACTGCAGCTAGTCCCTATTGATAATGAATATTCAATAATTTGCCACTAATCAATAACCAATTAATTGTTAGTTAAAGCTTGCATCAATTATTGGTTGTGATTATATGCTTAGTGAGAGGGGTACTTTAGAGTCCGGATTAATTTAATAAAAAACCTCAGCTACATTAGCTTTGATTAGATTTATTGATTTAACACATGACACATACACAGAGGAATACGGTTAAAACAGCTGCAGAAGACCTTTCTCTGTAGCCTACTGAGAGCCAGCGTCCAGTCTGCGAATTATAGGGACAATTATACCCCTATCATTTATTTTTTTTATCATTCCAGTCCTTATGTAGGTTGTTTTCTAAGTTCCCCTTCCCTTATAAGTTATAACTTTCTAGCTGCCTGAACAGCTTACAGTTAGTGTGACAAAGTGGGAATTTTTTGTAATTTTTTTATGACCCTTATGTGTGCCTCCATTTCCCCTATATTGTGTGCTGCTAGCAGGTGTGGGGGGAAGGCTTATGTTTGCTCTCAGGTCTGGCAAAGAGATATAGGTGGCTGTATGGGTGTATGTCACTTAGCTGCCTGAACAGACAGGATAGGTCATTAAAAGGACAGGCTGAAGCTGACACACATCAGTGGAAAGACCACGCACCAGAACACTGACATGCTCCGCCAAAGACCCAGAGGAAGGAGGATTTCCCTGCCCCTCAGCAGGGAAGGTGAGCAGAGGCCTCAGCTCCAGAACAAAGGACAGTGAGCTGGGGAAATAAAGAGCTGGCTTCTGAACTGATTTAAGGAAGCAAGTCGGAGAGAACCTGAAAATGGAGTTCACCACAGTTTGGCTGGTGAATTGCTCTGGGCTGACCAGAATGGACTATGCTTTAACCTTTATTTTTTCTATACTAACCTAAGGGGCTTCCACTGGCTACGTTCCAGTTGACTAATAAACCCCTACTGTTTTCAAATCACTGCTTGAGTGTCACTGCAAATACTGGGTGAGCCGCAATCGTTCCTAAAGCGCGTACCAGTCTCTAACCGGAGTCTCTCAGTTGGACTCACTGAGCAGAACACACAGCATGAAGCAGGAGTGCTGACACCCCAGAGGGTCAGTTTGAGTGCCAGTGAGGCTGGGTGGCCTACCCTGAAGTAAGAGTGAGACCCCCTTGGGGGCCTGCCATATCGAAGGGGCTCCTCTAAGAGACTGTTCTGAAGCTGGGAGCATAGCATCGATCTTGTGGATTTGAGACAATCATAACTTAGTCTTTCTTTGAGGGGTAATGTTATTCATTGTACCTCTTGGACACATTTTGCAGTTATTAAAATACCTGTAGCAACAAGTTCAAAACAAGTTAAAATTTAGCTGCTTGATAGACTCCCACTCCTTAAAGTTAGCTTAACTGCAAGGCATTATGGGAGTCTTGCTCCCAGGCAAACTTTCTTGTTCTGTCTTAAGTTGGCTGGAGCAGGTCTCCACTGCTGCTGTCCAACTCCATGATTTCCACGACTTGAGCATTGCTAGGAATTGGGCTTGAGCTCATCTCTGTTAGCAGTACAAAATGAAACCGCGACACCCAAAGGGAACTAAACCGGACGTGCAATAGCAAGTCTGTATTGCTCCAGCACAGCACCTTTCATGTGAGCATCTCAAAAGAGGTCCCAACCTCCAGCTTCACCACACCACTGAGAGCCAGGTAGAAAGTCACAGGAAAGTGCTAAATTAGTTGTTTCATTTGTATGAATAAGAACATAGCTGGGAGATTTAGCTACATCCCTCAATAGTCACAAATCTGCAACCGGAGACAGTAGGGGGAGAAAAGCACATTCCCCATTCAAAGCCTAAAGCCTGCATTCAGCAAATGCAGCAAGGAGCTAAGAGCTCTGATATGAAAGTCATCCTCTCCAGCCTGCTGGTGGAAACGCAGCATTTTTGAATGGCAGTGCCATTCAGGGGAAAGTGATTACAGTTTTGACTGCAGAACGGAAAGTTGAAAGCCGCCTGTTTACTATTCTGGCTTCAGCAAACGTGACTTTGAACTAGAGCAGACGGGAGTTACAACTGACTTGTCAGAGCCTGTTTTACACGCTGGGCCAGGGCTTGACTTTGCTTCCATTTAAGGAACTCAAGTCGGCTCCCCGATTAGATAGCTTTGGCAGATCTACAATATGCTGTTCTCCATTTTGTGGCTTTGACTATCCTGTTGTGCCTTGAAATCTAGTCCCAGATCCTACAGCAGGGAAGGTATTGGTACCCTGGACACGTCAGAAGAGCCTTGATTAAACACATCAGCAATGGGTCATTACTTGTAGGTGAATCTAAGCATGAGTTATATTTAAAAATGAGCAGCAAAACCAGCAGAGCTAGAGGGCATTGCTTCTGTTTCCATGGGAATGAGGAAAATAAACCTGGCAGGGGCGTGCCCTTCTGTGCTGCACATTTCCTACAGCAACCTCTCCCCATGCTGAGATTTCTCTCTGACTATTCTCTACCACTGTACACCATTATTTAGCTCCTCACTACTCCTATGGTGGAGGTGCCGGGGAACAATTCATTTTACATTGGTTCCTTCTATCAATAATCACTTCAGCGATACAGCACTGCTCCGTCATGCATTATTCTTGTCTATTAGTTATATTGCAACTAGCAAACAGCTATGCTGGTCAGGATCAGTGCCCATTGTGCTGGATGTTGAACAGACAAGGCCCTGATCCTGCAAAGATTTAAACACATGCTTAACTTTATGCACTGTGAGAGGTTCCATCAGCCTCCCTTTGCAGGATTGGGCTCACAGAAGTAGATACAGGCCCTGCACCAAAAACCTGACTGACTAAGATCTACAGGCAGTGAGAGAGTGAGATAATAAAGTAGGTACAGTTCTAAAATACAATTTGTTTTAAAATGTTGTAGTTAATAAATTATCACCCAAATATCAGCTTTCCTCAATACCCCCTCAGCCCAGCCACTAAACGCTGGCTCCTTTCTGGTAGGCGTCAAAGCAGGAGTGGGTATTGAGAAGGGATTGAAGGAGGACAGGGTCATGGCCACTCTTAACTCTGTAAGGAGTAGCATGGGAGGAAGCAAAAAGCCATCTGAGAGAGGCAGAGCAGAGGGAACCAAAGGACATGGGATAAAAATGAGTGTGGATATAAAGGTTGGAAAGATGGGTGGTCCAGTGGTTAACCTAGGATGTGGGAGACTGGGATCTGCCATAGACTCCCCGTATGACTATGGCCAAGTCATTTAATTGCTATATGCCTCTATTTCCCATCTGTAAAATGGGGATAATGCCTACCTCACAAGGCTGTTGTGTAGTTAAGTACATAAAAGAGTATGAAGTGCTCAGATACTAAGGTGATAGGAGTGAGATAAGTATGATAGATAACGAGGCAGAGTCATGAAGGATCTTTATAGGTTAAGCTCTCTAAGTTCTTCATGAACATTTAGTTAAGCACCCTCAAACTCAGTGAAATAGGCATTTGTCACCCCGGTTTACATATGGGGAAACTGAGTCACACTGACGGGACTTACCAAAGTCACATGAGTAAATGGCTGAGTAAAGTAGACAGCCTAGTAGTCCTGACTCCTTGTTCTAACCACTGGACCACATTGCCACCTTTCACAATTTTCTTTTCTTTTTATACCAAATTTTATAAATGGTTTCAGAAACATCAGAACTTATCCTAGAACACAACAATGAGCTTGCCTGCCACACTGTTATAAACGATATGGGTATTTGCCTTTTTTCCCCTCTGACACAAAGTGGAGGACAATTTGTTGCCTCATGCTGTATGACAATTTTTTTCCCCCTTGATGTTGCAACTTGCCACTCCTACAATAAGATGCCACAGGCTGTTATGATATAAGATGTGATAACATTGCATAAGACCTGGAGTAAATCTACAGAGCTCTGTATTTGAACGTCCTGGGCATGGACCAGCCACACAGACACGTGGAAAGGCCCAGGAATGTCACAATCATTGACAACACTCTGAGGTTGGTGCTGAAGGGATGGAAAGTTACTTCCCAATATTCAGAGCTGTTCTCCACTTATTGGATTGGAGGCCTCCTGAGGTATTTTTTGTCTCTGGAGAGAGAGACTCCTGAAATACTTCCTGTTTCTGAAGGGAAGTGGGGAACCGGAGCTCTCTTGAGGCTTGTATTTTTATTTTAATCATGAGAGAAGAAAACTAAAGCAGGGTGGGGGGGACGACTCCAAATCATCTGTGACAAAAATACTGAATGACTGGCCCAGTGCAGACTGTGTGAGACAGGCTAGGGTGAAGGATTTTGCATGTCTGACAACAGAATTAGAAATGTTAGAGCATCTCAGCAATTTTTTATGTAGTGTTTCTCTGGGGCTGAGGTTGTAGAGTGGAAAATAGGTGACCCCCATCACTCCACACCAAGTTCTGGGAGTATATCACCACCAGCGAGGGTGGGCTGGAGGAATGAGTGCAGGCTTAGAACTCAGCAGGCACTTAGCTCTTATCCTGGCTTGGGCCTGACTTGTTATATGGCTTTGGACAAGTCACTTTGTATTAGTCTCTGCTTCCCTATCTGTAGAATAGGGGTAGTGATACTTGCTTTGTGAGGATTAATTTAGTTAATGTCCATATGGCACAGCTAAATGCTGTTATTACTAAACTCGACAGAGTTTAAGGAAAGAATATTTCTTTCCAGGATCTGCTGGAGTTTGAGGATTAGAGTGACTATCTTCTCCATGCTCTGCAAATTTACATAAGAACAGCCAGACTGGGTCATACCAACAGTCAATCTAGCCCAGTATCCTGTCTTCCGACAGTGGCATATGCCAAATGCCAAATGCTTCAGAGGTTTAGCGACACCCAGAGTGTGGGGTTACATCCCTGACCATTTTGACTAATAGCTAATCCCTGACCATTTTGACTATCTAATGGATAGACCTATCCTCTGTAAACTTAGCTAATTCTTATCATTTTATTTTTAACCCAGTTATACTTTTGGCCTTCACAACATCCCCTGGAAATGAATTGAATCATAGAATCATAGAATATCAGGGTTGGAAGGGACCCCAGAAGGTCATCTAGTCCAACCCCCTGCTCGAAGCAGGACCAATTCCCAGTTAAATCATCCCAGCCAGGGCTTTGTCAAGCCTGACCTTAAAAACCTCTAAGGAAGGAGATTCTACCACCTCCCTAGGTAACGCATTCCAGTGTTTCACCACCCTCTTAGTGAAAAAGTTTTTCCTAATATCCAATCTAAACCTCCCCCACTGCAACTTGAGACCATTACTCCTCGTTCTGTCATCTGCTACAATTGAGAACAGTCTAGAGCCATCCTCTTTGGAACCCCCTTTTAGGTAGTTGAAAGCAGCTATCAAATCCCCCCTCATTCTTCTCTTCTGCAGGCTAAACAATCCCAGCTCCCTCAGCCTCTCCTCATAACTCATGTGTTCCAGTCCCCTAATCATTTTTGTTGCCCTTCGCTGGACTCTCTCCAATTTATCCACATCCTTCTTGAAGTGTGGGGCCCAAAACTGGACACAGTACTCCAGATGAGGCCTCACCAATGTCGAATAGAGGGGAACGATCACGTCCCTCGATCTGCTCGCTATGCCCCTACTTATACATCCCAAAATGCCATTGGCCTTCTTGGCAACAAGGGCACACTGCTGACTCATATCCAGCTTCTCGTCCACTGTCACCCCTAGGTCCTTTTCCACAGAACTGCTGCCTAGCCATTTGGTCCCTAGTCTGTAGCTGTGCATTGGGTTCTTCCGTCCTAAGTGCAGGACCCTGCACTTATCCTTATTGAACCTCATCAGATTTCTTTTGGCCCAATCCTCCAATTTGTCTAGGTCTTTCTGTATCCTATCCCTCCCCTCCAGCGTATCTACCACTCCTCCCAGTTTAGTATCATCCGCAAATTTGCTGAGAGTGCAATCCACACCATCCTCCAGATCATTTATGAAGATATTGAACAAAACCGGCCCCAGGACCGACCCTTGGGGTACTCCACTTGATACCGGCTGCCAACTAGATATGGAGCCATTGATCACTACCCGTTGAGCCCGACAATCTAGCCAGCTTTCTACCCACCTTGTAGTGCATTCATCCAGCCCATACTTCCTTAACTTGCTGACAAGAATACTGTGCAATACAATTGCACAGGTTGACTGTGTGTTATTGTGAAGAATTACTTCCTTATATTTGTTTTAAACATGCTTCCTATTAATTTAGACTCATAGACTTTAAGATCAGAAGGGACCATCATGATGATCTAGTCTGCTCACCTGCAGATTGCAGGCCACAGAACTTCATCCACTGACTCCTGTAATAGACACACAACCTCTGGCTGAGTTACTGAAGACCTCAAATCATGATTTAAAAACTTCAAGTTACAGAGAATCCACCATTTACACTGGTTTAAACCTGCAAGTGACCTGTGCTCCACACTACAGAGAAAGGTGAAAAACCCCAGGGTCTCAGCCAATCTGACCCAGGGCAAAATTCCTTCCTGACCTCAAATGTGGCGATCAGTTAGGCCCTGAGCATGTGGGCAAGACCCACCAGCTACATACCTGGGAAAGAATTTGCTATAATAACTCAGAGCCCTCCCATCTCTGGCCATTGGATATATTGTTGCAGATCAGCTACATGCCATTATATGCAGTCTTGTCTTACCCACCCCTCCATAAACTTATCAAGCTCAGTCTTGAAGCCAGTTAGGTTTTTTGCCCTCATCACTCCCCTTGGAAGACTGTTCCAGAACTTCACTCCTCTGAAGGTTATAAACCATCATCTAATTTCAAGCCTAAACTTGTTGATGGCCAGTTTATATCCATTTGTTCTTGTGTCTACATTGGCGCTAACTTAAATAACTCCTCCCTGGTATTTATCTCTGAGGTATTTATAGAAAGCAATCCTATCCCCTCTCACCCTTCTTTTGGTTAGGCTAAACAAGCCATGCTCTTTGAGTCTCCTCTCATAAAGTCGTTTTTTCCATTCCTCGGATCATCCTAGTAACCCTTCTCTGCACCTGTTCCAGTTTGAATTCAGCTTTCTTAAATATGGGAGATCAGAACAGCGCACAGTATTTCAGATGAGGTCTAACCAGTGCCTTGAATAATGGCACTAACACTTCCCTATCTCTACTGGAAATACCTCGCCTGATGCATCGTTGGTCTGCATTAACCTTTTTCGTGGCTGTATCACATTGGCGGCTCATAATCATCATGTGATTAACCAGTACAACCAGTTCTTTCTCTTCCACAGTCACTTCCAACTGATAAGTTTATAGCAAAAATGCTTTTTGTTAGTCCCTAAGCCCTGGTCTACACTGCGGGGGGAGTCGATGTAAGGTACACAACTTCAGCTACGAGAATAGAGTAGCTGAAGTCGACGTACCTAGATCGACTTACCACGGCATCTTCACGCCGGTGAGTCGACTGCTGCCGCTCCCCTGTCAACTCTGCTTGCACCTCTCGCGGCGCTGGAGTTCCAGAGTTGATGGGAGAGCTCTCGGGGATCGATTTATCACATCTAGACTAGACCCGATAAATCAACCCCCGATATATCGATCGCTACCCTCCAACCCAGTGAGTAGTGTAGACCTACCCTTAGTGCATGACCTGCCACTTTGAACTATTAAATTTCATCCCATTTCTATTACTCCAGTTTTCAAGGTGACCCCTGGTTCTTGTGTTATTGTGAAGGGGTAAGTAACACTTCCTTATTCACTTTCTCCACACCAGTCATGGTTTTATAGACCTCTCTCTATCTCCCCTCAGTCGTCTCTTTTCCAATCTGAATAGTCCCAGTCTCTTTTCTCTCTCCTCATGGGAGCTGTTCAATATCTTTAGGGTGACCAGATGTCCCAATTTTATAGGGACAGTCCTGATATTTGGGGCTTTTTCTTATATAGATGCCTATTACCTCCCACCCCCATCCTGATTTTTCACACTTGCTATCTGGTCATCCTAGATACCTCTAATCATTTTTGTTGCCCTTCTCTGTACTTTTTTCTGATTTTATATATAATATATATAAAAGCGGGGGCAACCAGACCTGCACACAATATTCAAGGTATGGATGGATATACCATGGCTTTATATAGTAGCATTATGATATTTTCTGTGTTATTATCTATCCCTTCCCTAATGATTCCTAACTTTCTGTTCACTTTTTTGACCTCGAGTGCACATTGAGCAGATGTTTTCAGAGAACTATCCATGATGACGCCAAGATCTCTTCCTTGAGTGCTAACAGCTAATTTAGACCCCATCATTTTGTATGTATTTGCAATCTGTCTGGCAGACTGACTCAACCTCGGACCCCTTTTTCTGCCTTGACAAGGAAGAAGGAATTCAGTCAAGTTTGGGCCACGTTTAAAGTACAATTTAATTAAATGTTTTACCTGAAGTGTGAATGCCCTAGTAGAAAAGGAATCTGTGGAAAACACATCATTTCACTGAAGTACCCTGGTGTGTCTGCCTGGCTTTATTACAGCATTTCACCTAAGGTTACTATTATTAAAGCAACCCATTTTGGAATATATACTAAAAGGCTGTTTTGAAAGTGCTGTGACTCTAATAAAGACAATATCCCCTATTCCCTTGACAGAAATTGAAACTTTGCATTTAGCAGTGATGCTCTGAGTTAGTTTCCCAGACCTGAAGAGCTCTGTGTAAGCTCAAAAGCTTGTCTCTCTTACCAACAGAAGTTGGGCCAATAAAAGATATTACCTCACCTACCTTGTCTTTCTAAAGTCTGGTCAGCTAGGGCCATCTGAGTTCAATTAAGGGCTGCCTGTGACCTTTATGATCATCTAGTCTGAAAAACCCCTCTTCTTGTGTGAGAGAGGGGAGGAGAGATGAGCTACAGCAGGGTGAAAAGGCTGCTCCTAAGTAGAAGGCTGCTCTCCTCCCTGTAAAGGAAGCAACTGAGCTAAGGGACTGTTTAGGGAAGGACTGGCACCCAGAAGCCAGCATAACAAGGCAACACCCCAGAGAGGGAGCAGGAGAGGAAGTTGGAATTTGCGTTAGGAACTTGGTCCTTAGTGTTTGGCTGAAGAGTGCTCCATGGGCCTACTCTGAGGCCCACCTTGTAAATACTGAAAAATAAAACCCAAGTGAGGCATTAAAGCTCTGCGGAGTGGGACTGATTTACTCCAGGCACCCCACCCCCTTCCTGAGGGGGGGACCCTGAGCCCAGAGAGGTGAGGAAGGTGTCTTGCATAACCACATACCTCCATGGCAAGCTGGCTGCTGCCACCCATGACTACCTCTACAGATGGAGTAAAGGGTCTTTTATCTCAGCGGGGTAGAAAGACAAGAAAGAACATGTTATGAATTAGCACACTGAGAAGTCTATGCTAAGATCAAAGATTAGTGGTTTACTTATTACTGCCCCCTCCCCCAAGCTTAGCATTAACTCGTGCTAAATGACCCACATGGGGAAATCAGAAGCAACAATTAATAAAGGTTTAATGGTGGAGGTTTTGTGTTTGAGAGTGGCAGACTCTAACAGCGCTAGGAAACTATAAAGCCCTCCCTCCAGTTAACCAGTGGGAGCTGTGTGCGTGCACATTTTACCACATGGAATGAGCTGCTGTATCTTGCCTAGTAGAATTACATTCCTTTCTAGGCTATAATTATCTCCACACTAATCCAGTCTTGAGTACTTTTTCTAACGTATTCCATTGTTTGCATCTTCTTGACATCTGTCTTATAAAACCACTTAAAGATCATTTTCCTAGTCAGGGTTGGCTTTTAACTAAAAGGTGAATATAATTGTGCTGAAAAGGTTGGATTTTAAACAAGCCACATAATACACTGTGAGTCTGTACTGGTGGTTGTTTTTGGTGTAAATTTCGCTCTGGTACTAGGTTGTCTAGTAGCTAAACACAAGCACAACAACAAAAAGTGAAATTGAAATGATCACGGTACAGCAGGAAAACACACACACAAGTATGCACTGAGAATAACAACTGAAAAAAGAGAGAATCAGTAGCTTGAAATAAGTTTTTGTTCTTTTAATGTTGACTTATAAAAAAATCTTTGGTAACTTTCTATATAAAATCCATTAAAACTTTTCCTGGGAAGGAATAGAAACCACCCCTTGTGTTACCTGTTTGTGGGGAAATAACATCCTGATGTCAATCAATCCAAGCCATTCCAGAGGGACATGACTACAGCACAACCAACTTATCTTCCAAACTCCTGTAACACGGATGGCTTAAAAGGGATCTAGAGTCTTTCCTCCCCATGTCACTGGTCCAAATTCAGCCCGGACTTGTAGTGACTGAGAGCTATTGCTGGCTGAAGGCTGTTCAGGGGCTTCTGTGAAATGAGTTGGTGAATGCAGTGCAGTTCCTAGAGGTAGGAGTCTATGTCACTAACCTGTCACCAGAATGACCTCCATAACTGGCACCCTGAGAGAGACTAAGACCCAGGACCCCAACTTACCTTCTTGGCCTCTCGAGGTTTTTTGGTGATCGTTGCAATGCTGATGTGACATACAGTTAGTCCAGATGAGTCCTGGCAGATTGATGGGGCAAGGTGCAAAAAGCGGTGCTACTGCTCCAAGCTGCTGTGCCCACTCTTGGCTAAACAAGGACTTCTGCCTCAACAAATGTAAATCCAGCACTAACCCTATTCAGGGCCACAAGGCCTGGCTCAGTTGGGCGCTGTACGTTCTAGGAGGGCTGCTCCATTTGAGCGTTCTCTCTTCCATGCACTTGAGTTGAGTAGCCTTTTCCCCTAGTCACCAGTATGTCCAGACAACAGTATCTTTCTGTCCCATCCCCCATCACACTATTCCTCTGGCATGTGTTAAATATGTTTGTTTTAAGGAGGCATCACAGAGATCCCCTCTCTAATTGTTAATGTCTCGAGGAGGCACAGAGGGGTTTGGACTGGATGGATCTTGGAGGTACTTGTAGCCTTCTGTAGGAATTGTTTTTTCTTTTTATAAAGCAGTGGCGTGATCCTCTTCTGCGGAGCGGAAGCAGTTTGAAAAGGCCATGTCTCATCCTGAGGGCAGGTGCAGAGAATAAAGATTTCTGATACAGGAAAGAACGCTTTGTTTTTGAATAACCGTGTTAGTCTGTATTCGCAAAAAGAAAAGGAGTACTTGTGGCACCTTAGAGACTGTGCCACAAGTACTCCTTTTCTTTTTGTTTTTGAATGGTTGATATAGTGGGTGGTTGATGAGAAATGCACTTGACCAAAGGGAAGGTCACAAGCAGAAACCATTTATCCCTTACATTTTTTATTCTGAATAACATAAGTAGGTGGTGGTTGATTTAACACACACAAAGTACAAAGCATTGCTTACAAACCAGCGGTGGCAGAGCCATGTATACAAGACGAGAGGAGTGTCATACTGCACTCTGTTATACCTGGATGTAATTCTCCATAGGATCACGATGCTGGGACTGGGCAACAGTGGATGGATCACTTGATCATTGCCCTGTTCTGTTTGTTCCCTTTGACGCAGCTGGTACTGGCCACAGTAGGCTAGATGGACCATTGGTCTGACCAAGTATGGCCATTCTTGTGTTCTTATCATCCACTCCAGGCATTTGTATCTACAACTCATGGATGATATTGGGTGGTAGCTTTACCACACCCAGCTGAAGACCACTTTTTAGCAGCCAGCTATCACCTTAGCTTTCCACCGTATCTTGGGTATCATGTTCTTCTGTATGACATGGGACCCGAAGATAGACAGCCCGTATTGGCTTTTCTTCCCAAATCAAACCAGTATCTTAGATGTCTGTATACTAATGTGAGAAGTATGGGGAATAAGCAAGAAGAACTTGACATGCTAGTTAATAAGCACAACTACGGTATAGTTGGCATCACAGCCTGGGATAATACGCATGACTGGAATATTCCTATAGAAGGGTACAGCACATTGGAAAGTTGGTGCCTGTCCAAGAAGCTGCATGTTAACTTCTGAAGAGCCATATGTGGCTCTGGAGCCACAGGTTGGCCACTCCTGATTTAGATAATGGCATAGAGAGTTTGCTTATAAAGTTTTCAGATGATTCCAAGATGGGAGGGGTTGCAAGTGCTTTCGAGGATAGGATTAAAATTCAAAATGATCTGGACTGGAGAAATGGTCTGAAGTACATTGGATGAAATTCAATAAGGACAAATGCAAAGTACTCCACATAGGAAGGAACAATCAGTTGCACACGTACAAAATAGGAAATGACTGCCTAGGAAGGAGTACTGCGGAAAGGGATCGGGGAGTCATAGTAAATCACAAGCTAAATATGAGTCAACAGTGTAACCCTGTTGCAAAAAAAGCAAACAACATTCTGGGATGTAATAGCAGGAGTGTTGTAAGCAAGACATGAGAAGTAATTCTTCTGCTGTACTCTGCGCTGATACAGCCTCAGGTGAAATATTATGTTCAGTTCTGGACACCACATTTCAGGAAAGATGTGGACAAATTGGAGAAAGTCCAGAGAAGAGCAACAAAAATGATTAAAAGTCTAGAAAACATGACCTATGAGGGAAGATTATAAAAATTGGGTTTGTTTAGTCTGGACAAGAGAAGACTGAAAGGGGACATAACAGTTCTCAAGTACATAGAAGGTTGTTACAAAGGAGGAGGGATGTAACTTGTTGTTGTTAACCTCTGAAGATAGGACAAGAAGCAATGGGCTTAAATTGCAGCAAGGGTGGTTTAGGTTAGACATGAGGAAAAACTTCCTGTCAGGGTGGTTAAGCACTGGAATAAATTGCTTTGGGGGTTGCGTGGCACCTCTGTCACTGGAGATTTTTAAGAGCAGGTTAGACAAGCACCTGTCAGAGATGGTCTATATCAGGGTTGGGCAAACTACAGCCAGATTCAGCCCTTCAGATGTTTTAATTTGGTCCTCAAGCTCCCGCCAGGGAGTGGGGTCTGGGACTTGCCCCGCTCCAGTGCTCCAGCTGGGGACTTGCCCCGCTTCATGCGTGTCATGGCTCCACACAGCTCCCAGAAGCAGCAGCGTGTCTCCCCACCAGCTCCTACGCATTGGGGCAGCCAGGGGGCTCCGCACTCTGCCCCGACCCCAAGCGTCACCCCTGCATCTCCTATGGAAACCATGGCCAATGGGAGATGCAGGGACAGCGCCTGCAGACAGGGCAGCATGCCGAGCTACCTCACTGCGCCTCTGCATAGGATTTGAAGGGGGGACATGCCGCTACTTATGGGAGCTGCTTAAGGTAAATGCCACCTGGAGTCTGCACCCCTGACTCCTCCTGTGCCCCAACCTCTGCCCCAGCCCTGATCCCCCTCCCATCTTCCGAGCCAATTGGTCTCAGCCTGGAGCACCCTCCTGCACCCCCAACCCTTCATCTCTAGCCCTACCCCAGAGTCCGCACCACCAGCCGGAGCCCTCACCCCCCCCCGACACCCCGACTCCCAATTTTGTGAGCATTCATGGCCCGCCATACAATTTCCATACCCAGATGTGGCCCTTAGGCCAAAAAGTTTGCACACCCCTGGTCTAGATAATACTTAGGCCTGCCATGAGCACAGGGGACTAGACTAGAAAACCTCTCAAGGTTCCTTCCTGTCCCATGATTCTATGATGATGTAGTAGTTCTGGGGATACGTTGTTGAAGCCACAAGTTTTCCCCGTTTTAATTTATTTCAGTGCCTTTTCTATTTCTTCACTAAAGTGTGGTTGGAAGTTTTCATCTTGGTCAAAAGTGGAGATTTCTTTTATTGACTCCAGTCTTTTTTGATTGACACCTCAAAAATTGTATCTTTTTCTGCTTTAGCAATGTTGATCAGGTATGTGGTGACACTGTTTGGAGAGACCTTCTGTTGACGTGTATCTGGTGGGTTCTGTGGTGCCCCAAACTTCCTGACTATCCATGCTTTCCTGATAGAACTTGATATGTCCGTTTCTGAGATTGCTTTTTCCCAGCATGCTCTGTGGGCTAAATTCAGGCTCTCTAGAAGATGACTGGCTATTTCTGGGTTAATGAATATTTTGAACAGCTAAAGGAAGTTTTCACATTCTTTGCCCAGACATGGTATACAGATCTTTGGCAGCCACATTGGATGAACTTGGAGATGATCTTAAAGATTGCTTTGGTAAACCTTGAACATGCTTAAACTACTGAGATTTTATGCAGAATGTGTACTAGTCAATGAGCTTAGTGTAATTGTCCCAGTCTTCTTTCTGTAGTTCCAACTTAGTATCTAGGAGTAAAGTGGTTTAGTCTGTACCCTGATTGCTGACCAAAGCCTTCAATTATTTCTTGTAACACTAACCGCATTTTATTTATATCTTGTATAAAAAGCATAAGGCCATCAGCATATAATGAAAGTTTTTCTATTCCCAATATTCTTATTCCCTGAACTTCTTCACCTCAATCTTTTGTTCTAATAGTTCCATAATTAAATCAAATAATAAGGGTGATAAGGGACACCGTTGGCTTGTTCCTCTGCATAATGGTATTGGCTCAGTCTTTGTGACATCATTTCCCCAAATACCTAATGTGACCCTGGCAGGACAGGTGCCAGCTCATGCCAAGGCCCCTTGGCCACAACTGAACACTGACAAATGCACCGCTGGAAAGCAGCCTGGCTCCCCTGTGTGTTAGTACTGTTAAAATAGGTATTAGATTTATGAAAAAGTGTTTCGACTTTATGAAATGCTTGTAAACTGCTGCATGCGTTAATCTCACATATCAGATCTATATCCCATGTTATAAGGTAGCACTTTAGTGTTTGCTCTATAACTGTAAAACCACTTGTCAGGAAAGAAGTGTTGCCAAGTGTGAAATACTAGTTTATCACAAGAGGTGTTATCTCCTGCCCAACAAAAGAAGGCCCTGAGGCACCAGACAAGCCATTGTGGAACATCAGAAGACAGAAGACTTTGTTGATTGCTCCTCTCACATCCATGAAGAGGAGATGTGCATGGGGCCTCATCCCGACAGCTTGAACTCTGGTGGAAGGGAATAAAAATCCCAGACAGGAAGACATTGTATGTTTATGCTGCTTGGACTCTGCGGGGCAAGGATTACTAAGCATAAGCAAAAGATCCCAAGTGCTTGGCCTGGATTACCCCTGAAAGACAAATAGATCTTGATTATTATAGAAGTTGCTATTACCTTTTGAAACCTAAGACTGTAACTCATTTGTGTGTATTTTTATCTGCTTTAACCTTGTAAATAACTTTAATTTCTTTTTCTAGTTTATATATCTTTAGTTCATTTATTATAGGATTCACTTCAAGCATTATCTTTGGTGTGGGATCTAAGGTGCAATTGACCTGGGGTAAGTGACTGGTCCTTTGGGAATGGGAGTAACCTGAATATTATAGTGATTTGTTGGGGGGGAAGGGACCATCTATCACAAAGGCAGGCTAACCTGTTTGGCAAGATAGACTGGAGTGCCCAAAGGGACTGTCTGTGACTCCATGTCAAGGCTGTTATAGTGCTTGAGGAGTTCACATTTGATCCTTGGTTGGTGAAATCAAAGTATAGAACTCATAATCAATTTGGGGTGTGTGCCCTGCTACTTAACAGTCTGCCCTGAGGTTGGTACTCTTGCTCCTGAACCACTCCAGACAGTTTGTCACCCTAGGATTTCTATAGGTTATTTTAATCCACTTCTGAAAGTGTTCCCAAAAACTGTATTTCTCCATCTTTCTAAACAAAAATGGTCATTCTACCAAACCTCTTCTGCATCCATAGTTAGAATGCAGATGTCTTCATTAGTGCTCTTAGAATGCTTTACCACATGCAGGAGTTTTCTTGTGTTATTTAAGTGGTTTCTTCCTTTTTATAAAAATCAATCTGTTTTTGATGCACTACTTTAGGCATTCTTGTGTCTAATCTGGATGTTAGTATTTTTGTTAAAATCTTGCTATCTGTATTAAACAAATGGGCCGATAAGATGCTGGATCTGATAAATCCTTATTTGGTTTAGTTATCAAAACTACATCTGCCTGATGGAAGGTATTTAGTAAGCACTTTGTTGTCAAAGAAGACTGAAATATCTCAGCTCACAATGGAGTTACCTATATTTTAAACATGGAAGCTGCGGAGCCAGTGCTCGGGGCTCGGTATGGGCAGTGCGCAGAGCCACCTAGCCGCGCTTCTGACTAGGAGCAGCCAGGGATGGGTCACCACTTATGGGGAGCCACCCAAGGTGAGTGCCCTCCAGATTGGGCACCCTGAAATCCCTTCTGCACCCCAACCCCCTGCCCCGAGCCTTCTCCTGCACCCAAACTCCCTCCCAGAGCCCACGCCCCGCACACCCTCCCACACTCAAACTTCCTCCCTCTTAGTTAACTGGAATTTTTCACTTTTTCACCCCCCCATTCCTGCAACATGCTGGATAAAAAGCTTTTACTGTACTACCCTTTCATTCTGTGTCAGTCTGGGCATTTTAAGAACTTGCAAAATACTAGCTCCTAATTCTTCCATGTTAACACATTTGCTAGTATATATCTCTTGGAAATATTCTTCTAGTATTTTGTTAATCCCTTTGTTTTTGGAGTATTCCATTTTTTGTCCTTAAGGTATGGTATGGCTGTTCTGGGTCTTCTGTTGGAAATCAGTCTGGTTAGTAATCCATGTTCCATTTCAGAGTAACAGCCGTGTTAGTCTGTATTCGCAAAAAGAAAAGGAGTACTTGTGGTACCTTAGAGACTAACCAATTTATATGAGCATGAGCTTATGAAGTGAGCTGTAGCTCACGAAAGCTCATGCTCAAATAAATTGGTTAGTCTCTAAGGTGCCACAAGTACTCCTTTTCTTTTTATGTTCCATTTGATGCCATAAAATAGTTTCTGCGTGACTGACCAACGAGGCAATCATGAGTTCCTTTCCTTGTCATGGTACCTTTTTAGGTATCATTTTTGCTTTAGCTTCTTAGCAGTCCTCAGTAATTTTTCTTGACCTGCCTGGGCTTTTCAAACTGTCAGCCACAGTTTCTTCTCACTTGTTTTAACACTTTCCCTGATTTGACACCTTGTTCTACTGTTATCACCCTACAAAGAGACTTTGAAACTCTATATTATCAGTTCAAGAGACTCATTATACAGAAAGTGCTCTCTAATTCCCTTCCTCTTATCCCAAATCATTTGCATATAGGCAGCCTTTTAATTCCTGCTATCATATTTTGGAAACCTTCTTTTAGTAAAGTGAGAACTGGTTGGCTTCACTGTTTGCAAAGGGATTTTAAATTCTCAGATGGAAGGCCCAATGTACAGCAAGTGCACTATAAATGTGTTTCGCACACAGTGGTTGTGGAGCACTGGCTGGTGATCTGCGGAGTGCTGACTGGTCACCTGGTGCTAGCACTCCTCCTTGTTTCCAAATGTTAAATTGCATTAAAAGAAGCTGAAAATATAACACTTTCCTACGTAAGCTAAGGCTGTATCTGCCAAGGTGATGTTATGTGACCACAAATGCAATGAAAGATGGGCTGCACATTCGAAAATGGGCCAAGAGGCAATCCCTCTGTTAAGCTATGACCCATTCTAGGGAAATGTTTGAGATCCCCTCCCCTGCCATATGTAATTTTTCACGATTAGTCAGAGTGGAGCATTAAGCATTTTGTGTGAGTCCTAGTACAAAATGGGGCCACAGCCTGGAACTCCATGAAATCTTGGAGTCACCCCACTGCAACAACAGTGACGAAGTCTTCAGAGAAGAATAGCACTCTGGGAAAACAGGACCTTGCGCAGAGAGTTCAGTAACATGAGGTAGGCCCTGAAGCCAAGGCCAGCAGCATTCCACACACAGTATTAATCTACACACGCAAGCCTGACTTTCACTTCTCTCTCTTGCTTCATACCAGACCTTCAGAACAGCCGTAGGAAATATTCAAGTCTCCCCAGAAGGATTTCTTAGGCCTTCTGCAGATCAGTCACAGTATTTCTGTAAAACTGCAAAGCGATTGATTTGTGATTTCAGGTCCCCCACTTCCTGAGTCAGCAGAGCAGTGCAGCAGGGGCCCTAGCCTGCTGCCATATACAACAGCAACATCCTCGGCCAGTTAGGAAGCGGTATTGACAGGTTCTGTGAGGATCTCCATCCTGTGCCACTGGCTGGCTCCTAGGGGTAGGCTGCAGAGTGGAGGCAGGCAAACACCAGGCTCCTCACAGCTCCACCAGAAAAGCATCTCATGGCATTGAGAGGCGATTTCCCTTCTTAAAACCTCTTTAGAGAGATCTCTAACAAAGAAGAATGTAAAACTGTTTTCTTCCATTGGAAGAAGCCTGTTCTAAGCCCAGAGGTAACAAAGAGACCTTGAGTCCATATGGAATATCTTGTTCCTGCTTATTCCAGTTTGTGCATTTCTACTCAACTACTTCGGTACAAGCTTAAATATGGATGTTGCCCAGAGATTGCTATACTTCTGCACCTGGATATTATCATCTGCTGGTGCTCTTACCCTCTGCCAAAAATTCTGATCCTGCAGTAATGCAGGCACATTGAAACCTAAGCTCTTTGGAAAATACTGGAAAGCCTTTCCTCAGAATTAGCCTCATCGTGATACATGTGAACCGGAGTGTTGTGGAAATGTTCAATTACTCATTTTTAAAATGTATCTCAGGAGTTCAGTCTCCTGTGCAAGAAATTCCTGCAAATTCTCTGTCAGTCTCCACATGGTGCTGGGAAACAGACTGAAAAAATTCAGTCAGCTCAGACAGAGATTATTAGGGATTCGTGTGACTTCATAATGGCTGTTAAGCATGACTTGATAATGCCCATTGCAGTTCGTGGACCCCCCAGGGCACAGTCTGGCCCATTTGTCTGAAAGGCCAATTTTCTTGCTCTAGATTATTAAATTACAAAGAGCTTTGGGAAACAATCTCATTTACTTTTCACAGTAAAGGATGCTGCCTTTACTTTTGCATTTCACACAGTTGAGACAATGAAAATAGTGATGCTATGGCCCTGCTGAAGTTGATGGCAAAACTCCCATTGACTTCAGTGCAGTCAGGATTTTTTTACCCACAACTCAGCTTTGCTTTCTGTTCTCATGCACTTGGCACACATCTGTAATGTTTGCGTTGCAGAGGGCTGCTTAAATCCAAACAAAACTTCCATCTCTCCCCTTCATTTTCCATGAGAACATTTCTTGCAGTGTTAGATTTTTGCATAATCTTTTCCCCCCTTGCAAAGTCTTAAATTTCGGGCCCTGACAACATCCCCTTCCATCAATGAAAAGGAGGACTTGTGGCACCTTAGAGACTAACAAATTTATATGAGCATAAGCTTTTGTGAGCTATAGCTCACTTCATTGGATGCATCCGACGAAGTGAGCTGTAGCTCACAAAAGCTTATGCTCAAATAAATTGGTTAGTCTCTAAGGTGCCACAATTATTCCTTTTCTTTTTGCGAATACAGACTAACATGGCTGCTACTCTGAAACCTTCCATCAATGAAGTGACATAGATTCAAGTGCTTTTGAGGGCAAGGATCGGCCTTCTGGTGTCATCATGATATTTGTAAATGATGGAAAACACCAAGCATATGCTCAGTAAATTGTGAGGAATTAAAAATGAGATTCCTTGTATAAAGCAGCCTTATGTGAGTGAGACACTCTTGCAATAGAGAATCTCACTCATTGAGTAACGCAGAAAACTGTTGCAGTATGTAGAGGAGGTTTTGGAACAAATTGATCAATTGAACAGTAATGCGTCCCCAGGGCCAGGTAGTATTCACCCAAGAGTTCTGAAGAAACTCACGTATGAAATTGCAGGACTACTAACTATGGTATGTAACTTATCATTTAAATCAGCTTCTGTATCAGATGACTGGTGGATAGCTAATGTGATGCCAATTTTTGAGAAAGGCCAAAGGTGATCCTGGCAACTACAGGCCAGTAATTGTAACTTCAGTACCAGGCAACTTGTTTGAAACTACAGTAAAGAACAGAATTTATTAGACACATAGATGAACACAATTTGTTGGGGAAGAGTCACCGTGGCTTTTGTAAAGAGAAATCATACCTTACCACTCTATTAGAATTCTCTGAGGCCAGAGCGGATTACAGTTTTATAGGGCCCTGGGCCAGAGTAAGTGGGGGCCCCTCCCCACTGCTTCTATCTGCAGTCTTCCTCCAGCTTCCCCCTGGTGCTCCCGCTGGGGAGCGGGCTCAGGGCGCTTTCCCCGCCTACCCAGCGCTCCTGCCAGGGGGCAGAGGGATTGGGTGTAGGGGCCTGGCTCTCCACTCGGCGGGGGGCCCCGGGGCATGGGCCCTATTGGCCCAGTGGCTAATCCGCCACTGTCTGAGGCGGTCAACAAACATATGCACAAGGGTGATCCAGGGGATATAGTGTACTTGGACTTTCAGAAAGCCTTTGACAAGGTGTGACGCTGGTAGACCAGGTCAGATCAGGGCCACAGGCCAATTCACTTGTGTATTAGTATAGATGAAAATGAGTGTAAATGTAAGAGTGTATTCAGGTCTTTAAACTCAGTGGTAGCGGATGACAGGACAAGGAGTAATGGTCTCAAGTTGCAGCGGGGGAGGTTTAGGTTGGATATTAGGAAAAACTTTTTCACTAGGAGGGTGGTGAAGCACTGGAATGGGTTACCTAGGGAGGTGGTGGAATCTGCTTCCTTAGAAGTTTTTAAGGTCAGGCTTGACAAAGCCCTGGCTGGGATGATTTAATTGAGGATCGGTCCTGCTTTGAGCAGGGGGTTGGACTAGATGCCCTCCTGAGGTCCCTTCCAACCCTGATATTCTCTGATTCTATGAAACTTCATGAAAACAAGTGGAATGTTACTTGTATTGTTTTCACTTATCCCGTGGGGGGAGGGGAGCTGTGCTCCCACCAGCAATGCCCCAGGCCTGGTAGGGGCCCGAGTGCACAGGGAGGAGGCAGGGACTGTGCCACGGGGGAGCCCAGCAGTGCGGCAACCAGAAACCCCCGGGCCTGCTGCTAAGCCTCTCCCCTGCTTGTACTACCAAGTAGTACGAGCCTCTGTGGGGAGGAGGTGGGCTGGGGCTGGAGCGGAGCCGCAGTGGCTGAGGGCTCCTCTCCACCCCCACCACTGGCAGGAGCCCTCAGCTGGCGGCCAGCTGGCCAAGGGGAGCAAGTGGGCAAGGGCGAGGGAGAAGACAACCCTGGGCCCACCAGCTGAGAGCACCGAGGGGGAGGGGCTGGGCCGGAGAGGAACTAGTGCCCCAGCCAACATTGGGCCAGGCCAGCACATGGCACCCTCTTTGGCGGGCGCCCACCCCAAAATTTGCTGGTGCCCTACGCAGCCTCGTATGCTGTTTACGCTTAAGGACTGCTCTGTCCCCCTCACCACATGACCCCACTGTCACCTCCTGTAACACCACCCTCAGCTGTGACCCCTCCAGCCCCCTCATCTGGAGCAGGGGGCAGCCAGTCAGATCCTTGGCAAAGGGGGGGGGGGGACGCGTGCGATGGGGCTCCAGGAGGGAGGATATGCCTTGCTCCAGAGCAGATGATGCCTCTTGCATACTCCTGACTGAATCCCCACACCTTCACACCCCTTTGGGCCCCCACATAACTCCTCCTGCCTGTAGTACTCAGTCTGCCCCAAACTTTGTGCTTTCCCACTGCAGCCTCGGGCTCCACAGTGCCCAGGAGACCAAGGCACGTGAACATGGAGGTGCCCACGCTGCACTGCCAAGGAGTCCAACTCCTTTTTCTCCTGTGCTGATGCTGGAGCAACTCACTGGGATGCCAGAATAGTGCAGCGGGGGGGTCATGGCCCCATCACTTTTAGAAGTGGGAGGTCTATGCCCTCCCACTTGTTTCCTGCCTTAAGGGTGCGCAATGGGGGGAGGGGGTGGAGAGGAGCGAGCAGTGGGCGGGGTCTTGGGGGAAAAGGTGGAGCAAGGGCCGGGCCTTGAGGGAAGAGGCAGACCAGTCAGCACTCCGCAGATCACCAGCCAGTGCTCCACAACCACAATAGCTGTTAGTCTAGATAGTCAGGGATGCAACCTCATGCACTGGGTGTCCCTAAGCCTTGGGGAGGAGCATGGGCAGCTGTACCCCCCCTCACCCGCATTTCTAGAGAGCTTCCGGCGCTCCTGCTGGGTCAATGCACCTCCAAAAACAGGTGACCCACGCTTGAATACTGTGTGAGTTGTAGTCACCCCATCTCAAAAAAAAAAAAAAAAAGATATTAGAAATGGAAAAGGTACAAAAAAGAGCAACAAAAATGCTTAGGGGTATGGAACAGCTTCCATATGAGGAGAGATTAAAAAGACTCTGAGTTCTCATCTTGGAAAAGAGAGAATGAAGAGGGGATATGACAGAGGTCTATATATTCATGAATGGTGCAGAGAAAGTGACTTAAGGAAGTGTTATTTACCCCTTTACATAACACAAGAACCAGGGGTCACCCAATGAAAGTAATAGGCAAGTTTAAAACAAACAAAAGAAAGTACTACTTCTCCCATTACATCATCAACCTGTGGAACTCATTGCGAGGGTATGTTGTGAAGGCCAAAAGTATAATTAGGCTCAAAAAAGAATTATATAAGTTCATGGAGGATAGATCCATCAATAGCTGTTAGTCTAGATAGTCAGGGATGCAACCTCATGCACTGGGTGTCCCTAAGCCTTTGAGTGATAGATGCTGGGACTGGATGACAGGGGATGGATCACTTCATAATTACGCTGTTTGTTTCATTCCCTTTGACACTGGCCACAGCCAGAAGACAGGATAGTGCGCTAGATGAACCATTGTTCTGAGCCAGCAGTTCTCAAACTATGAGGCAGGCCTCCCCTGGGACAGAGGGGCAAGAATGTGTCAAGGGAGGTGTCATAAATATAAAGGGAAGGGTAACCACCTTTCTGTATACAGTGCTATAAAATCCCTCCTGGCCATAGGCAACATCCTGTTACCTGTAAAGGGATAAGAAGCTCAGCTAACCTGGCTGGCACCTGACCCAAAGGACCAATAAGGGAACAAGATACTTTCAAAACCCTTTCAAAAAGGGATTTTATCGCACTGTATACAGAAAGGTGGTTACCCTTCCCTTTATATTTATGACAGGAGGCCTGAGCTGTGTTTTTTGTTTTGTTTTTTTTAAAGAGGTCTGGCTGTCAGCCCCAGATGGCTGGGGCTCATGCAGAAGGGCCATGCACAGCCGGGAGGTGGGGATACAGAGGGCAGCCAGAGACCCACCTCCCGGGCTCGGGTTCTCCTCCCCACACCGCTCAATCCCTCACCAGGGCGCAGCCTGGGCTCGGCCTCTCCTTCCCTCACCAGTCCCTCACCAGGAGGCAGCGGAACGCCAGCTGCCAGCCCCGCCGCACAGAAGTAAGGGTGGCAATGAAGTGCTAAGTCTGCTGTAAAAAGTGATCTCGCTTTTCACATTGGCACCCTTACTTCTGTGCTGCTGCTGGCCCGGCGCTGCCTTCAGAGCGGAGTGACGGTATAGGTACTTGTGGGGAGGGACAACTACAAGACAAAGTAGTGGGGGCCAATCAAATAAGTCTGAGAACCACTCGTCTGACCTAGTAAGGCCATTCTTGTGTTATTTGGATACCATTATTAAACACCCAACGCAATGAGGGCTAGAGCCCCAATGTGCACTTCAGTGTTACAGTGCTGAGTCTAACCTTAGACACCCTGCTGCCTGGTGGAATCCACACCCCAAGTTAGGTGCCCAAGCTCTCTAGAAAATGAAGGGGGAGAGTTAGATGCCTACACGAGCCAGCGAAGTAAGTGGAGAGCTGCCTAACGCAGGGTATGTCTACACTACAAACCCAAGTCAACCTATATTAGGGTGACTTACAGCCACCACTGCGATGCTGCATGTCTACACTACCCTCCGTGGGTCAGTGGTGTGCGCCCTCATCGGGAGCACTTCCACCGACCTAAGAGGGGCAGTGTGGGGAGCTGAGAGCCCCATCTCTCAGCTCTGCTAGCAGCTCCCTGCCAGAAGCCAGACTGCCCCACAGGCCCCCTCTGCTCCCCATTCCCTGCAAGGAACAGGGGAAGCTGTCCGGGGCTTCTCCCCCCCATGCACTATTCCCCGCCAGGAGCGTGGGGGAAGCCGCTTGGGGCTTCTCTGTCCCCCTACCCGCTTCCCACTGGGAGCCTGGCAGCCTTGTCAATTTCACAGCTCACCAATGACAAGGCTGCCAGGCTCCTGACAGGGAGTGGGCGGGGGGCCCCTTGGGCTTTTTACTCCAATTCCCAGCTGGTATTGGCTCTGAATCAGCCCCAGTTTCTAGCTCCAGTTCCCAGCTGGGATCAGGGTCCAAAGCGCCATGAGCTTCTCACCCCGGCTTCCAGCTAGGATAAGGGTCCACAGTCACCCAAGCGTCTCGCCAGGGATCCCAAATGGGATAGGGGTCTGAAGCCACCCCAGGCTTTTCGCCCCAACACCCATCCAGGAGGTTTGTCCAGCCACCCAGCTCTCAGAGGAGATCAGGGGCTTTCTTGTCAATTTCATGGCTCCAGCCATGAAATTGACAAGACAGCCAATGTAAAGGATGCAGTGTCTACACAGACACCTAACTCCACATGAGACTCTCAGCCATAAACCTTCTCCTGGAATTAGGTACCTAAACCAGTGCAGAGAGGTTTTTAAGGCCTGGCTTGACAAAGCCCTGGCTGGGATGATTTAGTTGGGGTTGGTCCTGCTTTGAGCAGGGGGTTGGACTTGATGACCTCCTGAGGTCTCTTTCAACCCTATAGGGTATTCTGGCATCAGGCACTCTTGCTGAATTTGTTTCAATTTGAATAAAATACTTAAATATTCATTGGCACAGGAGTGCTTTAACCACTGTGCTATAGACTTGCACACTCTCTCTCATACCTTTGGTTAGCTGATCACAGGTGGCCTGATAGGAAAAAAATGTACTTGATAGTTTTTGCTGTTTTTCTCTGTTTATTTTTAACTTGTCAGTTAAATGCAGCCACTCCATGTAAAGTATTAATATAGGTCTGTGGGCACTCAACCAATTTAACCATTGACATCAAACTGTAGAATGAAAATACCACTTCTTACCTGTCTCTCACATCTTGGGCCAGTGCATCATAGCAGGGGACCCTTATTTAATTCATGCAGGAAATGCATTGCTTACCTGGAAAGAAGACTCGCACCACCTGAAAGTTTTGTTGTCTACTGTGAAGGGAACCATTTCTCCAAATGTACTGTTGTAACCCAAGAAGTTAGACACCACAATAGCAGCATGCCATGCTTCTAAGTGGCCTGCAATTGCTAAAAAATGAAAGATTAGCGATCAGTGTAAGGTCAAATAGCTGTGGGGGAGGTCTTCAATTGAAGACTTAAAAGGTAATTGGGATCTGGAAAAAAACAGGAAAAGCAGAAGTATGTCTTGTTAATTCTGTTGTAGCACCTAGAGGCACCAGTCCCATTATGCTAGGCACTGTACAAACAACTGTAAGACAAATACTTGTTGTTATTTTTGCATTACAGTAGTATGTGGAGTCCCCAACAAAGATCAAGGCCCCATTCGGCACTGAACAAAGACATAGTAAGAAACAGTCCCCAACTCAGAGTTTCTGATCTAAATAGGCAAGACAAACAACAAGTGGGAGAGTGAAGAACAGCGCCTGCATCTCCTGAATCCCAGACCAGGGCTCTGCCTGCTGGACCAGGACCACACTGCCTCTCTATTAAATAGGTGAAGGTGAGGGAGGTGGTAATAATGGTAGAGACAACTGAAAATAACAGTATCAGAAAAATCATCCTGGAATTGAAATGGAATCCAAAGGAAAATGGTGGAAGCCCCGTCTCTTGAGACATTTAAAAGTAGACTGGACAAAGTACTAGAAAATGTACTGTAAAGAGCAATCCTATACTGGCAGGGGAATAGCTTAGATGATTACATAGGTCTTTTCCAATTCTAATAGCACTGCTTCCAAGCTGTAGAGAATGAGTAGAAGACAAAGGTGATCATGGGTGGTGGGTACCATAGGCTGGGGGAGGCTGTGCCACCCCAAACAGCCAGGCGTGTCCCCATCCACACTCTGCCCTAGCCCCCACTCCTGCTTCTACTCCATGTGGCTGCTCCAGTCTCCCTATGGGGTGGCCCTGGCTTGGAGCTGTGTGTGTGTAGGGGGGGGGGGAGGTTGGCCACACCGCCCACTCCAAGGCTGGGGAGGGAGGCTGGGGGTGCTCTGGGGCTGGGAGGGGAGCTAGCTGCAGCGGTGGCTAGCAGCTGCAGTCGGGGGGGGGGGGGCTCTGGGATTGGGCAGGGGGGTGCCAAAGGGGTGGGGCTGGGCGCTAGCCTCCCCCAGCCCACGGTTCACACGCTGCCCATGAAGGTAATACATAAGAAGCAAGAGCATGCCACAGGAGCCTACAGACCTATTTAACAGGGCAAGAGCAAACACGATGCCGAACAACCGATGCCAATTAATCTTTGTGAGTCAAGATGGGTGAGATAATACCTTTCATTGGACCAACTTCTGTTGGTGAGAAAAAACAAGCTTTCCAAGCTACACAAGAACTTTTCTTCAGGGCTGGGAAAGGTATGAAGCATGTTCCAGCTAAATACAAGCTCAAACATATAGTTTAGCGTAAGTAGTTAGCACATATTTCAAGGGACCATTAAAGGTGAAGCAGCACACCCCTGTAGTCATGGGACAAAAAGTACTAGCAAACCTTTGACAGTTGTTTCTGATGTTTGAGGGGGTAGGACAGATGAAATGCCAGAGAAGTGGGAAAAGGCAAACAAGCAAAACGCTTATGAGTGGAAAGAGGATCCAGAGCATTACAGACCAGGGCATTTATCTGTGATACTAGGTAAAGGATTATAACAATTAATAAAGCCATAAATCATGGCAACCCAATTTAATATAATTATTTCTTAAACCAGGTATACTCTTCATGGATAATGGCAATGCAGACAACATACATCGTCAGTTTAGTAGGTCATTTTATACATATTGCCTCGTGACAGGCTCACAGGGCTACAAGAGAAATGTGGACTAGCTGGCACTGCTATAAAATGGATACACAAATGGTTAAAAATCATGAGCAATCTTCAGTCACATGGCAGGAACACAAATTGCGTGGGGAGCTCACTGTGTGCGCATTTGGGATCCAATAAATACAAAGCGAGGGCTAAATCCCTTGTCAGATAAGGATCCTGGGATTATAGCGAATGCTGCATTGAATGTGAATCAACAACGCAACTTGCACAAAGGGCAACTATCATACTGGCGTGGGCTGTATTTAACAGAAGTGGTATGTAATTGTTCCACTTTACTATGCATGTGTTAGCCCTGAAGAAGAGTCTAGCCCTGAAGAAGAGTCCTACACTGACAGGTGCTGCAGAATCCAAAAGAGAAAAACCAGAGAAAGTTCAGAAGAGAAGAATATATATATATATAAAAACCTGACTGGGAAGCTTTTGAGAAGTGCGCACATTCAGTCTGGAGAACAGATGCCTGAGAGACAACAGGATAACAGTCTATAGGTACAGAAGGGACTGTCATAACCAGAGCAGGGAATCAATTATTCTTCCTAGTGGAGAGAACGCAACAAGCATCACTGTTAATCTGTAGAAAAGAATAATTTGTTTAAATATTAGGGGAAACGACAGGCCATGCATCCAGCAATCAAGGAAGCTTGTGACCTCACCAATTGGAGCTACTTGGGGCTAGAAATAGCACCTAGCCATTAGAAATGGCTAAGAATAATTAACGTTCGCAGTATTGTTGTAGCGGTGTTGGTCCCAGGACAGTACCGCGACAAGGGGGGTGCGGTAACATCTTTTACTGGACCAACTTCTACACAGAACTGAAGAAGTAACTCAAAAGCTTTTTGCTTTCATCAACAGAAGCTGGTCCAATAAAAGACATTACTCACCTGGTCTCTAAGAATAATTGTCACTTTGATCATGATGCAGGGAATTAAATGAACAACCTATTGGAGGTCCTCTCCAACTACACAGAGACTTTGATTACCATTAATCTAAGGAAACTGAGTGATACTAATGAATCCATTAGAAACACTTTTTGCATTGATACATTATAAAACCTCTAGCTGTTTATGATCTTCTGCTTGAATAGTGCAAGGTCCCAACAACTCACCTGAGAAACCACTGTTGCCTAGGGTGGGAAGGGAGAGTGTGTTTACATTTGTGAACTTCACTATCTGACCCACAGCATAAGAGTAAAATATTTGCAGACCTAACCAATGATTAGTAGTCCTACAATTTACCCATGAAAATAAAACTAGGTAGAACAGTGCTTCAGAGTATTGCTAAGAATAAAACTATATGTTACAACTTTTAAGATAATTTGATAGGTTTTATTTCTTTCCTGAATCATAAGCATTAGGTGGGTACCAGTTCTGTTAGGTCATTGTGCCCAGCCTTCTGCCACAACAGGATTACTCTCTAGGATATTCACAATTGCTTTATACAAGTTCAAACCAAAACCATGCTCTTATTATTCCTCATGGCAGAGAGATGAGAATTCAGCTAATGATCCAGTGGTGGAAACAAAGACTAAAGAGAATTATTTTCCTTAACTAGATCTAAGAAATAAGGACTGTCCTGCAATTTTGGCTACAGATTTATTTGCTTCACCTACAGATTCTGTCTACCTTCTTGGAGACAGCAGAAGAAAAATAAGGCCTGGCTGGTACAACTAGATTTACATTAGCAACGATTGCAGCAGTGCTGTTGTGTGTAGTGTGGACAGGCACTCTTAAATTAAAACTCCATGCCTGTTAGATGAGACTCCAGCCACCTGCCAAGCATGTGTGGAATCATGAAGTGGACAGAAGTCAGAAGTCTCCCAGGAATGTACAGAAATAGCAGGTGGGTTTTACCCTCTCTCCCCCTCCTCCTCCTCAGCCTTGTAAAGAAAACATTCTTTTTCTGAATGCCTCCAACATGTAAATGTCACACTTCGTACATAGCATCAAGCCTCTTGTGAAGAAGCTCCGCCCCATCTTCAGCACTGCATTTTAACCATGCTGACAGAATAAAGAAATACCACCTCTAAAGCCTGGTCTACACTACAGCATTAGGTCAATGCAAGCCCCTTGCAGCAGGCTAGCTGTGGAAGTGTCATCACTTAAATTTGGCTCCCATTGACTTAAGTGCCTCTCTGTGCCTATTTAGCAATACCACCTCCCCAAGCAGTGGAGAGTCACATCTGATGTAATTAGATTGATGCAGTGTCCATGTACACCAGGGATAGTTGATTATTTTCTGTCAAGGTCCAAATTTCTTGGCCAAGGTATAGTCAAGGTCCAGACTCCAGAGAAAATTAAAAAGATTTTATGGTCCATTCAAAAGCATCTGACAGTCCAGATTTTCCCCTATTGTAAGCACAGTTTTGCCTGTTATTGGCTTTTAGGAACCATCCCACAATGCCCCCCCGACAATACAATTGATACAAATGCTCCTAGTGAGGATGCACATTGCTGACAAAGAGCCAAGTGTCCATACACACAAACAATTTAATAACTACAATGGCTGCATACCGACATAAGTTAGGTCAACAATTTTGTAGTGTAGACATGGTCTAAATGGGAAAGCCACCAGCCTTCCTTCACTGAGATTTACATTTACACTGACTAGCATCTTAGCTTATTCCAATGTGAGACTGAAGTTCTGTTTATGACATTTAAGGATACAGCAAGGTAAAGATTAAATCAGCAACATGAGTGTTCTAAAAACCACACATTATGAAGCACAACTTTGCATGCCCAAACTATCAGCTTGCCTCCTCTATATAACTGTTGGTTTAGAAGAGACTACAGCTATGAGCTCATACTCTGGGGGGGTTGTATCTGAGCTCTGGCCCAGTACCAACCCTGCTACCACCATCTCTGGGATAATTGCTTGTATGAGTAATTATAAGTGCAGGTTAATTATAGTAATTCTATAGCAGGAGAGACTGAGTTGCTACCACATACAATGTTTTCACCCACAGCTTGAGAATGGTTATGGAACCAACAAGCTGCATCAAGATCCAGCTTGACTAGAGATAGTTTGTTTTAGGCTGGTGTATTGCTCGGTTTCAGGTTGAGGAAGCTGACTGAAGCCCAAGCTCTTTGTTAGCTCTCAGCTGAGAGCTATTTGTAAGAATAGGGAAAGACTCTATAGCAGGCAGTGTATTAACAAGCAACTGACACTCTCCCAGCTTCCCCAACAGTTGGTGTACAAGTCTCTGATACATGTTGAAACTAGGAGAAAGTATTTAGTATGCATGCTTTTGCAAAAGTAATGTAGTTAAGGCAGGTTTTTGACTACTCCTTTAGCATTCCTTCAACATGTGATGGATTACCCCTTCAAACCAAGAACTGGGGTGGGGGTGGGGGGTAATACTGGTGACTCAATTTGGAGCCCTTTATTACACCCCGCTCTCCTACTATCTATTGTCTAGACTTAGAGAATGTTAATTCCTTAGTTTCAATTCCTACTGACCTAGGCATCAGTAGAGCTATTAGAACAAGCTTTAGGCCATGAGAAGCAACATGTATTGGCTGCCCCTCTGTGTGACTGCAAACAGCCCCTTTAACAGTAAGGTGGCCCTGGTATGACAAGCCACAAATCAGTTTACCATTGTCAAGATACTGAAAGAATTTACAAACAATACAGCAAGTGAGTTCAAGGGCTGACGGCACATGCTCAGGTCTTAGAGATGTGGCAGTTTTACAGGAGAATATTTTAACTGAAGTCTGAACATTTGTTCTTTATGCCACTTACCAGGATTTAAAAAAAAAGTTACAGCAACAACTAACATCACAGGTGGTGGAAAGACTGTTCCCCTAGAACTGCAAGTGGGTGTATCAAGTTCAGAATTCACTTTGAGGGAAGCAGCCCAGCTAGGAAGATACAACACTAAGTCCTGCCACTCCAAAAAGCTGGAAGAAACAGCCAAATGTCACTCTGCCTTGTGCTGCCATGCTAGATTTTAGTATTCAGACAGATTTGGTTTAATTAAGACACATTTATCAGGCCAAAACAATAGTTTATTTCAGTTTTTTCAGCAACATCTCAGCCATCAAAAAAATAAACTCTAACACAGATGGATGGAAGACTGTTCTACAGTGTTACTAGTGGGTTTGACACCCCAGGACTTTGATTGGAGTGATGTTTATTATTCATCCAATAAGTTAGGAAGCATGGAATTAAAGTGCTTTCATTTCTGAGCTGGTATGAGGTCATCAATGGACTGGCCTTTTTCAAGGCGTTTTTCCATTTCAATCAGTAGCTTCACACCATCAACCACCATCTGCACCAGCTCTACCTCAGAGAAGCCTAGCCGGTCAGCATTGGAGACATCAAACACTCCTCCAACAGCAGCAGTATCCACACCCCCTGAAGAAAGAGGAGATTCAGTTTAGATTTGTGAAGTCCTTCACATCTTGTGTACTGCTGGAGAGACCATAGCAAGAGTCCACTTGGAGCAAAAGTTTCCCTTGCTGGCCTGGCAACTGGGACTACTGCATTCATACCTGGTTATGGACAGAAAGATGGATGGGCATGGCTTGAACAGAGGGATGCTTCCAGTTTGCTGCTGAGTTAGTAGTACAGTACAAGTTCTAGGACACAGGACTCTCCCCCTCCCAGCTTTGCCACTATGAGTGACCCTTTGCAAGTAACTCAGCCTCTGTGCCTAGGATTATCTGCATCATTGGCATAGCATTCTACTGGACAGAAGCCAGGTAGCTTGATGCTTTTAGAGTGTTTTGATATAAGTGATGAACTGTTCTTGTGGGACCAAAAACACACACTTTCCTTAGCCATGACTGTAGCTGTGGGCACTCCCAGTGGGTAAGCTGTCTATTCCATAGGCACAAGGGGAGGATTTGGACAAGGACTGTAAATGGTGCTAATAGCATGCTGCAGTGCAGTTCTGTAGACCTCTATGCCATTTGCCTCCACATAGTAGACTTTTTTTTTTTATAAGTCATCCTGGAGTGCTGTCCCTCTACTGAATGCAGAGCCATCCCTTGGGTAGGGCAAATTGGGGCAACTGCCTTGGGCCCCTGTGCTTTGATAAAAATGAGGACTGTCCTGATATTTAGCCCTTTGTCCTGCATCCAGAGGTGAAAGTAAGCTGGTACAGTCTGGCATACTGTACAGTATGCTGTGCTGGACTGGACTGGCTTCCCTGGTGGTGATTTAAAGGGCTGGGTCTCTAGCCCTGAGGGGAGCCCTGGCCCTTTAAATCACGACCGGAGCCCCAGGGTAGTAGCAACAGGGCTGCCAGTGATTTAGAGGACCCAGAGCTCTGCCATGGGTGGAGCCCCGTGCCCTTTAATTTGCCCCTGAGCTCCCAGCTGCCTCTGAACCTGGTAGCTCCAGGGTGATTTAAAGGCCCTGGGGCTCCCAGTCACAGCTGGAGCCCCAGGGCCTTTAAATCAAGATTTAAAGGCCCCACCTCTTCCGTTTGAGACCATGCCCCTGCTCAGGACTCTGGTGTACCGGTAAGTCCTTTAAGTTACTTTCACCCCTGCCTGCATCCCAACCGATGCATGATCAGGGCACCATTTGTCCTGATATTCAGGTGAAGAGGTGGGCAGGGAGGTGAGGCTGGAGGGTGAGCGAGGTGAGGAGGTGAATGGGGAGGTGAGCAGCAGACAGGAGAGGAGGCAGGCAGAAAGGAGGAGAGTGGTGGTCAGGTGGATGTGGGGGGAAGGCATGCCAGATGGACAGGTGAGTGGGGGGGGGAGGCAGGCAGGAGGTGGGGGTGGTGTTGTGAGGAAGAGGTGGTGGTGAGCAGTGGCCGGGTGGGGCAGATTGTGAGGAGACTAGTGGGGAGGCTGATTTGTCCTGGGCCCTGCACCCTTACTAGGGATGGCCCTGACTGTATGAACTGGGAACTAGTCTTCTAGACACTGCTTCTGAGTAATTCAGGCTCCAAACCTACTTGCCAATAGAATATTTAAAGGAAGTGATTAATGCAGTTCTGTGGAAAAGAACCTGGGGATTACAGTGAATGAGAAGCTGGATATGAGTCAGTGTGCCCTTGTTGCCAAGAAGGCAAACAGCATTTTGGGCTATATAAGTAGGAGCATTGCCAGCAGATCAAGGGACGTGATCATTCCCCTCTATTTGGCATTGGTGAGGCCTCATCTGGAGTACTGTGTCCAGTTTTGGGCCCCACACTACAAGAAGGATGTGGAAAAATTGGAAAGAGTCCAGCGGAGGGCAACAAAAATTAGGGGTCTGGAGCACATGACTTATGAGAAGAAGCTGAAGGAACTGGGATTGTCTAGTCTGCAGAAGAGAAGAACTGGGAGGAAAGGGGGATTTGATAGCTGCTTTCAGCTACCTGAAAGAGGGTTCCAAAGAGGATGGATCTAGACTGTTCTCAGTAGTAGCCCATGACAGAACAAGGAGTAATGGTCTCAAGTTGCAGTGGGGGAGGTTTAGGTTGGATATTAGGAAAAACTCTCACTAGGAGAGTGGTGAAGCACTGGAATGGGTTACCTAGGGAGGTGATAGAATCTCCTTCCTTTGAGGTTTTTAAGGTCAGGCTTGACAAAGCCCTGGCTGGGATGATTTAGTTGGGGATTGGTCCTGCTTTGAGCAGTGGGTTGGACTAGATGACCTCCTGAGGTCCCTTCCAACCTGGATATTCTATGATTCCATTTCTCACCAGTGCCTCGCTTCTGCAGCCTCAGCCTCTTGAGGATTTCTCCAAACTTCTCATGCTTGCCAAGGTTAGGTAGTTTGATGTGTACACCACCCCGGAGACCTGTCCCAAGGTTGGATGGGCAGGTCAGGATGTAGCCAAGGTGTGGATTCCACATGAACTCATAGTTTTTGGTCTTGAAGAGAGTTTCAATCTAGAGAGAGAAGACAACAACTTTAGCGGAGAAACAGACCAGGCAGTCTCTCAAAGGTTTAAGAATTTGAGGACCATTTACAGTCTCATTAATGTATCTAGCTCCATGATTCACCGTCCCTCCCCAGATAGCAGTATGACCTGAGTTGAACAGCTGCTATCAGTGGAACCTCTGAAGCTAAAGACCCCTGGATTTAGAAGTGGGGGCAACCAGCAGGGCATCCCCCCCAAACAGATCTTTGAACTTACTTTGTTCCCCAGTGTCTGAATGAGTCTATATTTAGTGGCTTTCAGGGTAGCATCTAAGCCCATCTGTTGACATGGGCTTGTGGGAAGAGTGGATATTTAGTGATGTTGCCAAGCTTGATTTAGTGGAGTTTGTTCCTCTTTGCATGGGTGGACGTGGGGAGGAAGTGCTGGCTTTACTTCCCCCTCACACTAGTGAGTTAGCTAAGGTACCTAGGGCTCCAAGTAGGTGCTTGATGTAGTGGAGCACCACTACACATTTACTGAGCCTCAAGACATGTTCCATTATTTGTCTGTAGGCAGTGGTAGTTCATATGTTTTAATGAAAACCCATGTAAGAGGAGGAAGCCAATCAGGACGTTAGAGGACCTTCCTCTAGGCTTCATAATAATAACCTACTTTGTCAGAGTAGGTGTTTGAGCCTGTACACCCCTGGAATTTATTTGTGGAAAGATACACTAAGATGCTACCAGATGCCTAAGCTACATTGTCAGATGTTTACACAAGCACAATACAGGACTTCTACTTGCACTGAGACTCCATGCCACACAGTAGCAGTACATGGCAGTATATTTTTAGAGCCTGTTTTAAGTCAGCACTCTGAGCACTGCATCAAGTCCTGCACCATTTAAGGCAAGAGCAATTCTCTTTAGGCTTCTTGTTACAAAGGTTAACTTCACCTGTGTTAGCCCAGTACAGAAGCGGGTGAACACTTCCTTCATGTTGCCACCTTTCTGCATGGAAATAACTCTAAGGTGATCTTCCTCATTGATCCAGACAAGGAAGGTCTTGTTGTCATTGTGCCTGGAAGACAGAAGCCAAACAACCCCTTTCTCCATTTGCAGTAGAGTTTTACTCACTTGGATTGCCACCTGGAAATCTAAATCAGTCCATCTCTTATTTGGACTAACCCATTGTAAAGAGTTCATGTTGTACTGAAGATATGCTTTGACTTTAGCATCATTTACTCTTACATGACAGTTACATTAGATTTAGTTTTAACTCTGAATCTGCCCTTGTAGGTTAAAGGGTCAAATCAACTCCATATAGAGACCTTCCCAAAACATCAAAGGAAGATGCAATTCAGCTTTTTCTGCCCTTAACATCTGAAGAATGGTTATTTGACTCCTCCTCCACCCTGCTTAGACATGACCTAAGTCTTAGACTATAGCCATCAAGATGTGCACATCCTGTACACCCTTTCCTATGATTTTATTGCTCAACCTTGATGCCATGCCAGGTCTTAAATTAATTTGCAAGTCCCCTGGGACAGAAAGATTCAGTCCCTTTGTTCCATAAGGAGTCACTGTCAGGCAGCGTAAGGGGTGAAATACATTAGCAAATATTCCTGCTAGGGCAGCAGTCTGCACCTTCTCTCTCACACCATCTATGGTATGCAAGGAAACATGAGGTGCAACCTAACGGACCTTGACAAGACAGTTAAGTTACCTTACATGCAGCAAGGACTCAGCATGTGGAGTAGATTTAAGAAGCAAAATTTTGGATACTAATTTTAAGCTGCAGTTTCGAAGGAAGAATGCTGCAAGCCTGGTGACCCATTGGTCCATCTGCCCTTGCCTTTGGATTTTAGTTGCTGCTGCCAGATAAAAAAAATTCATACTGCAGTACTGATAAGCTAGTCCTCGACAGCAATCAAGTTGGGTACTGAATTGGTTAGCTGTCAAGATGAAGGTTACATAGCGTGTTAAAAGCTTCCATTTAATCAGAGACTAAGGTTTTAGAGTCATGGCTCAGTCGACAAAGCTATCTAGTGTTATCTCTTGCAGGCAGGTGATGAGTGTTCTCTTGGAAAGGTGACCTACAAATGCGTTCAAGATCCCACTGTTGCATAAGACTGGAGGAATTCTACTGAGTGTAGCAAGAAGCTTTTAGTGACTCTTGTTGACCTGGGAACATTTGCAGGAGTTCAACCTTCAGTGTAGAGGAGAACAAGATACTTAAAATGTTCTTGTGAAAGCTTTTCTTCCACTAGTTGGTTGGGTGTTAGAGGTCTGACAAGTTAACTCCTTCCCTTTACTTGTTCCTGTGTCAAGGCATACTGCTAGCTTTCTAGACAGAAAAGTGAAGGCCTGATGTTTCCAATGCAAAAAAGCCACGTAAGAGGCCAAGTCTTCTCTTCACCATAAGCAGAAAGACTGACACTAGTCCCCTTTTAGGTTTGCTTTGATTATATTGCTGCAGAAGGCATTGCTTTTCCTGCCTTGTGTTTTCAGTGAAGCCATTTTTACTGCAGTTATTTTTTTCAATTCCAAAAGGCTAGATTGCGTTAATCATAGTGACAATGCCACTAGTTCACCATTAATGGATTTTAAGCTGCCTCCCTGCTCCCTTAAATGAATTATTTCTGCAGTGGAGCAATTCTTATATCCCCAGTAAAGAGGCTGAGAGCAACAGCCATACCAATGGGGGTGAACTTAAAGTTTGAGGGCTTTTTAAATTTTAGCTTTATGGGCTTGATCTTGTGGCCCACTGAAGCAGATATTAAAGCTCACATTTAAGTCAGAGCAGATTCAAATACCCCTTTAAAAGCAAAGACAATATGCAAGTTTCTGCCAAGTGAACACTGTTTCATTCAGCTAGATTATTCAGGACCACAGATTTCTGCCTGGTACCCACTGCAGACATTTTTAAAGGATTCTGGTTTCCATTGCATATACTCACCAAATGCCTCTGCCATCAGGCCAGTCTCGTGCCATTCCAGAAGCCAACAGGAGAGGAGAAACTGGTTTATCAAATAGGAAGTGATCATCGATCAGCTGCTGCTGCTCTGCATCAGTCATGTTTTTCAAAGCATAGTACTTTCCATTAAGGTCACCTTCCAGGCTAGCCAGGGCTGAAAGCAAGATTCATGTTTAGGACACAGACAGGATGCTAGGTGGTATTTTGATACAGTCCCAGCAATTGAGAGGCTAGACACACAAGCCTGGTGGCATTTCTGAAATGGATCTGTTTTGTTTCCTTCCTCCCCTTACTGTCAGGGACCATGCAGTGTTTGGCTCTTTCACCTTTGAAGGAACTATCAGGCTGCTGCACATTGTTGGGAGTTACTGTAGCCTTTATATCTTTAAAAGGGCATTTGTTTTCTTATGAGCTATGCAACTAGGGTTATTTAATAGGACCTATATTGCTAGCAGGAAGTGGTATTAGCTATGAATAAGCAAGGCCACTCCAGTCATTTAGAGGTTAGAGTAATATTACTCTCTGTATTGAAGAGTCCTGAGCAGAGTGGTCTCAGTACGAGGACAGCATTGCCACTGTACAAGACAATCTCCTAAAATACATCCCATTGAAACCTACAGCCCACTCCCACAGTGTCATTCTAGTGGAAAGCTAGGTGGCAAGAGCTGTAGTTAAGACCATGAGTGTTGCAATACATCACTGGATTTGAAAAGTCCAACACCTGCTCTAGTTGAATGCATGCTCATTTGTTATCCCACACAGCCAGGAAGGCCATCAAGGTCAGAAACTCATTACTTAATACAATTCAATTGCCCTCTACTGGCTTCCAATTCACTTCCAGTTGAGAAATAAGCTCTAGTTATTAGGTTAGACATCCAGCTACATGTGATAATTTGTCGGATTCCTAATTCTGCATTTGGTGCCCTAATATTTGAGAGTTTTGAAGTTGAGGAGGTAGGCAAAAATATTCTACCTCCTCAATTGTTAGCCTCAGTTTGACACACATCAAAAGCCAGTCCATAATAACTGAACTTTCATTTTACCTTCAACAGAAAGCTTCTCGATAGCCCGTCTCTCTCCTCTGCTACAATGAGGGGGAAGACAGAATCCACGGATGCTCCTACCAGTTCTGACACGGGAACTTAGCACATAGCTGGGGTCCAAGTCATCACCACCCTATAAGAGATTGAGAAGTGCAACATGCCATCAAGTTCTACCCTGAATTATGCACAGCCCCTATTGGTTTCAGAGCATGATTTGACCCCAAAGCCTTCAATATTTGCGTAGGCTTTAACATTAACTCAAACACAAGACATGTTACTACTTCATATTTTTAAGTGGATAAGCTAGTGTACTGCATGCATACAATCCTCTTGTGTCAGTGCTCTCAATACATTAGAGCTGCTTTCTTTTACTAATAGTTGGAAAAGATCAACTCATTAACAGAAGTTTAGATCCGTATTTGTCTCTACCCAAGTTTAGAATTTTATTTCCCCTCCAGAAGTGGGCTGTAAATAAGGCAGCTCCTTGTTGTGTTTAGGTGCTAGTCAACTCTTGTAGGTAGCAAACAGAGTTATGAACTCGGGTTGCTACAGTTAAGAGTCTTCCCATTCAACTTTAAAAATCTACTTTGGCTACAGATCGTTCACACATGTTGTTAGGGATTCCCAGTAGTTTAATATTTCTGGAACAATTGGAAAGATCCTGAACTCAAACTACATAGTAGTGACTTCAACAGGTCAAGTCGTTTGTAAGATCCACTTGTGTACCAGAACCCAGCCTAGAGTCATCCTTAAGGATCCTGCAGGGTGAGACAGGGCTGCCCCAGAAGTCAAGTACAAATGTGGATGTTGAAGCTCACACAGCTGAGAAAGCTGTGACTGTTCCACTAGACAGAGGGGACTAAGGGCTTGTCTACACTACCCGCCGGATTGGCAGGCAGCAATCAATCCAGCAGGGAGGGGGAAATGGGGGGGGAAGGTGTCGATTTATCACATCTAGTATAAATGTGATAATCGACCGCTGAGAGGTCTTCCATCGACTCTGGTACTCCACCAGGGCGAGAGGCGCAGGCAGAGTCAACAGGAGAGCGTCAGCTGTCAACTTACCACAGTAAGTAAATCTAAGTATGTCAACTTCAGCTACGCAATTCACATAGCTGAAATTGCATATCTTAGATCGACCCCACGCAGCAGTGTAGGCAAGCCCCAAGTCACAGCAGTATCTCAGGTCAGATAGGACAGGAGTAGTCATTCAAAAGTGGTTCCACCCAGCCTGTGCAGAAGAGTCCTTACTGAGAGACAGGCTCCAGAGAGCAATAGGATAGGAATACAACAGATTCTAACAGGTGGTCACGCAAGTCACAGGAACAGATTCTGAATGACAGGGACAAGCAACTACACTTAGTTTTGCCCAGGCTTTTCTATACTTTTGTCAGATGTCTGACCACTGCTGATGAAAGACTCTATACCTGTAGGTGATCAGGATTCAAATCAGTCTTGTGCTGGTCACTTGGTTTGTAGCCTCCATGTCGGTCCTTGATAATTGGGTCAAGGAGATCCTTAAACACTTCATAAGATTCTTCATCACCAGCTACACAGCCTACTGTCATAATGAAGGGATGGCCTGGAGTGGTAACAGAATTGTAAGAACCAGATTTGGGTGACGTTTGACTGTATCCCGGAACAGCATTAACCAGATAAGTTTGTCCTTATAATGGTAGGTCTAGTCACTTAGGAATACATTCCTACACACACACAAGACAAGAACCAGTTGAAGACAAATCTTAGACACTTTACATTTCATTAGCTGGATGAAATGTAAAGTTACTGAAAACCTATAACTGTTGCCAATAAGCTACGTTTGGACAAGTGAATCTAGTTCAGCACAAGATTTTTGTCCATGGTCAATTTTACTAGCTATAGTTTAATCAGATATTTTATGCTCAGGCAGCTCAGATATTGCATCCATTATAGTACACTGGGCTTGGACTTCATGGACAACTTGATTTTTGGTTCAGACTGCTACTGATGGAGTTGCATTGCTCACAAGAGTCAACTCCACAAACTTAGTCAGCATATGCATGACTGATTTCAGCTGGTTCACATATAATATTCTCAATGCATTTTACCAGGATTATCAACCCCAGTCTGAATGACATCATCCAGGGTGAAGCCACTGGGTGTAACTCTGTCTCTCAGTTTCTTGTACAAGTCCAGGGTTAACACCTTGGCCATGTGGTTGTTGTGGGCGCTCAGGTCCGGGTACTCCTCATCAGAAGGCAGTCTCTGATTATTTAGTTGGGCCATTTTGATATTGCTAGAGTAAAAATAAATACTGGAATGTTAACACATTAATCAATCTGCTCCCCCTTTTTTTAAAAGAAGTGCCACAGAACTTCACAGCCAGTTTGGAATAGGAGAGATCAGAGCAGCCAGGTAGGCCCTCAGAATGTCAAATTTTTAGTCGTGGTGTTCGTAGCTAAGTTACACTTTTAGTCAGATTTTGTTTCAGATCAAAGCATTTAGCAGAGCAGTTACATAATTTGAGTGTTTGGTCTGTCAGAACACTGCATGCATTTATAGTGTTCTCTGCATTGCTCAATGGGAGAAGGCCACCTTTAAGCCTTAGTGGGCAGTGCTTTTGGGCCAGGACTCGCTGCTTGAGAGATTTTCACAGCTCAAGGAACCTGGGTGCTGTTATCAAGACACACTTCCTGTAATGAGGGAGAACAGATGTTTGTGGATCAAGAGGCTCGGTCCTTTACCTGGGTTGTCAACCCCAGTTTGAATGACATCATCCAGGGTAAATCCACTGGAAGTCTGTTTGTCCCTCAACTTCTTGTACAGGTCCAGGGTCAGCACCTTGGCCATGTGATTGTTGTGAACACTCAGGTCTGGGAACTCATCCGTAGCAGAGTACTTCATCTTCAGGAGGTTGTGGCTGTTTGAGAATGGCATGACTGACGCCTGACTGCAAGGTGCTAGGGGAGAAGAAAGGGGAAACCTCACCTTCAGTGCTTGGCACGCCCTTCCAGGCAGCCGCTGGAAGGACGCCATGGCCTGCACCAAGGTCACCTTGGCATGTACTCCACCTGCTTGCAGCCCAGTTAACTGCCTGGCCTCTAAGGCGCCTTCCACGGCCTCCTAACAAGGGCACCCTGTGGGCAGGGCTACCCCCTTCTCCCCACAGGGAGGAGCCAGGGGTGGGGGACTTGCCCTAGTCTGGGGAAGAAAGGCCAGGTCTCCCCCACAGGGGCTGTATAGGCAGTGCCCAGCCCCCCTGCGGAGAGCTCTCTCCCCGGCCCTACCCCAGCGGGGCCCTTTCAGGGGAGGGGGAACCCACGTTAGCCCCAGAGCCGCGTGGCCGAGCTGCCCCCAGCAGAGGTGCTGGGCTCAGCAGCGGCCACCCAGCGGCCGCTCCCCGAGCTCAAGGCACCGGGCCACCTCCAGGCAGGGGGCGCAGCCGCGAGCTCGGGGCTGCAGCTTTTCTAGGCAGGAGAGCTGCGGCGCACCCGACCCGGCCGCGTTACCTCCCTCCGGCACCGGGCGGGGGGCGCTCGGGAGGGTGATGCTGCACCTGCCATGCAACCTGCCTGCGCCGAGAGGCAGTGGGAAGCGCACAGCAGCCGTTCCCCAGGACCCAGCACCGGCGGGGAGGGTGCAGCGCAGTACAATGCAAGCGCCCCCCCCCCCCGGGCTAGAAGAGGGAACGCAATGCAGCCCCTCTCCCCAGGCTCAGCAGCCGGGGCCAGAAGGACGATGCAATCTCGCCCCACCTGCAGGGGGGAGAGAGGGGAACGCAACACCCCGGCAACCCCCCACCGCGGGGAGCCGGGACCCAGCTGCAACCGCAATCAAATCCCGCAGGGAGCGTCCAGCTGCAGCAGATTGCCTGGGCCAGCCAGCGCCGGAGGGGAGAAGGTGAGGACCGGGGAAAAAGAAATTCCTCCGGCTTCCCCAAGCCTGGGGGGCAAAGATCCCCAACACCCAGCGCAAGCGAGCCCGACCCTCTCCAATCCCTGCGGGAGCCCCGGCTGGGGAGAGCTCGCCCATCCCAAAAGCACTGTCTACCCACTTTGGGGAGCGGGTTAAACAATCCCCTACCCCAAGCCATTATGTAACAAAGGCCTCCCTTCGGGTCACCCGAGTGGGGGTGAATCTATGTAAATACCCTGCTAAATAGCGGCTTAGCCTGGCTTTAAAGTTAGAGCCGATCCAGTTTAACAAACCCTCCAGTGCCTGCATCGGGTTAGGTTTGGTTTTTCCCTTGGTTATATTCTGGGCGTCCATATTATAATCTGTTTCCATCTCTCCCTTTATCTATAAGCCCCCCCCCCCGCCTCCCCTCCTTTTTTCAGGGTCCGGAGACACATTCCGGACACTTTGGTAGCTAGCACTAACAATACATTCAGCTGCAATACAATATTGACCCATTGGATTACAATTTCAGGGGGTTTTTTTGGGGGGGGGGGGTTGCCTCGAAATAGTTGTATTAAATCAAACTGTCTAAAACAGGCCAAATAGATCATCCTCCCATTTTAGTATTGCCAGTCAGCTCCCCCAGCACTTACCGGGTACCACAGAAAAGGAAACCGCCCTTGTTCTTGCTCTTACACCCCCAAAGCTGTCACAGGGAGACCTATATGAAGTGGAGTCTCACCCCCACAGCCTCACCAGTTTTATATACAGCAGGAACTGGCCTCCCATTGGCTGGTATTTATATTCCATTCATTCCACTGGAAGATTGTAAAAGGGAGGGGGGAGGTCCCTTAGTCTATTATAACCTATTGTTGCTTCCATTTTGCCAGGCCTCTTAGTCGCAGGGAGATGCTGGCTGTCTCCAGTTTCTCTGTGTTAGCCTGAGCCTACAACTTTCCTTCCAGGCGATCTGAAAATGTGAGGTTTTTTGGCTCAATGGCATCTAGTTGCTCTGGTAAAATGCAAATACTGTATTAATGCACACCCACTTTCCATTATTACAGTGTTTCCCAGCACTATTAGACCCACACAGCTTTTTTGCCATTCAGACTTGCTGCCTTTAGTAAATATTTAACAATGACTATAATAATCTGATGTAATAAAAGTACGGTCTTTGTGATGTTAGGACCAGCCTGACCTAAGAATCATGTGAGTGATTAACTGCCTCTGAGTTCACTGGTTAGAAACTATGATAAGAATAATGGCTGACGATCTAGTACCTATTCTCAGCCTCCTTGAAATATTAAAATAGTGAGTTTGTCTCACAGTTTAATTTGAAGGAAAGCATACTTGATTAATCAAGTACACCAAGCCTCTTATTTTACTGTGTGCAAAAAAAAGAGGGGGGTAGGTAGGGGGGAAGCTGCATTAGAGAGTTGAAAACAGAAATTAAAAGACTAAATCCTGCTCACTTTACTCATGAAAGTAGTGCTGTTAACTTTAATGGGATTACTCGGGTGAGTACAACAAGCAGGATTTGGCCTAAAGTTAGATGCTACTGAGGCTAAGGAAAAAGCAAAGTTAATGACTTTACTTTCAACCTGATACTGTTACACTTTATATTTCTTTCTGAAACATAGTTATTACAGTAGGCCTTACATTTGTCTGAATGGAACAGGGGATTATACATTTATATAGGCTCAAATAAGAGGGCTTTTATTTTAATGTAAGTTATAACTGTCATGGGATATAAACCCAAGTTCCTCTCCCAATTCCTACTCCTACCATCATTATCCAAATTCAGGTAAAGGAAGAGTCAAAGTATTGTAAATAAAAAGTATTTGGGATAAGGAATGAACGTAGAACATGACTATAAAATAAAAACTCAGACCACTACAAACAAAATTGCATTATGTTTGGCACGGACGATATCTGAATTAATCAGGATCTATCTGATATTCAGAGGTGCTGAGCACACAGAACTCCTGCTGAAGTCATTGGGGGCTGCCCTTTGTCTTCGGGCAGGCCCTTTGTCTCCGGGAACAAAGAAAAATCCTCTCAATATCCTTTCTATCTTTCAAACCATATTAAATCTCCTCCAAACTTTCTAAAGCCCCCATCTGTATGTACCAGTCAGGTGTGTTCACAGTTTGCACAGACTTCTAGTGCACAAGTCTTATCTCAATTATACTAGCATCAATTGGCAGTGATGACAGTAAGTTACACTATGGTAAAATGAATGTAAGTGCAAAATCAGAGCCATAGTCCTTGAAATAATACATTTGGCTATGGATGCTCTTAGTAACAACTTCTGTAATTTTGTCAAAGTTATTATATCCCAATGTCATGTATAATTCGGATTCTGGATCATTTGGTGCAAAGTGCCAAGAACATGTTTGGTGCTATATTAATAATAATAAATATAAAGAATAATACACCAGTAATTTAATATTGTATTTCTGTGGTCTCTGATTTCTTCCCAGAATTGTTATGCACTCTTCTCCTCTGGTAACAGCTCCAGCTGTGATAATTCTCTTTAATTCCAGCCTTATGCATCCCACTGGGCATCCATTATGTTACAAAGGTCAGTTTTAGGTTATTCACGGATAAGGTCACATGATCTTCATTGCATCATTGCTAACCCTATTTTTCATTTTCAGCAAGAATTTTATAACTCTTTCATTCAATCTGCTGTTGCTTGGCTTCACTCCCTGTTTCCACACCAACAATGGAAAAACATCAACATATACAGGTCCCATTGGTGGGCTCTGTATATGTTGATGTTTTTCCATCAAATGAACACTTAGGCAAGAAATCATCCTTTATTATACCCATTTTTAGATAAGCAAATTGTGGCATAGAGAGGTTAACTTGCTCAATGTCATGCAGCTTCTCAGTGCAGAGCTAGAAGACCTGTTTCCAAGGCCCCTGCTCTAATCACTAGACACACTCTTTCCCTTCCAATATTCTAGAAGAAGGAATATCACTATTATTATAATTATTATTTATTATTATTTTATATTCCATCAGAGCCCTTGATCTGCTAAGCATCATCAACACACAGGGAGAGAGACGATCCCTGCCCTACAAAGCTTTCATCTGAAGAAGACAAGCAACATGCAAAAGGTGGGGGAGAAGGAGTCAAACTATGTACAATTCATATGTATAATAAATACATATGAACTGTACCCAATAGTCCCTCATTCTGTCCTTCATTATTTGGCAAATTTCTTGTAGTCAATATGACAGAAGTGGTCCCATCTGACTTAGCTATCTTTGGATCACCTAGAATTTTGAGATTTGCTGAGAATTTTGCCTACATTGGATCCATAGTCTTTCTGTTACGTCAACCCCCCCGCCCTCCCCAGACGTCCCCAGTGGCTTAATTGTAAGTGTTGTTCAGTAGACTAAAGCTAATGCGTCAACAGACAGTGACTGACCATTATATCTAGTTCATCTGCTGAAAAACAATATTTTCTTCAGGTAAGCCCGTATTTGCTTATCCAGCTGCAATAATGGCAGCATTATATTGCCTTATATAATGGAGTAATTAACGTCCTGATGCTTGCTGATTTATACAGTAGGTTGCAGTAATGCAGCCCAAGATGGAGATGTGGGGTAATGATCCCAGATATTTCAATGTTGAGCTTTAGATGGTTGAGAATTTAAGGGAAGTCAGACACAGGCCGCACAGTGAACTTCCTAAGTGGCTTAATTAGAAAAGTTGTCTGTATATGAGTTCAAAAGGAGATGCATGTTACCCATCTTCTGAAATGACCCAGGTAAACCTAAGATGAGTCTGGAGAATTACAGGGTAAACATTTCCTTGAGCATTCAGAAGAACATCCAGAACAGAGGAGACAGCCATAGATGGTGAACTACCATCCCCAACAGTTTTGTGTCCAATTCCTGAGCTGGCAAGCTGGGTTATAAATTGCCATAAAACAGTACTTTGAAAACAAGCCAGAATGTATGTGGATCAATATACTGGAAGGATTTGGCTGTTGCTGCATTTGTTTAACTTAACTTCTCTTCCCACACAAATGGAGGATAAATTTATCTTAACCATTAAATATACCTGCCTGACTATCACATTTGGCATGTTTATTGGCAATTTGTTTCAAATGTTTTGTCATCTTCGGCCCATTCATGCGAAGAGCTGAGCACCTCCTGTGAGTTGCTGAGCATTAACAGCTCTCATTGAAGTTAAAGGTAGCTGGGGGCTGGCAATTCCCTTGCTGGATCAATTCTTCGAACAACCACCTTTTCCCAGAATGCCATTACTCCAAAATAGTTACGCAATGTGGTAGGTGCAGACATACAGCCATATGGTTGTAAGGCAGAAAGGCTGCAGGATATCTGGGGTAACACAATCTAAGAAACTGCATTTGTTATGTCCTGGTCAGAGGAGGGTGTAACAAACTGGTTAAAAAACAGTTGTATTTGAACAGGCATAGTTGGCTCAAGAGGTAAACCAGACAACTGCTCCTGCTCCTGCTGACGGCAACGGTAAAGCTCCCATTGATTTAAAGGGGAAAAGGGTGGAGGTTCATCAGTTCTTTCCCATAGACAGAGCTTCCATCCGAGTTTGCACTGATCATGATTTCATTAGGTTTCAGGTCCACCCGCAGTCCTTGATCCTTTTACTTAATGCCCAATTCTCTGCTCATTGCTTCAAAATGTTATTGCATTAGATACCTACAAGATTTTTTGCCTTAACTATTGTGTATTATAAATTATTAGTTAATGAAGAAAAATGTATAGGATTATCTGCCTTGCCAGCATAGACAAGAATCTACAACTCCAAGCCCTGGTCTACACTATGGGGTGAGGTCGAATTTAGCCGCGTTAGGTCGATTTAAAAATGAATGCATCTACACAACCAACCCCGTTCCATTGACCTAAAGGGCTCTTAAAATCAACTTCTGTACTCCTCCCTGGCGAGGGGAGTAGCACTAAAATCACCCTTGTTGGGTCAAATTTGGGGTAGTGCAGATGCAATTCGACGGTATTGGCCTCCGCAAGCTATCCCAGAGTGCTCTAATGTGACCACTCTGGACAGCACTTTGAACTCCGATGCACTAGCCAGGTACACAGAAAAAGCCCCGGGAAATTTTGAATTTCATTTCCTGTTTGGTCAGCCTGGTGAGCTCAGCAGCACCGGTGACCATGCAGTCCCCCCCAGAATCGCAAACGAGCTCCAGCATGGAGTAAAAGGGGGACACTAGATCTGATTGCTGTATGGGGAGAAGAATCTGTGCAGGCCGAAATCCGATTAAAAAGAAGAAATGCTAATATATATGCCAAAATCGCACAGGGCATGGTGGAGAGAGACTACAACAGGGACACACAGGAGTGCCGCGTGAAAGTCAAGGAGTTCAGGCAAGCCTACCAAAAGACAAAGGAGGCAAACGGTTGCTCCGGGTCACAGCCCCATACATGCCACTTCTATGATCAGCTGCATGACATTCTAGGCAGGGACCCTACTACTACCGCACCACTGTCCGTGAACACCTGCAAAAGGCTTACCATGGCTGCCTGAAAACCAAATTCTGTTGCCCAGCCATTTGTGATGTGTCACCATACTGGGAGGTGCTCAATATAAAAGGCAAAATGTGACCTTGTACATAAAGCACATGTGCTGTCGGCTGTGAATTGCTTGATTCACTGTGGAAGAGCCTCCCTTTTGTTCTCAGAAATGTATCATCTTAAATTTTACTCTCCCTTTTTATCTCCCCCCAGGTGCAAATGTTTCTATACTCCCCCTATCATCTCCATCCGTGAGGTTATCACAGATTAGAAGGCAAAAAAAAAAGCACTTATGATAACATGTTTTCTGAGATCATGCAGTCCTCCCTCACTGATCGGGCTTAATGCATGGAGGCATTCAGTGGCAGAGGCCAGGAAACACTAAGTGAGCATGAAGAGCAGAGGCAGGAGGTGATGCTGAGGCTAATGTGGGAGCAAACGGACATGATGAAGTGTCTGTTGGAGCTGCAGGAAAGCCAACAAGAGCACAGACCCCCCCGCTGCATCCATTGTATAACTGCCTGCCCTCCTCCCCAAGTTCCATATCCTCCTCACCCAGATGCCCAAGAACGCAGGGAGGGGGGAAGGCTCTGGGCACTCAGCCACTCCACTCCAGAGGATGGCCCAAGCAACAGAAGGCTGTCATTCAAACAGTTTTGATTTGTAGTGTGGCTGCAATAAGGAATGTGGCCTTGTCCTTCCCTCCTCCCGCACCCCACCGCACCCAGGCTATCTTGTCAGTTATCTCACTTTTTTTTTAATTAATAAAGAAAGAATGCATGGTTTCAAAACAATAGTTACTTTATTTCCTTTGCCAGCTGTGATCGAAGTGGGGAGGGTGGTTGGCTAACAGGGAATTAAAATCAACAAAGGGGGAGGATTTGAAGCAAGAAGAAACACACACAGCTGTCACACCGTAGCCTGGCCGGTCATGAAACTGGTTTTCAAAGCCTCCCTGATGCGCAGCACACCAAGCTGTGCTCTTCTAATCGCCCTGGTGTCTGGCTGCTCAAAATCGGCCACCAGGCGATTTGCCACAACTTCCCACCCGCCATAAACGTCTCCCCCTTACTCTCACAGATATTATGGAGCACACAGCAAGCAGCAATATCAATGGGAATGTTGGTTGCACTGAGGTCTAATCTAGTCAACAAACAGCGCCAGCGGCCTTTAAACATCCAAAGGCACATTCTACCACCATTCTGCACTTGCTCAGCCTGCAGTTGAACTGCTCCTTACTACTGTCCAGGCTGCCTGTGTACGACTTCATGAACCATGGGAGCAAGGGGTAGGCTGGGTCCCCAAGAATTACTATTGGCATTTCAACATCCCCAATTTTAATTTTCTGGTCTGGGAAGTAAGTCCCTTTTTGCAACTGCTCAAACAGCCAGGAGTTCCTAAAGATGTGAGCGTCATGCACCTTTCCCGGACATCCCACGCTGATGTCAGTGAAACATCCCTTGTGATCCACCAGTGCTTCCAGCACCATTGAGAAGTACCCCTTGCGGTTTATATACTGGTTGGCAAGGTGGTCCAGTGCCAAGACAGGGATATGTGTTCCATCTGTCTCCCCATCACAGTTAGGGAACCCCATTGCAGCAAAGCCATCCAGTATGACCTGCACATTTCCCAGAGTCACTACCCTTGATAGCACAACGTCAGTGATTGCATTTGCTACTTGGATCACAGCAGTCCCCACAGTAGACTTGCTCACTCCAAATTGATTCCGAACTGACAGGTAACAGTCAGGCTTTGCAAGCTTCCACAGGGCTATAGCCGCTTGCTTCTCAACTGTCAGGGCAGCTCTCATCTTGGTATTCCTGCGCTTGAGGGTGGGGGAAAGCAAGTCACAAAGTTCAAGGAAAGTGGTCTTACACATGCGAAAGTTTTGCAGCCACTGTGAATCATCCCATACCTGCAACACTATGTGGTCCCACCAGTCTGTGCTTGTTTGCTGGGCCCAGAATCGACGTTCCACTGTATCAACCAGCCCCACTGCCACCATGATGTCCCAATTGCCACAGCCCATGCTTTCAGGAACATCTGTGTCCATGTCCTCATCACAATCATCCTTGTGCTAGCTCTCTTAGCCCAGTTCTGCACATACTCCAGGATAATGCACGAGGTGTTTACAATGCTCACAACAGCAGCGGTGAGCTGAGCGGGCTCCATGCTTGCCATGGTATGGCATCTGCATGGGTAACTCAGGGAAAAAGGCGCAAAGTGATTGTCTGCCATTGCTTTCACGGAGGGAAGTGCGACTGATGACATGTACCCTAAACCACCCTCAACAATGTTTTTGCCCCATCAGGCATTGGGAGCTTAACCCAGAATTCCAATGGGCAGTGGAGATTGCGGGAACTGTGGGATAGCTACTCACAGTGCACCGCTCCAGAAGTCGATGCTAGCCACAGTATTGTGGACACACTCCGCCGACTTAATGCGCTTAGTGGGGACATACACAATCGATTGTATAAAATCGATTTCTAAAAATCGACATGTATAAAATCGACCTAATTTTGTAGTGTAGACATACCCCAAGATGGCTCAAGTGCTTTCTATTTGTGTGTACCCTTCCCATTCAAGGTCTCTGGGGCTCCTTTGCAAACAGAAAATGAAGTATTCTTCTACTCTTTCCTCTCTACAGAGAAATTTCCCATTGCCACAGGCCCATGTATAGGTCTACACCAGTGATCTTCAAACTTTTTCCATCACCCCCCCCCCCTTTATCCATAATGAAACCTGTCCATGCCCCCAGAAGAAGCACAGTCAGGAGGCATGGCTGGAAGCAGGGCCAGAGCCATGGGCCGGGTCCAGAATGTGGCTGGGGTCAGGAGCCAGGGCTGGGAGTGGGGTCATGGCTGGGGCCTGTGTGCTGTGATTGGGGCTGGGAGACAAGGCTGTGGCCAGAGCTGCAGCTGAAGGCAGGGCGGGAGCGGAATGGGGACGGAGTGAGGCTAGGTGGCACTCCCTCCCTGCCCCAATGGGGACCGGCCTGGGTCCCGCTGTGCCCTCCCCAAATATTCCTCCATGCTCCCCTGTGGGGCGTGCCCCACAGTTTGGAGACCACTGGTCTACACACTATTTAAACCTTTAACATGCAATTTAGGTGATGGTGAGAGTTTATCACTCTTGGTCTTTAGAACATTGATTCTATTTCTCCTGAATTAATGTCTTTTTTCCCTATAGCCTATGTAATGGCTAGTTGTCATCAGCTCTTTCCCAGAATTAGATCCTTTGTATAATAGCAATGTATTCTAGAGAACTTATTTCTGAATTCTGCCTATTTTCCTGAATAGTTAGCATGAAATCTTGATCCCATTGAAGTGGGCTCCATAGAAAAGCATTTTACAAAGGAGGTAAGTATCATTATTAATATTGAAAGAATAAGTCACTGAGGCTCTGTGTGGGTGCAGGAAGCTGCCTGCACAGAGCTCAGTGTGGGATCAGAATCCTGTTGCATTTCATGGGCCAACCAGAATGAAAACAAACTAGGCAAATTCACTTTCATGCACTAGCAAAATGTTGCAAAAGCCTGTTGATTTTTTTTTTATTTCAGGAAAAAATGATATTACTAATAAGTTTAGTAAAATCTGTTCTTTTAATACAGCCACTACATTTTGGACCCAGACTACTTCAGTGTTCTTTCATTCAATGTCCTCTAAAGTCTCATTGAAACACAATGCAAAGTCCTTCATCAGCACAGGGAGATACTATTAAATACGCCCTTTCAAGGGATCCAGAATGAGCCCGTTCCCTCTTCCTCCAGTTGAGCAAGAGTGGGCAGATTAGATCTGAACACACAGCCAACTCCGGTGAGTTCATCCCTGTGGCTCTTGGTTTAGGGGGCGGGTGCATAAGGGAGAGACCCCTGCAATGACAGCTCAGGCTCTGATGTGAGTGAGACTCCCAGGACCAGGGCTTAACTGGTAATGAAAGAGGAACCAGGGCTCAAGCAATTTTCTTTTACTTTAAGAACTTACATGGCAAACCCAGCCGTGCGGGGGGGGGGGGGGGGGGGAGGCTATGAACTGCTAAGCCTAGAAGTGCCGGGCTCAGCCCGCCCACAATTTAAGCCCTGCTGAGGACTGATCCTCCCCGAGACAAGCCCACCGCAGAAACCTCCTGCTGATAGGAGCGCTTTAAAAATGCGCCTTACAGGGAACCCAGAATGGGGGAGTCTCCCCCGTCCCGGCCAGGAGCTGGGGGGGGGGCACTCGGGCTGCTCCCTGGGGCGGGGCTGTCCCCGGGTCCCCACGTGCCGGGAGCGGGGTCCGGAATTGCAGCGCTGCCGGGGAGGTGGCAGGGGGCCGGGCTCCCCGCACTGACTCTGCTCCCGGCGGGGTTGCTGGGCCGGCAGGTGCCAGCTCGCTCCGGCGCAGAGGGCTCATGGGGAGGGAGGGAAGCGGAGCGTCAGCAGCCTGCGACCAGGGCGGAAGGAGGAAGCGGGGGGTGGAGCACCACGTGTGTGAGCCGAGCCGGGGCCGGTGGCTCCTTTAATGTCCCCGCCCGGAGGGGGAAGCCCAGGCAGGTAAAGGCACCGGGTGGGGCGGCTGCGGCTGGGGGAGGTGGGTGTTGTGTTACCCACACGCACCCACTGGCCTAGGCTGGGGGACTCTGGCACCTGGAGAGGGGCGGGCACCCTGCGGCAAGGAAGGAGCCTGGGCCATGGGGGGAAGGAAGGGGCTGGGAGACCGTGAGGCCAGCTCTGGGTCATCTGTCCCCCTGCTCGCCCCACCCTCGAGTCTCCCCCCTTGAGTGGCCAATGTTAGCTTGACCCGAGCTGCCTTGAAGCATGTCACTGCGGTGTCGTCGCGAGCTGGACCCTTCGCAGCTTAATGCTGCTGCTTTCTAATCCCTGCAGCATCTTCCTGCCTCCCCTCCCCGCCTCCTTTATTTGAGCATCTAATTCTAAGGCAAGTAAATAGAGAATCAAGTTAACTAACTCTAAAGTGGCCTTAAAGCAGCCATTAGGTTTTCAAAACTGCTCTTAGCTAATTTGCCTCTAGATTCTAGCAGCTGAGTTTTTGTGTTTATAAAAGGTAAGTAGATAAAGCAGTTCTTCCTCTAGGGCTCTGTTCAGGAGTCAAAGATTTCCTTTGCTTACAGGCCAAGGAGGATGATTATAATAAACGCTATAGCTGATAGCCAAATATTGGATCTCGTGGCCCACATATTTTATAGGAGTGTTTGTAAAAGAATGCTGTGTTTCAAACCCAGATGAGGGACTATGCAAGGCACCATAAATGTTATGCCTTACTTCTCTTTTCTTCTCTTCCATTTGTTGCTCCTGGTTTGTGCACCAGATTTCTGTTTTTATAAGGGGGAGTCTCTATTTTATATTGCACAATTTAACCCTTCAGTAACATGTAAACAGCTACTTTTCCCCAGTCTGCAGCTGGAGATACAAAGTCCGTTTGGGAAAGAACTTCTTGAAGGCTGGAACTATTTTTGGTTTACAGGAATATAAAATATTTTTTTCCATTTCATAGCTCAGATTATTCTAGCTTTATAAAGTTAAGTAGCTAGTCACTCAATAAATACAATGGAAGAAAAACTGCAACTACGGTATATGCACAGCAACTTGAGAGTTAACTACTTCTATCGTTGCAGGTAGAAACCAAAACCCAACAGTAAATAACCCGATATCTTGGGTAAAAAGTATATCCAAGTTACCACATCAGCTAAAATCCACAATTAATTGATATTTGATAGCTGAAAGTTAACAGCCCCACAAAGCTTTACTCTTCTGCTCTGGCTTTTAAGTTCATGGAAGACTGTTTAAAGATACATATTTGTAAGTGGTTAATTGTTTAAAGGGATCACATTAAGGCTCTTGGATGACCTGACCTGAAACCTTCATGCCAGGGGAATCCCTCACTCCATTTAGTCTCTATTTTTAAAATCGAACATGGGCCATCCTTTGGTTATGTTGAAGCTTTCGTGAACCAGAATTTGAAACCAATTGAGTAGAAATTTTCCCATTAACTTCTATCCATGGTGTCAAAAGCTAAGCTTGCCCAGTTCTAGGGGTGGCTCTTGCTCTGGATAAAATGTTTGTTGTCTTAAGTCATAAATCACCAAAGAGAGAGAACAAAAGTCACTGCCTAGCAGGCATGCTTGAGAACTTGTGCAGTGGGGTTTAATAGACAGCTACAGTTCATATTTCCTTGTAGCTCGCTCTGTAACAATGTGGAACAAGCTGAAGAAAGAATTTGTTTGCTTAAACTTGTTTAAAATTATAAATGCGTTCAGTGTACAATGGGACAAATGTTGGTCACGTTGAAGTCAATGAGAGCTTTTTGTGGGCAAGGATTTGGTCCAGTGTCTTTTGTTACATTTCTAAATGTTTCCAGAACTACGTTAAATTTAGTAGCCATTTTGTGTATAGTTTCTTCAAGCTTTAGATATAGAACATGACTCATAGAATATCAGGGTGGGAAGGACCTCAGGAGGTCATCTAGTCCAACCCCCTGCTCAAAGCAGGGCTAAGCCCCAATTTTTGCCCCAGATCCCTAAATGGTCCCGTCAAGGATTGAACTCACAGCCCTGGGTTTAGCAGGCCGGTGCTCCAACCACTGAGCTATCCCATAATAAGCTATCCCATAGCTCAGTGGTTGGAGCATCGGCCTGCTAAACCCAGGGTTGTGAGTTCAATCCTTGAGGGGGCCATTTAGGGATCTGGGGCAAAAATTGGGGCTTGGCCCTGCTTTGAGCAGGGGGTTGGACTAGATGACCTCCTGAGGTCCCTTCCCACCCTGATATTCTATGACATATTCTTGCTTTTATCATTCATAATTCCATATAAAACTCCATCATGGTCTAAAGGTATAAAACTCTCTTGTATGTTTCTTTTCCTTTAGGTGAAAATATCCAGCCGACTAGAAGATTATCACAATGAGTTTTGTTGACTACGGAGATACGATAAAAGATGGAGACACAGCTATTGTGTTCTTGGGCCATGAATCAATGTTTCCTGTGAAAGTCCAACATGGCAGTAAAACTCAGACTAAGTATGGGGTCATTAGACATTCCAGTGATCTCATAGGCAAAAGGTACGGCTCAAAGGTGACCTGCAGTAAAGGAGGCTGGGTGTTTATTCTTCATCCAACCCCAGAGTTGTGGACTATGAATCTTCCCCACAGAACACAAATTCTTTATTCAACTGACATCTCTTTAATCACCATGATGCTGGAATTGAAGCCAGGATCCATAGTGTGTGAATCAGGTAATAGTTTTTAATAAGGGATTTTAGTATATTAACTCGGGGGTTCTCAACCTTTTTCTTTCTGAGGCCCCTCTAACATGCTATAAAAACTCCACAGCCCACCTGTGCCACAACAGCTGTTTTTCTGCATACAAAAGGCAGGGCCGGCATTAGGGGGTAGCAAGCAGGGCAATTGCCCAGAGCCCCACATGACAGGGTGCCCCGCAAAGCTAAGCTGCTCAGACTTCACCTTCAGGCCCGGATGGCAGGGCTTGGGGCCGCTGGACTTTGGCTTTTTGCCCTGAGCCCCAGTGAATCTAATGCCGGCCCTGTCTGGTGGACCCTCTGAAACCTGCTCGTGGTCCCCCAGGGGGCCTTGGATCCCTTAGTTAACCCAGCAGTTCTCAACAACACTTTAACTAGCAACAGACTTTGTTTTAAACTTTATATAGATAGATATAGAATTGTTCTGTTGCTGCTAGAGCCTTCCTGGCCTACAGCTTGAATAATTCTACTTCGTTTATAAATGTTAGCAAATGTTCTGTTTTTCTGTACTGAAAAGACACTTATGTGACACTTATGTGGCGGGGACCATGTGCAGAAGCGTGTGTAACAAGGTTATTGAGTTAAAATAAATAATTTTATACTTTTTTCCCTTTGGGGGGTGAATTAGTTTTTTTTTTTGGGGGGGGGGGGGAGGGTTCCTTGGGAATGTGCCAGTTTCAGACGAAATAGTTCAGTTTGTTTACATAGTATTAGGTGTGGGGGGAGTTGTCTACAGAACAGCTTATCTGACAAACCTCAGATATAAATCCTACATTCTTCTTCTAAAATAACTTGAGCATTGGTAGAACTTATACAGGTTGAAAAAGAAAACAAAACGGTATGGGTTAAACGGGTAATACGTGGGATAAAATGGGAGCGTTCACCAGGCCACATAATCCACATATTTGGCCTTTCTTACACTATGTATGTGCTATATGCAGTACTGAAACAGCACACAAAGGTCAGCTGCAATGGAATGTACAATGGGTGGTTTGATACCAGTGGTGATCTGTGCACTATGTTCCACTGCTTTTCATACAGATGATTTTAACCCTCTGAATGGATTAGTGGTGTGTTGTGTTTAGCTTGTAAAGTGTGCTTTAAACATGATAAATGCTAGGCTGTTGCTTGCGATGCAAAAGGGGAGTTGTTGTATTTTATACTAAATGTTCATTATCATATTGATTAAATATATTATATGATGCTTTAATATTTTTTTTTTACTGCAGGCAGCATTATTAGGGCTACATAATAATTTCCTGCCATTTGATTACTTTCCAGTACTGTAGGGGAAATATATAATTTTTATTAATGTATATAGCTGCCTTTCTTTTTGAGGGATTTATTCTGTTTGCCTCCATTGAATCATTTTGTAAACCTGCTTGTCCCTTGACTCTCAAGAGTAGATGCATAAAAGGAGTGCACAATGTTGTTATGCTGTATTTTTGGTTAAGGTTTCCCATTCCCAGTCTTGCATAATAATTGGCAGCCTTTTAGGCACGGCTTTTTTTTCACACGCAACTAAAATTTCATCTGTCATTCTGTTTCAGATTTGTGGGTCAGGAAATATGATGTGTATATATTTAACCCCTGAATACTGGAAACTAGTATTTCCAGATGCTTAAGGCAGTATTGCACAAGCCCTTGATTCTGCAGAAACTCTGAACCCCACAAGTCCAGATTCTAGTTTGTACAATGGTAGTCTTAGGGCTGGAATTGCAGAGTTGTTGTAGATGTGTTGGTCCCAGGATATTAGAGAGACAAGGTGGGTGAGGCATCCACATGGCCAGGAGGGCACAGAGGCAATGTGCCATAGCATGGTTTGACCTGGCTAATGCTTTTGGATCGATGCCCCATCAGCACATTTTTGCCACGCTGCGAGAGTTCAAACGTATGCCTGAAAACTCTCTCCAACTGGTCCGGGAACTGTGTGAAGGCTGCACCACCACCATGTGCTGCACGGAAGGAGAGACACCCAAAATTCCTATCCGTAGTGGCGTGAAGCAAGGCTGCCCCCTGAGCTCCATCGTTTTCAACTTAGCCATAGAGCCGCTCATTCGAGCGATCTCCAGCGGTCTAGGTGGTTTCAATCTATGTGACAACAGAGTGAATATCCTGGCCTACGCAGACAATCTGGTCCTGATTGCAAACAACCCCGAGAGTCTCCAACAAATGCTAGACATCACCAGCAAGGCTGCCAACTGGATGGGATTCCACTTCAATGGCAGGAAGTTTGCATCCCTGCATATCAATGGCAGTAGAAGGGATTCAGTCCAGGTGACATCTTTTCAGGTCCAGAGTGAACCCATGATCTTCCTCGAGGACAGGCAAGCATACCAACAACAAGTTTCTACGTCCAGCAGACATCTGAGGATACTATCGCAGAGATCCTACGAGATGTGGCCAGGATCGACTCCTCCCTACTGGCGCCATGGCAGAAGATCAACGCCTTGAACACCTTCCTGATCCCCCGTATTTCATTCGTCCTGAAGGGATCTGCCATGGCGAAGGTACCTCTGAACAAGGCAGACAGCACCGTCCGGCAGCTGGTGAAGAAGTGGATGTTTCTCCCCCAGAGGGCCAGCAATTAACTGGTGTATATCTTGCACAGGCAGGGCGGCACCAACGTCTCTCGAATGGGTGATCTGTGCGATGTTGCCGTGATCACTTCCGCCTTTTGATGTGCCCGGACACCATGGTGAGGAACATCGCAGAGAGTGCTCTGCAGGTGCTGTCAAGAAGCAAATTGCCAGAACCCCCTCCAGCCAAGATGTCACCACTACCCAAGTGGCTCGCTGTAAGGTGAATTTGGAAGAGACAGGGGAGACTTTGCTTCGCTCTGGACTCGTGCCTGCAATGCTACGATGACTGGAGAAGCGTATCTGCTGCCACTGGATGTGGTGCAAGGAACACCAGGAGCTAGGAGTACTGGTACCACAGGTGAAGAATACAGATCACGCTATCATCACTCCAAGAGCTAGAACCATGCTGGAGAGGACCTTGAAGGATGCCATCCACTGCCAATACGTGGAAAACCTGAAACAAAAGCCGGACCAGGGCAAGGCGTTTGAGGTGACGTGCAAGTGGGACGCCAGCAACGACTTTCTCCCTGGGGGCAGCTTCACCTGATTTGTCGACAGGAGGTTCATCCTTAGGGACTGGCTCAACTGCATCCCACTGAACGGAGCCGTCTGCCATGGGAATCGGGACAAGCGATGCAGAAAGTGTTGCTACGCCAACGAGACACTACCCCACGTCCTATGTAGCTGCAAGCCCCATTCCAGAGCTTGGCACCTGTGACACAACGCCATCCAAGATCGCCTGGCCAGAGCCATCCCGCCACCCATGGGGAAGGTTGCTGTAAACTCCGCCATCCCCGGAACCGACAGCCAACTGTGACCGAACATCGTCATCACCAACAAGGACCGGAAGAAGATCATCATGGTGGACATCACAGTGCCCTTCGAGAACAGGACCCCGGCCTTCCACGATGCCTGAGCTCGAAAGGTAGAGAAATATGCCCCTCTGGCCGAAACCTTGAGAGCTAAGAGTTACCAGGTCCAGACACACGTACTGATTGTCGGAGCCTTGGGAGCATGGGACCTCAGTAATGAGTGAGTGCTGAGAGAATGCGGAATCAGTCAACGCTATGCTCGACTGATGCGGCAACTCATGGTGTCTGATGCCATTGGGTGGCCAAGGGACATCTACATAGAACACATCACTGGCCATCGACAAGGAGGAGTGAGCTAGAGTGCCGATGAGAAGCGCAGTCAGGAAAATAACAAATACTTTCCTCATGGACTGTATTTTCTAAATGGACAACCAACCTAATTCTCAATTAGTGAGGGACAGTCTCCACTCGCTGATATATTTTGCTTTCCACAACCAAATCTCGGTTCAACTTTTCACGAATGATGTACCCAGGTATTCAGATTCTAATACCAAAACTGTATTGTTAAATCTATTCACTTAAATTTTAGTTATTGCTGATTATGTATCATATAACTTTAAAAAACTAACTTTGTATTTGTGGATAATCTAAGCACTAAGTACAGACACTCTTTTTCCAAACTATGTATTATATAATTTTTTTAACATTAGCTGTAATAAAATTTTTAAATCTCTTACTGAACCAACTTCTGTTTGTGAATGTATAGCTGGAAAGTTTGTCTCTGAGCTCTTCCTCAGGTCAGGGAAAGGTACTCTCAATGTCACAGCTAAATACAAGGTGGAATAGATTGTTTAGTAAGTAGTTAACACACATTCTAAAAGACTGTTCAAGATGTTGTGGGCCGTTAACAATAAACTGGGGGTTAGTGGGTCACAGATCAAATCAGCAGACAAAGAGGGTCATTGTAGTTCTCAGCCATGATGACTATATCAATGAGGTCAGCCAACAGCTCTGACTCCACTTATTATGAAGAATTCGAAGATTCCACAAGACAGTTCACCCAGGAATTTAAGGATATCCTCAAATCCTTCCCCAGACCACTCCAGGAGAAACTCTACAACCTCATCACCCATGATCCCACACCAAGAACCTTCTACATGCTTTCTCAGATACACAAACAAGGGACCCAGACAGACCCATCGTGTCTGGCCATGGCACTCTTACTGAATGAATATCAGGACTCTCAGAAACCATCCTCATGCCACTCATCACACAAGGGACCAGCTTCCTCCAGGACACAACCGACTTCCTCCACAAACTCCTCAACATTAACCAACCATCCTCAGAACACCATCCTTGCCACCATGGATGTCACCTCCCTATACATCAACATCCCTCACAATAACTGTGTCACTGCATCTATTTCATCCTCACCCGTAACAATTTTACACTTTATCCAAACCATGGGAACAGCTATGAGTACTAAGATGGCTTCCCAATATGCCAGCCTATTCCTGGGCCACCTTGAGGAAGAATTTCTGGACAAATGCACTATGAAATCAATTATATACCTGAAGTACATCAATGATATTTTCATCCTCTGGACAGACGACCTACATTCCTCATCAGTTTCCACTACATCTTCAACAACCCCACCTTTTCTCCACAAATTTTTTCCATTTTGACCATTCTAATAGCTAACTACTATACCTGTGGCCTGCAGTGCCTGAAGGGTTGGTTGACTGTTGATAAAAGAAAAAGCATTGCTCCGGATTCATTTGGTTACTCCTTGAAATAAGTGAATTTATTTAAAAAAGGAGTACTGGTGGCACCTTAGACACTAACAAATTTATTTGAGCATAAGCTTTCGTGAAGTGAGCTGTAGCTCACGAAAGCTTATGCTCAAATAAATTTGTTAGTCTCTAAGGTGCCACTAGTACTCCTTTTCTTTTTGCGGATACAGACTAACAGGGCTGCTACTCTGAAACCTGAAATTATTTAGAAGCACAGTGCAAGTGACCAGAAATGACAATTTGAATAAAAATGTTACAAGTATTGACAAGTAGGGGCGAGGCTGGTATGATGTAACATACTTTGGTGCGATCCTAAATCAGACTATATTCCAGCAATCCTAAATAATTAGTTCTAGATTAACCTTTTGTGGCCTAACAGGAAACAAGCCTGCAGTGATTAACAGAAACAAGCCAGGAAATCTAGTCTAGTAATTACATTCTGAGTCTGCTTCCTACTGATGCTGGTATTATATGCAACTAGAGCATTAACGACCATTTGGCTTTTATTTTACTTTATTTTATATTGCTGATGTAATAGCAATGAATGGGTCAAATTTTGCTTTGTTACACTGCTGTAAACAGAGAGTAACTTGACAGACTGCAGCAAATTGCTCTGCATTTACATCAGTGAAACAGAGTAGAATTTAGCTTAATGTTTATATTAACAGCTGGTGTTGAATTTCCTCATGTCTTGTGTCATACCCATAAGACTGAAATAAGGAGGGAAAGATAAAATGCTTTCAGTCTGAAATGAAATGGAATAAATTCTGCATAATACTATATCTCAAGCAATTTAAGTAAAAGGATTTTATTTTTCTTTTAGGGGGGGAAAAATAAGATGACTAGAATCTTTAATTTTGTACCATTGAGTCTTGGAAATGGGTTTAGATTAAAAAACACAGTCGTGATATAAAAGTATTACTACAGCTTATTTTTCTACTGACTTTATTTTTAAAGAGTAGCTTGCTGCCAGTATCTCCAGATATTTGCCCTACTATTAAAATGATACAAATGCACTATTCCCAGGTTTTGAAGGATCTAGGAATCTGGCTGATGTCTCATCTGTGATACTTAGTGGGTGAACCTTTCTCTTCCCCATCTCCTGCTGCTATCTAAATTTAAAAAATTTATGTTTTAACTATAGCCAGAGCTACCTTTTAGAGTTAAGGTTACAGTAGAACCTCTGAGTTACAGACACCTCAGGAATGGAGGTTGTCCGTAACTCTGAAAGGTTTGTAACTCTGAACAAAACATGGTTGTTCTTTCAAAAGTTTACAACTGAACATTGACTTAATACAGCTTTGAAACTTTACTATGCGGAAGAAAAATGCTGCTTTCCCGTTATTTTTAGTAGTTTATATTTAACACAGCACTGTATTGTATTTGCTTTTCTTTTTTTTCTTGTTTTTGTCGTCTGCTGCTTGATTGCATACTTGCGGTTCCAATGAGGTGTGTGTTTGACTGGTCAGTCTGTAACTCTGAGGTTGAACTGTACTTTTTAGAGTACTGCTCTCAGAATTGGGTAACTTCACAATGAGAGAACCTTCAAAAAGTCAGATACAGGATACACAGTCTGAGCTTTGCAGAGAAGAAAGAGACTCAAGATAGCCCTGAGAGGGTTAAAATACCTGTCTGTTGAAAGTGGCCTTTTCTCTCAGACTTCCATCTCTGTCAGGTAGCTTTAATCTCAGTCAATCTCTATACTTGGTAATTGCTGCATGTTGCAAACTATGTCTACGCTACAAAATTAGGTCGATTTTATAGAAATCGATTTTTAGAAATCGATTTTATACAATCGATTGTGTATGTCCCCACTAAGCGCATTAAGTCGGCGGAGTGTGTCCACAATACTGTGGCTAGCATCGACTTCTGGAGCGGTGCACTGTAAGTAGCTATCCCACAGTTCCCGCAGTCTCCGCTGCCCATTGGAATTCTGGGTTAAGCTCCCAATCCCTGATGGGACAGAAACATTGTCGAGTGTGGTTTTGGGTACATGTCATCAGTCGCCCCTCCCTCCGTGAAAGCAATGGCAGACAATCGTTTCGAGCCTTTTTCCCTGGGTTACCCATGCAGACGCCATACCACAGCAAGCATGGAGCCTGCTCAGCTCACCGCTGCTGTTTGTGAGCATTGTAAACACCTCGTGCATTATCCTGGAGTATGTGCAGAACTGAGCTAAGAGAGCTAGTACAAGGATGATTGTGATGAGGACATGGACACAGATGTTCCTGAAAGCATGGGCTGTGGCAATTGGGACATCATAGTGGCAGTGGGGCTGGTTGATACAGTGGAACGTCGATTCTGGGCCCAGCAAACAAGCACAGACTGGTGGGACCACATAGTGTTGCAGGTATGGGATGATTCACAGTGGCCGCAAAACTTTCGCATGCGTAAGGCCACTTTCCTTGAACTTCATGAGTTGCTTTCCCCCACCCTCAAGCGCAGGAATACCAAGATGAGAGCTGCCCTGATGGTTGAGAAGCGAGTGGCAGTAGCCCTGTGGAAGCTTGCAATGCCTGACTGCTACTGGTCAGTTCAGAATCCATTTGGAGTGGGCAAATCTATTATGGGGACTGCTGTGAACCAAGTAGCCAATGCAATCACTGGCGTTGTGCTATCAAGGGTAGTGACTCTGGGAAATGTGCAGGTCATACTGGATGGCTTTGCTGCAGTGGGGTTCCCTAACTGTGGTGGGGAGACAGAGAGAACCCATATCCCTATCTTGGCACCGGACCACCTTGCCAACCAGTACATAAACCACAAGGGGTACTTCTCAATGTTGCTGGAAGCACTGGTGGATCACAAGGGATGTTTCACCGACATCAACGTGGGATGTCCGGTAAAGGTGCATGACTCTCGCATCTTTAGGAACTCCGGGCTGTTCGAGCAGTTGCAAGAAGGGATTACTTCCCAGACCAGAAAATTACCTTTGGGGATGTTGAAATGCCAATAGTTATCCTTGGGGACCCAGCCTACCCCTTGCTTCCATGGCTCATGAAGCCGTACACAGGCAGCCTGGACAGTAGTAAGGAGCAGTTCAGCTGCAGGCTGAGCAAGTGCAGAATGGTGGTAGAATGTGCCTTTGGATGCTTAAAAGCTTGCTGGGGTGTTTGCTGACTAGGTTAGACCTCAGCACTACCAACATTTTCATTAAAAAGAAAAGGAGTACTTGTGGCATCTTAGAGACTAAGAAATTTATTTGACCATAAGCTTTCGTGAGCTACAGCTCACTTCATCGGATGCATTCAGTGGAAAATACAGTGGGGAGATTTATATACACAGAGAATATGAAACAATGGGTGTTACCATACACACTGTAACAAGAGTGATCTGGTAAGGTGAGCTATTACCAGCAGTATCGGGGGGGAGGGGGGGAACCTTTTGTAGTGATAATCAAGGTGGGCCATTTCCAGCAGTTGACAAGAACGTCTGAGGAACAGGGGAGGGGGGAATAAACACGGGGAAATAGTTTTACTTTGTGTAATGACCCATCCACTCCCAGTCTCTATTCAAGCCTAAGTTAATTGTATCCAGTTTGCAAATTAATTCCAATTCAGCAGTCTCTCATTGGAGTCTGTTTTTTGAAGTTTTTTTTGTTGAAGAATTCCACTTTTAGGTCTGTTATTGAGTGACCAAAGAGATTGAAGTGTTCTCTGACTGGTTTTTGAATGTTATAATTCTTGACGTCTGATTTGTGTCCATTTATTCTTTTATGTAGAGACTGTCCAGTTTGGCCAATGTACATGGCAGAGGGGCACTGCTGGCACATGATGGCATATATCACATTGGTAGACGTGCAGGTGAATGAGCCTCTGATAGTGTGGCTGATGGGATTAGGCCCTATGATGGTGTCCCCTGAATAGATATGTGGACACAATTGGCAACGGGCTTTGTTGCAAGGATAGGTTCCTGGGTTAGTGGTTCTGGTGTGTGTTTGCTGGTGAGTATTTGCTTCAGGTTGGGGGGCTGTCTGTAAGCAAGGACTGGCCTGTCTCCCAAGATCTGTGAGAGTGATGGGTCATCCTTCAGAATAGGCTGTAGATCCTTGATGATGCGTTGGAGAGGTTTTAGTTGAGGGCTGAAGGTGATGGCTAGTGGCGTTCTGTTATTTTCTTTGTTAGGCCTGTCCTGTAGTAGGTAACTTCTGGCTCTGTCAATCTGTTTCTTCACTTCAGCAGGTGGGTATTGTTCCCATTGTTATTGCTGCTTGCTGTGTGCTCCATAATATCTGTGAGAATAAGGGGGAGATGTTTATGGCGGGGTGAGAGGTTAAGGCAAAATTGCTCAGCGGCTGATTTTGAGCAGCCAGACACCAGGGCGATTGGAAGAGCACAGCTAGGTGTGCTGCGCATCAGAGAGGCTTTGAAAACCAGTTTCATGACCGGCCAGGCTACGGTGTGACAGCTGTGTGTGTGTTTCTACTTGCTGCAAACCCTCCCACTTTGTTGATTTTAATTCCCTGTAAGCCAACCACCCTCCCCCCTTCAATCACAGCTGGCAAAGGAAATAAAGTAACTATTGTTTTGAAATCATGCATTCTTTCTTTATTAATTAAAAAAAAAAAGTGAGATAACTGACAAGGTAGCCTGGGTGTGGTGGGGTGCGGGAGGGTGGAAGGACAAGGCCACATTGCTTATTGTAGCCACACTACAAATCAAAACTGTTTGAATGACAGCCTTCTGTTGCTTGGGCCATCCTCTGGAGTGGAGTGGCTGGGTGCCCGGAGCCTCCCTTCCACCACCAACCCCCTCCTCTCCACGTTCTTGGGCGTTTGGGTGAGGAGGATATGGAGCTTGGGGAGGAGGGCAGGCGGTTATACAATAGATGCAGCAGGGGGTCCGCGCTCTTGTTGGCTTTCCTGCAGCTCCAACAGATGCTTCATCATGTCTGTTTGCTCCCCCATTAGCCTCAGCATCGCCTCCTGCCTCTGCTCTTTGCGCTCACTTAATGCTTTTCTGGCCTCTGCCACTGAATGCCTCCATGCATTAAGCTGTGCCCTATCAGTGCAGGAGGACTGCATGAGCTCGGAAAACATGTCATCACGAGTGCGGTTTTTTTGCCTTCTAATCTGCGATAACCTCAGGGACGGAGATGATGGGGGGAGTATAGAAACATTTGCACCTGGGGGGGGATAAAAAGGGAGAGTAAAATTTAAGATACATTTCTGAGAACAAAAGGGAGACTCTTCCACAATGTCTCAAGCAATTCACAGCAGACCACACATGTGTTTTATGTATAAGGTCACTTTTTGCCTTTTATATTGAGCGCCTGCCGGTATGGTGACACATCACAAACGGCTGGGCAACAGATTTGGGTTTCCAGGCAGCCATGGTAAGCCTTTTGGTACGCGGGGTTAGAATCATGGAATATCAGGGTTGGAAGGGATCTCAGGAGGTCATCTAGTCCAACCCCCTGCCCAGAGCAGGACCAATCCCCAACTAAATCATCCCAGCCAGGGCTTTGTCAAGCCTGACCTTGAAAACCTCTAAGGAAGGAGATTCCACCACCTCCCTAGGTAACGCATTCCAGTGTTTCACCACCCTCCTAGTGAAAAAGTTTTTCCTAATATCCAACCTAAACCTCCCCCACTGCAACTTGAGACCATTACTCCGTGTTCTGTCATCTGGTACCACTGAGAACAGTCTAGATCCATCCTCTTTGGGACCCCTTTCAGGTAGTTGAAAGCAGCTATCAAATCCCCCCTCATTCTTCTCTTCTGCAGACTAGATAATCCCAGTTCCCTCAGCCTCTCCTCATAAGTCATGTGTTCCAGTCCCCTAATCATTTTTTGTTGCTGGATACTTTCCAATTTTTCCACATCCTTCTTGTAGTGTGGGGCCCACAACTGGACACAGTGGTGAGGCCTCATCTGGAGTAATGTCGAATAGAGGGGAACGATCACATTGGTTGGCTTCTTACGCCTTCATAACATGTGGGAATGGTTTCAAACTGCAGCGCCATCCTTTCCCATAGCAAACAATGCCGGTTGGGTTTCACATTTAAAAGGAGGGGCTGCGGTTTTTGAGTGGATGTGCAGCACACACCTCTCCCCACCCCACCGCGTGGCTATTCTCTGGGATTATCCCTTTTAGCTAAGCGCAAACAACCCAGCATGAATGGAGTCCTTTTACTGTTCCCTTACAAAAATTCCCCTATTTCAACCAGGTGACCATGAATGATAGCACTCTCCTGAGGCTAGCACAGAAAGATAAAGACCGAATGTTGCTTGAATGCAACCAAACCCAGGACCATTCACTGCCATGCTTTGTGCTGCAGTGATTCCAGACTACTTGCTACTGACCTGGCGTGGTAAAGTGTTCTACCGTGAAGGATGAAATAAGGCAGCCCTCCCCAGAAACCTTCTGCAAAGGCTTTGGGAGTACCTCCAGGAGAGCTTCATGGGGATGTCCCTGGAGGATTCCCGCTCCATCCCCAGACACGTTAACAGACTTTTCCAATAGCTGTACTGGCTGCGAATGCATCCCAATTCTTCAGGGCAAATCAAACATTAAACACTATTGCTTTTAAACCCTATACTGTAGTTACAAATGTGCACTCACCAGAGCTGCCTTCTCCAGCTTCAGGGCCGGAGAGCCCACCACGGGAGGGTTTTGGTTCCAGGGTGATGAAAAGGTCCTGGCTGCCGGGGAGAATGGATTCACCGTTTCCCTGCTGCGCATTTTCCTCCTCCTCATCATCATCTTCTTCCTCATCCACAAAATCCTCCTCCCTGTTGTGTGAGACTCCCCCCTTGCAGGTGTCCACGGACAGTGGTGGGGTAGTGGTAGGGTCACCCCCTAGAGTGCTATGCAGCTGATCACAGAAGCGGCACGAATGGGGTTCTTACCCGGAGCAACCGTTTGCCTCCTTTGTCTTTTAGTAGGCTTGCCTGAGCTCCTTGACTTTCACGTGGCAATGCTGTGTGTCCCTCTTGTAGCCTCTCATCATCATGCCCTGTGCGATTTTTGGCATATATATTAGCATTTCTTCTTTTTGATCGGAGTTCGGCCTGCACAGATTCTTCTCCGCATACAGCAATCAGATCCAGTGTCTCCCTTTTGCTCCTTTAAGTCGATGGAACGGGGTTGGTTGTGTAGACGCATTCATTTTAAAATCGACCTAACGCAGCTAAATTGGACCTAACCCCGTAGTGGAGACCAGAGCTCTGTCTAGATTAAGGGACAGAACTGAATCTTCTTTCATGTCACTACTTTCTCCAAAACTACTCTTGACATCAACATCCCAGACAGGGCTATTTTCTATTCAGTGATCAGAGCTGCCCCAAGACAAATTCTGTTTTGCAGCAGCCTTTGAAGATTCAACATTTTATTTTTGTTCCCCATTGGAATTAAACGAAAACATTTTGAATGTTTTTGCAAAATGGAATTGTGTCAAAACAGCTGTTTTCTGATGGAAAACCTGAGCTTTTCAATAAAGGTCTCTCTCTGGTCAGAATTCAGTCTTGGACTTCAGAAAACTTCCTCGAAACAGATGCATCTCTGAAACATCTTAGCTTTGATGAAATGACATTTAGTTGAAAATGTTCCAGCCAGCTCTACCAATGATAATGTAACAATCAGCAGTCCTAGGACAAACTCAAACCGACTTGAGCCAAACACCCATTGGAGTATCTCTTTCTCTCTGGCTAAATCTTGTATTCAAAATTGCTAAATCTTCCTTTAGTGCCATATGAAAATAGATTTTGGATTCCTCAATATTGAGAGTAGTACAGCTTCTTGATTGGCTGACTGTGGAGATCTTAAGCATTACACCAAGCTAATCCCAAGCCTGTTCTAGAGATGCTGTAAATCAGTTATGGAAATGTTTAAATTCATTCTGGTCACCGTTTATATTAAGGATACATTTATATATAGTTTAATAAAGGGTTAATACAAGATTAATTTGTGGTTTCAAAGTCCAGCAGGTCAATTGGCTGCTTAAAACTTTTGATAACACCTTCTACTAATGTGCTTATGACACTTCTTACACATGCTAGCATGTCTATAACATGATTATAGCATCTGTTAATCATTTATAAACTGTTTATAAATGCACTCCTAAGGTAAAGCATGACCCAAAGCCCTGTAACGATTCATTCAACTTGGGAACATATTAACGCTAAGCCTAAGCTTACAACTTCTGCCATATCTATCCTTCGGCTACTGCATGAGCAAAAGGAATCTGAAAAGAAAGTGAGAAGCTGATCTCTGTTTAAAAACGTCTGTGGTGTAAGCCTGGCCTCATCTGTCAACACATGGGAGAATGTGGCACTCTGCTGATGTACAAGTAGGTCTAAACCAAAGCCCACTGACGTCAAGGGAGTCTTTGCATTGACAGTGGTGGGTTTTAGGAAAGGCCCTTGACCGCCAGAGTGTTTGACAACTGTAGTTAATGAAACTAGCCCTGCTGACAGTACTGTAGCCCAAGAGGGATATTACTGTATAGCTTAAGAACTGGCCAAACATCTCCATTTTGGCAGAAGATTACTTCCTGTGGGAATCTGACTTTGTCGTCTCTAAAAAGGAAACCTCAGTCTTCCCATTCCCCATCCCTTTTGCTCATGACGCCAGCCTGGATACCTTCTTCACCACTTTCTCCCACTTCCTTCCTGTATGACTAGAGCCCTACCAAATTCACGGCCATGAAAAACTGGTCACAAACCATGAAATCTGGTTTCCCTCTATGAAATCTGGTCTTTTTTGTGCTGTTACCCTATACTATACAGATTTCACGGGGGAGACCAGTGTTTCTCAAACTGGGGATTCTGACCCAAAAGGGAGTTGCAGGGGGGTCGCCCTTCTGCTCTGCCTTCAGAGCTGGGTGGCTGGAGAGTGGTGGCCGCTGACCAAAGGTCCAGCGCTGAAGGCAGCAGAGCAGAAGTAAGGGTGGCAAGACCACACCATGACATCCTTACTTCTTTGTTGCTGCTGGCGGTGGCTCTGCCTTCAGAGCTGGGCTCCCGGCCAGCAGCCTCTGCTCTCTAGCTGCCCAGCTCTCAAGGCAGTGCCACCCCAGCAGCCGTGCAGAAGTAAGGGTAGCAGTACCGCACCCCCACCCCATTACCTTGTGACATCCCCCACCCTGCACAACGCCTTTTTGGTCAGGACCCCTGCAATTACAACAGGGTGAAATTTCAGATTTCAATAGCTGAAATCGTGAAATTTACTATTTTAAAAATCCCATGACTGTGAAATTGACCAAAATGGACCGTGAATTTGGTAGGGCCCTACGTCTGACCCTATGCATGGGATTGCACTTTCTAAACCTGTTCAGGCAATAACCCTCTCCTCATTCATCTCCCTTCCTAAAAACCCACGTCAGTTGTGTCCTCCATGAGAGAAGAGAGAGTGGAGGGGAGAGCTGTTCTTCTCTAAAGGAACTCTCTGAGATGCGTGTTTACCTTACTGAAGTAACCCTGAGACGGTATTATTGTAACCGCTCTCTCTTTCCTTCCCTTTTCGTTTCTGTATTATCCCCACTGCATGTGTCATGCCTGACTTTGGACAGTAAGCTTTTTAGGACAGGAACTGTGGCTTGAATTATTTCTGTGAAGTCCATAGCATGCCTTTGGGTGTTCAAAATAATGAATAATAATTCTCCTGTTCCCAGCATTTATTGTGCGTATTCTTGTAGTCCCTGCCTCTTGGCAAACATTAATCTGTAGTGGCACTAGGACTGCCTTGAGACTAATTCTTTCCTGCCCTGTGAGGCTCCATCCGTTCCCAGTGCTGACTGATGGCCTGCCACTACTTATTATTATATGCTAGCTTTGAGAGTTGTAGCTAGGAGACAGACGAATGGGACTGCGCTGTCGTTATTTTATTGTATTTACTGCGCCCAAATGTAGGATACGTGTGACCAAATCTTGCCGGCAACACCACCGTTCTACTGATAGCTTGTATGATATGATACTGACATGGTATTTGATAATGCTCTTTATATTTTAAACTTTTCTTACCTTGGAGCAATCTGAGATTGCCTGTGGGTTTGTGAGCTTCTCTAACTTTAACCCCTGAATTACTGGGATGGCAGTGTAGACAATCCATCAAACACACTCACAGCTGTACACATGTATAGTTTTAAAAATTTAAATGCTTTGTTTATTTTAAAAAAGCAGAACCCTAGGATTAGAGACTCTGGGGAAGATCCTGTGCACATAGGTGCTGCTGGAACTAGAATTGCAGGGGGTGTTGCCGTACCCCCTGGCTTGAAGTGGTTTCCATTATATGCAGGGTTTACAGTTTGGTTCAATGGCTCTCAGCACCCCCACTACCCAAATTGTTCCTGCACCCCTGCCTGTGCACATAGCCTGTGGCAACGAAAGCTAATGCAACTCAAAATCTGGCTTCCTACATACAAGAGTTGGTGGGTTTCCAGGTCGTCACATTTAAATATCCTTTTCAAGGTGAAAACCAAGCTAACGTGATTTAGAAATGGTTAGCAATCACTTGTTTTCTATCAGTTGTCAGGTAACATAATGTTGGGGTGTCTGGTGGTGGTGCAGTCATGTGAGCCTGTCTTCGGACTGCAGTGTGATGTGCGTCTACGTAGATTTGAAATATCATAAACTATTTTTGTAAGGGACCAAATACGCCATTCTGCCACAGGTGGGGAACAAAATAAAACATGCAGACCAAGAGGGCTGGGGTCTGTGCAGAGGTTTTGCTCTGAATATCTTCTTATTGCAATAAGGAGAAAGTGAAAAGAACCGTTTTGCCTGAGCAGCAAATAAGATCTGTGTGGTTATTTAATCACTAATTTGCTGCGTTTCCTACACAGGAATGGGAACAGTTGAAAGATGCAGAAATACTGCATGGTATTTTTTGGCACAAATCCTTCTAGCCATGGAAGGCTGAACCATTGCAGTGCCCTGCAGCAGGGGAGGCTGGGAGGAGCACAAACCGAGCTCCCCAGAGCTTGAGGCTCATCAGGGGAGAAGACGGGATTGTGAGTGAGCTGGTGGAGCATGACCCATTGGTCTGCAGAGTTACTAACCAGAAAGTCCGTGAAGTTTGGGCACAGGAGCTTAATCCCTGCCTCTGGTTCCTTGATCCTTAGGTTGGTCCCCCCCATACAATGTCTGTAGCTGGGGTTATGAATTTCACCCACAGTGAGAGAGATCTGTAACAGGAATCTGCCTGATGCCATTATGTGCACACTGCAGTAATGTAACTCTGTGGCTGAACTTTTAAATCATAAAATATTTAGTCAATAGAGAGAAACATCAGGCTTGCAAAGCTCATTAACAATGACCATAGGTTTAGCCTGGACCTGCAGCAGCTTGAGTGGGATTCACAGATGGTATTTGTATGCATACCTGATTTCTAAAGCAGTAGCTACAATTAAGAACAGCTTTTTAATACAGTGTAAAGTAACCTAGATTTTGCTGTCTTTGTACTCCTGATACATACATGGTAATGTGCTCTAGTCACACGGGCATTGTTCTCTGCTAGAGACCAAACTTAATTTTTAAGACCATTTGTAATACAACCTATCAAAAACTCAAACAACTTGGTGTAAAACTTACAAACTGTATTTGTCCCAGAAATGATCCTGCTTTCAGCACATACCCAGCGTACACCCTTCTGGGACAAATTGACTGCTAGTGTTTGGGAATGAAATCCTATTGAAGTCAAGTGCTGAATTTAGCTCTTCTGGTTTTAAATATTCTTGGTGTTGAGGGGGTATTTTGTAGGGGAGGAAATATTATTTTGGAGACATTATTGCCTTGTCATAGTATCATAGCACAATTTGTGCAATAGATTGCAGAAATCCAGTGCCCCCCTGCGTTTTGCTGCTTGCATAAATGGTCCTGTATCCCAGGGACAGCAGCCTGAACTGATTCGATCCAGTTTCCTGCTCCTGGCAAAAGCCCACTTTGGAGTGCTGCTGTTTGAAACCATTGTAGGCAGAATTTTGCTGAGTTCTACTCTTCAGTTGTTGATTAGAGGACTCAGGAAGAAATTGAAGAACAAATCAAGGAGACGAGAGAGGAGGAAACTATCAAGGAATGTAACTGTTACAGATCAGTAGCTGAGGAGGAAATAACCTTTTGAAGTAAAATCTTTTCTTCCCCGGCTCTACACCAGAGAAACGTACAATTAATGCCCTGCATTCTGAAGATACTGCAGATTGGGTAGTGGTGGCTGTGTTTGAGTACCCTGTGGACAGATTCTGAATGCAGTGAACCGCTGTGAATGCGGGGAGGGGGAATGCTAACCTGTGAAGGGCCCTATTCTGTGTGGTGTTGAGTGCCCTGAACTCTGACTGAAGTCAGAGCAGGGCAGGCACTCAACACTTCACAGAATTGGGTCCATAATGTTCAGTCCCTTTTGGAAATTTCTGCAAGGTTTTGTGACTCATAAACACTTTGTTCACATAACAATGGGAAACCGAGAACGTTGGCAGACAGGTCTGCCTGTGAGCATCTTTAGAAAGGAGAGCGTTGATGACATTAGTATAATGGAATTTGATATGGTTACATGTATTCTTCTTATGTTCATAGTACTCAACTGATGACAAAGTGATTCCTGGTAACTTCACTTAAGGAATTGCCCCGTTCAGAATATCCACCTGCAAATGCCTCCCTTTAAATTCAACATCTAACATCCTGTTTTTTGTTCTGGTCTTGGCTTGGAGCATTTGTGGGGGATCCTAGAGGGGAGAAAAACAACATCTTCTGTGGTGGTTTAAGAGCAGATTTAAAAGGAAGATCATTAAAAATGTAAAAGAATATGACGAAGGAAATGAGATACACACAAGCTGCCTCCTTTTCTGCTTATGTCACAGCTGTGCTGACAGTCCTTCTGTTTGCTTCTTTAGCTAAATCGGGGATAGATCCAAAGAAGGTGCAACATTAGCCAGGTGGAAGGTAAAATAATTACATTCCCAGGGGCTGCAAAAGTTCTGTCACACAATCATGCCTTCTGGCAGGAGACATTAGGACTGGATTTCAGTCACTTTAGCATCTCGTGATCAATAGCTCACTGCTATTGTCCTAAAAATCAATCAGAAGATAGTATTACACTGCTGTGCACATATGTTAGTGAGTTCTAATAGTATCCTGTTTACCATATCAGAATCCATTTTAAGAGGTGGGAATGCTTGTGTGTGCTGGTACAACTCCTAGATAAAATACCGTATACTGTTCTTGGGTGCATATGTTAATTGGCTCTTGCTTGGTGTGTTTTTTAATGTCGACGTAGATGGGCTAATTTTTCCTTTGAATAAATGTCTGCAGGGAAGAACTTTAGGCACCAGACACTTTCCCTTGGGGTGCAGTGTGACTTAACGGATAGCGTACTGAATTGGGACTCAGGAGACCTGGGTTCTGTTCCTGGCTCTGCCACTGACCTACAGGGTAACCTCGAGCAAATCACTTCCTCTTTGCCTCAGTTTTGCCATCTGTAAAATGAGTATAATGATACCACCTTTTTGTAAAGTGCTTTGAGATCTACTGACAAAAAGTGCTATATAAGAGCTAGATATTATTATTCCCTTGGCAGTGGCCTGGGTCTGTATCAGAATGCCAAGGATCACCCTTTCCTTGTCTCTCCTTGCCTCACCCCCTTATCACAGCCACCAGGATTGGGATAGGGGTTGCGCAGTGATGCTCCTTAAGCCTGTTGGTAGAGCTCTGTGTCACATTGCAGATATCTGGGGCTAGATTCCTTGCTGGCATAAACAGGGATGCAGCTTTGAACCTGCAATGGAGTTGCTTACTCTAGTGATGAATTTTGGCCCCTGGGCTCTACATTTAAAGTCCTAATGTCTCACTTGCTCCACCGGTCAAGAGAGTGCAATACCACCACAGTATTCCCACCCCTCTCTGGCCAGGGAGCAAGAGCCCTGGACCAACCATTCAACTCTGGTTTGCTGCATGGCAGTCAAAAAGTACTCCCATTAGGCGGCTGGGCTGAGTATGAATTTTCATTAATTTCTGCGGGATAAATGTGTTCTGATTACAGGACTACAAACCAAAGTACAACTTAGAATACTGTGTTTCTGTCAAATAAAAATGAAAAAACAAATTTGAGGTGGTAGGGGTTTTTTCTTGTTGTTGTTTTTTCGGTGTGTTTGGTTTTTTGTTTTGTTTTTTAAATTAAAATTTAGGTGGGTAGCCTGTAGTGTGAAGAGGTTTAGTAGCTTTGGGTTGTTTTTATTAAAGCGTTGCTGCTTAGTCATCCATCTGTTTATTCAAGAGGGCAGAGGGTCATTTTTTAAAACTTTCCCTAAATCAGTATGGCACAAAATCCTATGGTTTATTGATGTAGGCCCCAGTTCAGCATGGTACTCAAGCCCGTACCTGACTCCAAGCATGTGGGTAGTTCTATTTGACTTCATTGAGATTATTCACATGCTTAAAGTTAGGTATGTACTTACATACCTAGCTGAACCAGGGTCTTGTAGATCACGCTACTGCAAGGTGCTGAGTACCCTTAACTCTCATTGACTTCAGTGGGAATTGAGGGCGCTCAGCACCTCACAGGGATTTGGCCTATACCACCTTGAATATATGTAGCACTGAAGACTAAGAAGCAATAACAGTAAGGGATAGGGTTTTTGTCCTGAAGGGCTTTATCTGTATGGACACAAATAGGGCTTTCAAATGTTGTGACTTGTCAGCAAAATTTCACCTTTTGTTTTAATAAAGTCTTAAGTGAGATTTAAAGATTTGTTCTTGACTTTTTTCCCCCAAAAAAGAAGTCTTGGATAATGGTTGGAGAACCTGTGATTCACATGCCTGTAGTGTTTGTTTTATTTGCCCATTTATTCCTAGATCTCCTGTCACCATTATAGGTAGGTGCTTTCCATACCATCTAGTTTTCATTCTCAACTCACTTGTTGGCTCAACAAGTGATTTGGGGTCCCATGGGGAAATTGCCTTCAGTAACCACTGAACCAGAAAGAAAGGGGGGAAATTCATAAAGAAAAGATTAAAGGGAAATATTCAAGTCCCACGTGGATTTTGATCCGTGTTCATAGAATCTAAACATCTAGTCCATCTTCCTGCTAACATAGGGCTGTGTGCTGTTATAAATTTTACTAATGGTTTTATTCTAGTTTTTAAAATATTCCAAGCATCTGGGCTTATGCTTAGGGCCTGCCAAATTTATGGTCCACTTTGGTCAATTTAATGGTTATAGGATTTTAAAAATCATAAATTTTCTTATTTCAGTTATATAAATCTGAAATTTAACGGTGTTGTAATTGTAGGGACCCTGCTCCCAAAAGGAGTTGGGGCGGGGGGGGGGGGGTCGCAAGGTTACTGTAGAGCTGGGCAGCTGGAGAGCTGTGGCTACTGGCCAGGAGCAGCGCAGAAGTAAGGACAGCAAGATATGGTATTGCCACCCTTACTTCTGCGCTGTTGCCTGCAGAGCTGGGTCCTCAGTCAGCAGCCGCCACTCTCTAACCACCCAGCTCTGAAGGCAGCAGTGCAGAAGTAAGGGTGGTAATACCATATCATGCCGTCCTTACTTCTGCGCTGCTGCTGGCTGTGGCTCTGCCTTCAGAGCTGGGTGTCCAGCCAGCAACCTCTGCTCTCTAGCCATCCAGCTCTGAAGGCAACACAGAAGTAAGGGTAGCAATACCACAATGCCCCTAAAATAGCCTTGTGACCCCCTTACAACTCCCTTTTGGGTCAAGACCCCCAGTTTGGGAGATGCTGGTCTCCTCCTGTGAAATCTGTATCGTATAGGGTAAAAGCACACACAAGACCAGACTTCACGGTCCGTGACATGTTTTTCATGGCCATGAATTTGGACAGCCCTACTCATGCTGATTCCCTGGGAAGACAATTCTACAGTCACTTAGAGCTTCACGTCAAGAAGTGTTTCAAAACTGTTGGGTTTTTTTGTTTTGTTTAGGTACCGGAAGTGGTTCCCTTTCTCATGCTATCATCAGGACAGTGGCTCCAACAGGGCATCTGTACACAGTCGAGTTCCACCAACAGAGGGCAGAGAAGGCGAAGGAGGAGTTCCAGGAGCATAAAGTAGAACACCTGGTTACAGTGAAGAATCAGGATGTCTGTAAAAACGGGTTTGGGGTCTCGAATGTTGCAGATGCAGTGTTCCTAGACATTCCGTCACCGTGGGAAGCTATAGGACATGCAAAATCAGCATTAAAAATTGAAGGTATCTTTTCTCTTGTGTACATCGATCTGTATTTGTGTGGGCATGGGGTGCATGGTTTCTGCCTTTGAGCCTACATGTTAGGGGTATCCCCATTCTGTTGTGTGATCTCCATTCTGATGTCAAGTGTGGTTTTCTTTTTCTCAGACTACAAAAAAGTCTTCACATTTACAGAGAAAGATTTAGCAGAAGAAAAACAACGTTCTCCCACAGGTTTCTGTGACAGCTGCTGCAGCTGTCATGTGCCACATATAAAAAGCTTTTGAACCTCTGTCAAGCATATTCTAACAGTTCCAAGAGTGTGTGGGAAGAACTAGTAACATAACTGACGAAAGCAAATCTCTGACATTTCACTGAAAAGGTGCGTGTGGTTTTGGGTCGGAGAGATTCAATAAACAGCACGTATATAATCCCTGGAGAGAAGTGGTTTTACTTAAGCATGCTCACTTACTTTCCTTCTCTATCCTACCCCTTTAGAGTTGGTGGGAATTTTGTCATGACGTCAATGAGAGTGGGACCCTAGGGCTTTTCTTCATGGGAAAATTTTACCTGTTACACTGGTACAGTTATACTGATATAAGCCCCTGCATGAACACTCTTATTCTGGTATAAGCAATATAACGTAAACTGAATAAAGCCACTGTTATACTGGAATAAGTGTATTAGACCAGTCTTTGTTGGTTTACAGCAGCAGTTCTCAACCCGTGGGCTGCTTGTAGCCAAATCAGCACACAGCTGCGGCCCATGTGACATCCTCAGGGCTATACAAGTGGTGTAAATATATTGTGTGGATGCGGCCCACATAACAGATAGAGAGCTGCATGTGCGGCCCACAATGGTAAATAGGTTGAGAACCACTGGTTTACAGTCACACCTTAGCTTATAACAAAAAAAACCATTCCTGTGTAGACAAGGCCTTGGATGAGTTGTGATGTCCTTACCAAATGCTCTAGTTTAGCCACAGAGAGAGTTCTTCTAATCAAGAGTCTGTTTCTGCACAATGCAGAGCACCCTTTGCTTGAGCCCTGATTCAGCAAGGGACTTGTTGATCACATGCTGAAGTCCATTTCTGTTCATTAAGGCACAGAAAAGTGTGCCTAATTTGAGGTACATTCTTAGGTCACATTTAAGGCAAGGGTACTTTAGCATGTACTTAAAATTCAGCACATGTTAAGAACCTGGCTGATTCAGGGCCTATGTGTGGAGTTTCCTCAGCTGCCACTGAAAAATTTCTAACAGTTTGCCAAAAGCAACATAGACTTTACAATTACAAACAAACAAAAAAAAAAAATCCCATAGTGTCCTGTGCTTGCAAGGGTTACAGCTGTATTCATAGCTGCTTCCAGTATCTGCTGAGAGAGAAACTAATTCACACTGCGCTGTGTAATGCCCTTCCCATGCTCAAATTATCTAATCCAGTGAGCATAATACTCAGCTGACCCCTCGGTTCAGATGAAGGAGCTGCATTGCGCAGTACAACTTGAATTATTTAGCCAGTATATGTTGAGACTGCTAAGTAGCCATGCTTGAGCCTTTCTAGGCTTAGAATCCTTGGAACATTCCAGTGTTTGAGATCCTGGAAAGCTGATTTATTTATGTAGATCTGGAGCTATGCCTTATTGCGTGCTGTAATGTAGCATCCACTTACCCCGTGCAAAGTAGAAAAAATGTCATGTGGTTGCTTATAGGTTTCTGTGTATTACATATCAGTAGAAAGGCAAAATTGTCAATCCCCATTTGTAGTTAGGATCATTGTAAACAAACCACAGTACCTGAGAACTGACAGTGCTCTAAAGGTATGTCTATACAGCACACTAAGCCTGGATCAGTGGCGTCTGGGCTTGTGGACTCGGTGTTTCTAAGCCCGCACTTGAGTGTCCAAACTGCTTTGTAAACTTGGGTTTACAGTTGTGGGACCTGGGTTTCTCATCCATGCTAATGTGTGCATACTGCACTATGCAGACCTTCTGACTTGGGTCTGTAGCTTGTGCTACGTCCACACTGGCAGGGCTTGGACTTGAGGCACAGCAATACTTAGGCTCTGACACCATTTCCCCACCCCCCACAATGTTCTAGGAGCCAGGTCCTGAGCGTTTGCTGACCTGAGGCAGACTGATTTGTGTGTGGATGGAACAGGGGCTGGGACTCAAACCTGAATCCGAGCCCAGACTTAGTGTGCAGTGTAAACATACCTTAAGACTCATCATTTGGGTGTTGTGCCAGCTTGTTGTGCTGAAGATTGATTTATGCTGCAATATGAAGTAGCTTTTCCATTACCAGTGATGAAAATCTATTACTTTTGTGGGTATAGTACAACTAGAAACAATGGTGATTATTTATATATTTTGGAAATCTAAAAAGTGCTAGCAAGGTGACTGACAACCCCCAACAGAATATTTGAAGGTGCCTTTTGTTTGGCTGATTTCACATAATCAAAAGCTATTCTGCAGTGGGAATATTGGGTACACTTTAGAGTCTTTACTCACCTAAACTCTCAGTGATGAGCTGAGTGGTAATTATCATTAGAGAAAATGCATTCCCACACATCCCTCCCTATGTGCGGTCACATATAAGCTATTCATAAAGGAGATTTTATTCTAAGTAAGATTGTCACAATGCATAATATAAAAATTACAACAATGCTGTTGGATAGTAGTCATTTTATTTCTTAAAGTCTTAAGAACATATGCTTAAAATGAAGACTGGAATAAGCAGACAACTCTTGGACAACACCATTTTCTGGTCTCCTCCTTAAAAAACAAAACACAACAAAAACAGGTTTCAGAGTAACAGCCGTGTTAGTCTGTATTCGCAAAAAGAAAAGGAGTACTTGTGGCACCTTAGAGACTAACCAATTTATTTGAGCATCAGCTTTCGTGAGCTACAGCTCACTTCATTGGATGCATAGATCTTCTGTATTTTCCACAGTATGCATCCGATGAAGTGAGCTGTAGCTCACGAAAGCTGATGCTCAAATAAATTGGTTAGTCTCTAAGGTGCCACAAGTACTCCTTTTCTTACAACAAAAACAGTATTTGTAATAAAAATAATACTCTCCTTGATGATAAGAGATAACTTTTAGAGTACATGGTCAACAAAGCCTTAAGTATTTATTTTTCCTCCTCTACTCAGTCCCAAGCTCTAAATATCTGTAGTTCATTATTTTCATAGGCTGAAGGTTAATAGTCTTGTTTAAAGGATACATTTATCACTCATGATTGTCCTGGCCTCCCATTTAAAGCACTGCTATATTGTAGAGAGCTCAGAGGATAAAATGGCCAGTGGGTTTGTGGCTCAAAGGCCCTTATTTGTTGCTATTGGTGGGCTCTGTGCCCATTCAGACTCCTCTGCACCTTAGCTACATCCTTCTCACTTTTCATACTTTCAGCAAAAAACATTGCCTTCTAATATCTCAGTGACTCAGCAGTGCGTCACTGCCGTCTTGCTTCCATTCCCAGATCTATGCTCTTTCCTTGGCAGCATCTGCTGATTGATGGTTTTTCACAGTAATGGCGGCTGTTCAGTGTCTGACCTTGATTTTTGGCAAAGATCTTATTAACTCCTTCAGGCTGAATCAAAAAAACAAAGCTAGAAATCTGTCACTATAGCGCCATAATTTAACAAAAATATCCTGATTGTATATAGTTCCTAGATATTCTGGAACTCGTTACTTACAGAAAACTAACAGCTGAATAGTGTTGAACCAAAGCTTTCTAATATTAATTTCCCAACCTCCTTTCCCTCCATCGTAAATGTTATCCAGTGCTTTCAAGGCTGCAGAAGACTAGTCAGAAGCTTGCTTCTATAATTGTGTTCATGCAGACTTTTAAATTTTCTTGTAATGATGCATGCAAAGTACAGCTGTATGTTCAGTGGGTTTTACTCAAGATCCTTGTCTTATAAACCAATTGTTGATGCTGCTTAGATCAATAGTCTCAGTACTGAACTTATAGAAACAATCCCTTTTTGTGTGTGTGTGTGTGCGCGTGCAGTGTTAACCCTTTTATCCAGACTTTCTGCTTCAACTTAAATGTCGTACACCCATTAATTAAAAGAGAGAAAATTGCACAGTTACTCTTAAGATATCAACTGAGGCAGATGACACAGTGTTAGCAGGTTAGCCTATTGTGGTGCTTGGCCAGGGCAGGTAATTGGTCCACTGAGGTTATGCCTTATCAGTGAAAGGTTCCTCTGAAAGTCTTCCTCTGAGGGCTTATGTCTGTTCCTCTACCTAAAATACAGTACAACTCCGATGCTCTGCACTTCATCAGAGTATTCTTTCTTTTTCTTCCCAAGAACTTTGTTTTCTTTGTTCAAAATAGGTTTAAAACAGGGCGTTTGCTCCTATTTTTCCCCAGCATGACAATATAGAATGTTGTGTTGTAATCATTATCTGTGAGGCCACATTATTCTCTCAGACAGCATCTATAAAAATATTACATAATCCCTCCCAACAGGCCTGTGAGGAGGGTAAGGAATTATCTGCACTGGGCTTACCTCAGCTTTTAGTTTTAAAGAACCTTCAGTGTACATTGTTTCCACCATGCGAAAGGTTTCACTGACTTTCTTTCCTAAGCCTCATAGATTATTCATGGTCCCCTGCCTACAGCCATCTAGGGTTGGCCAAGGGAGAAGTGAAAACCATGCCATGGGTTTTTCCCAATTTGGGAGTTGGTGAGGAAGACTCCTGACCAGACTGTGGTGGGGAGAAGAACTCATTTACGTAAGGACTGATGCTAATAGTAGTAGGGTTTGCTGCAAGCTCCCTCCCAGCTGGTCACCTGCAATTGAGCTGATTCCTCTACTGGGCAGTCACTGTGAACTTGAGTCACAGAGGGCTTGTCTACACTGGTTAACCTCAAGTGGATTACTTGCCAATTAACTAGAGGTTGCTAACATGTTTTTACAGTCTAGTACAGACACTCTTGGCCATTATAAATACTGAAGACCTTGTCATTGTGGTATCTGAGCACCTTGCAGTCTTTTATGGGTTTATAATCATAGCACCCCTGTGAAGTAGGGAAATGCTGTTATCCCCATTCTACAGATGGGGAACTGAGGCACAGAGCGACTAAAAGACTTGCACAGGGTCACACAGAGTCTGTGGCAGGGCAGGGAATTAAATCTAGCAGACAAGCACCCTAACTGGAAGACCATCCTCCCCCAGGGCACACAATACTTAAACTTGTGGTGATGCTTTCGTCGCCACATAAGTTTGTTCCAGGATCAACTACAAACATTTGCCCCCTGGAATAAACCTTTGTAGAGGGTCAGAGCTAGCCTTTGCAAATGTGTTAGCTGCCTTGAATTAAACAGCAATCTATTAACTTGAGGTTAAAAAACCCTATAAACAAAGCCACAGAGGGGAGGCTGTAGTGTGAGAGGCCATATGGTCTAGTGGGTCAGGCACAGGATGGAGAACAAGAGTCTCCTGCATTCTACTCCTAGCTGTGACATAGCCTTCCTCTTTGGCCCTGGTCAAGTCCTATAGCCTTCCGGCCTTAGTTACCCCATTTGTAAAACAGGTATTCTACACACTTCACAGGGATGTTGTGACACTTAGTGATTACAAAGCCCTACATAAGTGCTCAGATTCAGCAGACTCCACATAAAGCCCCACAGTAGGTGGGAGCCTCACAGCAGCACCAGTCCCACAGCTGTGGACGTTTCTTAAAATACAAGTAACTATGTATGAACCACAGGCCCAAGCAGTTGAGCTATGCTGCTCCTACAGCAGGAAACAGGGATGGAACAAACCTGAAATACCCCCCACGCAACCCCTCAGGCCAGCCTTGCACACAGTGGTGCAATAACAGCTGATTCTTATCCAGTGCCTTTTGGGAATGCACCCACCCCCAAAAAATATTAAAGCCAGGTCTGCGGAAAATTGTACATAAAACTCTGGTTAACAGGCTGGCAAATGATTCAGTGAATATTTTCTGAATCAAGAGATCTTTCATTTTCTCTGACAGCCGGACCCTCTAATTTCATTGCATCACCCACGTGCACACTTGCTTAAAGGACATCCTGTCCCACATTGGAAATGCAATATTTTTAGTGTCCTACTAGCACAGAGTAAATGCCATAGTGATGCTTTTCTGTGACACTGCTGCCTTGCCCCCACAAGCTATTAGTGCCTGTTTTTTTTTTCTGGGATCCTTGTAATTTAACGTTCTTATTGTGACACTACACTGAAATCCCAAAACACTGTGAATTTTGTTCTTTTTTCCTAAGAAAAATAAAATGACATATTGCGTCTCCTACGTCACAGAATCACTTTCAAAGTTCAGAATAATTGGCCCCTTCATGTGGAACTTAATGGTGCTTTGCTAACTCCAGATGCTCTGCTCATAATCTTGCAGAACACATCAGTGACAAACCAACCTAGTAGAGCTCCTATATCTAGAAGAGAGAACCTGCAAAAGACAAGAGTGCATACTTTGTGTTTATATTATGTATCCTTTTGAATATTAAATGTGCATTAGAATTCTTGTGAAAGGGAGGGAGGGCATTGCCAGTTTTTCTTTTTTAACTGGGGCAATATCTAGAAATACCAGCTCAGAATTTTAGCAAAATTCCTCTTGACTGCAAGGAGATGTTCATCATTGCTCAGGCAAATAACCAAGAGCCAAATTCTGCTCTGCTCTATTTCAGTGTAAATTTGGAATTACTCTTGAAGTCAGCAGAGTTACTCTAAGTTTTCACTTAAGTGACCGAGAACAGACATTGGCCCTTCCAAAGGATGTCAGGATGTGTCCCTTCATTATTAATTAGATGTCTGTCCAGTGCTTTGAACATACAAAGCACTATGCAGGTGTCAAGTATTATCTCTTACCCCCACCCCCTTTTTGTATCTCTCTCTCTCTAATCTTTCCAACCTGAGCTGTGCTTTGACTTCTGTAAACTCTCAATCCCCTACTTATTTATAGTGGCAGCCAGCCACCCTATGGGCTCATCCCCAGCCTACAGCCTGGTGAGATTTAACCTTTGCGTTAAACATTTCCAACAAATTCACTACCTGTAACATGAAGGGGGGGGCGCTTTCATACAGATTCATTATTCTCTTCCCCTCAGCTGTAGTACTTGTCAGATGCATTATACATGAATAAACATACATTTTTAGACAGCGCCTCAGATCAAAAAGCTCACACAGATTCCCAATGTGAGCAGGATTAATCTCAGATAATTATTCTATCAATTTATGATGACACACAGATCTCATTAAACAAATTTAGTAGCAGTAGATTTTCTCAAAGGAAAGCACTCAAATGAGCCAAACGCAGTTACGAAGTTTCAGCTTTTGGGTCCAGTCCACCCCGGTTGTTCAGAATCAGAGCAGTGTGCATGCAAGCGAATGGGGAGCCTGTGTCTTTACTCCATTTATGAAGGACTCCTCAACGTGGCAGAACAAAGTAAAGCAAAGTCCAGTCTCTTAAACTCTAAATGCCTCCCTGTTTAAAGGACAACAGGGCTCATAAGAACTGTGAATGCTGGAAATTAGATTTACATCTTTTATGACAACTGTAATGTACCCAGTGTTGCATAGCTGATAATCCAAAGGGTATGACGCACAATGCAACCCACTGTCGGGGGAGTTCAAAACTATCCATCCCCAGCACTTCCATAACTTGATGTGGCGGGGGAAGCCTTTCGACCTCTGTCCTATCAGCAAGCCTCACTTCCTTTCTTAAGCTGAGCCAGTTTTCAGATGAGCAGTTATGTGTCTCAAGCGCCAGTGTTTTCCCTACTGCAGAAATACCACGTCAATCAGACCTTCTCAGTCTTTCATATTGTTTCCCCCCACCCCTCAAATCTCTTATTTGCTTGCAGAATGGTAGCCTAAATCCCTTCCAGCCTTTCACTAAGCTCCACTGAACTCCCCCTAAGCAAGTCCAACATCATAAAAGTCAAATCCGTCCTGCTGGCTGGTCTGTACAGGAAAAAGTATGTGGGACCCTTCTCCCAACTGGTAGAAGACTTAAAGCAAGATGCTTTGTGGTTACTGCACCTAGGCTTCTTTTTAGGTGTGTTATCGGGTACACCTTCTATTTAATAACAAGAGGACACAGGTAATCCAAAATAGGTAGAAAAACTGAAAACAACACACAGGTTCTTATACCACCTTCATGACTGTAATATCTGCACGCCTTCCCATAGTGCACTAAGCAATGTGACCCTTGTTCTGCACTTCCCTTCTGCATGTTATCTTAGTTACTTCAAACACGTTCTTCCTTTACCACCAGGTGGTTTGAACACACGATTTGTGTAATCCCCCTGCTCTCTAAACAGTCTAGTGTGTGGGCGGTCAGTGTTTGTTTTGGTAATCATGACCAAATTTGGTATAGACATTCTGTGGTCAGCTAACCACCCCAGGAAACAAAAATGCATGTTGTTGTGGTTTTAAGGATTGATAAGAATTGCCAGTGACCATGGTTGCAACAGCTGCTTGCAGGCTTCATCTTTTTGGCAAGTAATGTGGATTTGTGTATCTAAAGCCATCGTGAAATCTTCGGAGTCCAAATAAATCAGCAGAATCTTTACTATAAATGTAAAGCACTTTTGCTTTGTTGCTTAAACCACCAAAAAAGAAAAGACTGAATGAAGCACTAGTAGAACACGGATTTCTCTGCAACTTCTTTCTCTGAAGACAAAGAGTTGATTGTGAAATGACATTTAACTAAGTTAGACACTTGTTTGGTTTCCTACACAATGAGAATGTAATGTCTTTCTTTACAACATGCATATGTCATACTAGCTTTCTAATTATATAACAGAAATTCCCCTCCCAGCTTCTCCTCTTTGCAGTAATGTCTACAAAGACTAGTTGTCTTCCCCCCCAACCTCAAAAAAATTCTGTCCGCTTCAGAGTAATTTTGATTGCCACGTAGGTTAATCCATATAACATCTTGTTTCATTGGTATTAGCTGTATGGATGTGCAACTAAATTGCAATCATCAGGCTTTGTGGATTACACAGCATCCCAAAGTCACTTTTGCAGGTGATTATTTGATTTGTTTTTTTAATTGTGACTTCGGGGAATTGCTTGACAAAAGGTTGCTTTGTTTTGAAGATGTGTGATAAGTACCATTGACAAGGAAGACTCTATTAGAAGGCTAAAATAAAATCCAATCTGAAACCTATTTACTGCAGAATGGATTAATGGTCACGGAAAGAATTCTCCCCCAATTACCATCCGGCACATCATTGCTGCACAGTGACCAGGGCATTACAGCAGCTCTTGCATTCAAACCTGACACGGTCTTTTTTTAGATCTGTAGCTTTAAAAAAAAAAAAAAGTCATAAACCAGTCCTTGTGTGGGACCAGTTTAGCCTCTATTTTTAGCAGGATGCTTTGCTGTCAAATACTTGGGTTCTTTAACTGCTTACATAACTGTGCTTAGGAGGTTTGCCTGGATTAGTAGATGTGGCACATGAGAGAGAGAGAGAGATGGGAAGGAATGCAAAGCAGATCGATATACATCTGAAAATATTATAGCTTTAGCTTTTGTGTTCTTCCGTCATTCCCCTCCCCCGATATAAATTTTCAGTAAGGTCAGTTGCATCATGGGACATTACATTATGGGTGAGACCACATGACCTGGATTTATGGTAGACAGTGTCTCTATAATTCTTTGATCTTATTTGGCTGTGGCTTTTTTAGAGTAAATCTGAATCGTTCTATTCCCAGCTGTAAAGGTGACATTGGGGCTAATGAAAAGGTGGGGAGAGGGGCTAAAAATACTCAGTATTTAAAAGCAAAGGCTGGGGGGTGCTTCAATGGGAAGGAAAGTAACAGTATATAATTTGAAGTCTTGTCTTGTAGTGCAAAGGTTTTGATGCATATGCCATGAAGCTGCCTGATCTAACAATCAGTAAGCCCACACAGGGTTGCCTTTTACAATGTGTTTTGAATTTAATACTCAGGAGACACGAGAAGAGCTTGCTTGACTAGAAGGGTGAAGCTTTAATAACACTCCATCTATGGACTAGAGATTACTTTATTCTGTCTACACATACCATCTCTGTCTCAAATAAACACAGCCAGTTTTGTGTGTGTGTGTGCTTGTATTATAAAGGCAATGCTGTAATGTGGAGCAGAGTTAGAAACTAACTTTCATCTCTGTGCATGAGTTAACTTCAGTTTAGTGCATCAGTCCAGGAGTCATATGTGTTGATTCCAAGAAAATTCAGCAGTCTGAAGTGATCAGCTCTACAGCCGAACCATGAATTAAAATCATGGACAAGTGTGTATTCCAAAAATGGATTAATCTGTCATCATATTTGTACTTATAAAGTGGGCTGAAGCATCTTGTAAAATCATCTTGTTAGTCTCTAAGGTGCCACAAGTCCTCCTTTTCTTTTTTGCGAATACAGATTAACACGGCTGCTACTCTGAAACCTGTCATTTTTATGTTGACTTTTTAAATGGCATAGTTATCTCCTTGGAGATCTTTATCTCTTAGGCATATTCGGTCTTTTAATTATGTATTTGCGCTGTACTAAGAGTTATGCTTTGCATAACTGAGAGAATTTGGCTAAGATTAATTAAGTTGTTGTTTTCCTCTCTCCCACGCTGCCTGTCTTATTTTGTAGGTGGACGCATCTGCTCCTTCTCCCCTTGCATTGAACAAGTTCAAAGAACCTGCCTGGCTATGGAAGAACATGGTTTTACTGAGATTAACACTTTGGAAATTCTGCTTCGAGTATACAATGTTAGGACAATTAGCTTGCAAATCCCTGACCTTGGAAAAGCAGCCGAGGATAATTCTAGCACTGGGTTTGACAGCAGCAACCAATCAAATCAAGGTAGCTTATATGGTATTCTGCAGCAGGGAACTGCTCAGTTTAAAAGTGGTGTGCCACTCAAGGAAATGGTGGGTCATACTGGATATCTGACCTTTGCTACTAAAAGTCTATTTTAGCATACTTTGGGTTTGTTTGTTTTTTAAGGTCATCCAAACTTTTACTCGTCAGGGAATTCCATATATAGTCAGATCCATTTGGAATATGCTTTGTTTAAATAACACATGAGCACTAACCAGCCCAGCATAGACAGAACGTTGAAGGTCTGGAACAGCACTCTGTTTCTGTCAGAGAGGAAAGATAAATTAATAGCTAATGGCAATTCATTGGAATTTGCAAAATAAAGCCACTTGCTGATAAGTTTTGTTTAAAATTGTCTGTTTTCTTTTTACTTTTTGCAATCCTTTCTTGATTTCCCCACCCTCATCAGACACTGTTTGGGGGGTTTTGTTTGGTTGGTTGGTTTTTGCTTAAGTTATTTAGTATTTATGTCATTCTTTGGATCTTTGGAAAGATCCTCATTGACTCATTTTAGATGCTGAAGTTGTGAGCTCAGACAGCAGTCACATTGAGCAGTCACAGAACGGGTGTTTCCCTGGAACAGTATTTGGCTGCACAGAAGATTATTTGCAGTGTGTTCAAGAACATGGTTTCTTTCTCCCATCCCAAACTGGCATCTAGTAATCAGATAGATTATACTGAAGTCTCACAAGCATGGTAACTGTTGGATCTGGTTTATAAGAATATATTGGGAACATCATTATAGAGGCTTCAGCCACGGTGGCTCATTCATACTAAAATCTTATGATTGAGCAGCTGCTTTCACTTTTCGTAAGTCAATTGTGACAATTTACCACAATGTGTTTTAATGTTACTTAAACACCACTTTGTAAGCAATGTGTCTGAGTTCTGTTGTTTTTTGTTTTTTACTTGACCCTGCTACAACTGAATGATGGAAAAATCACGATTGGCAGGATTTATCTCTTAATAAATTGTAACAGTGATGTAAATGTAGTAAAATCATAAATCTTCATTAGCAGTAATTTACTAGACCACTTATTATTTGGTCTCTTATATAAAGCTGGTTGGTGTGGTTGATCTATTTTGAACCTCAGATTAAATTTTGTATTTACGGATTTAAAATTATTGTACATATTTCTGAGGCTCTATATGCCTCTTTCCTTTTTTTTTAATAAAGTATCTATTATGTTCTTCTCAGCCATGGTAATATCTCTCTGCTCATTGCTTCCCTGTATCTTGTATTTTCTGCAAAACAAAATACATTGGTCCATGCTGGGCACGTTCTTTTTATATTGCAAACTGCTGCATGAACATTTGAACCCGGTTTCTCTGTGTTCTTGACAAAAATAAACAAAGCTAAGCTTTTAACGTGTCACAGCAGAACACTAATCTGTAATGGTTAAAGAAAGCTCAACCAACCAGGACAGCACAGATAAACGGTTGAGCAGATTAAAGGCAGAAAGCAATTCTGTTTAATTCAATCTGTTGTAAGAAGTTCTACAGATGTAGCTTTCCTCCTGAAATGATATGATTCTATTCTCTATGAATGTTAATGGCCTTGGAGGAAGCAGTAGGTGGGTTGCTATACCATTCGCTTAGATATGTAGTTATAGAGTGAGTGAGTCTGTGTGCGTTTTTAAACGCAGAGCTATTGAAGTAATGCTCAGGACCTAACTTAAACCAGAAAAGACCAGAGAAATGCCAAGTTAAGACTGCCAGCCTGTCCTTACCCTACCTTGTTGAGCAGAGGTAGTGCTGGGTCTCTGAACAGTGACAAGGTTTACATTCCACGTGTGCTGAAATACCTGGGACCGACAGGGTGAGTTAAGAATGGGATTCTAGGATCCAAATTATTTCTTTGATACAGATATTTTTAATGACTTAACATTTAAATTAGAACAAAAAAGGAAAAAGCCAAGTTTCAGTCCCACAAGCAGACTTGAAATGGAAATACTGAAGGCCCTTATAGAGTGACAACCAAGCTTGGCTCTGTTATATCCTGATCCAAAGTCCCTTGAAGTCAACCATAGTCTTGACATAGACTTTACAGATCATTGATTTGGTCCCATATTGAAGAAGAGCAAATATTCCAGCAGAGGAGAATGATCTTCTCTACCTTTAAGGTGCTCTAATGGTAAAAGGCCTTTGTGTTTCAGATACCAACCACATTAATTCTTGGAAAGCCAGGTCCAGCCCCATACCCCTTCCTGCTGTCCTTTATGCTGAAGGAAGTAGAGAGAATTCAGCATAGCTTCCACTGATAAGGGGCTGTGTAACTGGATATCCGCTGTGCAGCGAGGAACATCCCTAATTTAAACACCTTTATGATCTCCCTTATTATAAACTTCTTTTAACACTCAATGCTGCCAAAGCTATGTCCAGCCTCCTGTTCTGGGTAAGTCTGACTGGTGTCACCTTATTTATGTCCCACACATTGCGGCTCTGATGTCCATTTTGAATCCATTTTTAGTCTTCTGTCTAAAATGAAAGGTGTGTTCATTCCTCGTCTCCCGCTCCACAATTCTGACCAGTTCAGGTGGGCGCGAGCAGCACCTGCACTTCGTGCGCTGATTGTCAGAGGCGCTACTTCAGTTCGCATTGTTGAACTTTTATATTGCAGTAGCATCTAATAGCCACAACCAGCTTGGTATCCATTAGGCTGGGTGCTGTGCAAATATATGATGACAGTCCTGTCCCAAAAAGCTCCCAGTCTAGGAGATGGGAAGTACCAAGTTGAGGAGATGAACAGGTGGGATGCGGTAGCTCGGGGTATATGGGGTAACAAATATAACAGCATGGGCACTATATTATTATTATTTTGGTATAATAATGGTAATGTCAGTCATGGAGCAGGACCCCACTGTGCAATTCTTTGCCAGCGATCACAGCTCATCGCCTGCCTAGCTGTTATCATGTAAGTGCAAGTTAGCTTTTAATGTCTTTGCTGTAGACAATATGATCGTAAAAGCCCTTTAACTGTCTTGAAGGGGGACAGGGCAGCACAAAGTTAGTCAATATTCTTCCCCTGCCCGCAGCAAGCAGTGTATATCTTCAAGGAGCATTCTTCTCCTCTGGGTCATGCAAGGCTGGTTTTCGGAGGGGCTGTGCACGAGAGGCTCCCCATTGAAGTCAGTAAGAGCCGCAGGGCCTCTGAAAAATCAGGCCATGTGTTCATTTGTTTTAAAAAAAAAAAAAAAAAAAAGACTGATTCTGCTGTTGCTGCACTTGGAGCACCAGTCGTGGAAGACTGTAGGCCAGGGATGGTGACAGCAAGTTGTGCGGATGTTTCACAAATCCAGTGTATTGCATTTCTGATTATACCGAAGTGCTGACAAACCAGGCCTGGGATACTGCTTGTGTTCTCCTGCAGCCACTGGATTGTAGCAGCTGCTCCCGATCACTTGCTGTTGTGACAAAAGATGACGTTAGGCTTCCTTCTTCTTTAATAATGGGCAGCGCTTAAAAGGCAGATAGATAAAGGGTAGGATTTTCATAAGCATTCACCAGTGGCCTAACTCGGCTCCCGTTGAAGCCAACAGTAGTGTTAGTTGTGGCGGGCATTTAAAAAATGTATCCACTTTTCAGGAACTAGATAAAGAGAAAAGAAAATAGAGGAGAATGGGAGAGACATTGCAGTAGAACTATAAGACTGCAACACTGTACACACAAATGTGGCAAGTCAAATAAGGGGGGTAGGAGGGACACCACAACAGAAAGGTCTATGTATGCATCAGAGGGAAATGGTTCTTCTGTCTCAATAAGGAGAGCATTTAAATGGATCTGGTCACTTGTTTGCATTTAAATAATTGTTTTGTTCAAGTTTCAGAAAAAAGAAGCCAGATTGTGTTATTTCCTTTCTCTGTATGTAATTTCTTCTGATTGGAATTAGTCTGTGTTAGTATGAATGTAGAGAACAAATGAATCGTCCATGAAGCTGGTTTAAAAATAACATTGATGAATACCCAGTGGGCGTCATAGGCAGCCCTTACCTTCACCTATGATGCAGTATCCTTTTGTTGACAATATCAGCATGTAACGCTGTTCTTCTGATTTCCATTGGAAAATGGTTTCGAATTTTTAGATTAACTCTATGAGAAACCTGTAAAAATAATTACAGGGGCAAGCTGAAAACACTGAAGTGTGATGGTTCCCTAAATAGTTAAGTAACTTCATATGCAGAATGAACACATGCTGGCTGGTTGCTTGGACGGAATGCCTGTTGCGGATGTCATAACTGCACCTCCTTGCAACTGCGCTCTCCCTTCCCAACATTGCCTGCCATGAGCTTGTCTTCAAGCAGAGGTTGGCAGGAATGTGCTTCTAGCACATGTGAGGTCCAAGGTGCTGCTCCTAGGTTTCACAGGTGATTGATACAGTGCAATCTGTTTCTTTGGCAGCCACAAGTGCTCTCCTCTTCCTTTCATCTGCTGTCCAGGTGGGGGTTGGGATGTCGTTTGACATGCAAGCATCAATGTGTCTACTTGTAAAGACTCAGATGGCACTGCTGTTGGAGAGTAGAGCACCTGCAGAGAAGATGGCACTTGCAGCGTTAGCAAGGTTCCCTGTCTGAATCCATCTGCAGTGGGCTAGCTTTTATACACCCTTGTGAAAATGGCATGCCACCTTGGCAACAAGCATAGTGTTATCCAAAGGGATAGTCATCTATGCACATCCCAAAATACATGTTTGGTCTTGGCTTGACCAGAATTTAAAGGTGCATTGCTAGATCATGTAAACTAAACACATTTTAAAAGCCTAGTGTAGCCAGGCAGTGTTGATTTTAATACATGCTAAGTTGATCAAGTTGTAACTTAGGTTCTCTTTTGGTTTTATCTAGCGTAGGACATGCTAAAGGGCAATGAGCTTTGCCTTGACTAGAGTTTAGAAGATGTTAGATCAAGCTAGCAAACTAGAGAAAAATGTAGCCTAGACAAACCTACTGTAAGGTGAGTTTCAGAGTAGCAGCCGTGTTAATCTGTATCTGCAAAAAGAACAGGAGTACTTGTGGCACCTTAGAGACTAGGCTGGAAAACCATACTCATGGAGTAGTTATCAATGGTTTATAATTGAGCTGGAAGGACATATTGAGAGGGGTCCCACAAGGATCTGCCCTGGGTCCAGTTCTATTCAATATCTTCATAAATGATTCAGATAATGGCATAGATAATGCACTTAAAGTCTGTGGATAATACCAGGTTGGGAGGGGTTGCAAGCATTTTGAAGGATAGGATTAGAATTGAAAATGATCTTGACAAACTGGAGAAATGGTCTGAAAGACATAGGACGAAATTCAATAAGGACAAATGCAAAGTACTACACATAAGGAAGAATAATCAGTTGCACAAATACTAAATGAGAAATTAATGCCCAGGAAGGAGTAGTGCAGAAAAGGATCTGGGGATTATAGTGGATCACAAACTAAATATAAGCCAATAATATAATACTGTCACCGAAAAAAAAGGGGAACATAATTCTTCCATTCTACTCAGTTCTGGCCACCACATTTCAGGAAAGATGTTGACAAACGAGAAAGTCCATAGGAGAGCATTAAAAATGATTAAAGATCTAGAAAACATGATCTACAAGGAAAGATTGAAAAAATGGGTTTGTTTAGGCAGAAGAAGAGAAGACTAAGTGGGGACAGGATAACAGTCTTCAAGTATGTAAAAGGTTGTTATAGAGAAAGCTGATAAATTGTTCTCCTTAAACCCCGAGGACAGGACAAGAAGCAATGGGCTTAAATTGCAACAAAGGAGATTTCAGTTAGACATTAGGAAAAACTTCCTAACTATAAGGGTGGTTAAGCACTGAAACAAATTACCTAGGGAGGTTGTGGAATCTCCGTCATTGGAGGTTTGTAAAAACAAGTTAGATAAACACCTGTCAAGGATGGTCTAAATAATTCTTAGCCCTGCCTCAGTGCTGGGGACTGGACTAGGTGACCTATTAAGGTCTATTCCAGTCCTACATTTCTGTGATCAACACACCTTTAAACCCTAGGCTAGACCATGTCTGCACTAGCAAACTAGCCATGATTCTCTACCAGTGGTAGAAATGCTGGAAGTATGTAGTGTGTCATGACTTACGGGTCTCAAACCTGGGTCTGTAGGAGCAGCCATGCTCTAACCCCCCATTTGCTCTAACCCCCCCTCCATGCTGATGCTCACTTATCTCAGATCCATGAAGCCTAGTTGCAGTTTGAGGCTCCACCCCTGCAATCGTATTGGCCGAGCCCGAGAGTAGCTGATTAGCCTGCTGGCCCTACTTAAGCCAGCAGCAGGAACAGGAAGCTGCCTGAACAACTGGGCTCCATACTGTTCTGGATTTTGTTCTTTCCTGGCTTGATTTCCGGACCCTGAATGACTCCTGGCATGTGATTCATGGTTCTGACCTCCAATTTGTCTTCTGCTTCTGACCTGTTGGTATCCTGACCCAGCTGACTCCTGTCCTGTGATTGTGGATTCTGACTATTAGGTCTAGCTGCCCATGACCCAGATGTGACATAGTGTAGTCAGGCATTAAGTGTTTATGCCACCATGTTGTCTAACCCTAGCTGCACTGATGGTGGTTTATGGTTACGGTAAAACATGCATCAAGAACCACCTGCAATAGGCATGTCTCTTTCTCAAATGACTACTGTAAATTGTCCCCAAGATTTCCTCTACAACTTTGACTTTCAAGCTGTGTCTGCACTAGGGCTGAACCAGTGGGAGAGCGTTATTGGTGCACTGTCTACCCTTGCGATGTTCTTTTGGTTCCAGGTTTTCCCAGCAGCCACCCTAACTCTGTGCTACATTAGAGCAGTTGTGCTGCCCTATACTACCTATCCCATAGTTCTTGTTACAAATTCCTGACACAGTGACCTATGGGAGATTTCAAAAGCTCCATATAGCCTAGGAAATTTGCACGAGCACCTTGGTGGTCATGCTGTTTCCTACTCATTTTCTCAAAAGAGAGACCTGGATGAATGTTCTTGTTCAGCAATAAAAGTTTGTGTTGAGAATTTCAAAAAGTTGTGAGCCATCTAGGTGGCTGCAGCAAGGTGATGGAGGATGTTGTGGCAGCAATCAATACCAGCAGACCTTAGTTATTGCTGCATTGATCAGGTACCCTTCTTCCCCACTCCCATCATCAGACAAGGCGTGTTGATCAAGGATTATATTCACCGGACGGAGCATCGCCTCTGGGTCTAAATCACAAGCATCAGCTGATGGGCCTGAGTTGTCATGGAGGTGTCAGCTGAGTGGTAGCTGCTGCATAACTTCAGTACAGGTACGAGACTTTTTTTCTGTCCTCCTCCAGTGAATGAGCCTTGTCATTGTAGCATCAGGCTTACAAGGAGGGAAGTTCCCCTCCACATGGAAAATAGTGGTGATTGCTCTGTGGAAACTGCCTGCCTCAGATAGCTATTGGTGAGTAAAGCATCAGTTGAGGGTGGGGAAAGCCACAATGCGGCTTCCATGGAGGCGTTCATGGAAACACCCAGTGTGCTGTATAGAGGTGTGTTATCAAAGGGGCAAACTTGCCAGAGACCAGTGAGGGTTTGTATTCTTGAGCTGTGCAGGAGCTACTGATGTGCTTGTTGTGTGTTCCCCCAAGAAGTTTAGGACTATATTAACAGGACTCACTGGTGATGCAGGTCTTAGTGGATCATCATGGCAGGTTCCTGAACATGTACAAAGGATGGCTGAGCAAAGTATAATATTCCAGGATGTTCAGAGTCTAGACTTTTTGGAGAAGGGCTCATTGACAATTATAGGGTTTGTTCCCTCAGTGCTTCTGGGTGAACCCTTGTATCCATGTTTACTGTGGCTAATGAAGCTATTCCTTAAGCAATCAGCATTTGCTGGTTAATTGTCTGGTTGCTTAAGACTTATTGCACTGTTTCAGATATTCCCTCTCAGCAATGAGTAATGCACACTGTATCTTCCACTGTCTCCTCCTTGTAACTCAGCAGCAAAAGTAAATATTCATGTCCATCCCACTTGTTGGCTCTTTTCTTTTCCTCTGTAGTCAAAGTTGGCTGCCACACTACATTCCCCCCCCCACACCTTTCTATTAGCTTTTTTATCAGATGCACTGTTCTATAAATGAGTAGACACCAAAGTGAAAGTGAGTCCAGATCCCTGAAGCACTCTCTGCTATTTTAGAGCTGGGGGATCTTGAAGAATGCATGAAGAGCAGAATGCCTCAGAGTACATCAGCTGTGGAGACGTGAGCGGAGCAATGGCTGGAGCTGGAGGGTGAGAAGGATGAAAAAATGAGCCAGATAAGCTGGAAGGAAGATTTTAATCAGAAAAATGTGAATTATAATTGGGAATCATTAAAGAACACTTTACTAGATGTCCAGAAAGCCACAATTGAGGAAGAAGGCTGTACAGTTTAAAAAACAGACCAGGTTTAGAGAGAAAGTGAAGGTATAAAAAAATAATATATAACAAATAGAAGAAAGGGATATTAATGAATATACATCAGAAGTTAGGAATTGTAGAAAATTGATAAGGAAAGCAAAGGCACATAAGGAGAAATGTATGGCCACAGAGTTATGGACAAAAAGGGCATTTTTAAATATATTAGGAGGGAAATGAATCCTGACAATGTTATTGGTTCATTACTAGATGGAAATGGTAGAATTCTCAATAATAATACAGAAAAGGCACAAGTATTCACCAGATATTTCTATTATATATTTTGGGAAAAACATGACACAGTCTCATCATATGGTAACACTCTTTCCATTCCACTGGTATCTCTGAAGGATGTTAAACAGCAGCTACTAAAGTTAAACATTTTGTAAATCAGTAGGTCCAGATAACTTGCATCTAAGTATTTTAAAAGAACTGGCTGAGAAGCTTGCTGAACGAATGTTGATTTTTCGATAAGTCTTGGAGCACTGGGGAAGTTGCAGAAGACTGAAAGAAAGCTAATGTACAATTTTTAAAAGGGCAAGTGGGATGACCTGGGCAATTATAGGCCTGTCAGTCTGACATTGATCCTGGGCAAAATAATGGACCAGCTGATATGGGACTCTTTTTTAATAAAGAATTAAAGGATGGTAATGTAATTAATGCAAATAAACATGGGTTTATGGAAAATTAACTATATCTTTTTCTAATGAGATTGCAAGTTTGTTTGATAAAGGTAATAGTATTGACATACTATACTTAGACTTCTGTAAGGTATTTGACTTGGTATCACGCAACATTTTCATTTTTAAAAAAACTAGAAGGATATAAAATTAACCTGGCACATATTAAATGGATTAAAAACTGGCCAACTGTTAGGTCTCAATGTAACTGTAAACGGGGAACTATCAAGCAGTGTTTCTGGTCGGGTCCCACAGTAATCGGTTCTTGGTCCTATGCTTGTTAATATTTTTATCAATGTCTGTAAGAAAATAAATTCATCACTGACAATTTTTTTCAGATGAGACAAAAATTGGGGAAGTGGTAAATAATTAAGATGACAGGTCACTGATTCAGCCTGATCTGGATCGCTTGGTAAACTGTGTGCAAGCAAACAGTATGTGTTTTTAATATAGCAAAATGTATATATCTAGGAACAAATAACATAGATCATACTTACACTGCTTCCCAGGACAGAGTCCTCCATCCTGTATTGGAAAAAGATTTGGGGATCATGATGAATAGTCAGCTGAGCATGAGCTCCCAGTGTGATGCTGTGGCCAAAAGAGCTAATGTGATCATCAAATACATAAACAGAGGAATCACGAATAGCAGTAAAGAGGTTAGTTTATCTCAGTATTTGGCACAGGTGTGACTGCTGCTGGAATACTGTGTCCAGTTTTGGTAAGAATGTTGATTAATTGGAAAGGGTTCAGAGAAGAATTGTGAGAGTGATTACAGGATTAGAAAATAAGGCTTATAGTGAGATTCAAAACCTCAATTTGTTTAGCTTAACAAAAAGAATGTTAAGGAGTGATTCGATCACAGGCTATAAGTATGTACATGGGGAACAAATATTTCATCATGGACTCTTCAGTCTAGCAGAGAAAGACATAACACAATCCAATGGCTGGAAGTTGAAGATAAACAGATTCAGAATGGAAATAAGAGGTACATTAACCATTGGAATAATTTACCAAGGGTTATGGTGGATTCTCCATCACTGACAATTTTTAAATCAAGACTGTATGTTTTTCTAAAAGATCTGCTCTAGGAATGTTTTGGGGAAAGTTCTCTGGCCTGTGTTATACCGGAGGTCAGACTCGATCAGAGGTCGGCAACCTTTCAGAAGTGGTGTGCCGAGTCTTCATTTATTCACTCTAATTTAAGGTTTTGCATGCCGGTAATATATTTTAACATTTTTAGAAGATCACTTTCTATAAGTCTAGAATACACAACTAAACTATTGTTGTATGTAAAGTAAATAAGGTTTTTAAAATGTTTAAGAAGCTTCATTTAAAATTAAATTAAAATGCAGAGTCCCCCAGACTGGTGGCCAGGACCTGGGCAGTGTGAGTGCCACTGAAAATCAGCTTGCCTGCCACCTTTGGCACGCATGCCATAGGTTGCCTACCCCTGGACTAGAAGATCAGAGTGATCCCTTTTGGCTTTGATGTCTATGACTCAGTGAAACCAGCTGAACCAGCAAAGGGGCTGAGCAGCAGGAATGGGAAAAAGAGAGAATGAGAATGTGGGGAAGGGGCACAGAACATAAAGGAAGAGAATGAGAGGAGGGCTGTTTGAAGGATTCTCTGCTTCTTCTTGCATTCATCAACCCTTGACTCTATCCAGGCATGGAGGGGATCTTCAGTGCACAGATCTCTCCCCCCCGCCCCCCACAAGGAAGCGGGCAGTCAGTAATCGCCACACCTCCATTGCTGGGACCCTGCGGAGGGCTCTCCATGGGGTCTGGGATTCTGCATGTAAAAGGGGAGGGGAAGAATAGGGGACACACGGGATTGTGGTATATATATTATTCCTCTGCCCCCAACTTCACAGGGATTCTGCACTGCATATAGGGCCCTGGCTGTATGCCACCCTTTACATGGGAACCTCTCTGCACTGGAAACTGGCCCCCTCCCCATTAAAGTGCTGCCCCAAAGATCCACTCATTAAGGGGAATGAGCAGAATTTGAACCCCCAGATCTGCATATGGGGGAGGGAGAAGGGCAAGGGTTGTTGTGAAAAGAGTAACTTCACACATAGGTACTTGGAGAAAGCTCCTTCCTGCCTGCCTAGGGCTTCCCAGGGGGTTTGCCAATAAAGGACATGTTCTCAGAAGATTCCTATTTATCCCCTTGTCTAAGCACCAGAGATCAGAAACCTGGTCAATGAGTCAGGAAATCTAAATCTTGCATTCCCACTGTTTTGTTTATTTAGACCACTAAATATGTGTTTTAACTCTCTGAATAAGCAGTGACACTGCTGTGATCTAGAACTGATGGGGAGAGAAACAAAGCTTCTTAGTCACTCCATTCAAGTTAGCATGTTCAATATGCTAATATGCAGGCCATGACTCTGTGATCCTGCCACTATGCCATTACAAGACAGCCACAAAGCAGCCTCAATAAGCTTTGGACTACATGCCCTAGGAGGGTTGCCGTCTCCTTTGATGTGCATGATCAACAAGACGAGGACTACCAAGACTCAGACATGGGCATTGGGTGAGATCATTGGACAAAAGGTAAATTTCAGTTATCTACCTCAATGGGTCTATTTCTACTGAACTGACTCTAACTCCATTCTGGTGGGCAGTTGGGTGGGTTGGTTTTAATTGTTTTGTACTTGTACCCAGAGACAAATGTGGTGGATGCATTTAGAAAATAACATTATTGCATATATAACCCCCACAAAGGCATACAGTTATTTGCATATTAGGAAGGCTGCTTGTTCTTATGGACCAGCACTTCCAAATTATTGTTAATCTTCAGCCAGCAACAGTAAAAGAATGCAAAGTTACACAGTATCTGCTTATATACAACTAGCGTACAAACCCGGCTTTTGCAATGGTGACAAACATCCTCAAGTGTTCACTGTAGCCTGGGGGTAGGGGCTACAGGATTCTCCCTGTTAGACATTCATATTTAGAACATGGAAGGGAAAATAAAATAGTTGTATTATGGTAGCACCTAGAAGCCCCAAGCAAAATAGAGGCCCTGTTGTGTTAGGCATGGCACAACCTCTAGGGTACGTCTCCATTGCAACTCGGAGATGTAATTCCCAGCTTGGGTAGACACAGCCATGCTAGCTGTGATTGAGGGAGCACACTGAAAATAGCAGTATGGCCACAGCAGCATGGGCAGAGTTTGGGCTAGCTGCCCAAGTACGTACCTAGGAACTTGGACAGGACTGTATTAGGGCAGCTAGTCCAAAGCCCGTGCAACTGCAGCCACCCTGCTATTTTTAGTGGGCTAGCTCAGTCAAAGCTAGCATGTGTACATCTACCCAAGCTGGGAAATCGCGGGGGCCGGGGAGGGACTTGTGGGGGCTATAGCCAGCCCAAAATTTGCCTGTTATCTTTTTCCCCCTCCCCCACCCCGCCCCAGCAGCTGCTGCTCCCCAACCACTCGGCTCTGAGGGCAGAGTGGAGAGAGTGGCAGCTGCTGGCCGAGTGCCCAGCTCTGAAGGCAGCAGTGTCACTGCCAGCAGCAGCCCAGGAGTAAGCCCAGGCAGCGGGGCCGGCATGCTGCCCAGGGCAGATGGAGGGTCTGGTGCTGCCCAGACCCACCCGCCCCAGCCTGGGCTTCTGGGCCCCACCCCCCACAGTCGCTGCTCACCGAGGGCTCAGCCGGCTCCAGAGCCAGGTCTCTCTGCTCTGGCGGCTGTTACTGTCTGCGAGCAGTCAAAGGCGGCAGGGAGCTGAGGAACAGCCACAGCCAGGGGCAGGGTCTTGGGGCAAGGAGAGGAGGAGGAAGTACTGGAACTTAGGAGGAGCAGGGGGTGGGGCCATGGAGAGGGGGACAGGGACCTCTTCCATTTTCTGTCTAGTCCACCTCAGTCCCTCCCACCGGGAAGAGGCTGGAGCCACCCCTGTGGGAAATACACCTCCCAGCTACAAGGGAGATGTACCCATAGTGAGAGACAGTCCTTACCCCCACTAGCTTACTATCTAAACAGGTCGACAGACAAGAACTGTAGCGGAAACTGAGGCATGGAGCAGTGAGGTGAGTTGCCTAAGGTCACACAAAAAGTCAGTGAGAGAGCCACGAATAGGACTCAATTTTCCTACTCCCAGCTCTGTGTTTTATCCACCAGACCACGTTGCCTCTGAAAAAACATGAAGGATTCTACTTTCTCTTCAAATCTGATGGACTCCTTTACATCTTCCTACTCCTTGCTTTATGTCACTTCTGGTTATGGAAACAGAGGTATCAAAGTCAATGTGAATGCAACATTCCTCCTGAATAGAACCAAATGTGGTATTTCAATAAGACAAAGATCTCTCTGGCACACAGGTTATTTCTGATCCATAATGAAACATCTACTGTAATTTCTAGTACAGTTTGGGCTTGATCCTGCAAACATTTAATCCTCTAGATAAGGATTTGCCTGATCAGGGCCTTAGATGGAAATGTTTGTAGCTGTAATAAGACCTTGATATTTTGGGTGGTGCTCAAGTAAAAGGATGAAGCTAAATGAAATCCTAAAACAGATAGTTACAGATGTCTAATATTGTGTCCTTCATATCATGTGTGTTTTACTGAAGGATCTCAAACCATTTCACAAATACTAATTTAGGTGGAGATGTTCAGAGGAGCTGAAGAAAGTCAAGAGCACAAGTCCTATTAACTTTCACTGGCAGTTGGGCACCTAATTCTCATAGGCTCCTTTGGAAACGGTAACCTCAGTCTCACCGCAACCCTGTGCAGCAGACACTTATAACATTATATCCTCATTTGAAGGGTAGGGAAAACTGAAGCACGGGCGTGCTAGTTGTGCAAGACCACGAGTCAATTGCAAGGTCAGAAACAGAACCCAGGAGTTCTGGGTCCCAGTGCTGTGACTAACAATTATGCTCCTTCCTAAATAATTACAACTTTCTAACATCCATCAAGTATTCTCATCCTCTAAAGCAAAGTTATTCCCACTCTCCCATGATAGGGATGGCTTTGCCCACAAGCTCCTACAGTACCTGAATGATGACTATGTAATTAGACAATTTTCACGGTGTCATGACTCACTACCAAAGCAGCATGCGCAACCATATCAATGCACAATGATTTTCTAAAACTCTAATTCATTTTACTCAATAGTCACTTTCATTAATTAGCTGAATTAATTTAACACAAGATTAAAATATTTATGGCAATCTCTTCTTTGAAGCAGAAAATGTTTTTATTTTATGTTCTTTCCTAAGCCCATAAATACATATCCCCCCCCCCCCCAAATCAGCTGTTCATGGCTGGTCTTGTAGCAAAAGAGATGAGTTAAAGAAGCTTATGTGATGTGGTGTTTTACTGGAGCTACAAAAATAATATTCCCCAGGAATTAGAAGGATCAGTGACTATATATAGCTCCCACTCTTTTTCCATGTAAAGCGAAATTCACAGCATCTGCCAGATGAGACATGGTCCTGGTTTCAGCTCTACTCTGTGACCAATATAATAAAGCCAACAGCGGATGGTCATATTTTGTTTTACTTTTATAGACTGCAAGACAGCACTTAATTTCCTCAGGTAAAATTAACGAAGCAGAAATACCAAATAAACTTTTTGTGATTTGAAACCTCACGCAATCAGCAGCTTCCTTCTCCCACTCCCATTCCACCGCCCCCACCATTTATTTTATGGCACGTAACAAAAGCTCTATTAAATTAAACACTAAAAATTATGTTAAAAGAACATTATTCAGATTGCAGAATCAAGCACTCAAAGGTGAGGAAATGCCAGAATGAAGGTTGCTGGGGCAACCTTAATTCGGTCCCTTTGCGTGTACATATTATGAGACAGGCTTTAATTACATGATCACATACCATTATTTCCACTGGACCCCTGCCACATTCAATGCACAGAATGGATGGCGCTCATTTCATGAGCAGCTATTCAATATTTTGCTTGCTCCTCATTGTTCAGTGTGTGACCCCTGCCTTATTTACTGCGCACTATTCAAACCCAAAAGCAAACTGAAAAAAACAGAAAATCCATTGTGTAGCACCATATTGTCAGCCAGAGGGGTCATCTGCAGGGTTGGAACCTTTCGATCCTGTGCACAGACCTCTGCCACTTGAGCTAGCAGGGTAACGGATAGCAGCAGTAAATTGTCCTCGGTGTGGAGCAAGTTTGGGGGCAGGGGACGCTTTGCCAGGGGGTTTCACAGGGTATTTGCAGACAGCGGAGGAATGGTGAGGCTCAGGAATCTCTGATTCCATTCCAGGCTCTGGAGTGGAGTGTGCTCTCAAGGGAACAGATTCTTCTGCCCCCCCCCCCACACTTCTGCCCCCATCCCTGCCAAGCTGTCCCTCTCCTGTCACCTCCCCAGGCGTGTCTCCTCGTCCCAGTCCTGTTATCCTTGCCTACCCAGTTCCAGTCTCCGCTCCTCAGGCTTCTCTTCCCAGTCTCTTTGCCCAGCCATTCTCAGCTCTTACCCACGCCCTCAGTTCCTTTCTCCTTGTCTTCTTGCCCAACAAGTCCCAGTTTCCCCACTCCTGGTGCCTCATCTGATTTGGGTCTCTCCCTCCATTTGGCCTCTGCTCACTGTTCCTTCCCCACATCCCTGCTGGCTCCCCATCCCAGTTACTGTTTCCCAGGTTCTTCATCCAATCTATCTCCTCCCAACTACTGCTCCCAGTCCCCGTCCCTCCCATCTTTGCCCCAGGCTTCCTGTCCCAGTCTACCCTACACCCACCCCACACATAGAATCATAGAAGATTAGGGTTGGAAGGGACCTCAGGAGGTCATCTAGTCCAACCCCCTGCTCAAAGTAGGACCAATCCCCAACTAAATCGTCCCAGCCAGGGCTTTGTCAAGCTGGGCCTTAAAAACCTCTAAGGATGGAGATTCTACCACCTCCCTAGGTAACCCATTCCAGTGCTTCACCACCCTCCTAGTGAAGTAGTTTTTCCTAATATACAACCTAGACCTCACCCACTGCAACTTGAGACCATTACTCCTTGTTCTGTCATCTGCCACCACTCAGAAGAACCAAGCTTCATCCTCTTTGGAACCCCCCTTCAGGTAGTTGAAGGCTGTTATCAATCCCCCCTCACTCTTCTCTTCTGCAGACTAAATAAGCCCCGTTCCCTCAGCCTCTCCTTGTAAGTCATGTGTCCCAGCCCCCTAATCATTTTCGTTGCCCTCCGCTAGACTCTCTCCAATTTGTGCACATCCTTTCTGTAGTTGGGGCCCAAAACTGGATGCAATATTCCAGATGTGGCCTCACCGGTCCCAAATAGAGGGAAATAATCACTTCACTCGATCTGCTGGCAGTGCTCCTATTAATGCAGCCCAATTTGCCATTAGCCTTCTTGGCAACAAGGGCACACTCTTGACTCATATCCAGCTTCTTAGCCACTGAAATCCGCAGGTCCTTTTCTGCAGAACTGCTGCCTAGCCAGTCAGCTCCCAGCTTGTAGTAGTGCATGGGATTCTTCCATCCTAAGTGCAGGACTCTGCACTTGTCCTTGTTGAACCTCATCAGATTTCTTTTGGCCCAATCCTCCAATTTGTCAAGGTCACTCTGGACCCTATCCCTACCCTCCAGCGTATCTACCTCTCCCCGCAGCTTAGTATCATCTGTGAACTTGCTGAGGGTGCAATCCATCCCATCATCCAGATCATTAATGAAGATGTTGAACAAAACCAGACCCAGGACCGACCCCTGGGGCACTCCACTTGATACCGGATGCCAACTAGATATCGAGCCGTTGATCACTACCCGTTGAGCCCGATGATCTAGCGAGCTTTCTATCCACCTTATAGTCAATTCATCCAATCCATACTTCTTTAACACCCCAACTCCCTGTCCCAGTTTCCCCCTCCTCCCACTGCTAGCCTCCAGTGCCAGTTCCTGGCTCTCCCTCCCACCCCAGGCTCCTTGTCCCAATCTGATATGCTGTGAAGAAAGAATTTCAAGCCTTCTAATCCATAGACTGTCCAAGAAAACAGGAAGATGAGTTTCAAAGTTCCCGGGGCTTTAGAGGGGGAGGGGTGGATGTCTGTTTACCTGGCAGCAGAGCTCCTGGCCAGAGTGGTCCTAGGCACTGTGGGATATCCTGTGGAGGCGAAAAGCTCTGTAAACAGGAAGATCGTGTCTTCACTTGCACATCACCACAAAAGCATCACCGGTAAAAGCTGTACACTGCTCGTGGAGGTGATTTTCTTTTTGCGATGAAACTTCTACGTTTCACCGCAAAAAGTCATTGGCAAGTGTAGACGCTCCCATGGTTTTTGCACAAAAAAGGGACTTTTTCTGCTTTAAATGGCAAGTGTAGACATGCCCTAAGTTATGTACTCCTCTACGTATCCCCACCCTTCAGGCATATCTTTACTCACCTTACTGTCTGCCCTGCTATTTATATCCTTGCTGGTGTGGGGGCTATGTGCATATGTCCTCTGCACACCACCAAAAGAAGCGTGCAGTTTTGACATACCTATACAGCCAGATTGCTATATCCTCTGGATCCAAAACTGGGTTGCCAGAATGTTTCAAAGGGTCAAGCAGCAGCTCCTGTGGCTCTTGTCCCATGGGCCTGGCTGGGACCTCTGGGGTCCCAGCGCCACGCAGGGTTAACCCAGCAGTCATGAGGACAGGATTCCAGGTAGACCAAATTTGAGTGAGCGGTACTACAACCCCATGAGCCAGTTCACAACTCCACTCACATGAATTTGGTCCAGTCAAGGGGATGGGGCCAAACCTGAGCGGCGCTCCAACCCTGGAGGTTGCAATGCCTAGAGCAGAAAGCCAAGGCCAGCCAGTCCCAGAGCAAAGTTGCTGTCATTGTGGGTGAGTGCTCGGCAGGCCCCGATTGAAACCACCCCAGGACCTCCACCCCCAGACTATTTACTTGGTTGTGACAGACCACAAACATTTACAAATGGGTCCTGAGGCCAAATGGGTTGAGAACCACTGCTGTAGACCCTTATTCCCTGAGTAGCCATAGTCAATGGGACTGTTCAAGGTACTATAACCATTCTGGCTCTTAGTAGCAAGATAAAACTTCTCAGGTCCCCATCCCACTTGCCATTTTAAACTTCCTAATGAAGCACAGAAGAATGAATGTAACTAATCTGTGGGCCCAGCTGCCATTTACACTAAGGCTCTGGTAGTGCCATTTTAAAGCCCACTGACACAGCCAGAATAGGGTAATAGGCCCTTGGTGTCTGTGAGAATCAAGTCCCAAGGCTGTTGGCTGGCATGCTGCTCTAACAGAGCATATGTTGTTGTGAACCAAAATTGTAGTGCTTCTTAGCAGCATATTTGCCCACTTGTACGATGGGAGGTTTTTCATTATTATTTGATTTCCTGAGCATTTAAAACCCTTTGAAAAGTGCTGAGCTCACTCAGCTGCATCCATAAACATTCAAATTATGCTTGGCTTATTTTCTACCCTGTATTTATCTTCTAAATGAGCTTGTCCTGGTAGAAAAGGAGATCAGCCCTGTGAGATGACTGGTGTTACGGAGGAAGTGGCTATAGCACAGTCAAGGCAGTTACTCGCCTGGGTTCTATTCCTGACTCTGCCATTGACAACGTGGGCAAGTTGTTTAGCCTCTAGGTGCTTCAGTTTCCCCTCTTATAAAATCAGATGATTTGAGGCTCTATGCATTAGGACCTAATTATTACCTTCCTGCACATTCAAGCACAGAAGATTCCCTTCTGTGTGGATCTTCTCTAGCTGGCACAGAAAGAAGAGGACATAGGCCTTTGTATCAACGTCCTTCGTTGCAGGATCTTACAGAGAAGCTCAATGTGGGAAGGTGGGGCAGAACCTGTGTGTGGGGTGAGGAGATACTTTATTAGCTTTTCCAAACCTTCAGGGAACCCTAAGGAAAATACAGTATATGAATGTTAAAATGTTACATTCAACCCTACACAAGCCAGTTCCCACAGGAATCCTGTTCACTGATCTTTCTGTCTCCTGCGATTTTTTTTTCTGTGAACATCAGCAGGTGAGGAAGCTTCCCCTAGGACACCCTGAAGAGATTAACCATCCGGTGAATGCACCTTTGGGATGAACTCCAGTATACCAGGGTTACTACGGGAACCATGTATTCATAACATCAGGGAGCTGCCATGTTTGTCTATCTCCCCACACTCCGACAGCTGGAGTGACCTTGTAAAATGGCACAGTGCAAAAGATGCATTTTTATTCACACCCTCTGGAATACTTAACAGTTCTGGGGTTTTTTAACACCCCTCTGCATAAGGAGCAAGCAACACAGCAGTGGCTGATAATCATGCTCTGTGTTGTGAAACACCCCACTTCAAATCTTCCAATGGAGCCACACTACCGAGAAACTGGACAAGGCCAGGGGTCCTAGAATCCAGCAAGTCCTTTAGATCTGTGTGTATCCAGGGGCACAGCTAGAGTTTGGTACTAATCGCCCCTACTTCTCCCATGGGACGAGCAACTTCATCTTTTGTGGAAGAATTTGAAGGAAATTCCATAAGAGGAACTCTTTCCCCAATCCCTCCTGGGAGTTTTCCCATAGGAAATGGTGATCTGGGATTATCAGCTGAAAGGTACGGGATGGTAAAGTATTCCTATTCTTATCATTCATGATTAGCATTGCCTAAGGCAAGTCGGCATCGGCTGATGACCTTCCTTTCAGATTAGAAAAAAATAATAACAAGGAACCTGCACTGCACCTTGGCTGAGCGTTTTAGCAACAAAAAGCTAAAATAAGTTTTTTACATTTTTGTGATTTATTAACGATCATTATTGTAACGCACACAAGGCCTGAAGGGGTAAATTAGGCCAATTAATCTATTGGCCACACCTAGAGGAAAGTGAGGGAGTGCTAAAGCCTAATTTGCTGATGAAGTCCAGCTGGGGGAGGAGCTGGGTCAGATTTATAAAGACAGGAAGTTGACAGCAGAAAGGGACTGCAGGAAAATGGTGTGTAGCCACTCCCTTGGAGTAGAAAGTTGTGTTTGAGGGTACAGGATTCAGTAGTCTACAGCTACTCCCTGAGAGGAGGGAGTTGGAGCTGATACACCTGGGGTGGGGAACTAGAAGCTGTAGGAAGGGGTCCAGGAAAGGACCAACAGGCCTGCGGGAAAGCAGACCACAGTTGGACTGGAACCTCGAGTAGAGGGCAGGCCCAGGTTTCCCCACCAGCCACTGGGGAAGTGGCACCATCAGGGCAGTGCATGAGAGGAGTGCCTGAGACTGGGTATGGCAGGACTTTGATACCCCAGATGAGGAAGACTATAGTGACCTGGCCAGAGGCCCAAGCCACGACGACAGAGAACCCTGAGTCACAAGGAGAAAAAGAGAGATGGGTGGAGAGACTGCCAGAGGAGGGCATAGTGTCTGGAAGTATCTAATCCCCAGAGCACCCAGGAGGACGTGTCTCTTGCGGTGAGTAGAGTTCCCCATGACATGATCACCTATGCACTTTTTTTTGGCCTTTTACTAATGTAACCATTTGTGGTATTTCAATTTGAGCTGTAGCAATTCTACAAGACTTCCAGATCTGCCCTGCAGATCATGCAGAATAAATAAGAACACCAAAAGAGTTTTGGATTTCTAACTCAGAGCTTTGGAAAAGGTTAGCAATGGAAGGGAGGGAGGGGAATCATTGCAACCACATAAAGAAATCCTGCCCCCCCTCCCGCCCCCCACAAAAAACCCAAACCCTTCTGCAATGTAGATAAATGCTGGAGAGGTGGCTGGGAATTTAGCTATATGGCAAGTTTCTGCTTAAGGAAAGCAGAGAAATTAGGAGATCTGTACAATAGCAACCACATTTTTTTAAAAATCCTGTAGGAATAGGAGCCTTATTCTGATTTTTACTTACACCTGTGCACTTCAAGAGTTACTCTGTTGGAGTGAATGGGGTTACACCAATGTAATATCAGAACCAGGCCCAATAAGGACAAAGAAGTGGCCAGGAATATCCATACTGATTTTACAAAGAAACCCATTCAAAGAAAATGGAAGGTTGTAAAAGTAATAAGAAAATGACTACAGTAGTGGACAAAACTGAGAATAAAGCCAAGATCATTCTGCAGAGCTATGAGAGAAGACTCCTTCATCCAGATGCATCCCTGTAGTCATAGGAGAAGCAGCTGAGTGGATCACCAAGTCACGAAGATGGTGTTATAACAGATGTTATATTCAATGATGGAGAATCAGAAATCATTCACTACAGGTCTGGGCCAAAGACCACTGCAGTCAATGGAAAGTCCCCCAAAGATTTAATAGGCTTTGGATCAGACCCTAAATTCACTAAATATTTGAGGAAGGGGTAAGAGACTGTCTGTCTGTCTGAATGAATGACTGAAGCCATGACATTAATTAATAAAAAAGGGAAATCTGAATGCCTCAAGAATGAATGTTCCATCCAAACAACTGTTGATATCAAACAAGAATTTGACAAATGCACTGACAAATTAGGAATTATAACATTCAAAAACCAGTAGGAGAACACTTCCATTTCCCTGGTCACTCAATAACAGACCTAAAAGTGGCAATTCTTCAACAACAAAACTTGAAAAACAGACTCCAATGTGAAACTGAAGAACTGGAATTAATTTGCAAACTGGACACCATCAAATTAGGACTGAATAAAGACTGGGAGTGGTTGGGTCATTACAAAACCTAAACCTAATTTCCCCCATACTAATTTCCCTCTACTGATACTCAGACCTTCTTGTCAACTGTTTGAAATGGGCCACTCTCATTACATCATTACTCATCATTACAAAAGTTGTTTTTTCCTCCCTTGATATCCTACTGTTAATTGAATTGTCTCATTAGGCTGACCTCACACTTGGTAAGGCAACTCCCATCTTTTCATGTATTTATACCTGCTTCTGTATTTTCCACTCCGTGCATCTGATGAAGTGGGTTCTAGCCCACGAAAGCTTATGCGCAAATAAATTTGTTAGACTTTAAGGTGCCACAAGGACACCTCGTTGTTTTTGCTGATACAGACTAACACAGCTACCACTTTGAAACCTGACACCTCGTTGTTTTTGCTGATACAGACTAACACAGCTACGGCTTTGAAACCTGACACCTCGTTGTTTTTGCTGATACAGACTAACACAGCTACCACTTTGAAACCTGACAAATTAAAGTGTAGTTAGTGCTGGTTCTGGAGAAAACTGCTGGACAAATACTTCTGAACAGGTCTTTGGGCACATCTTTTACAGGCTATGGAATTGGTGGAACTTCACTTGATGGAAATTGAATAGTAATGGAAGAACAATGTGTGTGTGTTTTGAAAGCTATCTTTAGAACTCGCACAATACTAGTCTTGTCATTTGCGCTGTGACATTTAGTCACATCTGAGCTAAATTTAAGAGGTTTGGTTTTGATTTTTTTAACGCATCTTTTTGGCCTGTAGTAAGTTGTAAGTTCCTGATTCTGATCCCACTTATGCTGGTTTTAGTCTAGTGACATAATTGGAGTCCTGATTTACACTAGTGTAAGTAAAATCTGAATAAAGCTTCTGTTAGGCTTGTAAAATTCTGTTAGTTTATCTGATTTGATTAATCTCTGACCATTTCACCTGGAGGACTTATTCCAGTAGATGTACCTATATTATATAATTATTTTCCTCAGTAGTTTGGATTTTCCCTTCATGTTTACATAAGGACTCTTCTGTTCTTAATGACACTTAACAGTTATTGAGCAAACTTCATCCCTAAACTTGGCCCATGATCTTTGAAATAAAAAATAAAATAGGGAGTGGGGGGAAAAAAGAAAATGTCTAAAGAGATTCGAGGGACCATTTTCTGATCTCTGTGGTACTGGATTAAATCCCATGCAACTCCATGGGGCTACTCTAGATGTACACCAGTGTAAATAAAATCAGAATCTGGCACTCGGCGTATAGAATTCTCTGAACTGAGTAGACATGCAGGGGAACAATCAGTAGGTACCAGAACAGCATTGCAATGAATTTCTGCTCAGTTTAATCACAGCTTCTCAGCGACTGATTTTATGTAAACAAGAGTGTAACCAGTTGATATTGCAAGGAGTTAAATATAAGGGAAAAATATTTTCCTACCTCTTCAGGATCAGTAATGTGTGGCAGTTGTCTTCTGCAGAATGAGTGGTAACCCAGTGAACTTCAGTGTCTTCCCAACAGTTAACATACCGTCTAACCACAAATGCTTTTAATTGGGATTTAGTAACTTGGGGGAGCTGGCAGGACCTAACTAATCTCTAATGAAATCTACATATTTTAATACCTGTTTCCTTCCTTCTGCTAAAAAAAAAGTTTTGAAAAGAAAACTAACAAGTTAAATGCCACCCTATCCTGGAGAGCCTTCCTATAATCTTAAATATCAGTAGAGACCTTTTAGTTAAACAGGAAAAACAATATGAAATTAGGATTCAAAATTAGTCTATCCTCTGGGCTTTTCAGTGTGTCCTGTCCTGTCTTCTCTGTTTTGTAAGTTTTCTGAAACAGGGACAGTCTTGTTTTGTCTTGTGCTGTATAGTACATTTTTGTTGCATAGCAAATCAATAATACTAATAAATCCTGTGTAAACATGTACATTACAAACATGCTGCTTTTCCAAATTCTGATAATTGCTACATGTAAAGGCATTCAGTGAAATAAAGCTTTTTTCAGTGACGGAACAAATATATATTCAGTGGCCTTGAGCCCCTATTGCATTTTGAACTCCATCAGGAATTCACTTTTCCAAATAGTTATGTAGAAATATAGGTGGTAGGGTGTACATAAGCACCCAGGTGATTTCAGAGCACAAGTCCCATGGACTTCTAAGCACACTTCAAAACCAGATCTATAGCTTTTAGGTTTGGTCTGTAAGTTTTAATAAACCATTTAAAAACCTTTTCCAGGTCGTTTTAACACTGCATGTTGACTTTAAAGGTCATTCTTGAAAGGAGCAATTCAAAGTATTCTGTTTGCTGTGCCTTCTCATTGGCTCTCGGTGATGTCATGGTTTTGCACACTCATAAGTACAGAGTAGGTCAGTCCTATGTCCTGAAAGCAGATTGACACTTCAGCATATGTGAATGTAACACAGTCAGCAGTCTTTGCTTTATCTCCTTGATCACCTTTATTGCTTTAACTGACTGTACCGTGTACAGAAAACTCAGAAACCAGTTTGTTCTTTTCTGCTTTAAAGATTTAGCTTTGGGAAACCAAAGTCATACCTCAAATACACAAAACTATACTCCTTAATGGATATGAACTACAAATCAAATGATGTCCAGTAGCCCAGTTATCACTGGAGATAGAAATCCCTCTCAGTGCCATAGATTTCAGTGTGGCAATGAGCAGATTCCATGCTTTCACCTTAAACTATGAGGTTATATTTATTGGAAAAAGCCTGATGGAAGGAGTAGGTAAAGTACTGTGTGTATGTGTGTACGTAAATCAGTCCTTAGCATTATTCTCAACATTCCTGAATTTTCACACTTGAAGTAATGTCACTCCTCCTCTGTCACATTGAAGGAGCTGTATGTGGCACTGGCAATAAGCTAGGGACTACGAGAATCTGCGGCATCTTGAAAAACTGCAAATCTCAGAGCCTGAAATTGGGAGGTTTGGTTTTTCTTTTCCTTGCTGAAATTAGTCCCATTGCTTCGCTGCTCCACCCTTTTCCTTCCAACCAAAACTCCTATTTTAAAGAATAGAAAACCAGAAGTGCTAGTTGTAAAATAGGTCTGGGCCAAACTGATTCCTTTTTGTGTGTGTCTGGTTTAAACAATGACTCCATTTGGGTTTGGGTAGTACTGACCTGGTCCTGCTTGTTCAGTTTCTTGAGTAATTCAAAGAAAAGAAATCCAGAAAAATATTAATACACATCCATGAGACTGTCACTTGGTAGCTAGACCAGGAGCCAGGTGTCACTGCTTGGCTTTGTCCACGGATTAATAATGTGACCTTGGACTAGTCACTTAGGACACAGTCCTGTACCAGGATCCTGGGACTCTGCACAGGTGCAGCCTGGCATCTACGCTAACAGATTTTGCTGCAGGATCAGGGCCTGAACAGTTTTATGATTCAGTTAACTGTTCCCACTAAACCCTCTAAATGTTTTGTTTTGTTTTTGTTTTAATGCTTGCCTACCTTGCATAAGTCTTATGAGGGTTGCTCAATTAATGCATGCTGATAAATAATATATTTATAAAAAAGATGATGAGAGAGGTGCTTTATAAGTGCAAAGTATTTATTGTATTATTCATTTATTTCATTATTTCTTATATGTAATGAAATTAGCGGCAGGTGTGAGCCACATATTTCACACCTGGGATTTAGATTCAAATTTCCCCAAAGTCCAGAAGTGATCAGATGCAGTTGATAATTCAGTCTCTCCTCGATTATGAGACAGGCAATCAATATTGTTTGTCCTCTTAGAAATTTGAAAGCAAACCATTTAGAGGTCTCTAAAGCATTGTTGCTGTAGCCAGGATCACTTAAAAATGTGCACTAGGTAGGAAATACATTAACCTAGCATCAGACAGGATTAAAGAAGAGGGATGTGTGCGTGTGCCATGTATACCTGCTTTGTTTGTTTGTTCCTTTCTCTTTTATTCCCATCAGTCAGCTCAACAGTGACAATGAGCCCGAATGAAGTCTTTCCACCACTTTCTATCTTTTATCAGCTTCACAGCTTCATTTATCTTCGCTGTATCTATCCAATGCATCCTCAGTCTTCCTCTGTTTCTAGTTCCTTGCTCTCTGGTATGTATCACCAGGCATGGTATCCTTTCCAGGTCTATTCTTGACACATGTCCAAACCATCACAGTCAACTTTCTTAAATCTTCTGTAACAGATTTATTTCTTTCCCAAACTGTTCTCTTATCTTTTCCTTTCTTTTATTGTCTGCAGTCATGAAATTCTCATTATTCCACTCAGTCAATCCTTTTCTGCAATCAAAATCTTTAATTCACCAGCTTTCCTCAAACTCCAGCATTCCAACCCATACAGCAATATCGGCATGACAGTTTTCTCATATACGCTGATTTTTATTTTTATTGTGATGTCTTTACCCTTCTGGATCTTGCAGAGTTTTCTGATGCAGAAGCTGCTAGTTCAATTCTTCTTTTTCATTTTCACTATTCCCATTCTTCGATACTAGTCCTCCAAGGTACGTAATTTTTTCCATGCCTTCTATTTCTTTATCAGAGTTTGAGCTGTACCTTTTTGTCTTGTCTTCCAATTGCCATAATTTTTGTCTTTCCCATGCTGATCTTCAATCTGAATCTTAGGCTATCCCAGTCTGCCTTGTCAGTTATTCTCTGTAAATCTTCCTTGTTCAATGCTGTGAGTCAATCTAAAGTTATGTGCTGTCCTACCACATAACATGACTCCTCCTGTTTCATCTCTCAGTGCTACAGCCATTACTAATTCCAGTACCAAGTTGAACAAATCTGGTGATAACGTGCATCCTTGTCTCACTCCTACAGTCATCCTCAACCATTCCATCAGCTTGTTTGCCTTATGTTAATTGCTCCCAACTAACCTTTAGAACATCGGTGCTATTGCCCAAAATGAGGGTGTAATGACATCCTTCTCTGAAGAGCTCTCACCAGCTGAATCAGTTCTTAAAATAATGTGAAGAACCTTTCATGAGTTTCTAATTATTTTTAAGTGCATAAATTATATATCTTAAATCCTTTCACAAATAGCACCTGATTGTGAAACACTGCAGTCAATAAGGGCCTTATCCAAAGCTTATTGAGTCCCATGACCTCAGTGATATTTGGATCAGGCCCTGGAAGCTTTGCCATTGTCTTCAATGGGCTCAGGATCAGACCCATGATGGAAAAGTCCATCAAGCATTTACGCGGTTCAAGCTGGCATCTCAGCTCCCAAAGGAGGGGTTAGAATATTCAGCCAGTGGAGCCATGTTATTACCCAGAATATACTAAGATGCTTGTCTTATCAAACTCCTGGCGATTCTCTTAAGCAATATGTTATCTAATAAAAGATGTCAGTGAACAAGATGTTCATTCATTTTAATTTTTAAAAAACAGCATGAAAATGTTCTCCAAATACAGCCTGTTCTCACTATAAATACCCAGCAGCAGAGTTGGATGAAAAAGCCATTTCTTTGTAACACGGATGTTCTAGGTGGTTTTAATGAACATCGCCTCTTCAGGAGAACCTTTTATTTTTTAATAGAATATCATTTAAAACTGAAATAAAGTTTTTATGTGTGTTGGCATATTTCCAAAGTAAGAGCTTCTTTTTTCACCCCACCTCCAAATCATGCTTCGTCTGGAAAAGAGCATCAATTATATATAGCACTGCATCTAACTCTACCAAGGCAGCTCAGCAGGGCTGTCAAAATGCTGAGTGGAGCCAGTTAGGAAATATCACAAGGGAACATCCATTTTAATTAGAAGACACCCAAAGACAAAGGTCCTGATCCTCCTACCACTGAAATCACTGGGTGTTTTGCCACTTGCTTCCATGGAAATAAGGTCATACTCTGAGAATTAATCTATTTTATCAGCGTGACAGTGCTAGGAGCCTGGAGCTGACCCAGCACTCTGATCACTAAGGCCTTGTCTACACTACGGAGTTTGTTGATGCAAGTTAGGGCGACAATCAAAAACCTGTATAATTACATCACTTGTGCATGTTCACACAACACTCCTTCTGTCAACTGGTGTATCCACAGTTGGTGCTCTAGCATCGACAGTGAGAGCAGTTCACTGTGGATGCTATCTCATTTTGCTACTTGCCACTTGCTGCAGCTAGGAGTTGTGGGAAGGCAGAGTGGATCGCAGTGTATCATGGGTGCAGGCTCAATGTCACATGATGCGGTTCTTTTTGTCCCAATATTCCATGGGCTTCCAACTGTCTTTCCCTGCATTTTTCAACAGCCCCTGTTTACTGTGTGCCCGCCATCTCTGTCTGAGAGGATGAATCTCATATTGCTCTCTACTGTTGTGGTCACTGTTATAAACACATCACGGATGGTCATGCAGTATATCCTGAGCTCCCAATGTGAACAGAAGTCAGAGTTGCCTGACCTGGAATGCGTTACCTAGGGAGGTGGTAGAATCTCCTTCCTTAGAGGTTTTTTTAAGGTCAGGCTTGACAAAGCCCTGGCTGGGATGATTTAACTGGGAATTGGTCCTGCTTTGAGCAGGGGGTTGGACTAGATGACCTTCTGGGGTCCCTTCCAACCCTGATATTCTATGATTCTACCTGCTGTGCGCCATGGAAAGAGAGAACACCAGTTTGGTTTTGGCATTTACGGTGCAGCTGAACACAGTTGACTGTCACTTTGGGGCTCAGGAAACAAGCACTGAGTGGTGGGATCACATCGTTGTGCAGGTCTGGGATGACGAGCGGTGGCTGCAGAACTTTGGGATATGGAAAACCACCTTCCTGGAACTGTGTGTGTAGCTCACCCCAGCACTGCAGTGCAAAGACACCGACATGAGAGCTGTCCTCTTGGCGGAGAAGCGCACGGCAATTGCTGTGTGGAATCTGACATCTCCAGGCTGCCACTGATCAGTCACAAATCAGTTTGGAGTTGGGAAGTTGATCATAGGGGCTGCAGTAATGAAAGTGTAATGAAATCATTAATCGCATCCTGCTATGAAGGGCTGTTACTCTTGGCAAAAGTGCGTGAAATAATTACTGGCTTTGTGGCAATGGGATTCCAGAACTGTGGTGGGGCAATAGATTGGCACAGATATTCCAATTTTGGCCCCAGACCATCTTGCAACGGAGTACATCAATACAAAGGGGTACTTCTCTATGATATTGCAGGCACTTGTGGATCACCATGGGCATTTCACTAACATCCGTGTGGGGTGGTCCAGGAAGGTGCATGACACATGTATCTTCAGGAACACTGGCCTGCACAGAAAGCGCCAATCAGGGACTTTCTTTCCAGACCAGAAGATTCCAGCAGGGGATGTTGAAATGCCCACAGTGATCCTGGGAGACCCAGCCTACCCCTTACTCATATGGTTCATGAAGCCTAACACAGGAAACCTGGACAGCACAAGAAGCATTTCAACAATAGGCTGAGCAGGTGCATGATTGTTAGCTCACACTCAGCATTGAATCATTATAGTAAAATACATATCTTTTAATATATGAATCACTTTCTCACTGTCCCTTCGCAAGCACACAGCTCAGCGAATGGCCTAAACATTCTGAATTCAGCCTTGGGGGCGGGGTAGGCATTGGGCGTTCGAGATTGGGCATAGGAGTCTAGGTGGTTTTTAAGGGGGTCACTGCTAGTGACAAGGGACAATATTTAAACTCTGCCACCATTTGCCACAGGCGCAGGTCACTGAAGCTGCTATCTCACTCCTGAGGGTAAGCAAGGATGCCAGGGCGCAGCTCCTGCATGCCTGCGGCTTCAGACCCAGTCCCTAAGCTGCTCACCTGTGTGCCTCTTTGGTCCCTGCACAAGTGATTGCCAAGTGGCATGGGAAAGTTTCCTACAAGAGGGGAAGGAACAAAGCAGCTCTGCCAAGCAGAGGATTGGCGAGTACCTCTAGGAAACTTTCCTAGAGAGCTCTGTGGAGGATTCCCATGAAATCCTGGTGTGTATTAAAACACTGTTCTGGCACACTGCTCAGCTGCACAAGGGAATGTGGAGCACACTCAAACAGAGCTAGTCCTGTGCATTTCTATCCTTCACCCACTTCTAGAATATACAGAGCAAATGACAGCTCCACCTCATAATCGAGGAGCATCAATTCAAAAAGATCAGTTACCAGAGCTCTCTTCTCCTGCATCATGTGCACCAGAGACAGACTGCTGGGACTGGCCAGACCTCTCTGCAGCAGAAAGGGGTCCTGACTCACTGTGCCACTGGACGACCCTGTTGTGTGCTCCACATCGTCCCCCAACTCGACCTCCTCATCCATGACTTTGTCCTCATAGTTGAGTCCACTGTCTGCTGTCTCCAGCCCTGCCAAAGTATCCAGGATGCTCTTGGTGGTGGAGGTGGAGTCGCTACCAAGGATGGTGTCCAGCTCCTTACAGAAGCAGCAGGTCCTCAGCAAAGCACCCTTCTGGCATGCCTTTAACTTCGCATGGCACTGATGCATATCCCATTTATAGCCCTTATCCAATAAGCCGTGAGAAATCTGACTGTAGCTATCTAAATTTCTATGGCTGAAGCGGAGCTGGGACTGCACAGCCTCCTCTCTCTACAGTATCAGCAGATCCAACAACTCAGGTGTGCTCCAAGTAGGAGAGCATTTGCTGCGTGGAGCCGTCGTTGTCAGCTGGGAAGATGCAATATGAGATGTTCATGCCTAGCAAACAGGAAGTGGAATTTCAAAAATCCCCAGGCCTTTAAGGGGGGAGATACTTGGGTGTGGGGCAGCAGAGTTCGAAGTGCTGACCAGAGCAGTTGGGATGGGCATTATGGGACACCACATGGAGGCCAATTATAGTGACATAACCAAGCAGTGTCTACACTGACACTTTGTCACTATAACTTTGCCACAAAAAGCTCTACGCCTCTCGTCGAAGTAGCTTTATTTTGTCGGCAAAGCAGGAGAGTTTTGTCAGTGGAAGGAGCATTGTAGTGTGTACACCTCCACTGTTATATCGACAAAAACCTGTAGTGTAGACAAGGCCTAAGGTACTAGCTGTTTTCCCCTCTGGAGTGGATGTAATTGCGAGGGATAGATGCTCAATGGCTTAACTAGACAAGAGGCTGACAAGGTAATGAGAGCAATCAACCTGTGGGGTGGGAACAGTTAAAAGGACAGGAAGGCTGTGCAGGGGAGAGGCTGGGGGATACAAGATTGTGTGAGCTCTCCCTTTCCAGAGAGTGGACTAAGGGGGAAGTTTACTTCCAATTGGATGTTGCTATGTACAGTTTACTGTTGTAAGGGACCCAATAAATAACACATTGGGGCCTATAAACTTGGAAGCCTCCAGCCTGGTTTCTGGTGATTCAAAGGGTTGAAAAGGAAGCCAATTACAAGAAGCACTTGTGTCGAGTTTCTCCCAACCTTCATCTCTAAGGCCCCGATCTTGCATCTTGTTGTATGTGGATAGTCTGCTGTGCCTGAGCAGAAAGCTCACTGAACAAGGCTTGTATGCAAAGAGTTGCAGGACCAGGGCCGTAAGTAGAATTTTCTAGCCGCTACGATATGTCTTTAGCTATAGCTTTTAGTGTAATAACTCCTGTAAGTGTGAAATAACTCCCCATTCCTCTCTTCTCAGGCTGCGTGGCCATATATTGCTGGAGAACAATGCCCGCGTCACAGCAGAGATAAAGATCTTCACAGAGCTTTTGCCCTTGTTAAGCAAAGTGAACTTTTCTTCTATGGTAACACACTCCAGATGGAAACTTTTTATTTGCATACATTTTTCTTGCTTTAGGCTGATAGAAAATGTAACCATTGACCTTCAAACTCCTTTTAATTCATGTGTTGCCAAGAAATTGCAAGGTGAGTGCCTGTCTTTAAATTCACTCCTTAGCCCTGCCTTGGTCTGCTCCACCCTTGAATTTATAACCTTCAATTGTTGACTCCTGTCTCGCTGCTGATATTTTCACCACCTGCTGTCTAACTCTTTGAAATGCCTTTCAGCCACATTGAAAATAATGGTACCAGTGACTGAGCGGCTGCTATTATTATTTTTTGATAAAATAATCTAGGATGTCAGGAGTGTCAAGGGATCTCTCCAGTTCTGTCACTATTTTATTCGAGCATATTTCACCACAAATCATGTAAAAATCCATCCTTTTTGTGCATATAGTTCTATCAACAGATAAATCTGCATGTGCTCCCAGTCCCAGCCATATTAGATTAGGGTATCATGATCCAACGGTAATGCATGGTACCAGGCTGAGTGGTGAACTATATACACGTCACTCAATGATATATGGATACTTCTTTGACTGGAAAGCCATGTGTTAACCTCAAGATCACCTTGTCATACAGGTTTTCCAAACGGTTTACCGCAGCATTCCGTTCTTCATAGAGAACCATGGGACTGGCTCCTCCAGCCTAGCCAAGCTGTGCTCAGCACAGAAGAACAGCAAGGGGAGGAAAGCTTTAAGATTTTAATCCTTGGGATGGCTAGGAGCCAGGCCAGTCCAGTCTCAAGCATAAATTAGATCAGTGACAGGGCTGAGGTAATTTACCATCAGCTTCCCACAACCCCAAGGTGCTGTTTGGTAGCCACACTGCTGAGGTGCTGGGACATCCCAGTTATGCTTCCTTTCTTGCAGACAGGCTCCCTACACTGAGGGCTGGGAATGGAACAGGTAATATAGTAGCCTGCAGAGTAGTTTCCAAGGCTGCCATATACGTATGATGTGTGTGTTTGTTTTTCAACTAACTAAATTGAAAGGATCCTAGTGGTAATAGTCAGGCTTTACATGCCTGATCCAAAATCTTTCCATTGACTTTAGTAGTCTTTGGCATAGGTTCCATCCAAATCTTCCTGTATGATTTCCCAGTCCTTCTCTAAATTGGCAATACCTCTCAGCTTTGTATCATCCGCAAACTTTATTAGCACACTCCCACGTTTTGTGCCGAGGTCAGTAATAAAAAGATTAAATAAGATCGGTCCCAAAACTGATCCCTGAGGAACTCCACTAGTAACCTCCCTCCAGCCTGACAGTTCACCTTTCAGTAGGACCCGCTGTAGTCTCCCTGTTAACCAATTCCTTATCCACCTTTCAATTTTCATATTGATCCCCATCTTTTCCAATTTAACTAATAATTCCCCATCTGGCACGGTATCAAACGCCTTACTGAAATCTAGGTAAATTAGATCCACTGCGTTTCCTTTGTCTAAAAAATCTGTTACATTCTCAAAGAAGGAGATCAGGTTGGTTTGGCAGATCTACCTTTTGTAAAACACATTGACCTCAATGTCCTTAACTACTTTCTCCTTCAAAATTTTTTCCAAGACCTTGCATACTACAGATGTCAAACTACCAGGCCTGTCTATGAGTAATAGGATGAAATTTAATAGTGAGAAGTGTAAGGTTATGCATTTAGGGATTAATAACAAGAATTTTAGTTATAAGCTGGGGACACATCAATTAGAAGTAACGGAGGAGGAGAAGGACCTTGGAGTATTGGTTGATCATAGGATGACTACAAGCTGCCAATGTGATATGGCCGTGAAAAAAGCTAATGCGGTCTTGGAATGCATCAGGCGAGGTATTTCCAGTAGGATAAGGAGGTTTTAGTACCGTTATACAAGGCACTGGTGAGACCTCACCTGGAATACTGTGTGCAGTTCTGGTCTCCCATGTTTAAGAAGGATGAATTCAAACTGGAACAGGTACAGAGAAGGGCTACTAGGGTGATCCGAGGAATGGAAAACCTGTCTTATGAAAGGAGACTCAAGGAGCTTGGCTTGTTTAGCCTAACTAAAAGAAGGTTGAAGGGAGATATGTTTGCTCTCTATTAATATATCAGAGGGATAAATACCGGAGAGGGAGAGGAATTATTTAAGCTCAGTACCAATGTGTACACAAGAACAAATGGATATAAACTGGTCATTGGGAAGTTTAGACTTGAAATTAGACGAAGGTTTCTAACCATCAGAGGAGTGAAGTTCTGGAATAGCCTTCCAAGGGAAACAGTAGGGGCAAAAGGCCTATCTGGCTTTAAGATTAAACTCGATAAGTTTATGGAAGAGATGGTATGATGGGATAACATGATTTTGGTAATTAATTGATCTTTAAATATTCATGGTAAATAGGCCCAATGGTTTATGATGGGATGTTAGATGGGGTGGGATCTGAGTTACTACAGAAAATTCTTTCCTGGGTATCTGGCTGGTGAATCTTGCCCATATACTCAGGGTTTAGCTGATCACCATATTTGGGGTCGGGAAGGAATTTTCCTCCAGGGCAGATTGGAAGAGGCCCTGGAGGTTTTTCGCCTTCCTCTGTAGCATGGGGAACGGGTCACTTGCTGGAGGATTCTCTGCTCCTTGAAGTCTTTAAACCACGATTTGAGGACTTCAATAGCTCAGACATAGGTGAGAGGTTTTCGCAGGAGTGGGTGGGTGAGATTCTGAGGCCTGCGTTGTGCAGGGGGTCGGACTAGATGATCATAATGGTCCCTTCTGACCTTAGTATCTATGAGTCTATAGGTTCCAACTTGTGGCGGGGGGTACTCCGCCCCAGGCCTGCCCCCACTCCACCCCTTCCCCTAAGGCCCCCACCTCTTACTGCCCTGTTCCACTCCCTCCCCTGAAGGCACCCCATCCTTGCTTCTCCCCTCGCCCCCAGTGCCTCCTGCACATCGTAGAACAGCTGATCCACAGTGGGCGGGAGCTGCTGGGAGCGAGGGGGAAGTGCTGATAGGGGGGCTGCCAGTGGGCGCTCCAGCGCTGAAGCACCCACGAAGTCAGCGCCTATGGTCTTTGGATCAAACCCTAACTTCTGTGGGTCATGTTGGCTTTCCAGTTGGAGAGGAAATTTGTATTGCTTTCCAGAGTGTATTTATAGAGTTTACCCTCCCGTAGAAATCGTTCTCAGTTTATTAGTGAGATGGGATTTGGAGTAGCTGGAACATCCTTCATCCCCCTGCAATGAGTAAACTTTCCTCTCTATTATTAGTACATTTATATGTGACAGTTAATTGCTTTTAATTGTTCAGGTCCTAAAGGTTTTTAATCACTGCTTGTCGTATCCTGCCTATCAATATATCAGCTTGCTAAATTAAAACATTATTTGCTCCTCGGGCAGCCAATAACAGGCCGAAAAAGCAATCAATAAATGTTCTTATACAGAACTCGGTCTACAAGCAGAAGTATTGTTTAAAAAATGTGGGGCCAGGAGAATGAGTCCTTTTTTTTACCCCCCTCCCCCGGGCCATTGTTGGCCTTTTTAAAATTATTCACTTGGTCTGCTTGTCACTTCCTTCTTAGAATGTCCCTCTCCCAAAGTACAGCAGATGGCAGGAGGAATGGTGCATCTGGGGAGTAGATTCTAACGGGTATCAGAAGGGAAAAGTCAGAGAGATGAGCTCATCTTATATGGGTGACCCATAGCACTTAGGCCTCCTCCACTAAATCCCCAAACTCTCTTTCAGTAAGACTGTTAAATGCATGTGAATCAAAACAGCACACCCCTCATGAGTCAGTATGGACCTGAAAGTCCTGATTCTGCTCTTGCTACAACCAGGGCCTTTGGGATTAACTCACTTTAGTCAGAGGAGTTACACTGGTGCAAGTGAGGAAAAATTGGTCCCAAATCAATTAGTCATCATGCTTCCTCCAAATGCCGCTACCCACCACTTCCCCTGGTCTGCCTCCATCTTAGCTTCAGTTTCCTCCTCTTTGTCTCCTTACAGCTTCTGAACCTGCCTCCAGCCCTGACAACCCCAGAAGTGCTTACTCCACTGTAACTGAGAAGCAAAGTCTTCTGGGGCACACTGGTACTGACAGCTGGAGAGGCAGAGAAGGGAAAACAGACAAGGTCAGGCAATCTGGAGCCTTTAGTGATGCTGCAGGCAAGGAAAATAAATGTCTAAAAAACAGGAACAAAAAGCACTTAATTTTGCTCCTTGAAACTTCGCATTGATGGGAGGGGTGGTAAGATACCTGGAGAGACCCAAATCTGGGGGAGTAATTGCTACCAATGACATTTGTGTCTACAGCTTAGGATCATAGTTACTGCCCTGTTAGGTGCATCTAGATTAATTTCCACTTTCCAGCAGCTGCTAATGCCAGATGCTTGAGAGGAAACTTAAAACACCCATGATGCATGTAATTGTGCTGTACCACACCACTGGGAGCTGGGGACTTCTTCCTGACTCCAGCTGGTGAGAGGTTTGTGCCCTGAAGCATGAGGATCAATAACCATTGTCACTTTCACCCTGACTAACGTAACTACAAATGCTATCTGTAGTCTCATAAATAGCTATTCCTCCTAATCCTACTTTAGTTCTTGTTGGCTGGTATTCTCTGAAAGCATATAAAAGTCATTCTCTCTCCAGCTGTCATCCTGGAAGCTTTTTAAGAATATTCTTTCTACTAATGCTTGAACAAAGTGCCTATAATATAGCAAAGTGCCTATAATAAAACAAAAATTCATCCCCTCCTGCAATTAAATCTATCACTCTAGACTAGAGTTTTTACTCCTGTTGTAACTTGTGTTAATTGACAGTTCACTCATGTTAACCAACGTCTTTGTAAATGCTAATCTAGAAACTCCACAAACATTTCTGGCCTGCCCTAGGCTGAGCCTGATGTACAGGTTTGATATAGACTTGTAAACAATTTTGTACAAGACCGCGGTGAGGTAGGAGAGTATTATCTCCATTTTACACACACGGAAACTGAGATTTGGCCACCCACAGAAAGTCACATAACAAGTCTGTGGCAGGGCCAGAACTGGAACCCAGATCTCTCGATGCCCAGTCTGCTGCTTTAACTACAGGGCCAGACTTCTTTTCCTGTTCTGCAGCTCTGGAGAATAAACCTTATGCTCTGTTTCGTGCATGTCTCCAGGTTTGTTATTAGGGAAAAGCAGTTCATCTCAGTTTGTTTTGCTAAAACTGCACATTCTTGTCAAGCTAGGGGACATGAGTCAGCAGTCAACTTCCATTTTAATTCAGCCAGAGAAATGGAATTTCCCACAAGTAATTCATTTGAAAAAAGTGATCACAGATTGAAATGACTAAAGGCCTGACTCCCAAACACTTACCAGCTGGGATACTGTTTGCTATGGTGAATAGGCCTCTTGTACTCAGCAGGACTGCTCACAATAATAAGATCTATGGGCCAGATGCAGATACCCTTTTTCATGCTGAGTAGCACTTTACTCCACAGGTAGCCCCATTGATGTCAATGGACCACTCATGGAGTAAAATACTGTATACTAGGGATTAAAGGGATCAAAATCTGGCCCTATATCAGTAGCAAGTGTTTGCAGGATTGGGCTCTGTGCTTGAGCGGATTCAAATGTCCACTGTTGATATCTCATTAGACACACAGAAGATGCATCAACCATATGGAATGGGAGTGTGTGCCCGCTGTTTTACCCAAGATGCATTATGATAATCACCATATAAATTGCATCATAGTTTGTACATTTCAGCGCAGTGAAAACTAACAGTGTCTCCTTTTTACACACATACATAGGTTCCTGTCATTTTAGGACAGAAGACCGAAAGTTGGTTGCATCTTCTTGCTTTCTGGATTATGCACTTGTATGCTTGGCTCTAAGGGTTTCTTGATGTTGTAAAATCCTCGAGCCTCATGTGGTGTAGACTTATGGCTTGTTCTATTGCTCTGCATGCAGGTGGCATATTATTTTGCATTTCAAGCCTTTCCCTTTGTCTGCAACCCCTACTAAGCATTATTCAAAAGCTGACTCCAGAGTTGACCTACTATACAAAGCTAGGCAAATTAGGTTATGTCTACACTGCGTACCTTACAGCCAGGGCTGTCCTTACCCATAAGCAAAGCACGTGCTGCTCCAGCCCCTGCTCCAGCTCTTCCCCAGGGCCCCGCTCCTGCCCCAGCTCTCCCCATGGCACCCACTGGCGGCGTGGCTGAGGCCGGGTCGCTGCTCTCCCGCTGCCGGTGAGTGCAGGCCCAGCCCTGCTCCCCTGAGCTCTGCAGCCAGGCTGGGCCTGCACTCACCGGCAGCGGGAGAGCAGTGACCCGGCCTCAGCCACGCCGCCAGTGAGTGCTGGGGGGTGGTTCCCCCCCTGCCCCCCAAAGTCAGCCCTGCCTGCCCCCCGTGGAGGCCTGGGACCCGCCCCCCTGCTTCCCCCCAACGGAGGCCTGCACCCCCGCCCCGGGGGGAGGCTGCGTAGGGCCGCAGAATTGCTAAGGCCGGTCCTGCTTACAGGAGCACAGCTGTGCCGCTACAGCCCTCCCGCTGTAAGGTGCGCGGTGTAGCCGCTGTTTGCCAGCAGGAGAGAGCTCTCCTGCCAGCAACATAAAACCACCCCCAAGGAGGGCTGGTATCTTTGTCAGCGGGAGAACATCTCCTGCCGACGTAGCGCTGTCCACATGGGCACTTTTTGATGTTAAAACTTTTGTAGGTCGGGGTGTGTGTGTGTGTGTGTGTTGTTTTTTTCACACCCCTGACCAACAAAAGTTTTAACAACAAAAGTGCCATGTAGACATAGCCTCAGGGTTGTTTCATAGCCAAATACAATGAAACAACCCTAAGGCTATGTCTACTCTACCACTTATGTTGGCAAAACTTACATCACTCCGGGGTGTGACTATTCCACCCCCCTGAGCGGCATAAGTTACACCACCATAAGCACTAGTGTGCCCAGTGTCTACCACCGCTCATTGGGGGTGGATTAATGATGTCGATGGGAGCTCTCTCTCCCATTGGCATACAGCAGCGACACAAAAGATCTTAAAGCAGCGCCACTGTATGCTCTCTAGTGTAGACATAGCCTTACTTGTGGGAAAACGTGCTTCTCATGAATGTTCCTTTTAAAAGAACACTCACATTAGAAGTCATACATGTATAAACAACCAATAGTTTTTCCTCATAACACTTTAGATTATAAACTGTAAATTCTATCATGGAAAAGCTAACTTATTTTTCACTCTTTGTGCTGTTCAGAAGCTGAAGATACCATTCCGTTATTTATTTGTTCATAATTCCTGTTCTGGTAGCTCCCAACAGCCCTATTATGGGTGCTGTACAAACATACACAGAGAAAGTACCTGCTCAGATAATTATAGATGAGGGATCTGACCCAAAGCCCACTGAAATCCATTGAAGGATTCCCATTAACTTCAATAGGCCTTGCATCAAATCCTAAATTAAGACAAGATGCAATAGTTGGGTGATCCAGGCAGCTGAGCAGCGTGGGAGGGAAGACAAGGGGAAGAGTAAAGGGAAAAATAAGATTACATAGATCAGCCTTGTGCAGATGATTACTTCCAGGCTTCATAGATTCCAAGGCCAGAAGGGACCAATGTGATCATCTAGTCTGACCTGTACAACACAAGCCATAGAATTTCCCCAGAATAATTCCTAGAGCAGATTTTTAAGAAAAACGTCCAATCTAAGTTTAAAAATTCCCAATGAAGAAGAATCCACCACAACCCTTGGTAAATTGTTCCAATGACTAATTACCCTCACTGTTAACAATCTACCCCTTTTTCCAGTCCAAATTTGTCTAGCTTCAGCTTCCAGCCGTTGGAGCACGTTATACCTTTCTCTGCTAAACTGAAGAGCCCATTATCAAATATTTGTTCCCCATGTACATACTTCTACACTGTAATCAGTCACCCCTTAACTACCTTCTTGTTAAACTAAATAGATTGAGTTCCTTAAGTCTCTCACTATAAGGCAGGTTTTCTAATCCTTTAATCATTCTTGTGACTCTTCTCTGAATCCTCCAATTTATCAACATCCTTCTTGAATTGTGGGCACAGAACTGGACACAGCATTGCAGCAGTGGTTGTAGCAGTCCTACTTACAGAGGTAAAACAGAGATTCCTCTGTTTATGCATCCCAAGATCGCCCTAGGCCTTTTGGCCACAGCATCAAACTGGGAACTCAAGTTCAGTTAACTATCCACCACAATCCCCAAATCTTGCTCAAAGTCACTGCTTCCCAGGACAGTCCCGCATCCTGTAAGTATGGCCTTTGTTATTTGTTCCTAGTTGTATACATTTATATTTAGTTGTATTACGCCACATAGTGTTTGCTTGCAACCAGCTTGCCAATTTATCCAGATCTCTCTATTCATGATCTGTCCTGTCCATTATTTACCACTCACTCCCCCAATTTCTGTGTCATCTGCAAACCTTTTCTTCCAGGTACTTGATAAAAATGTTTAATAGCATAGGCCCCCAGTCAACCCTCTCTCAAACCATAATACATCTTCTACTCAAGTAATCTTACGAGATTCCGTTCTGCCTCCTTTCCCCTCTGAGGTCTTTTGCCGTTCTCACAACTGAGTCAGACACAAGAAGATGAGGCATATTGTTCACTGTTGTGTTTGCAGGTAGGGAGAACCACATCAAAGTAAACAAAAAAAAAAAAAGTCAGGCAATCCTGGCTGATGTGCTTATATATAACAAACTTCAGCTGTTAGCAGCAAGACAGGGGGGTACCTTCTCCTCTCATGCACTAAAATCACAGAGCTATGCACAGGTATCTGAGGGCAGAGTATGACTCACACTTTTTAATTAACTACGTTTTTCCTTTCTCCATTTCCCCCCCCCACCTAGCCCACAGTTTATAAAATCAGTTAAAATCCTTATAATACAATTCAAAAAGTTCCAGGAACTTCCATATTCCTGGCTGGTTCTCGCAATAGTAATATTGCACTGTGGCACCTTTCAGACACATACAGGAGCCTGAGAGGATGATTCCACCCTCGCCTGCTGGAAGAAAATATGTCTTGTCAGCTAAGTTCTCAGATAACAATAAGTGTTGCATGAATCTTAAGGATGTCACCCAGAGAACACCATTAATGTCAGAGAGAATAATAAATAAAGTAAGGAGTGTGGATGAGGGCATACAGGAATGCCGTCGCCCTGCAATTATTCCAGTCACTAGTATGTTGATGGATTTAAGAAAGACAGAGGAGTGAGCCACAGTTGCCAACTTTCATGCGGTGAATAAGCACCCCGACTTTCACAATAAGCCAAAAATCAAGCTAATCCCATTTCAAAGCAAGCAAATCCCTAAGAACCCCAACACTCTATGTGACTAGATTCCCCCCGGTATGCAGTCTGTGACTGTGGTGGGCCTGCTGTGCACCCCAGACTTTCTCCCCCACCCTTGCCCCTACTTGCCCCCCCTTGCCCTGTTTGCCAGGAGCCAATCAAAAAAAAAAGAAGAAGAAGCAACAAGCTGCAAGGCAAACAAGCAACAAGCTACAAGCCAAAAACTAGCCAACAAGCAACTCACAAGCCAATTAAGCCAAAAATAAGCCCAATTTCTGCTTTTTTTTGGAGCGGGGAGGGGGGGTTGGCAGGTCTGGAGTGAGCACAAAAAGACTGGCAGACTGAAAAACATCCTCCCCATTTCCAAAGGATGTATCTAGAGAAGGAGAGAGCCCATGATCACCATGCTATTGGGAGTGTATTTGCAGGGAAAACAGGGCTATGAATATATATTGAGAAGGGATGAGCAAGTGGGTTAAGGCATGAGGGACACGGGTTCAGTTCTGAGCTCTGCGACAGACTCCCTGTGTGACCTTAGAACAGTCGCTTGATCTCTCTGTGCCTCAGTTCCCCATCTGTAAAATGGGGGTGATAATACTCCCTTTCATTGACCTTTTGCCTACTTGGATTTTAAGCTCTTTGAGGCAGGGCCTCTCTTACTGCATGTATGTACAACATCTGGCACAATGGAGCTCTGATATCCCCTGGAGCCTAGAGAAACCACCATAATGTAAACCATAACAGCAGAAACGACATCTCACTGGATCAGCTGTATGAGCAGTGAAGTATAAAACTTCATAGAAAACCAGAGGTTAGAAGAGCACTAGTTGTACTAGTTGGAATGGGAAGATATCACCAGAAAGCCAAGGGGGCTCTTCTATTTAAATAGACATGTGATTCCCTCTTCCAAGGAGTGTCCTTGAAGCACCAAAGATTCCCTCCCTTCTTTCCCACCATTCTCTCCACACTGAATGTCCATATCACAGTAACTGTCCTTTTAGCCAAGGTCTGGACCTGGCTCCCTCTGGAGCCTGTCAGTGCTGTTTTTAAGCCATGTGGAAGGATCACTGTTGAGCAATGTGAGGCTCTCCGTCTTCTCATCTCCCCTACCTGGAGACTGAATGTGTTGCCTTCCTATTATGTTAGTTCCATCTGATCTGGAATTGGACGCCTGATTCAGATCCTGACTCAAATCCTCCTGATCTGAGAGGGAAGGCCAATTTCAGAGTCTGATTCAGATCCTCCTGGTGTGAGGGGGGAGGGCTATCTTGATCTGGGAGCGAAGGACTAATTTTACTTATGATTCAGATGCTCCTGACCGGGGACGGACTGATTCAGTAGCAGATGGTGTTATAGCTGGAAGGCTGGGCTGGCTGGCCACTGCTAAGAAAACACTTTACAAGTGAATGTCCTGCTAGTGAAAAGGGCTGACAGCCCTAGACCCTGAATTCCTGTATTGACAGAAGGGCTGCAGAATAGTTACCACCAATGCAAAATTCCTTATGCTGCCCTAGCAATGTGCCCCACCCCAAACCTGGATTGGTCACCTCTGTGGCTGAGCAGATTTTAAAGTCCCATGCCCATTCAGTCTTCAACCTCTCTTCTAAGACTGCCCACTAGGTGCCAGTTAGTGGCACTTGCAGTGATGTGTTTTGGGATGTGATATGGCCATCTGTCCATTAAGAACTGGACTGAGACCCCCAATTCCTTCCAGAGAAGCTACACAATAGTGTTCCCTAAAGATATAAAACTGTTCAGACTGACAAACCAGGCATTGCAGTTGTCCAGCCAGACAGTGATCCTCATGACCCTTGAAACCAGCAGAAGGGACCTGCCTAGCAGAACCCCTTGTACTTTTGCAGTGCCAGGTCTTACTATGCAGGTTCTCATGGACAGGATTCCCTCTGTGCCCAAGCAATTCTTTCTGAGGGAGTCCAGATCTTTTCCAGCAAGGTTATAGGCCTGTTGCAGGAGTGGGTGGATATGGTTCAGTGACCTGCAATGTGCAGGAGGTCAGACTAGATGATCCTGATGGTTCCTTCTGGCCTTAAAGTCTGAGTCTATCCCCAATTCAGGGGGGTTATACCTTGTGCTTTCGTTTACAGGACCTGACCGTGGCCCTTTAACTATTAACCCCTGTGAGGAGCAGACTGGAGCTTCCTTCCAACTCAAAGAATTCTGGCCTGGAATGTTTCTGGCCCTTGAGTGTATGTGGAGCCAGGCACAATTGCAAGCCCCTTGCAACAGTGTTATTACTGCAAGGCCCCATGTCTTTTGCAACAAGCTGGACCTAAATTTGGTGGCAAAACTCCTTGTATTCTCAGACAGCCAATGCTGAAGAACTGAAATTCCTTCCAGGTTCCTTTTAAATAGAAAATGGAGATTTGTATTGAATTTGATATGAAAATGGGCAATACAATCAATGCAGCAGCCCCTGTGTTCAGTTTGATGTTTTTTTCTGTCCACTTTTTCAGTGTCAAAGATTTGTGTCTGGACAACACATAATTGTGATCAGTGGAGACTGGGGCTTTGGTAGCTGAGTATGAGTCAGCTGGGACATGTAGCACCCATAAATGTGAGAAAAGTGCACTAGCTGGATGGTTCTGCTAAAATGATCACCAGTAGAAAATGTTGACAACATTGATATTTACAGTCACAGAGAGGTTTTGGGGTCAACAAACAAACTGAGAAGGGTAGGACAATTCACAGCTTTGAGAGCTATTCTCTCAGACTCTTTGCAGACTCAGGAAGACAAGATTGAATTTGCTTACACTCAGTTCATATTTTTGAAGACTTTGCAACAATGACAACTAAAAACAGCTTTATGCAAGAAAGCTTGGATTCTGAAGCACAATTCTACATAAAGGGCTAGATTTCACACAAATTGCAGCATACAGGGGGCCGTGACTACCATGTTGGGGCTATTACCATAGAAAAGCTGCAGTAATTAGGAACTTTATAGCAAGAATTGCACAGCTCACATCTGCTCTTTAAGTTTTGCTTATGTACAGTAGATTCTATTTCAGAAGGGGGATAAAATGTCTGGCATGCATGAACACACTGTTCTGAGTAAAAAGTACAATCATCATGGAAAGAGGCAGTGTTTTTCTTGGGTACTGTCGCCCTGCCACTGTTTACCTTATTACAAAAGTGCTGGTGGCTTATCTTAACCCTATAAGCACTAGCATTTTCCATATGGCAAGCCCATGGAATGCTTAGGAGTATGAGTGTGATATTATTTATTATGTGACAGGTTTCAGAGTAGCAGCCGTGTTAGTCTGTGTCAGCAAAAAGAACGAGGAGTACTTGTGTCACCTTAGAGACTAACAAATTTATTTGAGCATAAGCTTTCGTGGGCTAAAACCCACTTCATCAGACGCATGCAGTGGAAAATACAGTAGGAAGATATATATGTATATACACAGAGAACATGAAAAAATGGGTGTTGCCATACACACTATTACGAGAGTGATCAATTAAGGTGAGTTATTATCAGCAGGAGAAAAAAAAAACCTTTTGTAGTGATAATCAAGGTGGCCCATTATACCTTCTTGTCAACTGTTGGAAATGGGCCATCCTAATTATCACTACAAAAGGTTTTTTTTTTCTCCTGCTGATAAGAACTCACCTTAATTGATCACTCTCTTTATAGGGTGTATGGCAACACCCATTTTTTCATGTTCTGTCTGTGTGTGTGTGTATATATATAGCTATATCTATATATATCTTCCTACTGTATTTTCCACTGCATGTGTCCGATGAAGTGGGGTTTAGCCCACAAAAGCTTATGCTGAAATAAATTTGTTAGTCTCCAAGGTGCCACAAGTACTCCTTGTTCTTTTTATTTATTATGTGTGAGCACTGACAGGGAGTTTAGCACTGTACAATACCTGTCTCTCCTGGGTCAGTACAGGCACATAATACATCAGTCTGCCAAAGGAGAATCCAAGCTGGTGTGATTTATTTATATAGGGTAGAATTTTCAACAGCACCCAGGTGACTAAGAGCATGAGTCCCATTGAAAATCTAAGCTCCTAAATCACTGAGGCATTACTGAAAATTCCACCCTTATTAAGATTTGTTTCCCTGGCAGATTATTCATCCTGTTTATTACTATAGTGCCGAGGGACCAACCAAGATTAGGCCCCACTGTGCTAGGCACTGTACAAACACAAAGTAGCAGACAGTCTCCTGCTCTGAAGAGCTTACAAAATAGAAAAGACAGACAAAGGATATGGGAAAGAACATACAAACCACGCAATCAATGCAATGGTGGCAAATGGCATGTTAGTGCCCTAAATATTTTTGAGGAGGAGCTAGTTAGAAGCGGAGCAAAGGGAAGGGAGATTGGTCAGAGAAGGGAGGGAAGGAAGGTAGGAGAGGCAGCTGTGGAGTGAAGCACAGGTGAAGAGATTATCATTGACAGTCTCCAAGGGAAACGTGTGTATTAAGGGGAGATTGAAAATATATACTCCACACATGAAGAGAGCACTCCATTTCCCCCTGTGCTAAATATGCAGTTACGTAGCTCATAGTATTTTAAAAATGCAGCAGGGCCTTAGATTGACTTTATCTGGTGATACTTATATAGCTGCACTCTCCAAGAGTTTTCATGCAAAACAAATCTTCATATCCTCAAATAACTCCTGTTCTAAAAGAGGCAGCTGCATATTTGTCCTCTGAGTTCATTATAACTAAGCTGCTTGGAAGTAAAATTGTTGGAATCAGATCACGATGGATTGATCGATCCCACTACTGCTGCTGCCTCCAATTTCCTTCCCCCGCCCCAACCTGAGAGTCAGGGTTAGTTGTTTGCCTTCAAGTTACCTGTCTCTCAGATGGCGACATGATCAATGGAGTTTCACTTCCCTGATTTTGGAGATAGGTTACCAGACAAGTAATATGTATCAATTATACTACCACTTTTTCATTGATTCAGTTACTGTCGCAAATCAATATCAGCTAGAGTACAGAAATTCACACAAATGGCAGAAGTAATAGCAGGGCTGTTGTAACATTTGCAATACTTCCTATTATATCCAGTAACCTTGGGCAACCTTGTTAATTAAGCAATGCACTTAGTTTATCTGAGCAGCGTGCAAGCCAGAGGTAAGTCTGTGTACTGTAAGCCGTGTCTGGATAGTCTTTAGTGAGTGACATAGTTCTGTGTACCTTTTGTATTAAAATGCTTCTTGATCTTTTTAGGTGGCTTCAAACCTGTCTGATCAGGTAGAACCAAGATATGTACAGTCAGCCTGAACAACGTCAAACAAAGGACTAGCCATGGGTGTAACTACGATGAATTAGGAGCCACATCCTCAACTGATTATAATGGGCACAGCTCCATTGACTTCACTGGGGCTATGACAATTTATACCTGCAGTGAATCTGGCATCAAGCCCATTTTCATTAATTTACATTTGATCCGGCACTCCGCTCCACTGAAGCTAATGTCCCCCTGAATGGGTGCAGGGGTCTGTCTGCCTATAGTTCATTGCAGGGGCCTTATTTATTTAACAAAACAATGAAAGAAAAAATGGTGACCAGGGAGATGAAGATAATATATTATCTGACGTCCCCTTCCCTCAGAATATGATCATGTAGGAAAAGTTCTGAAACGATGGAAATGAATGTCCGTTTCAACAACAGCAGCAGTATTGGATTCTAATTCTTGAATTAGAGTCAAATCCAGTGTGTTTGTTCTAGGTCAGTATCACTCTCCTCTGGACAAGTCTGTTGTCCAACTTCTTTGGTTTGGATTAACTTTTGCTGAAAGAACCTGTCTATTCTGAAACGTTCCATCAGTGCTCTCCTTCCTTACCAGCTGCACATGGTTGATTTATTTGCCCTTTAAGAAAACCTTCTGTAGATGTCTTCCTCTAATTACCAAAATCTTTGTTTCCTCTCCTCTCTCTGACAAATGTTATTTATACCCACAGCTGTTAAAGTATCTTCTTTCCAAAGGCAGGTGGAGCAAATTCCTATCATGCCACATTCCATGAAAATTCCAGCCAATAATATCTTTTCTAAAGCCATCCATGCTACCTGCATTTTGCCTTGCAGGAAATGCCACTCCATATCATTGAAGAGGGTATTTCCTGGGTGTGCAGGAAATGGTGTGAACTTCTTTAGAGAAGGAGTAGTGCAAATTAAGGGAAAACACTACATTAGATCTTCGTTCTGGTGTAGCAACCCCACTGTAGCTGCACCTGAGCACACTCCCAGCATAGATGTATTGCATCAGTGTAAAATTGTTTCAAACTGAATAAGCCTCATTCTGCATTATTGCAGTGGATCTATACTGGAGGCTTTCATGAGTATATCTACTCCAGCACAAACATCCCCCTGTCATTGCAGAATTCATATTTCCAACTACCACCAGCAACAACACACACCATCCTCCCTAAAGTTCAGGGATTTCAAGATCTAGAGTTCTGGTTTGGCCCATTATAGAACTGAAATTCAGCTCTGGGTCTGGATTGCAAGTATTCAGCTCCTTTTTATGGTTCATGCCATCTTCAAAGTAAATGTGGTTAAAATTGACCCGTTTGTTAGCCTTTATACTGATGCTTTTTACTTCATTTTGAACGTCACTGAAGTAAAAGTACTTTACTTACCTTTGGCTGATTAGGGCATGGAAAAGAGACTATGCCTTTTTTTATTTTTTAAAAGTAAAATAAAACCAAAACAGTGGAACTAAGAGTGTTTGCTGCCATCGTGGTGTTCGGTCTTCTCTCCTGTTTTCCCCCTTACCCTTTCTCTGTTGTGTCTATTTAAATTGTAAGCTGTTTGGGGCAGGGCGTGTTTCGTATTCTAACCAATTTATTTGAACATAAGCTTTCTTGAGCTACAGCTCACTTCATCGGATGCATATTGTGGAAAGTGTAGAAGATCTTTTTATACACACAAAGCATGAAAAAATACCTCCCCCCACCTCACTCTCCTGCTGGTAATAGCTTATCTAAAGTGATCACTCTCCTTACAATGTGTATGATAATCAAGTTGGGCCATTTCCAGCACAAATCTTGGGAGACAGACCAGTCATTGCCTACAGACAGCCCCCCAACCTGAAGCAAATACTCACCAGCAACCACATACCACACAACAGAACCACTAACCCAGGAACCTATCCTTGCAACAAAGCCCGTTGCCAACTGTGCCCACATATCTATTCAGGGGACACCATCACAGGGCCTAATAACATCAGCCACACTATCAGAGGCTCGTTCACCTGCACATCCACCAGTGTGATATATGCCATCATGTGCCAGCAATGCCCCCCTTCCATGTACATTGGTCAAACTGGACAGTCTCTACGTAAAAGAATAAATGGACACAAATCAGATGTCAAGAATTATAACGTTCATAAACCAGTCGGAGAACACTTCAATCTCTCTGGTCACGCGATTACAGACATGAAAGTTGCAATTCTTCAACAAAAAAACTTCACATCCAGACTCCAGCAAGAGACTGTTGAATTGTAATTCATTTGCAAATTGGATACAATTAACTTAGGCTTGAATAGAGACTCGGAGTGGCTAAGTCATTATGCAAGGTAACCTATTTCCCCTTGTTTTTTCCTACCCCCCCCCCCCAACGTTCTTGTTAAACCCTGGATTTGTGCTGGAAATGGCCCACCTTGATTATCATACACATTGTAAGGAGAGTGGTCACTTTAGATAAGCTATTACCAGCAGGAGAGTGGGGTGGGGGGAGGTATTTTTTCATGCTTTGTGTGTATAAAAAGATCTTCTACACTTTCCACAGTATGCATCCGATGAAGTGAGCTGTAGCTCACGAAAGCTTATGCTCAAATAAATTGGTTAGTCTCTAAGGTGCCACAAGTACTCCTTTTCTTTTTGCGAATATAGACTAACACGGCTGTTACTCTGAAACCTTTCTTATTCTGTTTGTAAAGTGTCTAGAACAACAGGGTCCCGTTCTCATTAAGCCCCTAAGCACTACCCTATTAAACATGAGTAACATAAAAAAGATCATTCCAGACAATTAAGGAGCTGTGTTAATTAAGAGGCTCAGAAAGGAATCCTAACCCAGGTTGCCTTGACTAGAAGGATGGTGGCTGCAATGTGGGAACTTGAGGCTGAATCATGAGACCGGTGGGGTCCACGAAGAACAGTAACAAAAAACTATTATAGCCAACCTCAGCCCTTCCACTCCAGAAATAATCAATGCAATATGATCCATGGTGGGCACAGTCCTGCAAGCCCACCTAGAGAGGATTTTCACAGAGGTCGTACACAGAGCCATTCCAGAACTCAGCCTTTAAAATACATATTAATACCATATGCAGTTATCCATTTCAATGCCTTAAAAGTTTGAGGGTTGCCTGGAGTGCTGAGAAGAGAATGAAGAAGCTGAAATTCTGCTAAGAGAGGTTGATAAATTACACCCAAACCCATTTGCCAATCTGATTACTTCATAGGCTGGCTTATCAGTTTCATTCCAGGCCCTAATGTGCTGCAGCAATCAGTTTCAGTTCAAGTGCCAGCAGCTCCTGCTCTGTGGGCTGGCAGTGCATGTGAAACTGACAAGACACGTCATGGCTCCGGGAGTTATCTGCTTGACACTTTCTTCCAAATACTTTATAAAGGGATGTTGATGCAGAAACAATTGCTGTGAGGTGTCTGTGCTAGCTGCAGTTTTTAGCAGAGCCTGAACCTACTCCATTAGAGGCTCCATAACACATTGGCACATTGGCAACCTGGGCAGAGCCCCAGAAGTGAAGAAAAATAAAAAGAGTAAGATGTGGATGAAGGACGTGTCCTGCAAGGACAACTTGAATTGATTTAATGTGTTCCTCTTAGAGAACAGAGTATAAAGAGGGGACATAACTATATACAAAAATACTGACAAAAGCAAGGAATTATCCATATGAAAATAAGTCAAGATACAACAGTTAGAAGCTGGAAAATGTAAGATTGTTCATACACAATATTAGGAAAAAATCCCTCACAGAGAGGTGAACCATGGGCAATAGAATAATCTCCAGAGGGAAGCTGAAACAATACTGCAAGATATATTTGACAGACAATTGAGTAACCTTGTATATAAGGTTTCAGAGTAACAGCCGTGTTAGTCTGTATTCGCAGAAAGAAAAGGAGTACTTGTGGCACCTTAGAGACTAACCAATTTATTTGAGCATAAGCTTTTGTGAGCTACAGCGCTCAGATAAATTGGTTAGTCTCTAAGGTGCCACAAGTACTCCTTTTCTTCTTGTATATAAGGAGACTCTCAAACTGTATTAGCAATGTCAGGGCTCTGAAAATACCCCGGGAAGGGAAACACTTATCATACTTTGTTACATCTGCAGTGCCAAGCGAGCTTGCCAATCCACATGCAGTCACAGAATTATACCAGTTAGCTAATGTTCATAAAGCACTTTGAGATCCCTGAATGAAAAGTGATTATAGATATAAGTACAATTAGGGGTTGAGGGGGTGTGTGAATTATCTTATTTCATTTATTATTTATTTAGCATGTGCATAGTCGTCTAGCCAAGTGATGGCATCTTCAGTGGCGTGATGCAGTTCTTCTAGGCCACCGCTGACCCTAGTCGTCAGGCATTCCTCAGCAATGTGCGTCATCTTCTGGCTTGCGCCACAGCTGCCCAAAGGGCTGTCCCAAAGGCCCCAGTGATACTGGTTGGCTGCACAGAGACCTTGTACAGTCCAGAACCTATTCGACAGGGACCATTGGCGACAGGGCAGGTCAAAACTAGGCGGGCAAATTGTGGGGTCAGCGACAAGGGACTGGATGGGGATTAAAAGAGAGATCCATTCCTCTTGCTCTAACATCCTGGCATGGCGGATGAGACCATCATGGGCGACGTAATGGTGAACATGCAGCTGGTGGTTTTAAAAGCTCATTGTGCAGTGGCAGGCTTGAGCTGGCGTGTACTTTTTCCAGTAACTTGCCAGTGGCAACCTCTTGTCTGATATGAGGAGGAGCAATATTGCTCAGAACTGGGAGCCATGGGAGTGAAGTCGGACGCAGGGTACTGGAGATGATACGCATGGCGTCATGTAACTGTGTATCCACCAATTTGGTGTCTGACGATCCACTCCATACTGGGGTGCAGTACTCTGCCACTGAATAGGAGGTGGCAAGAGCTGACGTCCGCAAAGTTGGAGCACGAGCACCCCATGACGAACCTGCTAGTTTGCTAAGAAGATTGTTGCGTCTCTTAACTTTAGCTCCTGTCTTCTTCAGGTGGGCATGGTAACTCAGTGTGCGGTCTAAGATCACACCTAGAAAGACCGGTTCTACTTCATGCTTCACCTTCTAATCATTCAGATAAACATCCAGGTCTCGGGTTGTGCTGGCGTGATGAAGATGGAACAAACTGGAGGCTGTTTCTATGATGCTTGGCTGGAGGCGCCAAGTCTTACAGTAGTCAGCTAACTGTATCATGTCCTGGTTTAAGGTGGCATCAAGCTTGTGAAACATCTGGGCCTGGGTACCACAACAGGTATCGTCTGCGTAAATGAACTGTCGTAACTCCATTGTTGGCAGGTCATTGATGTAAAGGTTGAACAGGGTTGGAGATGGTTACAGAATCAACAGCTTCGACCTGTTGTGCCATGTGGCACACTCGAAGCATGCCCGAGACACATACATTGAGTCTGATATTGCAGATGCCATTCAGCTGATGTCTACTGAATTCTGTGACACCATCCAGGTTGGCAGTTTCTGGCTGGCAAAGCCTACCAAGCGTCAGCTGGAACCAACAGGTTCTACCAAGGCTGCCACACCCAGCTGTCTACGTCGGAGACTTCAACAGCCATCACACAGACTGGAGCCTTAAGGAGGTTGACACTGACGGCAAACAACTTGCAGACTGGGCATCTCGAAATGACCTCACTCTTATCCATGATTTCATTTATTATTTGAACCTAAAAGCCTAAATGTTCAAGTGACTAGTGATTTGGGGTTGTCTCTGTTTTGGGGTGTCCAGCTTGAGACACTTTAAATGCACCTCCCTGGCAGAAAGTGCTGAGCACCAACCCTCTGAAAATTAGGCCCCTTCGAGGTGTCTCAAGTTGGGCACCCAAAATCACTAGTCACTTTTGCAAACTTAAGCCACAGGTGTTCGACATTAGACACTGACATCATTTGTACTACCCAGCAACATACGCCTGCTCAGGTGGAACTCACTGGCAACAGTCCCACCGACTTCAATGCAAGCAGGAGCAGGTCTTGCATGGGCTGGTTACATTGGTGAGTGAGTGCCCTTTGTATTTGTTGTTGCTTGTTACCTACTTTAGTGCAATGTTGGTGACCGATAATTATTCTTTTTATTTTTTTTTGTAAACAAAGGGGGGGGGGTGTTTATCGCAGGCAAAGCCTGACTTTCCTGGTAGGAGCTGCGCTAGCAGGGTGAGCAAATGCAGCACAGACCTCCCCGTGGTTAGAAGAGCTATGCTGCTGCCACAGAGCTGGAGGCAGCTGCACCAGGTGATCAACTGCACATTTCTGCTCCTTTGAAAAGATGCAGCATGCCCTGCCCCACCCCACCTCCCCCATGCACCACACCCACCACATGTGTTGCAGATGGTAACTTACATGCCAACCAGCTATGTGGGGCACCTCCTCCAGCCAGAAGAGTACCCCCTCCTGGAGGCAGTGGGTTACCATTCAGCGCGGTAGCCAATTCCCTCTCTTGAGCTCTTGGTGTGAGCCCTGGCCTGCTGCTGCAGCAAGGGTTGGCTCCGTCCAGTACTCTCTTCCAGTGAATCCACCCATGCAGCATAGATCGGGGTAAGCCCTATACTTGTAACCACACTAAAAGCCAGATTATAGCTGGCCATTGTATGGGACAGCAAGGGAGAAAGGGTTCAAGAGGTCTTCCTGCCCCCCCCCCCCACATATACATGGAGGCTGCTCACATTTGGTGTCCCTCTGGCCTACTGAGTGCCCCACATTGGCTAACCTGTGGGGGAGAGCCACTCCAGAGGGAGGGGGATGGGGGGGTGCTTCCTAGGAGGTCTGTCCTGCTTCAAATACAGGCCTGTGCCAAATAGACAGAACAATGGCCCTCTATGTTCCAGTCAGCCCCTAATATCACAAACGTTCCCATTGGCCCCAGCCTGTTTGTCAGGGTTAATTTTGTATCGCTCAGACATGGCAGAAGACTTTGTATTGCTATAGCCCAACAGCTGGCAAGGCCTTTGGCCCCTGAGCACCTATGGTACCAGAGCTGTCCCTCCTTAAATGAAATGGCTGGTCCCCTCCTCTCCCTGAGGGCTTTGTTTGATTGTGCTGATACCGACTGACCTAATTTTTAGCAGTTTCCCGAAAGGTGACACACAACCCTCCAGATTGTTGTGAACTGTGACAAACAGACCCCATAATAGTGTTCAATAAACAAGACTCACCTCCCCTTTAATGGCAGCCCAATAACTATGTACATGAAATCCCAAAAGTCCTGTCCCTTCCTCGTGCTGATTTGAATATTGGGTCATGCAAGTGTATGCAGCAGCTCTGGCTACAGGCAGCTCACTGCAATATTATTATTTGGGACTGAATCCCCAAATTACTTCAATATAAGCGTACCTCTTCCTTTGCTGCCTTTTGCCTCCCTTTGACTTTAAAGAGCACTGAAATCCAGAGTTGCTGAAAGAGCGTTTCACTTAAATTGTGCTAGGACTAGGACATTTCAAAGTCAGGACTGAGAACAGTACTAAATGAGAATAGATGCCTGGCTCCTTTTCTGCTCCATATATAATGGCTACTAGAATAACACCAAATGCAATGAAATAGGTCATCATTGCACTTTAATTCAGCAGCAAAAGCCCCATTTTAAACAAACCTAATAAGCCTTGTTCTATGCAAGCCTTTTGCATCTATTAATTTAAATATAGAGAGATTATTTGGGGCCACATTCTGATAGGCTCTTACATGGTTGCATAGTTGAGGGGGGTACACAAGGATCATCCTCCCACCCACAAACCTCATGCAAGGACTTGTCAGTGCTATATAGTCTACAACCTAGGAAGTACAGGGTTACTCACTCTGTGCAGCCCTTGAGGACACACGTTGGCCAAAGGAGGCAGGGACTGTGGGCAAGGGGCAGGGCCACAGCACCCTGTGAAGAAGAATAGTAGCAAGGGCACTCCCATAACACACCAGGGGCCTCTGGGGCACTACAGTGATGGGCTGTTTGGAAATGCAGGCAGATGAGCTTGCTTCCTGGAGCTTCCTTTGGAATAGTGGCATATGCCCCACCCCATAACACAGGGCTATATCTAACAGGCACAATAGAGCTCTTACATATACAGCTGGCAAACCAAAACTGCTAGCACCAAGGTGGTGCACTGGGTATCTCCAGGCAGGAGGTTCAGGCTGCTTGTTGCCTGAGGCCTCCAGCCTCCTGATTTACAGTTACATTGGCATCAGACTTGTAAGAGAATACTGATCACCTGCTCTCTGGGATGGAGGATGAGCACCATGATTTTCAACACCTAGAATCAAGCAAGTGGAGATATGGGCTCAAGGGCAGACATTACTTAAGCCCCAGCAGGAAAGAGTCTGTAGAGGAGGAGACTATATGGTCTAGTGCAGTAGTTCTCAGATTCTGCACTGCACTTGCCGTTGGTCCACAGAGAGGTAATTGGTTACGTGGTCCCGGCTCTCCTGCTTGTTTCGAGTTGCCTCTACGGGTGTTAAGGTCTTTCATTGCAAAGAAGAAACTGGAGATCTGTAAAAGCAGCTGGCAACAAGGAGATGGAGCCAGCCTTCCTGCTTTAGGAGACAAAGGAGGAAACTGGAGCTGGCCTCAGAGATCACAGGCACGGTAGCAGTGGGATAAGAGTAGTGGATGGCTAGGGCAGGGGACCCAACCAATCCCATGTAGTGAAGAGGTGGAGAAGGGGACCAGGCAGCAGAGAAATATGATCAGAAGAGGCATGAAAGGGAGACAAAATGAAGAACCAAATGATTACCTTTTTTCAAAAAGCACAAAATGCCTGTTTTGTTTAGCAAAGTATTTAATATACTTATCGCTGCCCTGAAGATACTCTTCTAGATACGCAACTGTCGTAGTTGCCACAGCAATATTATGCAGTCATGAATGGGAGAGGAGGTGATTTGGTGACCTTGAACTGGGAAGGGAGGTGGCCTGTTAGACAATCTCTCTCTATTTTTTGTATATTATAAATCAAAATAAATAAATGACTCTCAAAATATGGTTCCTGCTAAGAAAAACTTGATGAATGCCTGACCTAACAGCACTGGGAACCAGTAGGATTCCTGGCCATAGACTCACTTCACTGTCTGGGGCAAGCTATTTGGACCTCATTGTGAGAAACTCAGAAGGCTAGGTAAAAATGCCAGGACCTTGCTGAAAGTTAGATACTGCATCTCAGCTGAGTTTCCCTGTACCAATTAATAATAATTATCAACACTACAGCAATCCGCTGACTTTTTATCCTAAACAACAACCGGGAACCTGCAGCAAGAACAACCAAACTTTGCCCAACTGTGGGCTGCATGTATTTTGCATAAAATGAAACGGACTACTGAATGGCAGCCCACAAAAATTGCAGTAATGCTCCATCTTGGGCTAAGTGCCCTACCACTCAGGTCAAAATGGAGTATTGCATTGTGGGACCCATAGTCTGTGCAGGCCACATTGCTCTATTAACGGTGGTGGCAGCCATGGCCTATGTAACAATATCTTTATTTGCACAATATTATTCTATGTGCATAGAGCTCCAGGCAGGGTGTGGTCCCTGGTAAACAGAGAAGACAAAGATGAAACTTAAGCTGGGTAGAAGCCTATTGGTCAATAATTTTGAGGTAGGCTTTTTGGTTTTGTTTTCTTAAAATAAATGCCTCCTGTTTAGGATGAACTGCAAATCCACATATCCATGACAGACTACAGTGCAGCAGTATATAGGTCACTTAGCTCTATCTAAATAATCTATGATATTTCCTTGCGGTACTTGGTCTCTCTCTTTCCAAAGTGCATTGGTATATTTTGATACCAGCAAGAATAGCAGCGTATATTTAAGCACTAAAATATCTCTTGGATCTTGAATTATTTTTTGACCTAAAAATGGAACATTTATTTTATCTGGAAGCAATACTGTGTTTTGCAGTGTCAATTTTAAACAAGCACTCAGAATCCCAAGTGCTTCTTCTAGGCTAGTGAAAAAAGTGACTATTAAATGAACCCTCGATTGCTATGTCTGGTTCTATAATTTCAAGACTCCTTGTGATCAAGTGTCTGAAATACTCTAAATGCATTTATCATATAGCACTGCCCCCTGCTGTGGATTCAGGATTCTCACATTCTTTATTCTCAGTAAACTCTGCAAAGGAATCTGTGACATCATGAAACACCACAATATTGATTGTATCTTTAAATGCTGGATGCAGCCCTGGGACTCTAGCAAGCATGGAGGTTTCCCAAGATATGAATAAGAAGAAATAAAATTTACCCCGCAACACTACAAGAGAGAGAAATATGGGACAAGGAATTAAATAAACATATGCCTTTTTGTAAAAAAAAAATCCCTGACTGATACCTGATAGCTGCAGGCACTCAGTAGCAGCTGCAAACCAGCCTTTGACGCCATGGCTTAAACAAACTCTTAAAGTATGTTGCATGACTAATGTGACAGGCAGGAGTGTGCAGGACAAATTTACAGCAGGGGCAAAAGATTTTTGTTGTAATTTTGCAATCTGATACCCAGATGAAGCAGTCAAGTAATTTTGTTTTTCTGTGATGATGCGGGATATACAGCAGATAGGGAGATGCCAAAAGGCATCACACTTCTGCGTGCTAATAATGTGCCCATGGCAGGTATTTGGCCAGACTTCTCATCCATTGCTAAGCAAGTTGTATTCTTCCTAGACAGCAGTAGAAAAGCATTGCCATTAAGTCAGTAACCCTGTCTGCACTGGGAGCAGAGCATTACTGGTTGCAACCAACTTGAATGATAGTTGTTGCTTTCAGGGCTCTAGTAAAGTTTTCCCTATCAGTACAGATAGGAATTATTTTGTCTAAGAACTTTATTAGAATTCCAATGATATTAATACAATATAATGTAGTTTAATATCCTGTAGGTAGCTGCCCAATCCCAGAAGAAACATTTCTGTCCACCCAGATCTGGGAAACTGTGCTAGAACGCTGCTGGTACCAGCCATGTTTTAAAATGGCCGTAGTTCCTTTAACATTGTTCTGCTCTCCGTGTTGACATGACGGATTTATAGAACCTTACCTATAAATTAGCAAACAAAGCTAAGTTTAAGTCTAATTTCTCGTAACTAGCTCTTGCTGAGTAGCTCTGTGTGACTGATCTGTCTATAGCTATGCTGTTCTGAATGGCTTGGGTAATTTTCATGAAGGCTAACAGAGGTGATTCTTTTTCTCTCATTTCTGAAGCAAGAAAATAGTTTTGCGCTTGACTTCAATGGGAGCTGGTTTGGGCCTTTTTATTTTATTTTATGTGTAAGGGTTGGTCTATTTGTAATAACGAAAGAAACCAACGTAGCACAGTTACTAAATGTGGAGCCTCAGTCATGAGTCCGAGCCTGTTGCAGATAGGGGAGCTGCAATTCTGTATAAACAGAAGTTACCGAGAGGACAGGAAGTTTACAAGACAGTATGCATTATAGATTTTAAAAAGATTAACATTTATTTACCCTGAGTAAACAATTGAAACATCTTGACAAAAATCTGTCCTACAGGTTTTTCAAATACAAATTGCAAAATGACAAATGTGGAGAAATTCACCCTTGATTGGCTGATGAGAACCTGTGACTGTTATTCGCACTATTAAACCCCTGGAAAACACGCATTGCAGAACAATCTGAAGCAATAGCTTGAAGGAAAGGAAGGATTGATAAGGGATCCCTATGCTGCAGTGACAGACGCTTTGGAAATGCAGATGGGCTCGATTTAGAAAGAGCTTTTTACCAGGAGGATCACTGATGTGTGGAACACAGAATATCAGGATCAAAGAGTTTCTAGATAGGCTGTCTCTATAACTGGAAGTTTCATATCTCTGCTTATAGCTGAGGAGAAGTAGGTTAGCCCTGCTGGGAGAAAACTTTCAAACCAGAGGCTTTATAGTCAATGCTGTATGCTGCCATGTGAGAAATTAAGCTTTGCTCCATGAACATGGCATCTTATTCTGTAGGTTGGCAATGGTAGCCCCTGGCAGAAGAGAATGCCATGTGTCACACCATAGTGACTCCTGTGGCTGAGTTACTAGCGGTGACAAGAGGCTCTGAAGAAAGTCTGTCTCTCAGCCAAGGAAGGTCACTGAAGTGATGGGGAAAGGAGTACATTTCTACCACCATTTCTACCAGGGCCGTCCCTACCCATACGCAAAGTATGCAGCTGCGTAGGGCACCAGGAAATTTGGTGGTGCCCTACACAGCTGCGTGGTCCTCCAGCCCCTGCTCCGCCTCTTCCCCATAGCCCCCGCCTCTGCTCCACCCCTGCTCTGCCCCAGCCCTGCCCTCATTCCACCCCTTCCCCTGAGGACTGCAGCAGGGGTCGGGCCTGCCCTGCACTCACTGGGCAGCAGGAAGTGGAGTGACCTGCCTCCCAACGCACTCCACTCTGCTGGCTTGTGCTGGGGGGCAGTTTCCGCCCGTCCCCCAAGCCTGCTCCTCCCCCGCTCCCCCCCCAGAGAGGCCAGGGGCCGGCTCCCTCCCCTCCACAGAGGCCTGGGGACGCCCTCCTTCCCCCCCACCCCACGGAGGCCTGGGGCTGCGTAGGGAACCAAAATGGCTAGGGACGGCCCTGATTTCTATGCTCGTTTTTTCAAAACCTTCTCTTCCATGAGAGTAGAGCAGAAATAGTTCTTTTCCCCCGCTGTTTATTTTGTCGGTGTGACTCATTGTTGACATTAAATTAAATGTATCCAGTTCAGAGGAGAGCAAATGGGCCTTTGATGCTATATTTATCCAAGGGTTAAAAATATAGAAATGTTACACAATTGAACAAATTATTTAGCATTCTACAAACAGTTGTGGAACAATGCATTTTGCTGAACGGCACAAGTCGTTGTGTCTATGGGACAAAATCTGTCCTAAGTCACAACCAAGAAAATAGTTGACAAGGAGGAGGAGTACTGGGATGAAATTAGGAGAGGGAAATTATCAGGAGATCTAATAGCCTGTGAAATAACCCTCTAAGGGGTGTGATGGAAGCCCCATTGCTTGGCACATTTGAAGCTAGACTGGACACAACACTAGTAAAGGCCTGATCCTGCACACAGTGTATAAATTCATGGCAAAAGTGAGACGCAGGACAGGAAACCTGACCATGCATTAATGAGAGTATGGCTTTCAACTTAAGTCTGCTACTAGTCAGGAGTGAGTCTTGTCAGGGGAAATGCATAGCCAAGCACTTGAGCTCATCCCCTGCCAATGTCCCTCTGCTTTTTTTTTTTTCACACTTCCCATTTGTGAGGAAGGGGGTGAGTATACAGGGGGCCTAAGACTTGCTACCCTCAGTGCAGCGGGCTATCCCTAGCACTTCTCCTGTGCCCCTGTGTACCGTTCTCCTACAAACATGCTAGACAGCACCACAAAAAGACCAGCGGCATCAAGTCCTGATGAACAACAAGCAACCACCCCGAATTGTCAGGTGAATGACCTGGGTGATCTAACTAGTGTGTTCCCCTCTAACAGCTAGGATTCTATGGCTGAGATTTACAGAAGATGCTTTCCAGAAGCCAGATCTTCAGCTGGTGTTCGTGGATTTTACACAAGCTGAGGAGCTGGTCAAAAATAGTCTTTTATGTGTGAAGTCCAAAAATGGGAAAGATCTTCTTGTTCAAATAATTTGTATTAAAAACTTGAGGACAGCAAGGTCATTGGGCTGGATTCAGCCACTTTGCCTCGCAGCGAGTAGTACCTTACTCTGCCACTAGCCCCACACATTTTAAAGTGGTCGGCTTACCAACAGGTTTAGTAGCAGTATAACCATGTCAGATAGGGGGTGTGAATTTTTACCAATAGAGTTATACTGGTAAAGCTCTAGTGTAGATGCAGTTATACTGGGATAAATGTGCTTTTACTGGTATAGCTCATTTCCCTTTCCATGTGGGAATAACTATTCCAGAAAAAGCATCTTTATACCAATTCCACACAAGAAAGGGTTGTATTGCTTTAATTACACCAATTGTGTGTGTGTGTGTGTGTACACAAGACCTTAGAGGCCACTCAACATGGGCAAAGTTGGCACAATCTAACCCTTAAATGTTTTTTCAATTCAACCAAACTTGGTCCAAAGCAATGAAGTGCTGTTTTAGCAGAGAGATTGCTATTGATATGCCTGTGTCTTGCTGCCAGTGATACTCTCTGTACTTAGAACAAACTCATGGGAGGGTGACCAAGAGATAAAACCAGCTGGGAACCAGGGAGGCGTTTGCCAACTAATATCTAGAGATATCCTTCAAAGCAAGGGATAGTTCTTTTCTCTGGTGGAGATGGTGGGATTGTTGTTTTTTTCCCCTCCAAACAGCAGCAGGTAATTAAGATGGCCAAAAGTACGGCCCCATTTGGCTGAGTCAGTAACAGCCTGAATAGTTCTCTCACGTTGTTCTGCTGTAGCAGAATCCAGCTCACTCTGCTGGGTGATACACAAGGCCAGAGTATAATGGGTGAATCACCCCGTTACTAAGGATACCTCAGAGCAGCTTAGGAGATTGCTGCTCATTAAACATTCTTCTAGAGGTTTGCAAGCAGCTGGGGGTTGCTTTAAGCAGTCAGATGCCTTGTCTCTGCTTGTGCCCTTGGACTGACACCTGTCTGATCCTGTCATTCCTTGCTGAGCCAAGACTCTTTCTCAGCATTTTACGCCTTTGATATGAATGCTGCCTACTCTTATTTTTGGAAGATTTAATAACTGCAAAAGAAATCTGCCTGTTCAATTTCCCTCTGAAAGCACAAACGCTGCCTGCATAACTAACCAGCAGAGTGTTTGGTACTAAATTATCCAACATAGCCTCTTTTGTAATGAGGGACCGATTGTACAGTTTTTATGGGTGAATAAAAATAGACCAAAAAATGGAGAAGGCCAAGCCAAGGATAACATAATGCAGCAACAAACTGCCTTTGATTGAGATTGGTTTCTCCACTTGCAGTCATGAGGAATTAGTAAAGAAGGACCTAATTTCTCAGATGTACAGAATTTAAACTATATTTATGCCTGCGTCCTTGCTCAAGCAAACTCCCATTGAACTCTATAGGCATTTGACTGTGTAAAACCTGAACAAGGACCTCCGAAACTGGCTCACGTAACTTATCTGGCCAGTCACCACACAGCTCAAACCATGAATCCATAAAGATAACTGTACGTGATCAATCCATAGAGCTAAAAAAGAAAAAAACAAGTACTTTCAATGAAATAAAATCCTAGGGAATCACAATCTGCTCACAGATATTCCAGAAGCAGAAAGAGGCTAACTCAGGGGTGGGCGAACTATGGCCCGCGGGCCAAATCCGGCCCCTCAGGGCTTTGGATCCGGCCCATGAGATTGCCACCCCTGTGGCATCACGGGCTCCGCTCCGGGAAGCGACAGGCACCACGTCCTGCCCTGAGCCCCCTCCAGCACCCCGCAACCCTCCTGCACCACAACCCCCTGCCCAGAACCCCCTGCTGCACCCCTTCTGCACCCCAACCCCCTGCCCTGAGCCCCCTCCCGCACTCAGCATCCCTCCCTGCACCACTGCCCTGAGCCCCCTCCCTCACTGTGCACCCCCCCTACACTCCAACCCCCTTCCCTGAGCCCCTTCCTGCACACCGCACCCCCTCCCACACCCTGCACTCCCTCCCGCACCCGAACCCCCTGCCCCAGCCCTACATTCATGGTTCTGAATACAATTTCCTCACCCAGATGTGGCCCTCAGGCCAAAAAGTTTGCCCACCCCTGGGCTAACTCCATTAGGGTACATTTGAAACTGGTGTAAATTGTCCCAGCTCCACGGACTTCAATGGAGCTATGGCAACTTAGACTACCTAAGGATCTGCTTCATTGTTCAAATAATGCATTATGAATTAAATTATGTGCCCACTTGTAGGAAAGATTTTGGTCATGGTGTTACAGGTGGGGACAATAAGGTACAGAGAAAGAAATACAAATACTATAAACTTAATCTGGTTTGCTACTAGTTACATCTGGAATTTTTAAGCCGAGTTGCCATACTAAATAGACTATTAATAATGTCTGAATCCCTTCCCCGTCCTCTGTGAATTTTCACATTGACAGTTGTTATTGTTTGCTTTTTCTTAATGATGAGTGAAATATTTTTGGAACTTATGTCTGGTTGGTTTATTTAGCAATAACAGCTGAAAAAAATGAATGATTATGGAGATGAAATATAATTAAAATAGTATAAAACTTCTGGCAGATTTAGAGTAGGAAGTAAGGCAATGGTTCTTTTACTTAAATGCCATAATTTATTCTCCTGCAGTTTACACCACTGAATTACACTAAGGATGAATTTGGCCCTTTGACTTTACAAGTTTTAAATGATTCTGGAGCATGTTATTTAGAAAAAGGCAGAAGGTTTTTAATGTGACTACTAGATCAGGGAAAGAGAGACAGAGAGTACAAATTTCACCCAAGTTAGTCCTACAAGGGACGCGTGATGACTGACCTCTGGCATAAACACATCTCTTTCTTTCTCACAGTCCCTTGGCCCTTGACCCAGCTCATTACTCACATCAGGAAATTTATCTTTCCAAATAAGTTTTGCTTGGCTGTACTGCTGCCAAACTTCTCACAAGACAAACCTTCAACACAAAAGATCCCCAAAGAACTTTGTACTTTAAAGTAGCCCACCATCTACAGCTAAATTTGTCTCCTCTCTGTGAAGGTATTAATGGTGTAATGGACAGACATAGTTTTTCTAATAGGGGAGTCATTGTTGCAGAGTCAGGGCCAAATATACTGCTGGTATAAATCAGGGAATATCCTAATGGGGATGCACCAGATTACAGCAGTACTGAATTTGAGCCACAAAAATTGGTACATGGTAAATTTATAAATGCCTCATGAGTATAACTCAAACTCATACTGGGTTCTTAAATGTATTTAAACTAATGAAATAAGGTAACAAAGTGCAGTAGAGCATGGTATAGCTCCTGTTCCAAATTGCCAGGAGAGTACAGATATAGAATAAAACTAATGGCAAAGATACCATCAATGCCGGGGGAGAGAGGTGTAAAATATGCTTGTTTACTAGCTCCAGTAGCCCTACCCAGGAGTTTTGCATAGGAAGCGAACAACAGCAGATAGCAATTGAAACCACAGGGGGAATTTAGGTTCAGTGATCGTGTGGTCTGGAACTCAGTTTTATGTCTTGCCTTAAAGATGGCACTTCCGGCCATGCAATGCTGAGGCATTGACTCAGTAATGAAGAGTGACACACAGCTTCCTGTAACTGCTGGGATTTCCTTAGGAGTCTTCCTTACAACTTACAAGTAATAGTAAGGGCCAGACTGTGCCTGGCCACAGTATATGTGAGCAGGGGAGGGAGTGGGGAATCCCCTCATGCAGCTGATAGGCATGTTTGCTGTCTCCTAGGAGCTCAAACCACCCTAAAGAAATTGGGGGAGGCCACAATATATTTTCCCATGTTGGAATTGGGCCCAGACACCAGGGCTGTTTTGCAAAGTACTCTTCGATCTTTAATTAGCAAAAGTGGACAGGACCTAATTTAAACATTTTGGCGGGGATTTTCAAAAGAGCGCAAGGGAGTTGGGCACCTAACTCCCATTTTCCTTTGAAAATGATGGCCTTCCCCTAAAAGATGGTCTCTCTCCAGCCACACAATGCCTTTCAACATTCTATTGTACATAGGTTCTTTTTCCACACTCATTATCATAGTATCTGAGCACCTTCCAGTAGCGCATTAAATGATGACCAACCTGTGTCATGTGTTGTTTGTTCTCTCCTCCTCTTCCCAAGGGGAGAAGCGTGTGTAGCAAAGCGTTTTCCTTTGCAATGTTTTTTTTATACACGTTGCAATGTGTTTATGTTAGAGAAGGAAGGTCAAAGGAATATGCTTTGCACTTGGGAGTGGAAGGTGGTGAGGTTTGTGATGGTCCTTGCTTCCTGGGGGACTGACAAGCTTTACCCTTGTGGTAGAAAGTTCCATTGTAGCAAAGGAGCCAAGCTATTGACCATGGTCCTCATCCTGGAGCTTTAGGGAGTCTTTTAGACAGCCTGGGCCCAGGCTATGAAGCACCTGGAAGAAAAGGACTGAGACCTTGAACTGATGTTCTATGGGAAGCCAATGTAGGGAGCAGAGCTAAGTTCCCTCTAAGCTGTGTGGCTGCACAGCCATGCAGCTGCCTATTAAGCACCGTGCAGGCACTCAGGGCTGCGGCAGGCAGAGATGCCTCTCCTCAAGCCCTGGACCTGCCACGGCGCCCCTCCCCCGGCCCCGACCCAGTCCAGCCCCAGACCTGCCATGGCTGTGGAACAGGCGCCCCTCCCCCACAAGCCAGGTGCTGCTGCAGGGAGAGAAAGCTAGGCGGGGTCCTCTCTCCCCACTGTAGCCCTGGGGAGCCCCACTGCACCCCAAACCCATCATCCCCAACCCCATCCCAGAGCCCACACCCCCAGCCAGAGCCCTCACCGCCCCCCCCACACCCCCCAATCCTCTGCCCCAACCCTGAGCCCCCTCCCAGACTCCAAACCTCTCGGCCTCACCCCACCACATGAATTTTGTTATGTGCACCAATATGGAGGTGATGTGTCACACATCACCTCCATATTGGTGCACATAACAAAATTTATTCCTCACATGGGCGGGAAAAATTAGAGGGAACACTCGAGTAGAGTACAGGTCTGATGTGGTCATGATCACCTGTGCTGCTGAAGAGACATGCTGCAGCATTCTGTACTAACTGGAGTTTCCTTAGGGCTGAAGGCTTCATAGCCAGGTATTGCATTGCTGTAATCCAACCAAATGGTGACAAAGGCATATATAATAACTGAGGTCTGGGCATGCTCCACCAGGAAGGAATGGAGTCTCCTAGCCAAGGGGAGATGGTACAGAGTGTTAATCATGGATACTGCTCAGTGAGAACTCAGCGAGGAAACTACGACCATGGGGTGTACCTTCAACCGAAGGAGACAGCACCACAGCTTCAAACTCTTCAAAATGCATTCCTCTGCCCACCCCCATCACCTCTGTCTTGCTCTGATTTTGCATCAACCAGCTGCTCTTAGTTCAAGAATTGATCTCATCCAAGCATTTGCCATCCTGGTGGTCTCTTACAGTGGACAATGTTGAATGCTGCTGAGAGGTCCAGGAGGCTGAGAATGGATGTCTGCACTCTGTTCTTTGACAGGGGGAGAGCATCCATCAGTGCCATTAAAGCAGTTTCCATTCCATCTCCTGACCTGAATCCAGATTATGCCAGTTCTAGGAGATTAACTTCACTTAGATGAGTTTGTAGTTGGCCTTTGGCTAGCTTCTGTGTGAGCTCGGTCAGGAGAGGGAGCTTTGACATGGGGTGGTAGTTGGCTAGAATGAATACATTTAGGGAGGGTTTCCTTCAGTATTGTTTGGACTACTGCATGTTTTAAGAAGGAAGAGAAGATTCTGAGAGAGGCCCAGGCTCTGTTTGTATGACTGTCAGCTATGTCTTCTAGCAAGCAAAGCAAGAGCAGAAAAATCAGACCCCCATCAGGAAAAATTCATGAGAGTTTCACACAAACATTGGGAAGGGGGGGGAATAGAGCATGTTGGAAATCAGGTGTCATTACTTCTACTTTGGAATTTTAGTGATCCAGTGTGTACAAATGCTAATAATAAGTGCAGCGAGAAGTTGATATCTGCCAGGTTTGAGATGGCACTTTTCCATACAAGTAGCAAAAAATGGATCATGTTTAATTTTAGCTTAATGGGAGACCTATATGGAATACAAAGCTCAGAGTTTCCTAGTTAGCTCCAGTACACATCAGATACTCATGTGCCTGATTTGCAAAGGGGAAATCAGTAGCCCACAGGAGCACACTCCTCTCTCCCAGGTCCAGCCAAAGGATGGAGAGTGGTGCCATTTATTGAAGAGGGTTTATTTTGATGGAAATACTAGTCTCTGGACCTGTTTATTAGCTAGGTGTTCACATGGCACAATGAAGACCATGGAAGTGAATTTCAATCTTTCCCAAACAGCTGATTGCAGCTAGACATTGAGTTACAGGGGACATGAGAATAGCTGTACTGAAGCTATGGTGACAAAGCTATGATGACACTTCCTGAATGGACTGTTGGATTACGAGACTAGGTTTCACGTTTTTCACAGAATGCAATACATTTTAACAGAGGCATGTGGACACTATAACCTCCTGCTCTTGATCACACAAGCCACCTTAGTCACTATCCCTGCACAGAAATGTCAGTTGAATAACTATGTTCAGTATCTGCAAATAACAACTGTCATGGGGAAATATTTTCTCAGGTTAATTTCACTCTTTATACCTTAAGTGCCCTTTATGTCATCAAAAAAAGGGAGTGTGTTAATAGCCCAGCACAAGAAAATATTGCAGGCATGACCTCAGTCCTAGAATCTACTGTTCAGTTCATTATTTCCCTAATGGAAGCACTCTGCACTTTGTGGAGCAGAAATCTGCAGTCATTTGCTTTCTTAATTCCCGAGGCAGTCTTGCTGTTTCTTGACAGTATCAATGTTAGTGCAGTACTTCTCCTGGAGGCTAACAGGATTCTAAATGGTTCTTTACAGCCCACTGGCACAATATCACTCATTATGACCTCCTGACTTTTCAAGCCAACATGGAATCAACAAAGCATAATGAACAACCTGCCAGCTTAAAAAAATATGAACCAAGCTGCAAACATCTTCATAACAAAAAATAGCGTTCGCATTTAAACAGCCAGAATTGTCATTTGTCCCCAAAGTGGCCCTGTGCTCTAGTTCTTGGGGTACTTGAGACTGATTCCCTTACATCATGTCACTTGAGAAGCAAAAGGGAATCTTATGTAAGTTTAGACAGGCTCTTGGTAAGAGCTGACATAATTTATGTTTAATAAAGTTTCTTCAGCTCCAGGAAAGTGGGGCCCTGCCAAATCACAGGCCTCTTGCAAGCCTATCCCATTGTTATGCAGCCAGGAACACTTTTTAGGTTCCGTCTCCATCTTTGTAAACAAAAAGACAGCTGTATGCTTGGCTAGCTCGGGATGTGACTCTTTGTGTGCGATTAGTACCCTGCTCACATCATTCATAGCTCTTGAATAAAGATGACCTCTCACTGGACAAAAGGGGGGGAAAGTCTCTTTGTTCAGTGGTATTTGAATGAGCACATTGACAATGAAACCATTCCTTGGAAGTCACAGATAGCACTGTAGAAACAAACAAACAAACAAACTACATGTTTTCTACAAATAAACTGCTTTCAAGATCCAGGAATTGGAAACTCTAAAAAGCCCACAGTTTCAAACAAGTTATATATACACACACACTCAAGCATGCGCAGTCCCTCACTTACTCACACTGAGCTCCTGTTTGCCAAGCTTTATGCCTACTGCTAGAAAACTGCTTTGTCCATAGGAAGATATGGCACAGAAGGAAGCAGAATTGAAGGATTCCCTCTGTTGAAAGTGAACTAATTCTCGACACCAGATCTTTAAACCAGTCCCTATCAAGGCAGCATTGAAGCATTTTAGTATTCCAGAGACATTACTTAGTGGCTTCTTGGATTTTAGATTAGAATTACATAATGTGCTTTTAATTTGTCTGAATTTTGTCTAGTTAGATTAGCCGTGTATACCTTCTTGGTTCAGTCAAGCTATGCATCTATGTCTACATGAAACAGACAGCTACAGGCATAATTTTTTTTACATGCAGTGTTTCCCTGCTGTTTCAGTGTGGTTCTTTGGATTATCATCATCTATGCTGCTGCAATTAACTACCATGAGGGCTGCAGCAAATCACGTTCCCCTCCTACTGTTTATTTCCCTCTCTCCTCTCCTCACAGGAAAAGAATGTCTCCACCCCCCAAACAATCAAAATCCTTACACTTAAGAGTTGAGCTGCATGGATTTCATTCTGGCCCACCAGCCAGTGATGTGACTGTATAAAACAGGGTATCCAGTCCACCAGCCCCAACTTTCACATCAGATTCAGTTTTCACCTGACGATCTACTGTGCTTGGCCCTTGTAAACTTGTGTGTCTGTCCTAGCAGACTTAGCAACAATCAAGCATCTTGGATTTGGCCATAGACAGCCGACTTGACATGAAGCAGGTTTCTCTGATTGTAACCTCTACTGAAATTACAAAAATTGCCACTTCTTATGATATTATTGTGACTCTAACAGTATTTGGAATTTTTTGTCAACCTTCAGCTCCTAGAATCAAGTGATATTGTGAGAATGATAGAGTTTGTTTTTTTAAAAAAATAAGTTCCTAACCTTCTTGGTTGCAGAGAAAAGCCAGCATATATATGTGACCCAAGTGCAATCTAAAGTCTCCAAACTCAGAAAGCAAATAAAAATAAACATTTTGATATAATTTTAAAGAGCTGATTATTTTAAATCAAGCTCATGATTTTTAAGCCCTGGTGGGTGGCAAAATTATTAATAAATAAAAGCTTTACATGTAACCTTAATTTTTTTTCTTTAAAAGTTTTATGAGGCCCAAAGGAAACTGCTGCAGAGAAATATTTATTTAAAAAACACAAAGCAAGGCTATTTGCTGAGGTGTTATCCCAATGCTCTGTAGTACTTTGTGGCAAAGATTATAATACTAATAATTTTTAATCATACATTTCAAAGGTGATTATAATTTCTCTCATATACATAAGTAGAGGTAAGTGACATGGCCATGGCCATGCAGCTAGTCAGTGGAAGAACTCAGAGATCCAGGCCAATGCCCCTTCCAATGAGCCATACTGTCATATATACCAAACCACCATTTTTTATCTGGAGATAAGATTCAAATTACTCCCAACTGAGGGATTTTCTGGTTTGGGGTTTTTGTTCATGCCTCTTTACCATGTGAGAAAGCTGAGCTCAGTTACTGTCCTGTTCTCTCACTCCCTAGGTTTGCAGTTGTAACACCAACAGACCCCGGTCATCAGCAGGCGGGATCGAACCTGCAACCTCTGGAGCTAAATGCATGAGCCTTTACTGCATTGACTAAAAACCACATGGCTCTTAGCTAAGGCTGTAGAGCAGACTCAATCTCTAAGTGGTCTCACTGCCACTAGAGGGGACAGAGCACCACACGCAGGAGGGGGGGACAGAGCACCACACCCAAGAGGTGTGTGGGTTACACAGTGACTGATTGGAACAGTGCACAGGACCCCAAAAAGGGAGAGGAAAAGAATTTCCCATCACTTAGCAGTGCCCCGTTGGTAATTCCTCCTCTTCTGGATAGATGGAGGGCTAAATTCATCTCTACCAGTTCAGAGCACATCACAGGAATTGAAGGGTTAGCCGGGCATGCATTTGTGCCTTCCTGATCTTGGGGCTGTTAGGGATCAGTTCAGCCTTTGGCACTGGTTAAGCTATGCCTCAGGACTGCTTTAATTTGCTCCAAGTTGTAGACTAGCTGGAGCACAGGACCACTTTAGCCCCATCCATGGAATGCCCCTGCTCCAGAACCCCCATGCCAAGGGTTCTTGCAGGGAAAGCTCTCTGTGGTAGCTGATTGTTCAGTAGCAGCAAAATAGATACAAATACAAAAGACAAAACAGCGCAACCAAAGTATTTCCTGCCAGGTCATAAGAGTCTGGGTCATTCTGGTTATTGAAAAATTAACTTTGTTGTCAGTCAGCAAGACAGCCAATAGATAGCATATGGACGCTGTGGTGGGTAGGCCTCCATAGGACAAAGATTTGCCTTCTTTTCCTTTTATTCATAAAAAACACCTATGACAAGAACATCACATATTTGATTTAAGAACTCTGCCAGTGGATGACATTTTAACTTCTGGGATATATTGTTGTAATAGGGGTCCTAGTGGGGAGCCAGCTGTGGTCACGCAGTTAGGGTGAACTGCAAAGAATGAGGCAGACAATCCCCAGAAAGCTGGTGGAGATTCCAATATTAGATTTACCAAGCCAGCTTAAAATAGCTTTTTTATTACCTTACTGGTTATTCAGAAGTCCAAACAACACAGTTCCCTTAAAGTGATCCAGCCTCAGGCCTCCATCCAGGTACCCACGTCAAATATGATGAAAATTTCTGTAAATCTTATTTCATCATATAAAAGAAAAGGTTCTATCATTACCTCCCAGGTTAATGAATTTTTCAGATCTTACCCAAATACACACTACAGCCAATTCTTATTAACTAATCTAAAAGAGAGGGACTATGGTTAAAAGATCAATATACATACAGACGTGAGTTCAGTTCATTTGAGATGCAAATTCAATTTGAGATGCAAATTCATAGCAGAGACGGTGAGCTTTGTAGTTGCAAAGAGTTCCTTTAGAATTCAGTTCGTAGGTTATAGTCCAATGTCCAAATATCATATTTCAAAGAGAGATGAATACCGAGATAGTCCGTGTTTGCAATTCATTTAAATTCTAGGATGTTCTTTTGATCTCTGAACTATCAGAATATAGCATAGCCAGGGACTGTTGATTACATTGTCGACCCTACTCATACATATGTAAATACACAAAAACACAAACATTATCTCTCCACATGTCTTTTGAAGGTTATTTATGTTGCAGGATGTTTCTAGCTATGCATCACAATTGTATGAACAAAGATATTTTCTTTTGCAAAGTTACCCTTTGGTCTTGGATTGACAGAAAATAGGCCATTGAAAAATATCTCCCATGAAATACAATTGTTTAGTTGTTCCTCCACCCCTGCTTACCAGCTTTGTTCTGTATATTCTTGTCATGTAAAAACTATAAAACCCATTGTGTCCATGGATTTGTTTACTAAGCCTGTAGCTGTATTTACAACAGTGGTATGTGATAGGGGACCGCGATGGGAAATCAGCTTTGACCAATTAATGGTTCTGTTGAATCATGACAAATCAAAAAAGATGTTCCTAAAGTTTTAAAAGGGCTAAACCTTAATGCAAAGCTGTGATTGTCATTGTGTATTTAAAAAAAAAACCTAAAGTGCTTAAAAGGAGAGAGGTGAAACTGAACCAGGGGTTCCTGAGCAGTGTGTCAAGTGACAATGGGAAAGAATCTCAGAAATTTACTTTTTTCTTTACACTGAACAAGTAATTTTATTTATAAGGGAACCATTATTATCCTTATAGCTTATCTGCCTCCCTGTTTTACTGTAGAGCTTCTTTATGTAGTACAGTCTATCTGCCTCTTTACAAAATTTAATGACTTCACACTCACAAGACTGCCAGGAGGTAAATAGGCATTGCTATCCCTGTTCCACTGAAAGGGAAACTGAGCAATGGAGTTTAAATTACTTGTCCAAGGTCACACAGGAAGCCAGAGAGAGAATCCAGATCTCCCAATGTATCCATCCTCCAATATTAACATTAAACAGAAAGAAAACAAAATGGAGCAGTTTCAGACTACAGAGATGTTGCCAATTTGATGAGAAAAGACCAAGGAAGGCAGAATGGGTGGTGAAGGACTGCACCTTCCATAGCAAAGGGAAAAGGTCACCAGGTGAACCCAAGAGGTGAGAATATAGCCCTGTAAGGAACATAAGTGCCCATTAGACCCTTCGATACCAAGGTGATAGGAAGCTTATAAATACTTGAGATAGCTCAGTAAAAGCACCTTATATAGATGACGTGAATTTGGAAGACTGTATGGAGGATCAGAGTTCCAGAGGCTGTGAAACATAGCATATTCCTTCACCACTTCTCATTTCAGTGCATATGGGGCAGCAGGGCATGAGATGCTGCATGTGCTTTCAAGGGGCATGGAAACGCTCCTGATGAAGGACTATATCAGTGCCTTGTAGGTAGATGAGCTTCTTACTAGGATGGAAGGAAGATGTCTTTAGAGGGGATACATCTGATGAAGTGAGCTGTAGCTCACGAAAGCTCATGCTCAAATAAATTGGTTAGTCTCTAAGGTGCCACAAGTACTCCTTTTCTTTTTTAGAGGGGAAAGACATCTAATTTCCCTCACTGCTCCAGTGACAAGACTTGTATCCTCTCCTAGCTGTGGAAAGGCATATCCACAGGAAAGGTTGCCAATGGCTGGGATAAGGTAGACTCCAAAGTCAGAGCATGGTTGTGACTACCACCCACCCAAAAAGTAAAAATAAGCTAGGGAAAATGGGTGGTGGAATGTGACCTTCAAGGATGGATTAGTTTGTACAGCCAGTATCTTCCAGAAGCTGTTAGTTACAGTATTCTGCACCCAGCATATGATCAGCCAATGAGAGTTTAGGCTGAAGATGTAATGCTTCTATTGTATTTCACTGGCTGAGTGTGTCATTCAGTATCCTCCAGGGTGGGAGGGTGGAGTGCTGGAATCAGACTGGATGTTCCTTCACCATCTTGAACATACAGTTGAATTAATCTGCCTTAATAAAAGCATGTGTTTCTTTGCACCTTGCCTGTGAACTCTTAACTGGGAGAGTGGGGGTGCTACTCAAGGTTTCCTCAAGGATTTAGAAGAACTCCTGCCTCTTTCCCCATGACTCCAGTAGTTACCATAGTATATAGCAAGGGCTACATCACTAAGTTGATAATGTAAAGTAATGGTCATTGGGAAACATAATCCCAACTATACATACAAAATGATGGGGTCTAAATTAGCTGTTACCATTCAAGAAAGAGATTGTGGAGTCATTGTGGACAGATCTCTGAAAACATCTGATATACTGCAGCAGCAGTCAAAAAAGCTAACAGAATTTAAATAATAATTTTAACAGGTAATAAGACAGAAAATATCATAATGCCACTATATAAATTCATCGTACGCCCACATGTTGAATACTGCGTGCAGTTCTGATCATCCCATCTCAGAAAAGATATATTAGAATTGGAAAAGGTACAGAGAAGGGCAACAAAAATTATTAAGGGTATGGAAAAGCTTCTATATGAGGAGAGATTAAAAAGACTGGAACTTTTCAACGTGGAAAAGAGACAACCAAGAAGGGATATGATTGAGGTTATAAAATCATGACTGGTGTGGAGAAAATGACTAAGGAAGAATTATTTACTCCTTCACATAACACAAGAACCAGGGGTCATCCAATGAAATAAATAGGCAGCAGGTTTAAAACAAACAAAAGGAAGTGCTTCTTCATAGAATGCACAGTCAACCTATGGAACTGGTTACCAGGGAATGTTGTGAAGGCCAAAACTGTAACGGGGTTCAAAAAAAGACCTAGATAAGTTCATGGAAGCTAGGTCCATCCATGGCTATTAGCCACGATGGTCAGGGACGCAACCCCATGCTCTGATTGCCAGAAACTGGGAGTGTACAACAGGATCACTTGGTGCTTGTCTGTACTGTTCATTCCCTCTGAAGCACGTGGCATTGGCCACTGTCAGAAGACATAATATTGAGCTAGATGGACCACTGGTCTGACCTAGCATGGCCGTTCTTATGTTTAGGCCAGGGTATAAACTAATCATCTTTCAACTTCAATCATTCACTTTGGGACCCAGAAACACGGTAAGTTACAGGAGCACTAAGAAGCTGAACTGGTCTTTCTATTCTGCTTCACTCTTCTCTCCTCTAACATTTGTCAAAACAATTTACAGTATTTTAAAATGTGCAACAATGTATAGTACCCTCCCATTTCTTTCTTCTGTGACTCTGAGCTCAGGAATTTCTGAGTCAAGGAAGAAAGTGCTGCATGCCAGAATTTGTGGAGCTGACCCTGTGGACTTGTGGCTATCTTCACCAACACCCTCTGGTGGCACTGATGGGCTAAGTTACACACACCGACCCCCCCACCAAAGGAGAAAGAATTGTGATGTGCCCCTTCAAGGGGAGATGAGGGTGGTCAGTAATGGGCTCTGAAAGTGTTTTGAAGACTCCTGAGACCTTGAACTATAGCAGTATTAGCAAAATGTGTGTCATTATAGTACAGGACTTAATATGCATCCTCTGAAGCATAGATTTCAGTGTTGCATCCAGCTCTGCCATTGTGCTAGCAGGAGACCGCCTGCTTTTTCCCTACCTCCTGCTGAGTTAGTGTGGAGTCTCTTTAGATATGTCAGTGTTTTTAAATTATCCTGCTTCTTATTTAAAAGCCTTTGTTACCCTCAGGAGCTATGAATTCAGTTTAGTTTGCTGTACATACTACATGCACAATATTAGCAAAAGCTCACACTTTCTAATGAGCAGGCATTTCTGTATCGCTGTCTGGAAATAATATCTCCCAGAACCTCTCTGTTCTCTGCGTTGGCTGCCATGGTGGTATGTCTAGTGTGAAAGATAGGAACAGACTCATATTTAGGGCTCCTTGGGGTGAGGGACATATCTGGCAGGACTCTAAGGATGAGATGTATCAGCTCAACAAAAACCAGACACTGTTCAAGATCACAGAGAGCTCCCAACAAGCTTTACTACCACTTTTATTCAACCTCGTACAAGATTGCAAACCTAACACAGCATCTTTGCTTCCACTGTAGGGAATGATATCAAAGGGGTGTGGGGAGAAGGGCTCTGTAGTTACAGGTTCCACTGAGGCCTGACCAAGTTGGGTTTGAGGGAGAAACCTGGAGTTAAATCCTCCATAGAGATCTAAGGAAAACAAGAAACTTTGTCCTTTAAAGGACATTAAACCCATTGAGAGGGGATGGAAAAAACCTTTCCCAAACATATTCACCAGAAATATATATATATATATACACGTCACTGATGTAGCACAGTAAGTTCACACAGTGCTTTACACACATCCTAAGGCACAGCTTGACAAAACAGGGAGCAAATGTGTCAAATATCGGGGCATAATGCATGGTTTTCTTTGAAAAAAACAAAACCTGGTCTTTGGCTATTGCTAGCTTAAAACTGTAAGTAAACCCCCTCCTCTAACTAGCTGTTCCTTCATCCCTGTGGCCTATTTCTTGGTCTTTTGATCAGGAGAAGTACATAGAGTTACACTGCCTCATCCAGGAGAGCCGCAGTACAAGCACTCAAGTTGGAAATGAAACTAGCTACTTTGTGGCAGAGATTATATGGAACAATTTGATAGTGTTTGGTTCAGGAATGTGAGACTCTCCTGCAAGCACAGCTTTATGGGACTGAAAGGGATGATGAGCCAGAGCTTCTGCAGCCCCAGTGGGGATGAAGTCAGCACACTGGGCTTTCCAGTGTCTTGCTCAATACCGATAGTTAAATAAATTTCAGCCAGTTATAAAATTTCTGGTCTCTAGATTTGTTATGAAATGTTTTCCTCCAATTTTAGATTCTTTGTGTTATATATTTATAGGTCAGGGGAATCTGCTGTATCACCTCCTCTTTTAAAGGCCTTGCTGTGTGTCACTATACTAGGGAAAGCATTTCCCCTGCCCCACCATCTCCAGTGTGGAGCAGCTGTCATTGCTGTAAAAGGATGAGGCAGCAGGGACCAAAGGTCATCCTCCATTTTGGAAGTTGGGGCTGACTTCAGACTTGTATTTGAGCTGTAATCACTTCCTGTATAACAATATACTAGGCAACGTGGGTTCAACATCGGAGCAGCAGCAAGGAGCTATGAGCTCTAATAATCCCAGATCTGATGCTAATTTCCTTCTGCTCGTTTGGGCAAATCAGTTACCCACTCTGTGACACAACTGCCTTGGGTGTATTGGGATAACACATCCCAACCTCAGGGTTGTGTTCTGAGAATTAGTTAATGTTTGTATAGCACTTCACATATGTAAGTGCTAAGCACTGTTATTAAATAGTCATGTTTACTAATCTACTATCAGATGGTGAATCCCCTTTTAGTGATGAGAATTTACCTGAGTAATCTTATTGACTCATATCACTGTGATTAAGGTGTTCACAATTTGCTCCAAGGGATAGTTTATTTGGGGATGGAGTCTATGGTGCCTATGCTATACATCACATAGCTGGAGCCCCTATAGTACTCTATACATTTATTATTTACTATTTTCACCATAAGAGTTTGGCCATTTTGCTAAGGTACCATTGATTTTTCTATTAAACAAGGGAATGTATTTGTAATGTAAATATCTATCCCTATGTTTATTAACTGTCAGCTGGGATGGTTCCTTAGGGTGCAGAAGAAGCTTGGTCTTGCCTGTTTTGAGCCAGATACAGCATGATCTCTGGCTGCTGCTGGGAATTGGCTCTGAACAGGATCTTTAGGTGCTAGTTCTGTTTACTCACTCCCACATGTCGCCAGCTATCACCCTGTGTTAGACCTGGCTATTGAATTATGCCTATGGGTACTGATGGAGGCTTCACCACCACAGCTTACAGCTACAGAACCTTGGCAATAACATTCAGATTTTGTGCCCAGCAAATGCTTAAAATCAACAGAGAAACCCACCCTTTTTTATGGAGTGTCACCATACTGGGTCCAAACCCAACTGCCATTAAATCAATGGAAACACTCCAATTGATTTAAATTGAGTCCCTAATTTGTACTATTCTACTTTCAGAGCTGAGAGTTGGTCTGATTCTGTAACAGCAATTAGTCTGTAGCTTCATGTTCTATTTTCGTGCCATCCCTTCCAAACCTCTCAACCCAGAGATGTAAAATGTCTATGAAAAATCATCCCACATACAGACACAATAACAGCATCATTTGCATGGTGGCTCATAACACTGATTGATATTGAAATTGAAGAATCTGGCATTGTTTTTATAGTCTTTATCCAACTTTGCCTTACAGGAGGCAGAAAGGGATGTTGTGCTAAAAGCCTTCCCTACTCTCTTCTCAGGCATAAAGAAAAGAGAAAAACCAACCCTGATTAAAAGCATTTTTCTAAAGCAGGCTCCACAGGCAAAGATTTGGTTCAAGGAGCATTAAAATCACTGTCGTCAGTTCAGAAACAAGAGGCTGGGGAAAATCTAGGACATTGGCATTGTGTGAGGGTTGCTATGGCAATTCTAACAGAAGGGTTGCTTAATAGGCTTTATTCCCAGGAAACTAAAAACTGCAGTTAGCACTCTGCAAAGCATCACAAACTATGTTCATGAATAGCGTCTCTGTGGAAAATTTTGCTGGCTGTTTACATCATTCTTTCAAAATGGAGCAGCGGATGAGGTGTTTGAAGAATCACCTACTGGTTATTAATGATATAAGCAAACTATAGGCAACCTTTGCATAACAAGTCACGTTCAGATGCAGCAGTGCAAGAGGAATGCTAAATTTCCCTGCACAAGACTAGCATTGTAATGTACTTAAGGACATATATTTGTGATACACTGTCTTTGTGGGCTGATAAATGTGTTATTAAACAGACAATATTTACCAGTAGTGTTTCCTGAATTCCATGACTTTGCATAGTCTTGTCCCTGAAAATAACAAAACATTAAATGCACTCTGTTGGCTTTTTCACATACTATTTACCACTCATAAGCAAGGCATTGGCTAAAATATTCACAAATTTGGCTGATCATGCTTACTTTGGATTATGATGCATTTGAGTGTCTCCAGTTCAGAGGTTACCTGCAAAACAACTTAAATATGGAAACTTTTATCTTCATGGTGGGAGACAGCAGGACTAATGGTTAAAACACAGAGATGGGAGTTCTAAGTACTATTCTTTGCTCTGCCAGAGCCTCACTTTGTAATATTTGGCAAGTCTTTTCACCCCTCTGTTGTTCAATTTTCCACCCTTATCCATGTGTAAATTGGTGACAGTATTTACCTGCCTCACTTGTGTATTCCAATGCTTAATTATCTAAAGTATTTTGAGTTCCTTGAATAAAGGATGCTATTAAAAATGCAACTTATTGGAATGATCAGATTAATACACATGTATCACTGCATCCTAATAGATAGAATAAGAACTGCTCAGTTGTGTGTCATGGGCCCTATATTGCCAAAAGAGATTCTCCTTTATCTCAAGTGGTAGGTGCTCTTTGCTTCTGGATGGTCTGAGTTGCAACACTGCGTAAGCCAGGAACTTCCAAACAATATAGTCTTAGATAGTCACAGATTGGCTATAGTAATTATATATTCTGCAGTTGTTCTATTATTTGCTTAACTTACACCCATTCTAGATTAATTAGTTAATTATTTGAATAGACACTGGATTTAGCTTTTAAAATGTTCCAATAATACAGAGAACTTTTAGAGAGGGTAGCTGTTTTGTAGATTGGAGATATATGAACTCTCTATTTTTTTTAATGGACAACCATAAGAAAATGGCTTCAAAGGGGTTTATCTCAGTGGAGAAATGATAAATAAAAATGTGAGAACTCTCCACTCTCTATTCAGTTCACTGCCACGTCAGTTCACTGCCATTTCAGTGTGTTATGTAAACAGATTATTGTATTGTCCTAATTAATAGCAAAGTTCAGAGATAGGCCTGTTGGGGTACCATTAAAAGCAATGAAATATCAAGGTCCTAAAATTAAGCCAACTTTCAAAATGTATTCACAGGAAAACATCTAATGAAGTTTCTTTGTAATGACTCACAAACAAAACTGGACTTTGAATGAAAAACATGTTTAAAGAAGATAAGAAATGTTGACAGTAAAGAATCATAGCGTGCTCTCCAAACTCCCCTCCCCAAATAGCTTAAGGGGATACCATACACTGACTTACAACATTGAAATATAAGATGAAGGATTGTTCAATGGTAAGATTAAAAGCTTTGTTAGCTGTATTTTAATGATTTGCAATTATGAATAATGAATTAATACAGATGAGGTAACACTTAGGCCAAGGTCTTGCTGGCAGAAATGTGGTTTTGCCAATTCTTTTACACAGAATTGCTGATCTGCTTAAAATGTTGTTACTGCTGACAGAACAAAGGTAATGTTGTGTTAGGAGATGCAAGTAAAAGCTACACAAACATGCAATGATAAATTTTAAAAATCCCTTTTCTGGGAAGGCTCAAAAACTGGAGAAACACCAGACCAGAAACTGAAAGATAGGGCTGAAGAATCAGACCAAGGGATCAGAGAAGGCAATGACTATCATGGACTTCCCAGTGCCCCAGAATTTTGTAACTTGGGCTCGTTTACCAATTCTACCTTGTCTATTATTATTTGTCTGGTATAAATATGTGTTCAGACATTATAAGTGACAATAATTCTGTCTGGAATTGTATAAATAAAGGCAAAAATCGATTAAGCCTAAATTGGGTGAGCAATGACTCAGTTTCCCAAGTTTTACCCCCAACAGATCTGAGGTAAAAAAATTTGGATCTGGATCCTGGTGCAGATTCCAAAACCCCACCTAGCAAAGTGTAAGGGCATATGCAGCTGGGTTGGTTTTTTTTTTCAGGTTCAACTCAGTTATGGTGGAGTTCTAAAGGGGAAACACAAAAGGGAAAAAAATGGGTTGGGCCCTTTTGCTTTTCTACAGTTCGGCTTTGGCAATATTCAATTTTTATTTTAATAATTTCAACAGCTATAGATGATTATTTGTAAGCATTTTCCCCCCGATTTTTATCAGTTTAAAGCTTTATAATGTTTAAAACACGAATTGTCAACATCACGTGTCAAAGGAAATATCTTTAAATCAAACTTATAAGTGGTTCTCAAACAGCAATTTTTTACTTTGCCTTTCTGAATATTTTTATTATAGATGGACATTTTTTGTCCATTTGTGTGTGTACAGGGAAATAGATGTTTACTGACATTTACCAATAAACATATAATCCTGACTATATGAGTCTTGCGATTGACTTCAGAGGACTTTGAATCAAACTGTTAGAAAGGAAAGTATCAATATCCTGATTTTTACAGATTGGGACATTGGAGGTATAGAAAAGTGAAATGACTTTCCCAAGGTCACACAGCAAGTGGGGAGCAGACCTCAGAATAGAATGGAGGTCTTCCCACTCGCACCCTAGCATCCTGAACCCTGGGCTCATTTCTTATCTAGATTATATTGAGATAAAAAACATCTCATGTTATTTTATGCTTTCACACACATGAAAACATAGGATGGAGTTACAGCCCCAACTGGCAAACACGACCCAGTTGTATCCATGGGAAAATTCGTGCTGGTCTGTACTGCTCTTGCTAGTAAACATCTGCAGGATCAAGCCCTTAGTTTGCCCTTTGGTTGTGTTGTCTTTTCATGATCTCCAGCTGATCAGTGCATAGCATCCATCAAGCACTGGATTGCAGGGAACCAGGTTGCAAGGCACCATTTTATCCAAGTTTTCTACTTCACAGCTTGAGCAACTGGTGGAGCAACTGCATTGCTGAAATGCTCTACACTGAAAGCAAAGCTAATCCAATTAAAATGGGTCATTCCCATACAATTATAACTCATCTGCGTGAAAAGCAGCTGTTAGAGAAATTCTCTGACAGTTTAAACCTCCGTAAATTGTATCTTTAACTTCAAAACTTGCCAATTTGCATTTCTTCTTTTATCACCTTTGTTTCACTTCAGTCCTGAATGTCAAGCGATGAAAGGATTATCTAAGTATCAGATTGTATAGATGCTCACAAACTATACTCTGATACTGCTTCTCTAATCCTTTGAGAGACTTTGCATTTTTAACTGAAACTGAACTGTATTATATTAACAGCCAGTGTTTCCCAGCATTCAGAAATCCTATTCTTACATCAGCTATAAGGCTGCAATCTACTCAATTTTACTCTATGAAGATTCAACCCAAGTTTGTGAAGCACTAGTTCCCCTGTACACATTCATAAATTGCCACAAAACTTCACTTTGGAAGAGTAGCCAAAGCAGTAGAATGACTACAATGGATGAGCTCATGCCCTGCTTTGTAACAAGCACTGCATTGTTCATGCCTTTGGAGATTGGAGTTTTGTGAATGGCTGGGAATATATTGAGGTTTTGGGGTCAGATGATGTAGGAGTAAGAACTGAGCTTTAGAATATTTAAATGATCTTTTCAATGATCAGACAGGGAAGTTAACAAGTAGATTTTTACAAACACAGGGAGAAAATGACTGAATACTCCTGTATTAAACTCTGTTGCAGGCCCCATTTTCTTCTTGCAATGAATTATATTTGCATATGTACTAAATACACACCCTTTGGGCCTGATCTTGCTCACATTGAAGTCAATGACAAGATTCTGGATTCAATAGCAGCAGGACTGGCCTGTTCATTACATGGCTGTTATTGAAAGTGAAATTTACAGAGAGATTATCAGGAAGGACAATCATAATATCTGCAATAGAATTTGTACATTGCTATCAATGGTACCTTGTCACAGTGCTAGTTTGTAGTCATTATCTTGTGTTGTCCTTTGCTTTATCACAATACATCAAGTTCCAGGATTTCTTGCTATTTTACAGTGACTTTCTGTGGTGGTGATCAGCAGTTCTTTAATGTGGTCATTCCACTTATCCACTACCGTCCCTTCAACTTGATTGCAATAACAGTCATGCAGGACAGTAGCTAATAATTACTTTTATGTACAAGTAGTAGATCCTCCACTGCTAAAGCAAAGGAATTCAGTGGAAAGGCACTTCAAATGCTGTGTTCGGGTCTATACATTTAATCCTAGAAAAGTGCTGGAGAAAGTTGTGATATTTTTTAAAAAAAAAACAAAAAAGAACAAGGGAACGAAATTCTTCCTAAATTGAAAGCTCATACAGCACAAGAGAGGAAGACTGTAAAAAATAAAGTTACATCGCCAAAAAAATTAAGAAGGGATTTGTGTGAAAAACCTGGAGATCATGAATTAAAGTTCTTATTTTGAGATCAACTAGATGACAGGAGAATATTACATTAAAAAAAGAGATGCCAAAAAGTGCTATTTTAACTGCAGAAAATGCGTAGAAGAACGAGGATGTTAAGGCAAAACTGTTAGAGTATATAATAAACAATTAAGCAAGGGCACATCAAGAAAACAGTGAGTTAATGTGCCTTCTTCTTTTCCCCCTAGGATTTTGAAACACTGAAATAAATGTAACAACTGTCTTAGTAATTATAGTTTCATGGAAATGTACATGAAGGAGTGCTACCCTTAAATTAATCATTATTCATCTGGTTTAGGTTGTGTTATTGGATGGAAGGAATTTCCTCAAACACCTTGAAAGTTTTAATTAAAACCTCAGCTGAACTATATGCTGAGACTGCCACCTTGTGGCATAATGCTGTCTTTTTTCTTCCCTTCTTAAAAATGTCCATGATCCTCCATCCTCACATCTTCACTGTTGAACTAAGAAAAAAATACTCTTTATTTCAATCATTAAAATGTATCTATCTAGACAGGAGTATCTCTGGTGTCATATTACTATGAGTTGTGATATTGTCAGACTTAATAAATTACGCGGATTGGTCTGGGTCAGTACTTTAATGGGAAACTTCTAGGGACAAATGTGCTCCAGTAGTGATTCAGTAGGCACAATGCTTGGAAATGCTTATTGTTGATTGGATGAGATAGGAAAGTGAGGCCCTGGTGCCATGTGGTCATTCAGAATCCCACATCATTTTCACAAGAGTAAGAGGTAACCCTGGTGTCTCGAATACCTCACAATTTGGATAATGTTCCATTCTACCTAATATTTCTCTAGAGTTTCAAATGGAGAAGGACTTGTTCTTGTGCAGTGTTGCTGTATGAGCTATTTAAAATACACCATGCTGCTCCCCAGCTCTAGCTGAATTTTGTTGATGTTATATAGAGAACATGAGATTGGGTCTGACTTCTGCAGAGAGGGCACAAGGAGTCTCTTCCTTCCTCCCCCCCTGTGTCAGGGATGATGGTAGTCCTGAGAGCAAAGTCATTCCCGGTTCTCCTCCCCCCCTCCCCGCAGCATCATTGCATGCTTTAGCCCCCATAAAGCAGCAGTAAAGAGGTGGTCCCATGGTCCAAACTTTCTCTGCACCAACCAGCAGAGATTGCTGGACTCAGGGGAGAATGCTTGCTCCACCCTTTAAGGGATGTAGCAGTGGGCACGCTCCTATGGGAGGTCTGAGAGGCAAAATGGAGAGGGCGAGATCCTGGCCCCCCTGTAGTCAATGGCAAAACTCCCACTGAGTTCATGGGGACGGGACTTTTCCTTATTTACCTCACAAGCCTCCTAAAGAGCATGGTTCTAGTTCTACTTTAACCCCCTCATGGGCCAGTGTCTAACAGACACAATTTAGCCCATGGTTTGGCTCTCTAGATGAAAGAGGCAAAAGCAATGTCAATCATTGTTTATTCCAGAGAGACTGATAAACTAGCTAATGTATCAAATGATAGTAGTTATGGAATATTTCTTTGATTATTTAAATTATAAACTGATGGGTGTAAAGGCAATGGTGAAGCACAGTAAATTATCATTTTATCCTTCCCAAAAGGGATGGGGATGAAATTGGCGGATTTGTTTATCTTAAAAGTTGAACCATTTTATTTAGTTAATTTTTAGAACATACAGTAACAGGACAGCAGAGGAGCAAAAGTGAACCCCCCCCCTTACCTCCTTCACCTTCAAAGAGGAAGCAGAGAAGGAAGTAGAGGTCTGTAGTAAATATTCATTAAATAGGGAACCAACGTTAAATACAGTAACTCTGAACAGACCGCTTATGTAAGGATTTTTAACGGCAAAATGTGGATCTCTCTAGGATCTCATTATGCAGGTCATCATTACACAGCCCTCATTTCAGAGTTCCATATTTTATACAAAGAATTAGGAGAGCCAATTTTCTTCAGATGTAATCCAGTGGCTAGGGCTCCCAAGTGTCATGCTGGGCAAAATTTTCCAGCCAAACAGTTTATGCCAAAAAATGCAGTTTTGGTCAAGTGAAACTATTTGTGAATTTGATCTGATTAGTTTCAACTGGGAAAATGTATTCCTGGTCAGCAAAGTGGGTGGGAGTCTGTCCCTTATAACATTTAGCACCATACTGACCATCATTTTCAAATTAATTTCAGAGAGATTGAGTGAGTGGCATTGTGTCCTGTCATACAGGATTGTAGTGCCATTCACGTTTGGCCCCGCCAAAAAGCAGTCATGTTATGGACCCAGGTGTCCCCTACCTCCTGCTCCGCAGCCTCTGCTGATGTGCAGCATGGCTGATGCATATGATTCTGAGTAATGTTGTTATATTTTTTAATTTGGCATAAATTGATGCTTTTTGTTATTTTTATGCAGGAGATAACACTATTAAATCAAGCTTTTTTTGTTGAAAACAGGAGTCTCCCAGACATATCAGAAGATTTGGTCAGTATGTTCATCACAATGGTTAGGACGCTTGCCCGGAATGTGAAAGACCCAGGTTTGAATACCCATGTTAGTGCAGGGACTTGAACTAAGATGTCCCCATTATAACGTGGGCATCATGCCTATGGGCTATAGATTATTCTGGAGTAGGGGGAATCTCATACTTTCCTTTTGACACTGTTCCCCTTTGTAGAACTGTGTAAATATTCATTGGGCCAAAGAAAGAAAATGACTCTTTCGTGCCGTGGTTAAGACCAAAATGAAGTTGACCTAACTTACATTGGCATACAGTCAACGCAGTAATTACATCACTTTGCTCCTTATGGCAACAGGGAGCATCCTCACCAGGAGTGCTTGCACCTATTGTACTGTCAGTGTGGGGCATTGTGGGAGGGTTTCTGAAAGCCGGAAACAGTCAACGTAAGCAACCAGTGTCTACACTGACACTGCATCGACCTAACGACATCAACATTGACTCATGTAAAGGTGGAGTTATTAAGTCAGGATAGCAGAAAGTTTGGTCAGCAGGAGCAAAATTTTAGTGTAGACACTTACATAGTTAGGTCAATGTAAGCTGCTTTGCATCAACCTAACTCTGTAGTGTAGACAAGGCCTAGGGCAAACACCTGGGGGGTAGAAGATTTGGATTCAAATCCCTTCTCTGAATCAAATAGAGAAGAAATTTTAATCCGCATCTCCTACCTCCCAAGTGACTACACAGAATTATAGAAAAGTAGGGCTTTTTTTGCAACAGCATCACATTGTTGGCTCATATTCAATTTGTGATCCACTATAAACCTCTGATCCTCTTTTGCAGCACTATTGCCTAACCAGTTATTCCCCATTTTTTAGTTCTGCATTTGATTTTTCTTTCCTAAGCATAGTGCTTTGTACTTGTCTTTATTGAATTTTATCTTGTTGATTTCAGACAAATTCTTCAATTTGTCAAGGTCATCTTGAATTCTAATCCCATCCTTCAAAGTACTAACAACCCCTCCCAATTTGGTGTCATCCACAGATTTCATAAGCATATTTTCCGTTGCATTGTCAAACTCATTAATGAAAATATAGAATAGCACTGGACCCCTGAGAGATCCCACTAGCTACTTCCCCCTACATTGACAGCAAACCATTGATATCTACTCTTTGAGTCCAGTCATTCAATGGGTTGTGTACCCACCTTATAGACCACATTTCTGTAGCTTCCCCAGTAACCCTGTCAAAGAAGTAAATTAGGTTCGCTTGGCATAAGTTATTGTTGACAAATGCATGTCAGTTATGACTTATAACCTTATTATTCTCTAGGTGTTTCTAAATTGCTTGTTTAATAATTTGTTCCAGTCTCTTTCCAGTTATTGAAGTTTGGCTGACTTGTGTATAGTTCCCTGGTCCTCTTTGTTCCCTGAAGGGTTCATGTTTAGTTATTCCACCTGGAAACAGTCAGGGCACACCCTGACTGTTTTGTAGAAGCAATGCACACATTGCTCTATCCAAGGACAAGGACTAGATATGAACCATGAGAAGTTGATTAAAAGACAGGGACCGTGGGAAGCTTTCTTAGCCTGGGATCAAGGCCTGAGAACCAGGATTGTAGTAGATAAAAGTTGGTAAACAATTATATTAATTAACATCATACATTCCTTTGTGTGTCTTTTTGTGGTAGAAGTATGTAATGCATAGGGGGAAGAAATATAATAAAAGGGGAAGGTGGAAAGCTGGGGGCAGCAGCCCATTTCAGCTGACCAGCCTGCTTGCTTGCATAAAGCTGTGTTCTGTCTCATCATTGAACCGCCACAACTGGCGCCCAACGTGGGGCCCTCAGCACTCACCTCGCCCGGCAAGGGTTTCAGACGCGTCACTCATCCGCTTCGTGGATCCCGGTGAGTATTTTTCATTGTGGTAAGTATGGGAAGCTCCCTCTCTGCTTTGCAAGTGCAACACCGCAATGAGCTACAGTATTTGCTGCGTAAGGCTCAGCATGACTGCCCCGCTCGAGCACTCACTCTCCTGCTACAGGAGGTGTGTGCCCAGTGCCCGTGGTACCCTGAAGCCGGAACCCTTAAGCTAGCGGACTGGGAGCGATTGGGCCAGACATTGCACGAAGAGCCTCAGGCGCCCGTGCAGGCTTTACATGCCTGGCACCTCTGCCGCAACGCTATACTGCGTGTCGCCTCGGACAGGCCCTCTCTCGCGAGGCTGGTGATCTCGCCACGCCCGTCGGCTCCTGCAGCCATCCCCCCTTCTACCGATGCAACACAGCGTGTCGCCTCGGAAAGGCCCTCTCCCGCGCCAACAGAGGGGCTGCCGATCCCACCACCCCCGTCCGCTCCTGCAGCCATCCCTCCCCCTGCTTCGCCCCCAGTGCCTCTATTACCACCTCCTCCCTGGCCTTCCCCACCGGAGCCGGTGTGTGATCACCCTCCCTCCGTGGGGCCCCATGCTTCGGGGCCCCCCGGAGGGTCGTCCGCATCTGCTCAGCGGCTTTCGCTGGTGCAACAAATGGTTCACGCAGCGAAGACTCACTCAGATATTACAGCGGAGGAGCTGGCTGATCTGGTCTCAGTTTGTCCGGTGACCTGGCAGAATGATGACCAGGGCAACCCCGTTGGAACCTGGGTCACTTTGCCTTACTCGGTGATTAGAGAGGTAAAGAAAGCAATTCGCGAGTTCGGCCTGACTAGCACCTTTGTGCGTGGTCTCATTGAAGGGATAGGTACTGGGTACTCCCTAATCCCTGAAGATTGGAAATCGCTGTTGCGCATGATGTTAACACCCAGTCAGTATGTTATTTGGATTAGTGAGAATCGGCAGATGGCGGAACACCAAGCCCAGGTATATAGAGAGCAAGGTATCATTTATGAGCATTTGGCAGGGGAGGGCCAGTTTGCTACTGTTGAGATGCAGTCTCAGCTCCCTCGGGCCGTCTTCCCCATTATTTCCACCTGCACCCAGCATGCTTTCCGGAAGGTCCCGGATTCAGGCAAGCCTACCAAAAGCTTTGTCAGTATCCGTCAGGGTGCATCAGAGTCCTTTCTGGATTTTACCAACAGATTGCAGGAGGCTATCCTCCGACAGGTGGATAACACTGAGGCAGCTCAGAAGATCCTGTTAAAACTGGCGGTTGAAAATGCAAACGAGGATTGCCGCCGTGCTCTCCAGACGGCGCAAGCCTCTGGCATTTTAGAGCTCTCACATATGCTGCGGGCATGCCAGAACATCGGCACACAAGCCCATAAGGCTGGAGTTCTGGCTGCCGCCTTGAGAAAAACCAGGAAGGAGGGGAAGCGTTGTTACCGCTGTGGTAAGGAGGGTCACTTTCAGCAGGAGTGCCGCTCATCAAAGGCACCCCCCCGACCCTCAAAGAAGTGCCCCAAGTGTCGGAAAGGTTATCACTGGGCTAATCAGTGTCATAGCAGGTCGGGAAACCGTGCGACGGGTCCCCCCGAACCCAGGGCCAAACGGGGGTGTTTCCCACTCAGACAACCGTTCCTCTGCCTTAAAATCCGTAGACTCTATGAGGGCGGCGACTGCTGGAAGTGCAGGGCTTGATTTGATCATGCAGGAGGACACTGATTTTTGGCTGCCAGGGGAGGTCTGCACCATACCTACGCAGGTGACTGGACCTCTCCCTGCCGGCTTTGTGGGTCTCGTTCTCCCTCGCTCACATGCTGGGAAACAGGGCTTTTTTGTCATTCCAGGGGTCATTGATGCCGATTGCACCGGCATTATTAAGGTTCAGGTGTGGACTCATCTTCCACACTCGCTCCCGCGTGGACGGTCAATTGCACAATTGATTTTAGTCCCCTATCAGGTGCAGCTGCAGAGGATCGAACTCGGGGCGGAGGCAGCTTTGGATCAACGTTGTCTCACTCGCCGTCTCACAGCACGTCCTCTCCACTTGTTGCTCTGACGATGTCAGTCCGCCCCTCGAAACCTCAGTTAACACTTCTCTTAAATGATGTTCCTTTTACAGGGCTGGTGGACACTGGAGCAGACGTTATGGTGATTCGTGATCCGGAGTGGCCGGTCAGTTGGCCTACAGTTCCTTCTAAAGAGTTGTGGGAGATCGGGGGTAGTAAACCCGGGTGCCAGAGTTTGTCTTGGGTCACAGTCTCTAAACCGGGAGGCCGTACCTCCACCAGGGAGCACAAAAGGGCTACTATCCGCCCTTTTGTGCTCCCTGTCCACCTCAATATTTGGGGCCATGATTTACTTACAAAGCTGGACACCACCCTCGATATTAATATCTGATGGCCCAAAACCCTCCCTCACCCACCGTGCCCTCTGCATTACCCTTGGTATGGCAATCCTTAGAGTCCGTATGGATTGACCAGTGGCCCCTCCCTCTAGAAAAGCTGAAAGCGCTTCATTCGCTTGTGCAGCAGCATTTGCAGGCACAGCGCTTGGAGAGCTCCACTAGTCCCTGGAACACCCCGGTGTTCGTTATCAAGAAAAAATCTGGTGCTTGGCGGCTGTTACATGATTTAAGGGAAATAAATTAACGCATCCAACCTATGGGCCCCTTGCAGTTTGGCTTACCAAATCCAAATTTAATTCCTCAAACCGATCAGCTTTGTGTGTTAGATTTAAAAGATTGTTTTTTTCACCATCCCCCTTTGCCCACAAGATCGCGAAAAATTTGCGTTTACGGTGCCACAATATAATAATCAGCAACCCCCTCAAAGGTATCAGTGGAAGGTCTTGCCCCAGGGAATGCAAAATAGTCCAACCTTGTGTCAGCTTTTTGTGGATCGGGCCCTCGCCCCTTTCCGTGCCCGGTACCCTACGCTACAGGTCTACCATTATATGGATGACATTTTGCTTAGTGGTCCCCAGGTCACGGCACAACACCTTGAATCTTTGTCTCAGATTCTCGGCCAAAATGGCCTGTTAGTGGCACCAGAAAAAATCCAACGCTCTTATCCCTACCACTACCTCGGACATAAGGTTTTACAAACCTGTGCTGCTCCGGTTCGTCCGGAATTAATTCTACCTCAACCCCTAACCCTTGTTAAATTACAACAGATTTTGGGTCATTTAAATTGGATTCGGCCCTACTTTCGTCTCCCCACCTCAATGCTGCAGCTGTTGTTCGAGCTCCTACGTGGAGCCCGGGCACCGGGTGCAGTTATTGCCATCACTGAGGAGCACATTGCCTGCATTCGACAGATCAATGCAGCATTGAGTCAGCAGTTTGTGGACAGACTCCCAGAGGTCCGTCCCCTACGGTTGGTTCTTCTTGCCACCCCTCATACGCCCACTGCGGCTCTGTTTGTACCCCGTACGGACACAGCCGTCTCTATCATAGAGTGGCTATACCTCTCATCCACTCCTCCTCGGAACATTTATCCATATTTAGATGCCCTGTCTGATCTTGTTCGTAAAGCCCGCCACCGTGCAGTGCAACTCACTGGCACTGATTTAGTTGCCATTGTGTTCCCCTTGTCCCGTAGTGAATTTGATTCTTTGTGCCACACCTCCTTGGCCTGGCAGGTTGCTCTTTGTGATTATGTGGGAGAGATTTCTTATAATCCCCCAAAAGATCCTCGGTTGGTAATTACCCAAAAGGTGCCCCTAATTGTCCATCGTCTTAGCCGCTCTCAACCCATTGTTTCCGCTGTCCCTCTTTTTACTGATGGCTCTCCACACCGAGGTGTAGTCACTTATCAATTGGGTAAACCCCCTCGTTGGCATTCTCGTTTTACACTGCCTCAGCGTTCCGCACAGCGTTCAGAATTGGCTGCTGTTATTTTGGCCTTTCAACATTTTGCTGATTGTCCTTTTAATTTAATTGTGGATACCCATTATGTTTATCAGGTAATTGATCATTTACCCCTTGCCCTCATTACCCCTCAGGTTGATGCGGACCTCCTTCGCCTGTTTTTGTCTTTGCAGTATCTCATTGCCACTCGTCATTTCCCTTATTTTGTTGCTCATATTCGCAGTCATACCCCTCTGCCTGGGCCACTCACTGAGGGCAATGCGCGCGCCGATCGCGCGTTGCGTGGTCAGGTAAATTCCCTTTTTTCTGACCCCATTGAAAGCCAGGCCTTTTCTCATCAGTCTGCCTCTGTTTTGGCCCGGCAGTTTCACATTCCTGCTGATCACACACGTTCCATTGTTCGTTCCTGCCCCCACTGTGCCACTGCTGCCCCTACCTTTTCTTATGCCGTTAACCCCAGAGGCACCGCAGCGAATCAGCTGTGGCAAAGGGATGTCACTCACGTGCCACAATTCCGCCCCTATTCGTTTTTACATGTTTCCGTTGATACTTATTCGGGGTTCCTTTGGGCAACCCCACAGCGTGGGGAAGCCACTCCCAAAGTTATTCACCATTTGCTGGCCTGCTTTTCTGTTATGGGTCCCCCAAGCCAGATTAAAACGGATAATGCCCCAGCCTACTGCTCCACAGCCCTCTCCACCTTTTGTGCCCGATGGGACGTCCATCTTAAACACGGTATCCCTTATAATTCCACGGCCCAAGCCATTGTTGAACATGCCAATCGCACGCTCAAAACCTTGCTTGATAAACAATTAAAACAAGGGGAGCTGCGTCTCCGAACCTTAGGAGACATTCAACAACAAATGCATATCCTTTTGTTTACTTTAAATAATTTAACGCTGAACGCAGATCAGCAGACCCCTGCGGATCGGCATTTTCACAAATCTGAGGTACTGGAAAGACCGCGTGTCTTTTACCGTCAGCTGCACGATCCGCAGTGGCTGGGCCCAGTACCTCTAATCACTTGGGGTCGGGGATATGCTGCTGTGTCTCTTCCTGCAGGACCGTTGTGGGTTCCAGCCTGGTGTGTGCGACCGGCACTGAAACAGCATGGCATGTCACCAGGGGCTGTCGAACCCCATACCGGAGTTTCAGCTGACTTTGGAGGAGACCGCGTTGCCTCCCGAGTCGGCAACGGCGGGACGGAAACAGAGGAGGCGTAGCGTCCCAAGCCGGCCCGTGACATGGGGAGCAGTAAAAGCATTGGTCGCCGCGGCTCAACGAAGACTGGAAGCAGATCAACAACCAGAGGCTCCTGAGACTTTGTGGCGATTCTCGCCCAAATCACTGCTAATTCTGTGATGATTGTATGCCTTTTGTGCCTGCTATTTCCTGTAGGGGTTGGCTCGGGAGCGCTTCCCCCATTACGAGCCCAAATGACATATAACATATGGGAAAGATTGGCTTCAATAGCAAATGTTACCCACTTTTGTTTATCTGATTCTGTAGCAGCCGGAGATTTGTTAGGTACATGCCTTATTCCAGTATGTCATCACCCTGAGGAGATAGGGCATGAGACAATGCTCTCTGCTTATGCAAATCTCTCTTCCCAGTACTCTGGCATGGCTAATTGGGGCCAGGCCAACTATACTCTGCCTCACACGGCTATATCCCTCCACACACCGTACCCGGACGGGGCCGACAATATCACCTGTGCGCGTGTGATTAACTGCACTAGTACAAAGGTGCCCTTGGGCTGTCGAAAAATTTTTCAACCCCTTTTAAATTGTTCCCATGCTGTCAATTTTTCATACAATTATGGCCATATCATCCTACCATCAGGGTGGTTTTTTACTTACGGTTCACGCACCTTTAGTTATATTCCCGCAAATTTAAGTGATGGCACCCTTTGCTGTCTTAGTAGAATGACGCTTATATTGCCTTTTGCCGGTCAAAAGCGTAGTAGAAGAAGTGTTCCCCTTTCAGATAATTGTGTTGCAGATGTTGAGCTTTTTAGTCGTGCTGAGTATACTGCTTTAGCGGCCTCTATTGTTAGGGTCCCCACTCTTGCCACTTATACAGCCAGAACTTTAAATACCCTGGCATGCTTTGCAGCAAAGGCAATTAATACAATATCCCAGGCAATTGCCCTACTTAACACAGAGCAACATGAATTAAGGGATGCAATCTTGGATAACAGAGCAGCCATTGATTTTCTGCTCTTAAAACATCACATAGGCTGTTCCACATTTCGGCATATGTGTGTTTTAATTTAACTGATAATAGTTATTCCATAGAAAGTAGACTGGCCGAATTGGCCAATCTTACGGCACACATACACCAGGATCTGGGGTTTGAGGGCTTTTGGAATTGGCTTACAGGTTGGCTGCCCTCTCTAGAATGGCTGCGACAACTTTTCGGTTATGCTGTATTTGTGATCATTGGGCTTATTTTTTGCTGCTGCTGTGTACAATGTATTCCCTCCTTGCTAAGACTTTGTGGAGATTCGCCCTGGCAAGCTCCCCGAGTTATGTCCTTGTCTGTCTGGGAGTTAAATAGCATGCCAAAGCAAATTGATGGCTACCATGAGATGGCCGAGTATAATTAAACAAAAAACGGGGGGATGAAGGGTTCATGTTTAGTTATTCCACCTGGAAACAGTCAGGGCACACCCTGACTGTTTTGTAGAAGCAATGCACACATTGCTCTATCCAAGGACAAGGACTAGATATGAACCATGAGAAGTTGATTAAAAGACAGGGACCGTGGGAAGCTTTCTTAGCCTGGGATCAAGGCCTGAGAACCAGGATTGTAGTAGATAAAAGTTGGTAAACAAGTATATTAATCAACGTCATACTTTCCTTTGTGTGTCTTTTTGTGGTAGAAGTATGTAATGCATAGGGGGGAGAAATATAATAAAAGGGGAAGGTGGAAAGCTGGGGGCAGCAGCCCATTTCAGCTGACCAGCCTGCTTGCTTGCATAAAGCTGTGTTCTGTCTCATCATTGAACCGCCACAGTTCCCTCTTTTAAAGATAGGAACGATGTTTGCCTCTGCTCCTGCCTTCCTGCACAAATGGCTCTGACACCTCCAGTTTGTAACCACACCTGTGTACTTCGTGTTATATCAACCACTACCTTCTTATAGACCTGTGCAGCAATTCTATATACAGTGTCATACAATCATGAGAGTGGGAAGAGAGTTCTCAAAGCAGAAATCTCCCTTTACTCCAGCCCCTGTCTTTTCACATTTCTTTCATGTGCTCTTTTTCTATTCTTACAGTTAATGGGCTAATTATCATCTTAGCTCTCCCCAGCCCAGGCTGATCTAGTAATTAGCCACTCCGTCCCTCAGTCAGGCCCTCTGGGGAGGAGGGGATTGGATTTACAATTGCCAGAGTGCTGATTCAGCTGCTTGTTCTCAGCACTCTGTCACACTGCCCTTCTCCAAGCCTCTGGGACCTTACCTACCCTCCATGAGTTCTTAAAGATAATTGCTAAGGGTTCCAAGATTGCTTCAGCTAGGGTACATTTCATCAGGCCCTGCCGACTTGAATACATCTAACTTATCTAAATATTCTTTAGACTGTTCTTTCCCTATTTTAACTTATGTTCCTTCCCCCTTGTTGTTAATATTAATTGTATTCAGTATCTGGTCACCTTTTATTGAAGACTGAAGCAAAATGGGCATCAAACACCGCACTCTTCTTCAAGTCACCATTATTAGCTCTCCTTCCCCAAGACCTTAATTACCAGGCTGTAGAGTTGTTCTCACACTCTCTCATTGGCTCAGGGAATAATTATGTATTTATATAAAGTAGAACAACATGAACAGGAGCGACTGAGGGCAGCATAGCCTAGAGGTAAGGGTGCTCACCTGGCAGGGGGAGAACCAAGTTCAAGTTACTGCTCTAATAATAAGTAGTTATACACAGCTTCGACAGGAGAGACTGAGAGCCGTCTATCCCAGTATATCCTAGTGATTAGGCTGCCCACCATAGAACTAGTAGAGCTGAGTTCAACTGCCTGTAGACAGTGAATTTAATTTTGCATCTCTCTACAGAAAGGTCAAATGGATCATGAAGCAAGTTTGTAGATGTTTCACCTAGCAGTCATGTTAGTTAGTTCCATCCTGTTAAGAAGTGACCCAGGATGCTTTGGCTGAGGTTAAGCTCTGTGTGTGATCTTTGATTATTCATCCCCTGTAAACTTCACCCAGAGACCATTTCCCTCTATCCTTAAAAGCCTCCAAATACAGATATAACTTGCCTCTTAATGCAACTCTGCCAAAAACAAAGTTTAAGGGATAGTATGATTCAGTCAATCCCACTGAAAATCCCCATTGACTGGTGGTGACTTTTGCTCACTGACCATGTTACAGTTCTTCTCAGGTACCTTCAGCACACAAAAATCTAAGTCCTCTCAGGGAGAACGCTCACTTCGCACCCTTCAGACCTGGGCCCCTTTTCATTTTCTGACTGCAAAGCCTTTTTATAAATGCAGCTGCAGGTGAGTTCTAGCCTTGCTTCTTGTTGGGGTCTGTATTAACATCTTTTCTGCCTGAATGGTGTGTTGGGTCTCTGACACCATCATAAAGCAAACTTGAGGTTGACATAAATTATGAGTTCCCAAGAAAACTTTTAGAAACTTTGTCCCAGAATTATGATAGGACCTGAGATCCCCTGGTTCAATATTATATTTATCATCATAGTTACCATAATTTTATATAGAGATTTTTAAGATACACATCCTATAACTATAATCACATACATGCACTGGGTATCTTCCAGTTAATGAAGGTTATGTGTTTGGTTACATATTTCAATCCATTGTTTATCAGAGAATTCCTGACCTAGATCCCTTTCCTGCTTGATTTCAGCTTTCAATTTGCCTACCATTATAGTTAGTCATAATAAATTGATATAAATTGCAGTCTTTATACATAATTAAAACTATCTACAACAGCATTGTTCTGTCAGTGCTCAGTATTCATTAATGTCTAATAGGACATAAGCATTCCCTTAATTTAAAATGTTACTCAGCGGATTAAGAATATAGGATGCAATATGATGGTCTGTGGGGGGATAACAGCAAAAACTATGCAGCACAATAAGTAGCATATGTGCACACATAGGCAGAGGTACAGTGAGGAGAGACTAGGCGAGATTGGTACTCTGCTACGAAGTCATCTTCTGAAGTAGTACTGAGCAGTGTTAAAAAATATGTTGCATTTCACACTACAAATGGCTGCAATTCAGTGGTAAATTAAGTGACCTCTGTATAGTTTCAGCTTCTTTAGTTTTCAAAGAACTTTAGAATACATTGGAAAGAACAGTATTACATAAATGTATATTATTATTGATCATTATCCTATCTCAGCACAAACCTCAGAAATACCTGATTATCCTCTCACAAGAAGCCTTGGACCTCTGTCTCTCTCTCAAACAGATCCACCTACTTAAACACACTCTGTGCCTGTTTTCCTCCCTCAGCGGCTGTACTTTACACCTGGGAAACCAGTAGTGCAAGGCTCCTGTTGGATTGCATCATTTAGAAAGGTGGCCTGGCCTTCAGCCCTTTTTTGTGTGTGCAACACAGAGGTAACACAGAAAAGTCTAAGAGGAAGAAAGGTTGTTTTAACCCATATAATACTCTTAATGACTATCTGAAGGCCGTTACTGCATTGCATCTTTAACTCTTTCTATGGAGAATTTAATCATGGATGCTTATCCATCAGTGACCCCTAATGTTCAAGACTTTTTGCTGTAACAATATTGAGGTTCTGCTCTGTTTGGAAATTAAAGTCCAGTCATTCCACTTTGACATGTACAGATACGCTGGTGTCACCCAGAATACGGCATCTTTAAAACCAGTCACTATGAAAAGCCATCTGGCATTTTCTTCACTGTGTTTCACAGGAGGGGACCCAGGGCTTACTCTAGGTGGCCTGCTCCTCTTTTCGTCTGATACTTTGTTTTGGATATCCCTTGAGGCCATTGGAGGTTCTACTGCAGCACTTTTGTAATTATTTGGTATTGTTACTTTTGAAGACAGCTCTTTCTTCAGGCTTATACATTACAATGAGAGCTCTTCTGGTTTTGAGAAGAAGCACTTCATAGACCTGAACATGCACAGGACTCCTGAAGTCAACAGCTAAGTCACTCACCAGACACAAAAGATATATGCCACATATAGAAGTTGTGACATCAGCCCTACACTGAAGAGTTTACAATCCAGGAAATAAGGAAAATAGTGGCATGCATTAATGCAACAAGCTCATTTTACAGCACATTGAACATCTGTAAAATAAAACTACTATGATTCTTAAGAACAATCCAAACTGTTAATCAGTTTATCTCCCACAGAAGGAAGAAGGGCTGAGTTTACCTTGCCAAGATCTAAATCTATGGTTCCAAGGAATGCAGTTATGCCAAATCTGATGCTTAGACCTCTAAACCATTCCCTCCATTTTATAGAAGCTGTTGGACTATCAGTATATGCTCTTCAGAATGCAAGACTAATTGAAGGCCAAAAAACTCCAATGTAGATGTAGACCCTCTATACTAGTTACAAAAGAGCTATTCATTGTCACCATAAATTATTCCAGAGCACATCTCTTTCTATTTTAATTCTGTTGGAGTGGCTGTTGTGATTGCCAAGGATGCCTTAGAGCCATTTTATGCGTTAATGGAAAGAACTGATTTCAGCTATAAATTGAATCCCTTACATCACTAATACTTGTGTTGGCTTGCAAAACTGCTATGTGTCTCAGCTGGAATCACTGGTCCAAAGCTGGCTTGAAAAGCAAGGATAACAGGAAATAGAAACCCTCAGTCAGCTTGCATCAAAATGAATGCTGCCTCCAGCATGGCTATGGCAATTTGTGTTGGCTGACCTCCTCCTTCCCTCAGCGTATGGCTACATGTCTCCCATTCAGACACCAGCAATGTTACTGAAGAACAAAGTATCAATGTAAAAAGTATAACTGGTTACACTGCTAAATATGCGCATAGGTGTGTAATGGGTCTTACCTGAGGTTCCTCCAAGGAAGAGTTTCGTGTATATCATTTGTTATCATGCCATTCAAGGAAACAGAGCTTGTGTACATATTGTACATAAAGAAATGACACTAAGAAAATATCCTGATTCTGTATCCCCACTTTCCGTTCCAAACAGGAAACTCCAAGGCCCCAAAAATCTCCTACTTCTTGACAATGGGGCACCAGAAAAACACCCAAAAGCCCCAGATATGTTCAAATTAGTGCAGTTCAGCTTATCTGCCTGAGAAGCAAAGAGCTACGTTCAACCTGTCTGAATTTGAAGGTATGGTGCCAGGCAGTCTGGGTGTTTAAAACCGATGCTTAGATCACTGAGCCAACCCCTCCAGCTGCAATTACTTGATGCTGTGTTTAGCCTAAATAAAACAGAGGTGGTGGTGATTGCTTGGGAAGTATAAATGGATGAACTGGGAAAGAGTATACCTACGAGTGTCCATATGTCGTTTGTTACTGAAGTTAACAATCTGATTAGATTCCCAATTGGTGGTTATGTACTGCAGTGGCTAGGGTGGCCTTGTTTATCAACATCTGGACAAGAGGTTATATAAACCATTTCTTTTGTCCGTGGATCTCATTACCATGTTCCATGCCTCTATTGCTTCATTATTAGACTACCGCAGTGTACTCTATTTGGTATGCACTTTAATTCTCCTTGGAAACTGAAGCTGCTTGTTAAGTGGTGCAGCTCATTGTAAACATATTACGCTGACACTCAGGGATCTGCATTGGCTGCCTGTGGGTTTCCAGCTATATTTGAGTTTGACCTAGAAAGCGCTAAATGACATGGGACCTGAGAATTGACCTCTCCCCACATGATACTGCTGCAGACGACATTAGCAGGGGTATTCTTTGCTCAGAAACTCATATCCTCCCACATCCCTTGGCCTGAAACTTCCCATACATGACCTTTGGGGCATGTTGCAAAGCTCATCTCTTTGCAGGGGATTTTCTTGAGGGCTGATGTAAGGGGAAGAGAAAGGTATTTTCATTGTACTATAGGGGTTTCTGCTTATGGGAAACATGTGGCCTAGTGGATAGTGCACTGGACCAGGCCTCAGGAGACCTGAGTTCTATTTCAAGCTTTGCCATTGGCCTACAGCATGACACTGAGCAAGTCACTTCCTCTCCCTGTGGCTTAGTTTTCCCCTCTGTAAAATGGAGATGATGACACTGACCTCCTTTGTAAAGCGCTTTGATTTCTAATGATGCAAAGAGCTAGGTATAATTGTGATTAATATAATCAAACGGTGAAGAATAGCTGCTGGGTTGGTCTTTATTATATGATGTGTTTCTAAAGAAGCATGAAATCTGTGCAAAGCAGGGGCCAAGAACTTTTAAAAATATTTTCTTGTTCATCAAAATAAACAATTTAACGACATTAAAATACTCCAAGAATTAAAAAAAATAACCCAGGAAGGATTTATCTCCCCTTTCCACATTCATCACAACCTGGGGTATCTGAAATGCATGACAGGATCTTTGCAACAAATAGCAAGTGGATGTGGAAGAGCGAAGGCAAAGTGAGACCTTCTCCATCTGTCTTCTGTAGCCTGACCCAAAGTTGGGTATATATAATTGTAACTTGAGGATTAACAAGTTCTTGTCCCAAAATCAGGCCCAGTAAGATTATTGTAAAATTATCATATAACTTGGGAACCCTGATGTGCACAGGTGCAACACTCACACTATAGGAACTCTTTCTATATATAAATATATGATTTATTAATGATTTAGCAAAGTTATACACACACTTAAACTCAACAAGGCAGATAGAGATAATACAGAAAGTACATTTGGACATCCATACTTAAACCCTTATCTTTCATACCTAACCATTATTTTTCTCATCACTGTCATTGTCCTCATCTTTCCCGGTAGCCATCATTCTGGCCCCTCCCAAGGTCTACATTTCTCCAACCTATCTGCTGCCTCTGGGATGTTACTTTTATAGTAGATTACTTGCTGATGCTGCCACATCCAATGCATATTTAATAGAGGTTCTTATTTGTATTTCCTCTCCTTCAGGTGTCCGTTTTCTGTAGGTTAGTATATGTATGATGTTACCCTATTAGCATACATGTTAATTTACTGTCATGGCACCATTACGGTCAGAGGTTCTGTCCGGAACCTTCCGGATGCTGGTGTCAGTGATGTTCTGTGGGTGGTGGATGTCAGTATTCTGGACAAAATTCCCCCTCAGGCATGCAACTTTCAGTTCCCTATAAGTTACTTAAGTTTATCTATGCCAAAGGTTATAGGCCTCAAGCCTCACACTATCTACTAAAGCCAAATCTTACAGGATAAAAGCCTGTAGGTTCCTTGCATTACTACTAAATATAATAAAGCAGGAAAACAAAGCAATGAATGTAATACAGGTAAGCTAGCCCACTGGGCTACAGTCCCCCCCTTGATAGGGTGATTGCCAGTGAACCCTCTCACATACATCAGGGCCTTACTGTATGTTTAAAGCCTGTGCATTACATACACTAGATGACTGATGGAAGCACCACCTGCCCAATCAACATGTGGGTAAAAATGCCTGGGGGGTGTAACAAAAATTAATGTGACCATACACTCCAGTTGAGCATAAAAATAATTTGATATTTGGTTATTGCCATACTCACCGCTTCCGATATATGTCACCCTCTATATACTTGGTTAACCAGGCGGGTTACCAATGATGAAGATGACGATGGATCCCGTTGGTACATTCGTTCTGGCCACACTGCAGTGTGTTCACCTCAAACGTTACTCTGATGCACTGATCCCCTTGTTAGAACACCAGGCCATTAGTGAAATTTTCCACATTGGGAGGAATACAGTACTACCAGAGGAGGTACATTGCTGTGATAGTTGTAGACATTCTCTTCAAGGTGACCTACTGAGTAGAGCTGCCAAATGACCAAATACATCCCCCAGTTAAGGATGTACCATAATGTAATCTTAGTTAAATAAGAGTTTTAATTAGGGTGTAGTGTCACAGACCCCGTATTTGAGCTGCTGTCAGTAGAGAGCAGTGGCATTCCTCAATAAGGATTAGAGCAAGTGGCTCTTCCTGATTCATATTTAAAAACAACTTTAATACCACTATTTTATCACTATATATATTTTTGATTAAATGTGGGGCTTTTCCAACCCATAATTATGCTATATGTTTTTCTGTATGCAGAAGTTGATATATGACATATGGTTTTCATTAGATCTCTGATATAAGTGTAGCCACCTCCCACCCTGGAGTTACTGATGAGAGGATGGGTTTTTTTTCCAAGTTACTACAGGTGACATGGTTACATTTGTTAGTTGAGGGTTACACCTTTACTTGGTATACCCTTTTACCATATGTTTAGTTTTTATACATATTGTATTTCAATACATATATGTACATTGATATTATTAGGTGAGGCAATAAACTTAATACTGTTAGTTTTGATTATTAATTTTCCCCAAGTTTGACATACTGGGGATGAAATCATATGGCTTCAAGGAAGGCACCCATGTACCAAAGAGTGTCCTTGTACCAGAGCAACAAAGAGTGTTCTTATATCCTTCAGCCCATGGTTACTTTAGCATTAAGAGTTTATCATTTGGAGGTTTACAACGAAGTTTGTTTTCTTTGCTTCCTTTATATGGTACAAACACTGGAGCTTGTGAGTTTGCCTCTCTGAACAAACTGTTAGGACCTCAAGACTGCTGCAGAGGAGGACCAGTGCAGTGTCAGCATAGTGCTGTATGCCTGATGTGGGTCCCCTCTGAGGGTCTTGTCTTATTGCTGAGTACCTGTAAAGACATGTCTTTCTTCTGGTACAGCATAGTGAGATTTCATGTTATAACATTTACTAATTTAGCAATTTAATGTCTTTTGCTATTTTTAAACAAAACGTTTTACAACAGCAAATCCACAAATAACAAATAACTAAATAGTTAACAAGATTACTTTTACTAGACATATACACCCCCCTTGTTGGGGTGATAGCCATGATGGTTTAATACCAGGTTACTTTAGCTATCTTATAAAGCACCATAGCTATAATATATTTATTAATTATACAGTAATAGGATGATGATCTGCTCAAGGAACTTTTAAATTGTAATTTGGGTTTTGCCAAACAGCTGGCCGCATTGCCTGACAAATTCCAAATTAAAGCCAATTATATATATAAAGTTAGTTCCACATAAATTGTTCATTGAGACAAACATACCTTTATCTTTGACTGATTTTTTTGGAAAGATTGAACCACCCCAGGTGTCATAGAAGGACAGACACCATGGTAGTTAGATTCTAATTTTACTACTGAAATAGTGTGGTACCACAAAGAAAAAATATTACTAATAATTGTGCAAAAGATTATTGTTGCAACAAAAACTTCCGCAACATGTGAGGAGAAAAGAAAAAAAGAAAAATGGTTTAGTCACGTGACACAAAACATAAAAATAACTTTAAAAGAAAAATAAGTTTATAAAAAGTTTAAACAAGTAATTACAACATACCACCAATGGATTAAACATTGTTATTTTGAGCAGGTCCAGGAATTCTAAGGGTTGAAATTATTAGGTATATATATATTGTTTTAGGTAAATAGCCTTGGTTTGCCTATAACATAAATGTGATTATTAAGTCAGGAACCTGCTTTTCTTGAATCTTTAGAGCCTAGATTAAAACAGAAATGGGTAGGAAAAAAAAGAATTAAAGCAGGTGCTAATATTTTTCAGGAAATATGGAGGCAAAACTCTAATTAGATTAATCCCACATTTTACATTGATGAATAAGGACCTATAATGATAAGCACAATTTATCTTGCGGGTAGTAAAGTTTGCTACATGTTGAAGAAGCTTCAACACTTCCTTAAAATAATGATTCCTGCATAAAGCAGAAAGATTATATGTTGCCAGCTTCCTTTCTTGTTTGGGTACGTCTGGAGTTGCAATTAACTTGATACCTATGTATGGAATAATAATACACAACTGATTATCTAGATTAAGAAGGTATGTAGAATATGAACATGCAAGTAACAAGTACTGAAAGCTTGAACTTGTCCTAAAGGCATTACCTTGCTTGCTCCCACCACTTACAGGTTAGGAACAGTAAAGGTTTTCTTACCTTGTACGTGCGCATTAGACATCTTAGACATGACCTTTTTTTTAATCTAAAAGGAATCTTTTTTACTCTTCCCCTCTGCAACATCCAGTTGTTTATTTCCTAAAATGAAAGTATCTGACTTACTTAACTCCTCGTCTAGCACTGTTGCCAGAGGACTTCCCATATGCAATTAAATGTTTAGGGGTTTTTAATTTTAATTATTTGTTATTATTTAATTATTAATTAACTGCTAACCTTGGGTTAGAAGCAGTTTGCTTTGCCTATTTCCCTTTTTTCTCCCAAGCTCAGCCCTGGTCTACACTAGGACTTTAGGTTGAATTTAGCAGCGTTAAATCGATGTAAACCTGCACCCGTTCACACAATGAAGCCCTTTATTGCGACTTAAAGGGCTCTTAAAATCGATTTCCTTACTCCACCCCGGACAAGTGGATTAGCACTTAAATCGGCCTTGCCGGCTCGAATTTGGGGTACTGTGGACACAATTCGACGGTATTGGCCTCCGGGAGCTATCCCAGAGTGCTCCATTGTGACCGCTCTGGACAGCACTCTCAACTCAGATGCATTGGCCAGGTAGACAGGAAAAGAACCGCGAACTTTTGAATCTCATTTCCTGTTTGGCCAGCGTGGCAAGCTGCAGGTGACCATGCAGAGCTCATCAACAGAGGTGACCATGATGGAGTCCCAAAATCGCAAAAGAGCTCCAGCATGGACCGAACGGGAGGTACGGGATCTGATCGCTGTTTGGGGAGAGGAATCCGTGCTATGAGAACTCCGTTCTAGTTTTCGAAATAGCAAAACCTTTGTCAAAATCTCCCAGGGCATGAAGGACAGAGGCCATAACAGGGACCCGAAGCAGTGCCGCATGAAACTTAAGGAGCTGAGGCAAGCCTACCAGAAAACCAGAGAGGCAAACGGCCGCTCCGGGTCAGAGCCCCAAACATGCTGCTTCTATGATGAGCTGCATGCCATTTTAGGGGGTTCAGCCACCACTACCCCAGCCGTGTTGTTTGACTCCTTCCATGGAGATGGAGGCAACACAGAAGCAGGTTTTGGGGACGAAGAAGATGATGATGATGATGAGGTTGTAGATAGCTCACAGCAAGCAAGCAGAGAAACCGGTTTTCCCAACAGCCAGGAACTGTTTCTAACCCTGGACCTGGAGCCAGTACCCCCCGAACCCACCCAAGGCTGCTTCCTGGACCCGGCAGGCGGAGAAGGGACCTCCGGTGAGTGTACCTTTTAAAATACTATACATGATTTAAAAGCAAGCATGTGAAAGGATTAATTTGCCCTGGCATTCGCGGCTCTCCTGGATGTAGTCCCAAAGCCTTTGCAAAAGGTTTCTGGGGAGGGCAGCCTTATTGCGTCCTTCATGGTAGGACACTTTACCACTCCAGGCCAGTAACACGTACTCGGGAATCATTGTACAACAAAGCATTGCAGTGTATGTTTGCTGGCGTTCAAACAACATCCGTTCTTTATCTCTCTGTGTTATCCTCAGGAGAGTGAGATATCATTCATGGTCACCTGGTTGAAATAGAGTGCTTTTCTTCAGGGGACACTCAGAGGAGCCCGTTCCTGCTGGGCTGTTTGCCTATGGCTGAACAGAAATGTTCCCCGCTGTTAGCCACGGGGAGGGGGGAGGGTTGAGGGGGTAGCCATGTGGTGGGGGGAGGCAAAATGCGACCTTGTAACGAAAGCACATGTGCTATGTATGTAATGTTAACAGCAAGGTTTACCCTGAAAGAGTGTAGCCACTGTTTTATAAAATGTGTCTTTTTAAATACCGCTGTCCCTTTTTTTTCTCCACCAGCTGCATGTGTTTCAATGATCACAGGATCTTCTCCTTCCCAGAGGCTAGTGAAGATTAGAAAGAAAAAAAAACGCACTCGTGATTAAATGTTCTCCGAGCTCATGCTGTCCTCCCACACTGACAGAGCACAGACGAATGCGTGGAGGCAAATAATGTCAGAGTGCAGGAAAGCACAAAATGACCGGGAGGAGAGGTGGCGGGCTGAAGAGAGTAAGTGGCGGGCTGAAGACAGGGCTGAAGCTCAAATGTGGCGGCAGCGTGATGAGAGGAGGCAGGATTCAATGCTGAGGCTGCTGCAGGACCAAACCAGTATGCTCCAGTGTATGGTTGAGCTGCAGCAAAGGCAGCTGGAGCACAGACTGCCACTACAGCCCCTGTGTAACCAACCGCCCTCCTCCCCAGGTTCCATAGCCTCCACACCCAGACGCCCAAGAACGCGGTGGGGGGCCTCCGGCCAACCAGCCACTCCACCACAGTGGATTGCCCAAAAAACAGAAGGCTGCCATTCAATAAATTTTAAAGTTGTAAACTTTTAAAGTGCTGTGTGGCATTTTCCTTCCCTCCTCCACCACCCCTCCTGGGCTACCTTGGTAGTTATCCCCCTATTTGTGTGATGAATGAATAAAGAATGCATGAATGTGAAGCAACAATGACTTTATTGCCTCTGCAAGCGGTGATTGAAGGGAGGAGGGGAGGGGGGTTAGCTTACAGGGAAGTAGAGTGAATCAAGGGGCAGGGGGTTTCATCAAGGAGAAACAAACAGAACTTTCACACCGTAGCCTGGCCAGTCATGAAACTGGTTTTCAAAGCTTCTCTGATGCGTACCGCGCCCTCCTGTGCTCTTCTAACCGCCCTGGTGTCTGGCTGTGCGTAACCAGCAGCCAGACGATTTGCCTCAACCTCCCACCCCGCCATAAAGTCTCCCCCTTACTCTCACAGATATTGTGGAGCACAGAGCAAGCAGTAATAACAGTGGGAATATTGACAGGTTTCAGAGTAACAGCCGTGTTAGTCTGTATTCGCAAAAAGAAAAGGAGTACTTGTGGCACCTGAGAGACTAACCAATTTATTTGAGCATAAGCTTTCATGAGCTACAGCTCACTTCATCGGATGAAGTGAGCTGTAGCTCACGAAAGCTTATGCTCAAATAAATTGGTTAGTCTCTAAGGTCCCACAAGTACTCCTTTTCTTTTAGTGGGAATATTGGTTTCGCTGAGGTCTAAGCGAGTCAGTAAACTGCACCAGCGCGCCTTTAAACGTCCAAATGCACATTCTACCACCATTCTGCACTTGCTCAGCCTGTAGTTGAACAGCTCCTGACTACTGTCCAGGCTGCCTGTGTATGGCTTCATGAGCCATGGCAGTAAGGGGTAGGCTGGGTCCCCAAGGATAACTATAGGCATTTCAACATCCCCAACAGTTATTTTCTGGTCTGGGAATAAAGTCCCTTTCTGCAGCTTTTGAAACAGACCAGAGTTCCTGAAGATGTGAGCATCATGTACCTTTCCCGGCCATCCCACATTGATGTTGGTGAAACGTCCCTTGTGATCCACCAGAGCTTGCAGCACTATTGAAAAGTACCCCTTGCGGTTTATGTACTCGGCAGCTTGGTGCTACGGTGCCAAAATAGGGATATGGGTTCCGTCTATGGCCCCACCACAGTTAGGGAATCCCATTGCAGCAAAGCCATCCACTATGACCAGCACATTTCCCAGGGTCACTACCCTGGATATCAGCAGATCTTTGATTGTGTTGGCTACTTGCATCACAGCAGCCCCCACAGTAGATTTGCCCACTCCAAATTGATTCCCAACTGACTGGTAGCTGTCTGGCGTTGCAAGCTTCCACAGGGCTATCGCCACTCGCTTCTCAACTGTGAGGGCTGCTCTCATCTTGGTATTCATGCGCTTCAGGGCAGGGGAAAGCAAGTCACAAAGTTCCATGAACGTGCCCTTATGCATGCGAAAGTTTCGCAGCCACTGGGAATCGTCCCAGACCTGCAACACTATGCGGTCCCACAGGTCTGTGCTTGTTTCCCGAGCCCAGAATCGGCGTTCCACAGCATGAACCTGCCCCATTAGCACCATGATGCATGCATTGGCAGGGCCCATGCTTTCAGAGAAATCTGTGTCCATGTCCTCATCACTCATGTGACCACGCTGACGTCGCCTCCTCTCCCGGTATCGCTCTGCCAGGTTCTGGTGCTGCATATACTGCTGGATAATGCGTGTGGTGTTTAATGTGCTCCTAATTGCCAAAGTGAGCTGAGCGGCCTCCATGCTTGCCTTGGTATAGTGTCCGCACAGAAAAAAGACGCGGAACGATTGTCTGCCGTTGCTCTGACGGAGGGAGGGGCGACTGACGACACGGCTTACAGGGTTGGCTTCAGGGAGCTAAAATCAACAAAGGGGGTGGCTTTACATCAAGGAGTATTTCAGGCAGGACTTCACGGAGGGTTCCAGTAAGAAATGGTGCACCTAAGTTATTGTTCTTATTGGAACAAGGAGGTTAGCTTGGCCTCTGATTGATACATGGCTAGATTTACCTCGCTGCACCTTCTCTGTGAGTGACTGCAGTGTGACCTAGAGGAATGAGTCCCTTGACGGGGGAGAGGGGGGAAGCAAATGAGTACAAAACAAATCTGGTCTATTTCTTGTTTTGTTACACTCCATCTATCTTTTACATCTTTGGCTGGGCAGCAGACGGTGCAGAAGGACTGCATGCCATCCACATCTCAGGGCTGCTCGGCAGAAGATGGTACAATGCGACTGCTAGCCATCCTCATCTCTTGCCTGCCCGGCAGAAGATGATGCAATAGGACTGCTAGCAATCCATATCGCCTGCCTGCTCACCATAAGATGGTTCAATGGAACTGACTGCAGGACTAAAGAGAATGACTTGATCAAGTCACTCCAAATTTAGTCCCTGCGCCCATGTCTGCCCAGGCACTCCTGATCGACCTCACACAGGCGACCAGGAGCACCTCGGACATGATGATGATGGCTACCAGTCCTATTGCACCATCTGCTGCCACAAGGCAAGGGGTTGCTGCTACTATGTAGCAATGCCATACCACGTCTGCCAGCACCCAGGAGACATACGGTGACGGTTACCTGAGCGGGTTCCATGCTTGCCGTAGTATGGCGTCTGCACAGGTAACTCAGGAAAAAAGGCGCGAAACGATTGTCTGCCCTTGCTTTCACGGAGGGAGGGAGGGAGGGAATGGGGGCCTGACGATATGTACCCAGAACCATCTGCGACAATGTTTTAGCCCCATCAGGCATTGGGATCTCAACCCAGAATTCCAATGGGCAGCAGAGACTGCGGGAACTGTGGGATAGCTACCCACAGTGCAACGCTCCGGAAGTCGACTCTAGCCTCGGTACTGTGGAAGCACTCCGCCGAGTTAATGCACTTAATGCACTTAGAGCATTTTCTGTGGGGACACACACTCTCGAATATATAAAACCGATTTCTAAAAAAACGACTTCTATAAATTCGACCTAATTTCGTAGTGTAGACATACCCTCAGAGTACAAAAGCACTTTCCCTTTTTAGCAACATATTAGCTGCTGGTCAAAGCCTCAGTGATTTTTGCTGCTGAAGATTTCTTTGACATTACAAGTTAAAGGCACAGAAACTATTGGCTTGGTGGATTATATGATATGGTATAAAGGCATGGTTACAAGGTCTTTATGACCTGTGGGGGAACAAATCTTTTGGTACCTTCTGGTAACGATTTTTCTGGTTTCTTTAATACCTCTTAATTAACCAATTTTACATTATTATTTAATTTAGTCTTCTGGAATTTTAACACCTTGCTTAGGTGGAAGTTGGACTTATACCTATAGCTGTGCTTAGACAGTTTTGTAACTATTTATTTATTTATTTTATTAATTATTATTTAATTAATTTGAGTTATTACTCACCAACAAGCGTTAGTTGGTATATTACTTTATATAGATATAGATATACTTTATACATATGATCATATGATGTATTAGACATAGGACATATTAGATGTATAATTTTTATATTTTATATGATACGGTTTTGGTTGACCACAGAATTCTCAGCAGAATTCTCTACTTTACTTTCTTTAACTTCCACGTAAAACTTAAGTAAATTATATTACACATACACACATATATACAGGGACGCCTCACCTTAAATAATCAACCCCTTAACCGGTTCAACAATTACTTAAACAAGTCTCAAGAAAAACAGAGGGGAGGGGAGTTCTGCTCCCTCTTTCTTCCCTTGGTGGATTAACTCATGGAGAAGTATCTCTTCCCCCAATGGACCAACCCACCGAGAGGTATCTTTGTCCCCAACTTCTCTCAGGCCTTCTCCCGTACAACCCCTCTAACCTTTTCAGGGCCTGTGTGAGGTACACACCCCATCACATTGTGCAATTCCAATACAGTAGTCAATACTTAGTGCCCGCTTGTGATCTCAAACCACTAACACCCATTCTTCTGGTCTCTCATTTTGCATTAGAACAGAGCCCACATTCCCACAGATTGCCAAGTGACCAATTCTTGTCACTCGCAGAATCAGCAGTTAGAGGTCTGTCAAATATGCTCGACATTCATTCCTCCTAGAATTGAACGAGCAGCCTAAGGGCAGATCTGCTTTTGTAAATCATTTGTACACAAAATTATGTAACATAGGTTTTTTGTTTTGGTTTGGGTTTTTTTGGGGTTTTTTTGGGGTTTTTTTTTGAGGTCAAGAAGAAAATCTAAGAGTGGCAAAATCTGGGCAGGAAGTTCAGGAGATCAAGAGCAGCTAGATAGATTTAGATTTTATCTGAGCCAAGTCAGTACAATTATAACATCTGTTCTGTGCCCCATATTTATGGCTAAAAAGAAATACCAGTGATAAAACTGGTCAAACAAATGCTTTCTCCTCAAATTAAAAGGAACTTGCTGTTCACAGAGGATCAACTTATACTTGGACATCAAGAGATACCAGATACCTGCAGCAGGTGCTGAGAATAAGGACATAACTAGAGTGGAGCGGGAACTGGATTTTTTAGTTTTATGGGAAATTTTGAGATTTTGACATTTTTTCCACTGCAAAATGGAATGAAAAGAAAAAAAACAAATTTCTTGTGAAACCAAATTCACCCCCACCCCCCAAAGCTGTTTTGGATCTATCAAAATGTTTTGTTTCCATAAAATTGAAACAAAATATTTCATTCTGATTTTGACTGATATTATTTTATATTTAAAAATTTAAATGAAAAGTCATTTCTAAATGGAAAAGCAAATGCTCTGTGCCAAAAAGATCAACAAGTTCCATTTCGACTTTACGGAAATGCTTTCTTTCTTTCTTTGTTTGTTTGTTTATTTATTCATTCATTCAATTTTTCTTTCTACATGAAACCTCATCAGAATTGACATGATTCCACAAAACCATTTAACTTGCAACTATTCAGCATTTTCCAAAAGACAAATACTCAGTTGGAAAATGTCCAGCCTCGGTCCTTATACGTTGCTCTGAAAGAGTGTCACAGAGATGGAGTGAGGTTAAACGTGAGAATTAACGCAATTCTAAATAGGAAAGATGGGCACTTTTTTTAAACAATTCTTTGTGCTTGAGTATGTTTGATCACGGCATGCCCTAGGCTCTCTTTCTGCTACAAGGACAACCCTGTTGGTCTGACACTCTCATCTGACCTATTTACAACACACACCCTGGAGCTAAAGCCACAGAGCCACTTTTTTTCCACAGCATAAACCCCATTTGTGCATCTGTTCCTATCACAGTTGCCTACTTGTGTTGGTATCATTGTATTCCGAGAAGATGGGGGCAGCTATCCCACCCTCTCAGCATGAGAGGGAGGACCTGGTTCTCTAGCCTCCTGCACCTTGTGTAATCATTTGCACCCAGTGGTGAGCTGGAGATAGTTCGCACCAGTTCGCGCAAACCGGTTGTTAAATTTTGAAGCCGGTTTAGAACTGGTTGTTAAAGGGGTGGGAAAACTCCAGCCTGCGGGACCATCCTGTCCGGCCCGCCTGAGCTCTCGGCTGGGGAGGCTCCCCTGAGAATCCCTTTTTAATTTTTCTCACCCAGCGGCGCTCCGGGTCTTTGGCGGCACTTCAGCGGCGGGTCCTTCACTCACTCCGGGTCTTCGGCGGCACTTCGGTGGTGGGTCCTTCAGTGCCGCCGAAGACCCAGAGCGACTGAAGGACACGCCAACGAAGTGCCGACGAAGACCCGGAGTGACTGAAGGAACCGGTTCTTCAGCTTTTGGCAGCTCATCGCTGTTTACACCTGTGTAAAGTAAGTCAACTGCTACCAGTTCAGAATAGTAGCCTGTTACATCAACTTTGCACAGATGTAAATGACTACACAAGGTGCAAGGCAATGGAGAATGAAGCCTAGAGCAGCATTTCTCAAATGCGGGCACCCAGGCTGTGTGCATCCACCAGTGGATTTTTTGTGGCCACGACAGCCTCCAAAGCATGGGCAGAGATATGGGAGGGGGGGAGAGAAAGCAGTGGCCACTCCCTGCAGCATCCAGCTGTTGCTCCTGGATGCACCGCCTTGGTGTTTGCACTGGTGCTACCAGGAGGGATCAGCACCTTCCACGATGCAGCCTCCTCCGGGGCTCCGGGCAGCACCTCTGGAGACACATGGGGCTGGTGTGCACAATGCCAGAGGAATCTGGCACTCCGCAGGTGGCTGGTGAATTCCCAACCTATCTTCCCTGGGGTGCTGGGGCTTGGGCTTTGGCTTTGGCTTCAGCCCCAAGATGCTGAGGCTCAGGCTTCATATTTTAGGAAAACCTGTCAGAGCAGCCAGCAGGAGTCACCAAAAATTTTGTTGTGAGAACTCCTGACCTACAGAACAGGCATAGACAATGACAACAGCAGTTCATGGGACGGTGCTCCCTGGCCTCTCCTGCTATACACATAGTTGTGAGGAGGAAGGGCCAACCAAACTGGTTTCACTGGCACAGTTACGGGGTCCTGTCAACAATGCAAAAAACCAAAACAACAAAAAAACAGTTCACCAAACCAGGTACAGGAAGAAAACCACATATGAGCCTCAATCACTGACAAGAGTTGTATTAAATTAGATGGAATATATGGGCTAAAGGTATTAACATAACTCTCGATATATCTATACTGCAATAAAAAACTCGCAGCACTGAGTCTCAGAGCTCAGGTCAATTGACTCAGGCTAAAAATTTCAGTGTAGATGTTTGGACTTGGTTTGGAGCCCAAGCTCTGAAACCCTGTGCATGGGGAGGGTCTCAGAGCCTGGGCTCTAGCCTGAGCCCAAACACCTACACAGCAATTTTAGCCCCACGGTTCAAGACCCAAGTGCCTGTATCAGTTGATCTGGGCCAGCTGTGGCCATGCAGAGGGTCTTTTATTGCAGCGTTGACCTACCCTTAGTTATTGTCCAACATTAAACAGTTTTAAACAAGGTTCAGGAGTTGAGATGCAGAGACTTTAGCCTGCATAGTACAATGACAAATGCACTATTAATTTTGTAAACCTTTTATTAAAGATACAGAAAAGAAGGGAAACAGTTAATGCATTTGAAATGTAAAATATTAAGTGAGGCTGTTATTTCAATGTTATTTGTTCCCTTTCCCCATAGCTGGAGAGAGTTTTTAGAAGTAAAAAACTCTTGTCTGACAGTTTTTTAGATAGTATTGAAAAGAGAAAAGAGAAGTCGTTAGTCAAGATGGGTTGGAGCTGTTGTTATTGCTGCTTTGTTAAAGTTTGATGCTAAAGTTAAAGTTTAACTTTGTTAAAGTTTCATTTCCTAGAAGACAAACCAAGACAAACACATGCAAAAGGGCAGAGAAAAGAGCAACAAAGACAGAAAATGCAGCTGCTGTTTCTGGTGTTATCTTTTTGCTTGCACTCTCACTGATAGAGAAACACAGGCACTGCACCGGCTCTGATCAGCTCCTCCAAAAGCTGCCAAACTCATACCAGCATCAGGCTGTTGAGGGCATTGCTTTTAGCTGCCTATTCTGGTCACAGGCTTACAGCAGCATTTCAAAACATGTCATCTTGGCGAACTAAGCCAGACTGTTAGTAGGCAGCAGGAAAAACAAGGATAGGAGAGAGACGAAAAAGGGTGGAGAGGAAAAGGATACACAAGTGTTGGGGGCGGAGACAATGTGTCTCACATCCCAGGTAGCATTTGGGATTTAGTCGAAGCTGGTGGACATGACAATGTCAGCTGGCTCCCACTCTCTGGCCTGGTCTGGTTGGGATATCTTTCAGGATTGGCTGAAGACGATCCAGAGTCCCAGGAGACTGGAGTTGGCAACCACGATAGTGAAGCTCACTCTATAGCCAATTTTTCTCCAAGTCTCTTTCTTTAGGGACTGCCAAAAGGAAGTGATGGATAGAGTAGCTTGTCTTCTCATTATTTGGTCCACTAACGAGGCCTAATTTCTGACACGCCAATTTTGGTTTGTTGATTTTTTGTCTCATACTTTGTTCTCGTTTACCAGGCATGATTTTAACACAGTCCTTGAATTATATCAGTAAACCTTTTTGTTTAGACTAATTTAGTTTTTCTCTCTCCCATTTGCAAACGTTCCCATTATCATTTATTGGTATAACTTATTTTGACACCTTATGAACTTTCATTCACTTTTTGCAGTTGAGCTCACAGTTAGGGTAAATTTGTAAGCCAAGTTATTGTAAGTCTGTAGTGCTATTAGCTATCATTGTTACTAATTGAATTGATCATGTGGGCACAAACCATGGGCTAAATTCTGCCTCTTGCTATGACCCCCTGTACATCACTCCAGTAGCATGAATGAGCCATAAAGGGGATAGAACAGCTCCCAGGGGAATTCCCCTAGCACAGGGTACACAGCCAGTGCTGCCCCCTCACAGCCTCCTACAGAGAGGCATGCCATCAGAGGCTGTTATTGCTGTGATGTAGAGATATCTGGATACACCTACTTTTCCCTGGGAATGACCCTATGCTGGGGCCAAAAGAAGGTGACATAGAAGTCACTACAAAGGGGGTGTCCCCAAGGAACTAGATCTGCCAGCTTTAGGGCTGTTTTGTGCCATGAGAGCTCCACAAAGTCGCTGGAGTAAGGCAGTGGGTATGGCCTATGGTAGTTTACAAGGTATGTAGAAAGATTATCTTGATTTATTTGAACTATTATAAAAACAATATAAGAAAATGTCCTGGGATTTGCATCAACTTCCCCATATGCTGAAACTGTTCCATCTGCCACAGCAGAGGAATGAAATCTCCATTTCTATGCTTGGCTTTGCCAGTGCAGATTAGACAGAAACTTTGGATTGGACCACATTTTCAGGTTAGGCTTCCTAGCCTGTGTGCCCAGTTTTGCACATGCTAATGACTGTGCTGGCAAAACGTGATGAGTACCCACTTCTAAGGGTGTAAATAGCTAAATGATCCAAGTCACAGGCTGCCTTCAGGTTGGCTAAAATTTTAGATTCATAATATTTGTAAAGGGACATTATCAACATAAACCTCTTATTTGTTAACAATACCTTTTGCTCTGTTCCTTGCACCATCTGGGTTTTTCAAAGGATTTTTAAGTTCTAAATTACTTTCCCGCATTTATGCTGCTGAATTACAGTTTAGAAATTCACTCAGCATGGACCATAAATATAAATCAGTTTCAGTTTATTTTATTTTTGCACAATTACAAACTCTTTTTTTAACTGGTAGTGTGCTGTCTAAGGCTTGGTCTACACTAGCAACTTATGTCAGTGTAACTATGTCATTCAGGGTGTGGAAAATCCACACCCCTGAGCAACGCAATTATATCAGCCTAACTCCTGGAGTAGACAGCACTATGTCAACAGGAGGGCTTCTCCCGTCAACATAGTTACCACCACTTAGGAAGCTGTATTACCTATGCCGAGGAGAGAAGCCCTTCCATCAGCATGGGTAGCATCTTCACTGAAGCACTGCAGCGGCACTGTGTAGACAAGTGTAGACAAGCTCTAACTCTTTATCAGATATCTCACAGGCACAAGAATTTAACAATTATTGGCCAGCGTCCAGGGCCAAAGACACATCATCACCCTTATAAGCATCAGTCAGTTCCTTTGTGGTCTGATCAGCAAGCTTTCCTCCCATGCATGGCATTCTGACATGAGTCAATGGGAGTTGGAAGTTTTACAGAACTGAGCACCTGACAGGTATGCACATCCAGCAGGAGGTATTGAAGTGAGAAGAAAGGATACTTGGAGCTGAGTTCTTCATCTAAATAAACTGTTGGGATCAATCCTGCTCCCAACAAAGTCAATGGCAGAATGCCCCTCGACTTCGATGAGCACAGAACCAGGCCCAGTGTCTAAGAGCAGCAGTTACCAACATGCCATTCAGGTACATCTGTTTGATTAGATTTACTATTTTTGTTTTGTGAGGAGGTGAGGGAATTAAAGGAGTAGAATCCCTGCTGCTTTCAGTAAGCAGACTTGAAAGTCTGATTAGCTTGCAAAGCACTCACAGAAGTTGCAAAGCTAGGACTCTGCTCGCAAATTAATGCAGCAATTGCTGGGTACTGCAGTTTATTTTGGGAAGTGTGTCATGCATTCCAGTTGTGTATAGAAAATATCATATTAGGCGGTGCCTGGTTTCCTTCATGATGCTCTTGGGTTTAGGGGATATAATGTGTCTGCAGCTTAAGTGAAGGAGAATGTCAGGCAGAATTGAAAAATACAAAATGAAACAGCTGAAATGGAGGTCCCTACAGTAGTGAGGTGGTAATCGCATGAGAGGAATTAAATTATTTAAGATCTCTATGTACTGAGGGATGGCAGGACAGAAACAGAATCCTTCCTTCCCCTCACCATCAAACTGGAAAACACAGCAGCCAGCAAACAAAGCACATGGATTATTGCTTCAAAGTAGAAATGTCCTTGTGATATAAAAAGAGACACAGCAGATACCGAACTGGAAAGAGAATCTCTGAGCTGCACAGAGCACTCTCGGGTCTTGCCAAAAACGGCCAGCCACCTGTGCCGAAGACAAAAGATATGAGAGCCCACAGCAGAAAGTGAACTATTGCTGCCCAAAGGAGGGCACTTCCTAAGGGAAACAAAAGACTGCCTGCAGCAGACAAAACGATGAATCACACTGTGCTAGAAGTGCCTGAGTGTCATATTGTAGCCACTGTAAAAAGGCTGAGTCCTGCTCCCTTTGCAGTGAGAATAAGTGACCACTTTCTTGTATATAGGTTGCACAGAAAGCACCTGAGTGTAGAGTGAGCTGCACTGGTTCCCGGAGCCGGAAAAAGAAATTGATAATGGAGTCTGATACCTTTGATCCATTTGTGTGTATTTACAATGAATGGACACATTTCTGATTCCTGGAACGCAGGAGGAACCAAGCAAAAGGAGGCAGCTTCCTTGCTCACAGGATCAAACATCTGTCAGCCAGCACACATCAAAAGCTTTTTCTAGGCTTTTCTCAGGGTTATACTACCAGCTACTTGTCCAGGTTCTCTCATTTTCTGCTTCTTGTGTCTGTGTGTCTGTCCCCTTGTGCTGGCTTTCTCTTTCTCTCTCTGCCTCTCACACAAGAACACAAAGTTCCCATCAATCAAGCCCTACCCCCAGCATTTGAAACACATTGGGGGGCATGGTTCGCCTTCTACTCAATCTTCGTCGTGGACCCATGTTTTGGGTGCTATTACTCTTGTTTCAGCCACTTCTTTACAATAGCTTCTTTACAGTTATCCTGAATATAAGGCAGCAGTTACACCCAATCCATAAATATATATTTATGCTTGACTGAGAGGCAGATGAGATTAATGTAAGGAAAAGGGAAAACAACAAATCTAAATTTAAAAATTATATCCAAACAACAGAAAGTGAGCCCAAGTGTACTTTCCACAGTGAGGAGGTTGCTTTGTTTGTTGCTTTCATTTGTTGCATCTTGTCTTAGGGCTAGACCCTGCCACTAGATCTACCAGACACACCAAACTCTATGGCTCAGGCCCATTATTAAATGCAGGTGTGGAGTGGAAAGTTAGTGTTCCGCCTGGGAAGAGAGGGTGCGGGAGCCACTCAGTTCATGTATGTGGGTAGCTGAAGCCCTTATTATTGTTATTTATTACTTCTATTGTGGTGGCACTCAAAGGGCTCAGTCAAGATCAGGGTCCCACTACGTCAGAGACTGTACAAACACATAGAAAGACATAGTCCCTGCCCTGAAGTATTTATGATCCAAGAGCTAGATCCTGTATCATGCTCTGTCAGGGCACACAATTGTTCTGACACTCAATATTATGTTCAAACTACTAGATACCATCCCCTCCAGAAACAGTAAAGAGAAATTACACAAGACTCCACCTTAAAAACAACCAGATACATACTATCTGAGGTGACATAATGCACAGTCCACCTTGCTCCAAATCTTATTGAAAAAGCTATTGCATTTGGTGTCAATGGACTACAAAATGCAAGAGAACTCTTTATTACCTAAAAAGACCAGCATGCAGTACAACAGGAGACAATCCTATTGTCAGCAGCTGAACATCTAAAGCTAAGAAAGGGTGTGGTAGAATAAGAAGAAAGCTCAGGGACTACCAAAAAAAAAAAAAGAAAGAAAGAAAGAAAAAGAAAAAAGGAGCCAAGATTTTCAAAAGTGGCTAGAGTTTGGGTGCCTCAATTTTTGGGTGCCCAACTTGAGCCACCTTAAAGAGTCCTGGTTTTCAGAAAGTGCTGAGCACCCACCGTCTGAAATTCAGGGCCCTTTAAGATAGCTCAAGTTGGGCACCCAAAATCACTAATCACTTTAGAAAATCTTGGCCAGAATGAATATATTGTTTTTACATCTGTTATTGTAGCTATTTAGATGCTTATTCCATGGTCTACATTTATTTTACAACAAATGGCAAAGTATGAGTCAGTCCCCTGAAAGATGAGTGAATACATATAAATATGTAAGGGAGTAGCATTAGCATAGATACAATAGAACGGGACAAAAGTAGATGAAGAAGACCAGTTGTGACAAAGGCCACAAGTTATGGATACAGTAGAACCTCAGAGTTACGAACACCTCAGGAATGGAAATTGTCCGTAACACTCTGGGAGAGGCATAGCTCAGTGGTTTGAGCATTGGCCTGCTAAACCCAGGGTTGTGAGTTCAATCCTTGAGGGGGCCATTTAGGGATCTGGGGCAAAAATTGGGGATTAGTCCTGCTTTGAGCAGGGGGTTGGACTAGATGACCTCCTGAGGTCCCTTCCAACCCTGATATTCTATGAAATGTTTGTAACTCTGAACAACGCAGCTACGGCTCCAGCAGTTCACGCTCTGGGACAGTTTCCAGAGGCAGCTAGTCAGCTTCCTTACAGGCAGCTTCTTTCACAGGGCCCAGGCAAGCTTTTGGGGGGGGGGGGGGAAGCTGGAGAAAGTAGCAGGTGGGTGAAAACAGCAGACCCCGTCCCAGCCAGAGGAGGGGAGGTGAAAACAGCACCCATAGCTTACAGGAAAGCAGTGTTAGACCCCAATGCTGCTCGGGCTGCCTTGGGCTGGCAGCAGGGGCTCACAGCTTTGCCTGCAAATCTCAGCATCTTCAACTCCTAGCTGTAAGTGGGTGCCAATTTAAGTGGGTGTAGGGGTGGGGGTAGGGATAGGGGTGGGGACAGGCAGCCCAGATGTGCCTACCTTTAAGATGCAATATAGGCACAGTACAATATTTGTTTTTGTTTTGTCTCCACTGCTGCCTGATTGGTTACTTCTGGTTTCACATGGTGTCCAGTTGACCGGTCAGTCCCTAACTCAGGTGTTCGTATATTTGAGGTAGTCTAAAGAGATTGCCATAGCAAACATAAAGGTAACAAATAGTAATATCAATGCAGTCTAATAGATCAGTTTACCAGAAACTTGTCAGGAAAACATAGTAAGAACAAGTACCTCTTTCCATTATAAGGCCCTGCTTATAACTTTGCCAGACTTTAACCATTTGAGCTGAAACTTTCCATTCTGGGTGTCTGCCTCAAGATAAATATTTTGGGGAAGATTCAGGTTAAACAGTTCAGCCATTTCTCAGAACTACACAGTCACATATGTGAAATGAATTTTTATTTTTTATTTTCTTTGAAATAAGGCGTTAAACAATTACCTGCTGAAAGATATTAAGATGACCTGATGTCCTTAAAAGCATTATTTTTAGATGCCTTTTAGTGGTGTATTGAAAACTGTGTTAAAATTACAAACTATCACTTTAATATGTAAGTGGTTTCCTAGTCATCCTTGCAGGCTAGAGGGCTTTGTAGGGAAGTGTGCAATCAGAATCAGTTTCCAGCAAGTCATCCTAGAGTAAGGTGGGCTGAGGTATACCTCTGCATTTTAGGGAAAAGTCTGCTTTGTCTCTTTCTGTTTTGGGGTTCTTGTGTGTTATTGTTCTGAATCTAACAAATAAGATAGTGTTATGATGCACCTTTCTAGTCTTTAATGCAGGTTGAACCTCTCTAATCCGGCACTCCCTGGTCCAGCATAGGTGCCAACTCCATGGGTGCACCAGCCCCGGAGCACCCATGGGGCAAAATTTGTGGGTGCAGAGCATCCACCGCAACCACGCACCCTTCTCTGCTGTACTCCCCCCGCGCGCCGGCATCCCTGCGCTTACCAACTCCTCCTCCTCCCTCCCAGCGCTTCTGGAGCACTGCGAACATCTGATTTGTGGCGTTCAAGCTCCAGAAGGCGGGGGAGGACCTGGGGCCGGCGTCTGGGACCTGGGGCCGGCATCGGAGCCCCCAGGTCGGGGGCCAGCGGCTGGGACCCTGGGCAGAGGCAGGTCCCCACACTGTGCACAAAGCCTGGGGATGCTGCAGCACCTCCCACCCCTACTTCCCATGCCTATGGAGACCTGTTGGCACTCTGCATTGACTTCCCGTGGTTTGACAAATTCTCTAGTTCGGCACTGGTCAGGTCCTGAGGGTGCTGGACTAGAGAGGTTCAACCTGTATTTTTATCTAACTTCTCTACATGTATGCATTGAATATAACACTTTTAGAACCTCTGAAGATCTTGAAAATCAGAAATAGCAGTAGAGAGTTCACCTCTGTTTCACAGGCCAGATTTTCAAAAATGCTCAACAATCCATTTAGGCATCAAATTATGAGCCAGATTTTCAAAAGAGCGTAGTATGCTGAGTGCATGGTGAGTCCTGAGTGTCATACTGGGATATGCTGGGTGCTGAGTATTTCTGAAAATCTGGGTCTTATCAGATGCCTAACTGAGAGCTGAGCTCTTTCAAAAATCTGATGAAAATTGTGGAGGTTTAAAACTTTAAAACTGACTTTAAAATCTGGCCCTTTATCAGTATTACTTGAAGGAACCTGTGACACAGAGGCCCCTTTGCAAAGGGTCCCCTGTTCTTTGCAAACACTTCTCACCTCAGACCTGACAAATTTACTGCACCAAACATGTCTTACAGAATATTTATCCATAGAGAGCAACCTGTAAGTTGTCTACAGAAAGCTCATAACTTGTCAAGATTCATAATCATTGTGGGGTGTACATACGGACGTTTAAGGAATAATGTATTTATATTCAAAGTATGCTTTATGGCTTTGGAGTATAAATTAGTCACCAGGAGATAATGTATCTTGGTGGTGGCCCATTCAGGCACGGGGGAGTTGTTACCCCCACTCTGTTTGGCCAGTGATGGAATTCAAGGCTCTCTATTGTTTAGCCTTGCACAACTGAAAGGCTATGTCTACACTACATACTTAGGGTGCCCCTCTTGTTAACCTGCAAGGTGAAGTTAGAGCTGGCATAGCAGGTTAATCACTTGAGTGGCTGAAAAGCTGGTGGTGTCAGGGAGCTGACACCCAGCTATGCGAGTCTCCCTCTTACTAGACCCTCCTGCACGGCCCCTGAGCTCCTGGCCCTGGAGGTTAGTTCCCGGCCCCTCCCCTGCTGTTCCCCTTCCCCTGCAGCCTCAGCACGCCGTGCCGCTGGCGCAATGCTCTGGGCAACCAGGCAGCACAGTTGTAGAGCCGCGGACTGACCTGTAAGTGCAGTAAGGGGCGTTGGATAGAGGGCAGGGGAGTTCGGGGTGGTGGTCGGGGTCGGGGGTGTGGATAGGGGTCGAGGCGGTCAGAGGGCAGGGAACAGGAGGGTTGGATGGGGCAGGGATCCTGGGGGGGCAGTCAGGAATGAGAGTGGGGGGTTGGATGGGGAGACAGGTGACAGTCAGGGGTGCGGGGTCCAGGGGTAATCAGGGGACAGGGAGCAGGCGGTGGTGGATGGGGCAGGAGGCCCGGGGGCGCTGCAGGGGACGGGGGGGTTGGATGGGGCTGGAGTCCCAGCGGAGCCGTCAGGGGGTGAGAAGCGGGGGGGGGGGGGTCAGATAGGAGGCAGGGGCAGGGCCACACGTGGCTGTTTGGAAAGACACAGCCTCCCCTAACCGGCCCTCCATACAATTTTGGAAACCCGATGTGGCCCTCAGGCCAAAAAGTTTGCCCACCCCTGCCTTAGACTATACTTGTAATATTGTACTCTTACCTGGTCTCAGTTACTGTACTATCCCTTTAGATTACAAGTTTGTTAAGGCAGGGACTGTATTTTGTGTATTGTACAATGTCAACTACACTGGTAGTGGTAGGAACAAAGGAACTGCCATCCTGCTTCAAACTAGTGTAGGGATCTCAAATTCAAATCACCATGAGGGCCACATGAGGACTAGTATCATAGAATCATAGAATATCAGGGTTGGAAGGGACCTCAGGAGGTCATCTAGTCCAACCCCCTGCTCAAAAGCAGGACCCATACCCAATTAAATCATCCCAGCCAGGGCTTTGTCAAGCCTGACCTTAAAAACTTCTAAGGAAGGAGATTCCACCACCTCCCTAGGCAATGCATTCCAGTGTTTCACCACCCTCCTAGTGAAAAAGTTTTTCCTAATATCCAACCTAAACATTGGCCCAAGGGCTGCATCACTGAAACCTTTTCATACAACGATACAAAATATAGTCAAAAATGAAGAGTAATATAGTATGCTATTAAAAGTCAATGTATTAACTTTTTTAAAACTGTAACGCGAAGAGGGGTTTAATAAAATATAAACACTCAGTAATGCACCTCACTCAAACTATAAAACATGCATTTACTTTTAGAATTACTTCGGTCAAAGCCTGCCCCCACTCCACCCCTTCCATGAAGCCCTGCCCCTTCCGCACCTCTTCCCACCCCCATTCCAATCCCTTCCCCAAAGTCCCTGTTCCAACTCCGCCCCCTCCCTGCCCCTATTCCAACCCCTTCTCCAAAGCTCCGCCCCAGCCCCGCTTCTCCGCCTCCTCCCCCCTCCCTCCTGGAAAGTCCTAAGTGCTGCCAACCAGCTGTTTGGCAGTGGGAAGCGCTGGGAGATAGACGGAGGAGCGGGGATGTGGCGCACTCGGGGAAGGGGGGAGGAGAGGGGGTGGGAGCTTGGCTGCCAGTGGAGTCAACGCCTATGGCGGGCCACTGGAAATAACTCCGCGGGCCGCACTTGTTTGAGACTCCTGGACTAGTGGCCCATCTAGTTCAAGATCTTGTCTCTAATTACCATTGCAAGATGCTTCAGGGATAGGTACAGTAACTATGCCATAGGCCGGGGTGGCCAAAATTACTGACCCTCTGAGCTGCATCCAACAATCTTCAGAAGTTCGAGAGCTGGAGCACCCCTGCTGGGGCTCAGGGCTTCAGCCACGTGGAAGGCACCTTCTGGGGCTCAGGGCTTCAGCCCCACAAGAGGTGCCTGCTAGGGCCCAGGGCACCCTGCGGGGCTAAAGCCCCATGCACTGGCAGGCGTGCCCTGTGGGGCTGAAGCCCCAAGTCCCTTCCTCACCCCACCCCATTGGGCAAGCAATGGGGTCACGTGTCCCCCACCCCCAGATTTTTGCCAGGGTTTGCTGGCTCTGCTCAGTCACATGGTATAGCCGGGCCTCCTCCCTGCATGACAGCCTGAGGTGCCACTTTTGATGTGATCAGTGGGGGGAGCAGCCGCTCCCCCTCAGCTATGCTCCGCCATCCCTAGGAGCCAGAGGGACCTGCCGGATGCTTCCTGGGAGCTGCCCCAGGTAAGCACTGCCCGGACTCCCCACCTCGCCCCCCCGGCAGGCGCCTCTGGCTCTTAGGGGTGGGGTGGGCACCCACTACGGGAGCCCACGAGATCCTCCTGCCCTGTTCTGGGGGCAGTCAGGGGACAGGGGAGGGAGGTGGATGGGGCAGGGGTCTGGGGGGGGTGTCAAGGAATGCAGGGGGGTTGGATGGGGCAGGAGTCCCAGGGGGTGGGGGTGGGCAACAACCCCCTCGTGGGGTGAGGAGGGAACCCGTTGTTAAGATTTTGGCAGCTCATCACTGGGGTTACCATACGTCTGTATTTTCCCATGAGGAATTTTTAAAATTTAAAAATTCCTCCCGGTTGGCGATTGAAGAACCAAAAAGTCTGACCTGTCCAGGAAAATACGGATGTATGTTAACCCTGCCTAAAGTTCTTTTTTAAAAAGATGGGTCTGAACTAAAAATGAGCTCCGTTTCACATGTGTGGGTCCCCACCACTCCCTGGGGGTGTGCTAGGGTGACCAGATGTCCCAATTTTATAGGGACAGTCCCGATTTTGGGGTCTTTTTCTTATATAGGTTCCTATTACCCCCCCTCCCTGTCCTGATTTTTCACACTTGCTGTCTGGTCACCCTAGGGTGTGCAAGTGTGGGTCCCAGCTTCTCCCTGCCCTCCTCATTGAAGCAGGTGTGCAGGGTTACTGCCCTGGGAACCGCAGGGCACCAGTGGACATAGGGCCAGCTGCAGACCGGGGCATGGGGAGCAGGGCTGGCAGGGCAGGGGGTACGGAGGTGGCTGGAGACAGGCGGGTGCGGGATTGGCTGGAGGCAAGGGGGTGTGGGGCTTGCTGGAGACAGGGCAGGGGCTGACTGCAGGCAGGGCAGGGGGGGTGCAGGGCTGGCTGAAGACAGGGGCTAGTGCGGGCAGGGCAGGGGGTGCGGCAGGGGCTGGCTGCGGGCAGGAGGTGCGGGGGTGGCTGGAGGCTGGGCAGGGGCTGGCTGGAGATGGGGGCTGGCTGCTCACGGGGAGAGTGGCTTGGAGCAGCCCGAGCAGCAGGACGCGGCCCAGGCCCAGCAGAGCAGCCGGGGACCCTCCAGGCAGGAGCAGCAGCCCCTGGGCCAGGGGAGCAGCAGCAGCAACAGGGCTCGTGCCCAGGGCCAGGCAGCGGCTCACATGGCTCCCGCAGTGCAGCGCCCCCAGCGGCCAGAGGAGGAATTACATCACTTCCCGGCCAGAGCCCATCAAAGCCTCAGCACCCCCTGCAAGGAAGCGGGTTAACAACCGGTTCTAAAACTGCTTCAAAATTTAACAATCAGTTCACGCAAACCGGTGCGAACCGGCTCCAGCTCACCACTGCTTAGACTACTCATTTGTATTCCTGTATCGTGTCCCCTTCACTAAACTAACATTCCTCTCTATCCAGTTTCTCTTCCTAGGGAGGTCTTTCTATGCTGTTAAAAATTTTCACCACCCATCTGTGGGCCTCCTTTTTTCTACTGGTAGGTTTTGGGGGGGGGGGGGGGTTAAGAGAAGATAATTAAAACTGAATAATATTTTGGATGGAAGCATACCACTAAGATATACAATGATTATTTCAGTATTATTTAAATACATCATACTATTTTTAAAACCACCATTTTATGCTTGACTGTGGTTTTTATTGAGTTGTTCACAGTGACACCTATGTGGAAAGAATGATTGTCTTTTATAAGGTAATAACAGATTATACAATCAAAAGAGAACCAAAAATAAGAGAATCCAGGGACAGGTTTGCACTGAAATAAAGCGCAAATTAAAATTGATTTAATTATTTTGGTGCACAGTCTGCATATACAGCAGACTGAAGAAGCAAGATTTAAAACGGAGATGAATGAATCCTACAGAAAATTTAGTTTCTTTACTGTGTTTTTTTAGGAAAATAAAGATAACACAAACTTGCCTCTTTTTCTTTAATAAAAACTCAGAGTTTCCTGTCAGGGAAATCAGTTACATTCTGATAATTAACATTCAAAAATTTAAGGAAAGGCAATAGGATAGAACATAAAAGTCAACAGCAAGTACACTGCAGCAAAATATTTTATTAATAATTAAGGATACAATAAAACAATATTTAACTTTGAATTTATACCAAGGCCGTATAATGCATACAGATAAATTTGGATATATACATTTTAAAGACGATTTACGTACAATCATTAGTTACAAACTTTTCCATTAAGCATACTTCAAAAAAAAAAAAACAACAACAACAAAAAAAAACCTCCACTAAACTGCAAAGAAGGAGGGGGGAAATGGTTGTTCATTACCACAAAATCGACACTGGGATACTTCAGATCAAACTTGCTCATAAATCAATATAATCGGCAAACAAGTATCATGATTTACAACTTTCTCAAAACATAACAAAAAATACATCCATTCATTTCTTTTGCTAAGATGTAACAGCACAGCATGCACCAAAGCCTTTACATTCCACTTACTAATAAAAGTAGGTTTTTTGTGAGTTGGTCCTTTTACATCTTGCTGGATAGTTACTTACCAGAAAGCAAGTGTGTTCCGCAGCCATCTTGTATACAACACAAAGAAATTACATTCTGCAGCACAGACACAGGATTCTCTAAAATCCATGCACCATACTTTTTTGGTTTGGCTTATTTAGTTTACTATCCATGCACAAACTGCTTACAAATACTGCACCAGATAAGGATTTCCACAAATCTTAAATGCTGCACATTTAACTCATGAGCAGAAGACTGTTAAATATGCAAAAAGCTAAGATCACACAATATGTTGGTACTGGAATCTATTGAGTTAATCATTTTTCAATCCATCTGATGCTTTTGCTTTTTTAAAGAATCAACCTTTCACAAAAGCTGAGATGAGCAAATCTTAAATAAAAAAAATATAAACTATTTTCTTCACCTTTACAGAAAAAATTTAGAAATGTTGAAAGCTTCACATGACCTACAGAGGAATATGAATGCTTTGATTTTTTTAAACAATGGCTGTACATCTAACCGTTGAAGAGACCAGACAGTCACAATTATCATAGTAATTAAACTTAAATATAATAAGCATTATCCGATTGTTACATCATGAAAGTTGCAAGTGTATATTAGAAGTTATGACTACAATTTAAGTACTTAGCAAAAAGTTTGAAATGATCTTTGTAAACATTAGCAAAATAATTCAGATGTGTAACACCATTAATAATCAATTTGTTTTAGCCAACAGAATAAGAAATGCAAAAGTAGATCAGTTAAACTGTAATTCCAAGCAGATCTGATTAAAAAATAAAATAAAGGGAAGAGATGGGTACAGGTAAGGCCCCACATGAACTCAAAAAATAGGGAGAAGCATCCGAAGAATGCATCCTCTGTACTGGGCTATGACTTATCAACTATAGTTAATTTAAAAAAAAATTCCTTGACAAATAATTTGCAAAGAAGTCAACAGTAGAACAAAAATTCAGTGAATCAAAATAATCATACTTTGAAATTACATAGCTTGTTTCATCCAGAGATTTAAAAGCACTTTATAAAGGTGAGTAACTATTATTATCCCTTTCTTCCAATCAGAGGCGCTGGTTGTCTTGCGCAAGGTCACTAAGCAAGTCAGTGTGTGGGGAGTTGGGAACAGAACCAAAATTTCCTGAGTCCAAGTTCCACTCTCAAACATCTAGTCACAGCTGAACCCTAATAGATCACTTTATTTAATTTGATACATATTATAGCTGAATTGTAATCAGAAAAATCCAGTTGGTAGTGATGACTATAAATGGATCATGCTGCCATTAGACAAACAGTTCCTGTATCTAAGGTGGTGTAACTTTAAGGTGTTATTAAAAGGCACTTGTCTCACAAAAAATATTTTGTTTTCTCTAATTAATGTGTATTTAAAATATAAAATATCTGAAATTATTTACATTTGTTAAAATGTTGCAAATAAATAAACCACTACAAAGCAGTAATTTATAAATCTAACATGAAAGGAGCTATGTGGGAAAACAGCTATTTTTAAACACATTTTTGACCCATTATTCCATTCTGTAGGATATTTCTACAGTAGCACACTTTTGGTATGATTTATATTGGCTACTAAATTCCTATATCCACAAAGGAAGAGGAAAGTGCATGCAGAAATATGATCAGGTTTATTTAACAAGCTGCAGAACTAACCTAACTGCTTGTGAGTTGAAGGAAGAGACTTCACACCATAAGCAAGCCTTTTCTGAGTCTTATGTCTGAGATCACATATGACCAGTATGAAATGTGACATATAAATTATGAACAATTTTGTGACTAACTATATTTACAAGGTTAAATCAGAAGTACCCACTGACTTAAGTCATTTTAAAGTGATTTCCGTTCTCACAGGTTGCTGAGAAGACCCATCAAATCCAGATCCAATAACTGAGTTAAAATACATCTAAATGGCAATTAAAGATAATCCAGTGCAGTTTTCAGGGATTTATGGATGGCAGTAAAAAAACCTCACATTTATCTGATCTATAAACTCACATTTATCTAATGCTATAGTTTTCCTGTCTTTCAAGTCTCATAGCTACCTTCTAATAAGATGACAGCCTGAATTTGAGGGACTCTTTCCTAGATGTCCAGTACCACAAGAAAATGGACACAACCAGTCATTATGTAAGTAAATGTTAATTTCCAACATGTATTATAATACTGCTACATTGTAAAACCAAAAACGCAATAAGGTGAAATGGATGGAACCAAATCAAACACAGAAATGAATAGCCAACAGTTTTTTGTATTTAATCTTTTGATTAGAACAACACATTAAAAGTATGTCCATGCTGCTGTAAAGTTGATGGATCTAACCGTGCATTTGGCCAATAATCTTAAATTCCTAGTCTTCTTTTCATAGTTTTTCCAGTACTGTATTTTAAGGAAATTCCTGCATCTTTGAGAAATGTGCATTCTCTGACTTTTGCATTAGGTTTCTTTAAAAAAACAGTTTGACCAAATATTAGACTCTGATACTTATACAGTTCCTCAAGAAAGCCATATCTCCCACATAACATGGTGACCAAAACTGAAAAAAAGGTGTACTGACAATTGCCATGGCAAGTGGGTGAAAGTGTGGGATAGCTGCCATATAGTCAAGCCAACTATTTACACAATCTCCACAACCCGAGGGAATATAAAAACACAACTTTTAATCATGTGCGGCTCATGGGAACTATCAGTCTACATAAAGTGCAAAAAAGAAAGCAATATCTAACATGAGGCCACTGCTTTTCTAGTACTCCCACTCATCTGTTTTCATGTCTAGATAGTAAAGAATATTCTGTGCAAGCTTTACTGCCTGCTTTCTGGCAACTTTAGATCGCTCATCTCCTTGTGGATCAACAGCATCAAGTGCCAAAAGTTGCTTAGTGAGGAGCTCTTCTAGTCTCATGTAGTTCTTATCAGTTCTGTTTCCATCAAAAGAGAGCACTTCCCTCTGAATCTGAGACAAGTGTCCAAGAATACTCCAGACTGCCTTATGGGATTGGTGTTCCACAACAGTTTGTTCACCATACATTTGTCTTTTTTCAAGTGCTTCCTTTAAATCAATATATGTTATAAGAGTTTGCACTTCTATTACTGCTCTTCTCCTGGCTTCTCTGATACACGGGTTCTTTCCTGGACTCACTTCATCCAAGTGGGCAATTAAACCTTGCAGTTCTGCCTTGCATCCCAAGTACAAATCAGAAGCATTTTCAGCCCTGAAAAGTAAAGAATGAACTTCTTTCATTTTTTTGCGGATCTCTTCTATTTTTAGAATGGATTGATTTTGTGCCAAGTCATAAGCATGAGCAGAGTCTGCTTCCTCCTCCAAATCCAGATATTTCTGTAATTTATTGATCTCTTCCACCACTTCCTTTCTGTAATTTCTTATTTCTGTGTGACCACAAACATCCAAAGCATCCAAATCTGCAATCAGACCTGTAAGCACACAGGATAAATGCCTGCAAGTCTCATTGTTATTTACTCCCATTAAGACTGCAATAAGAGTTCCCCTAGCCTTGTTCACATCACACATAACAGAGTTAATTTTTGAGACTGAAGGATGTGCATCACTGGAGAGTGGCAGGGAAGGTTGCTGCTTTATACAGCTTTCTATAATCTCTTGAACTGCACACACTTTTGTCAGAGTGCGATATCTTGCTTTCCGTAACGAGATTTTTCCTCCAGTTTTCACTTGAGTGAGTCTCAATACGATATCCTGAATACCCTCTTCAAATTCATCAGTTATACAGTTGCCACCTTTATAAAAAGGTGTGATCTCACGTTCCACCAATGATTGAGCTTCCTTATATATGGCCTCTATTTCCAGTCTGTGTGGATGGTTTGCATTCTGCTCCAATTCCTTGAGTAGTCTCTCTGTTTCCTGGGCTGCGCGTTTTCTCGCTTGCTGAATGTCCCCTTTTCCTTCAGTATCTACAGAATCTATTTCAAAAAGCTGTTTAGTCAGAGTCCTCTCCAGTTTCTTGTAATCCCTGTCGGTAGACAGGCCACTGAAAATCACCACCTGCTGTTCAATATCTCTGACTTCTTTCTGTATTTCTTGCAGCCTTTTGATGGAAGGGTGTTGGTTACCCATATCCATTATCTTATTTCCTCCAGTTCCAACTGAGCTACAAATAAAGCAAGAATAAGAACTATGACAAAATTATGTCAGACGCTGACTGACATATTTCATAATACTACCTTTAACAACTTTTATAAAGCCTCAAGTCACTTTAATAAACTAATTTGAGCTAAAAAGCTGCAGAGACTTTATTTGCTGGTGTAAGTTTAAAAAAAAAAAAAGGAGTGAACCACTTAACTTCAAAACATACAGTATTTCCCTGTTCTTTTGTGCACCTATTTCTAATGTTGTCTGCAAGCTTCTTCCTATTAAATGATATGCACTAAGACTGTCAAGCAATTAAAAAAATTAATCGCAATTAATCGCACAATTAAAAAAGGTTTCAGAGTAGCAGCCGTGTTAGTCTGTATCTGAAAAAAGAAAAGGAGAACTTGTGGCACCTTAGAGACTAACAAATTTATTTGAGCATAAGCTGTAGCTCACGAAAGCTTATGCTTAAATAAATTTGTTAGTCTCTAAGGTGCCACAAGTACTCCTTTTCTTTTTACAATTAAAAAAATTAATCACATTCTTAAATAACAGAATACTATTTATTTAAATATTTTGATGTTTTCTACATTTTCAAATATATTGATTTCAATTATAACAGAATACAAAGTGTACAGTGCTCACTTTATATTTTTAATACAAATATTTTCACTGTAAAAAACAAAAGAAACAGTATTTTTCAATTCACCTAATACAAGTACTGTAGTGCAATCTCTTTCTCATGAAAGATGAACTTACAAATGTAGAATTATGTACAAAAAAACCTGCATTCAAAAACAAAATAGAAAACTTTAGAGCCTACAAGTCCACTCAGTCCTATTTCTTGTTCAGCCAATCACCCAGACAAACAAGTTTGTTTACATTTGCAGGAGATAATGCTGCCCACTTCTTGTTCGCAGTTTTATTTGAAAGTGAGAACAGGTGTTCATATAGCACTGTTGTAGCAGGGGTGCAAGATATTTACATGCCAGATGCACTAAAGGTTCATATTTCCCTTCATGCTTCAACCACCATTCCAGGGGACATGTGTCCATTCTGATGACGGGTTCCACTCAATAACAATTCAAAGCAGTCCGGACTGATGCATGTTCATTTTCATCATCTGAGTCAGATGCCACCAGCAGAAGGTTGATTTTCTTTTTTGGTGGTTTGGGTTCTTTAGTTTCCGCATCAGAGTGTTGCTCTTTTAAGACTTCTGAAAACATGCTCCACACCTCATCCCTCTCAAATTTTGAAAGGCACTTCAGATTCTTAAATCTTGGGTCAAGTGCTGTAGTTATCTTTAGAAATCACACATTAGTACCTTCTTTGCGTTTTGCCAAATCCGCAGCGAAAGTGTTCTTAAAATGAACACGTGTGCTGAGTCATCATCTGAGATTACTATAACATGAAATATATGGCAGAAGGCAGGTAAAATAGAGCCGGAGACATATAATTCTCCCCCAAGGAGTTCAGTCAAATTTAATTAATGCATTTAAAAAAAAAAAAAAAAAACTAAACAAGCATCGTCAGCATGGAAGCATATCCTCTGGAATGGTGGCCAAAGCATGAAGGGGCATACGAATGTTTAGCATATCTGGCATGTAAATACCTTGCAATGCTGGCTACAAAAGTCCCATGCGAATGCCTGTTCTCACTTTCTGGTGACATTGTACATAAGAAGTGGGAAGCAAAATTGTTTTGTTTCTGAGTGCAGTTTAGAGATGAAAGTAAGCCAGTAAGGGCCGGTACAGTGTACCAGTAAGAAAGTGGCTGCCAGTATGGGCCGGTACACAGCCAACATTAAAGCAGCAGCAGCCAGAGCCCCACACCCTTTAAATCACCGCTGGAACCCCAGCTGGTGTGGGCCAGGCAACACTGGCTGGGGGAGACTGGCCCCAGCCCCGCCCCTTCTGCTCAAGGCCTTGCCCCTTCTGGGGGCCCAGAACCACCCTCCCACCTTGCCCAGGACCCCGGCCACCCTGCAAACCAGCCTGCAAAATTACTTTCACCCCGGTGCAGTTATGTAACCAAAAAAAAAAAAAAAAAATTCTACATTTGTAAGTTGCATTTTAAGGCTAAAGAAATTGCACTACAGTACTTGTACGAGGTGAATTGAAAAATACAGTTTCTTTTATCATTTTAACAGTGCAAATATTTGTAATCTAATAAGTAAGCAGTGCACACTTTGTATTCTGTGTTGTTATTGAAATCAATACATTTGAAAATGCAGAAAACATCCAAAATATTTAATAATTTTCAATCGGTGTGCTATTAACAGTGCAATTAAAACTTGAGTTAATAGCATGAGTTAAATGTGATTAATCGACAGCCCTAATATGCACTTTTGAATTTTCACCGATAGAAGTCTTTGTTCACTTCCTCAGCTGAAACAATTACAAGCAATGCAGAACAAATTAGTTCCTTCAGTAATGAAGACAATTAAGGAGGCAATTTCCAATCCTTAATCTTTTAGTGCAATATTTATACCCCCCCCCCAACTGGTAAATAAATACACCCTTCCCAATCATTTGCATTATTCAGAACAGGGATTATAAACTGCTGAGACAACCAACATTGTCAACCTTTTACCTACATCTATCTACCACCAGCAAGCCTCACCAGCCTCCTCCACCATCCGGTGCCCTTAACACGCAGCCACCTACCCCTGACAATCTACACCTGTTTCTACCACACCCAGCGCCCTTCATCCCCCTCCCCTCCACCGCCCCTGCCCTTCACCTGCGCCCACCTGACCCTGGCACCCCTCTCCTGCCTCATTCAGTGCCCTTCACGCCCCGCCCCACCACTCCCGGCAGCCCTTCACTAATAACTTTCACTCTTCACCCTCCCCCGCCCTTACAGCGCCACCTGTCCTCAAGCAGCATCCATAACCATCCCCAGCCGGCACCGCGACCCCTCTATGCAGGGGGGGAGTGTGAGATGGCCCCTAGTCCCAACACACCGGGATGACCACATGGCACCTACCCCAGCCAACAGCCTTGGGGGAAGACAGTCCCCTGGAGCAGGCCTCGATCCCCCCGGAACCCGGACTCGCTACATCCCTGCAGGAGGGGCCGGGATACGCCGGGCCGCGCCGCGTCACCCCGCCGCCGGCAGGTGATGACTTCACAATGGGGGCGCCCCGGGGGAACGGAGAGCGAGTGCCGGGGCCCAGAGCCGGCTCCCCCTTAGCGGGGACGGCAGCGAGAGAGAGCCCGGCCCTGGGGCCACAGGTGGCTGCGAATCCCCACCGTGGAGACCCCACCTCCCCCTCTCCTCAGTCCCCCCCGGCAGCCCGGAACCCTTTCCCTACCAGCCCCCCGCCCCCCTTCCCTACCACCCTCCCTCCTCCACGCCCCCCGCCCCCCAGGCTCCCTTCCCTACCACCCTCCCTCCTCCACGCCCCCCGGCCCCCAGGCCCCCTTCCCTACCACCCTCCCTCCTCCACGCCCCCCTTCCCTACCAGCCCCCCTCCTCCACGCCCCCCGCCCCCCAGGCCCCCTTCCCTACCACCCTCCCTCCTCCACGCCCCCCGCCCCCCAGGCTTCCTTCCCTACCACCCTCCTCCTCCACGCCCCCCGCCGCCCAGGCTTCCTTCCCTACCACCCTCCCTCCTCCACGCACCCCGCCCCCCCTCCCTACCAGCCCCCCTCCTCCACGCCCCCCGCCCCCCAGGCCCCCTTCCCTACCACCCTCCCTCCTCCACGTCCCCCGCCTACCACCCTCCCTCCTCCACGCCCCCCAGGCCCCCTTCCCTACCACCCTCCCTCCTCCACGCCCCCCGCCGCCCAGGCCCCCTTCCCTACCAGCCCTCCTCCTCCACGCCCCCCGCCCCCCAGGCCCCGTTCCCTACCACCTTCCCTCCTCCACGCCCCAGGCCCCGTTCCCTACCACCCTCCCTCCTCCACGCCCCCCGCCCCCCAGGCCCCGTTCCCTACCAGGCCCCCTCCTCCACGCCCCCCAGGCTCCCTTCCCTACCACCCTCCCTCCTCCACGCCCCCCGCCGGCAGCCCAGCCCCCTTGTCATCCGCTTCCCCCACTCTCCAGACAGCCCAGGTCTCTGACCTCTCACCTCAGGCAGCCTCTGCTCTTCCCCGCGACGTCCGCCCCCTCACGCGGCTCAGCAGACGCTATTCTCCCGCACACAGAACATGGGCCGGCTACAGAGTGCCCCCCCCTCCCCGCCGGCCTCTCACCTGCGGGCCGCCGGCGGCTGTCAGCAGCCCGCAGGCCAAACGGCGGCTAACCCGAGGACCCCAATCCCCGCCCTCACGAGGCGGGGGCCGCAGGGGGGAGGGAGCGAAGGGCAGCCCGAGCTGCGCAGCCGAGAGACCGATCGAGACGCTCTATCCCCCGCTGCCGCCGCCCAGAGGCCGCAGCTGCGCCGCCTGCCGCACCGCAGGGAGAAGTTTTGGGCGGCCCTTCTCCTTGCGACAGGGCCGTAAAGCCGCCGCCAGCGGGGAGGGGAGGGGCGCGATGGCGGCGGCCGCGCCGAGAGCCGGCCTGCGCGCGTGGACCAGGGCGCGCCGCTGCTTCTCCCGAGCCGGCGGCGGCGCGGGGCTCCTGGCCGCGGGCAGGGGCCACGAGCCGGAGAGCCGGGTAAACCGCCAGAGGGGGCGCAGGGTGACGGCGGGGAAGGTCTCCGCTGGGAGCCCGGCCCCGTGTTGGGAGGGAGGGAGAGCCCGCCCCCGCCGGGGTTGTGTTGCTGCGTGGGGGGGTCCAGAGGCAGAGCGGGGCGCCACAACTCTGTAGCCCGCCTCCGGGAGGGTGGACTCCACCCCTGCCTCAGGCTCCAGACAGGGGCCGCTGGACCTGCGTGGAGCCCCATGGTTTTGGGTACAGGTTTGAGACCCCTGCTGGGTGCAGCTGGGCGCTGGGTGTCAGGACTGGTGCGCTTTGTTCCCGTCGGGGGGAGCAGGGCGTCTCCCTCTCTGCCAGCACCTAATTAACTCCTGAGAGGATTTTACTTGCATTTCCTGTTGAACTGTTTGAAGAGATTTTTGTAAAACGGTCGGTAGTATTTGGACCGCACTTCTCAAGAAACGAAACATTTTCCAAGGGTCACGGCAAGTCTCGTAAAATCTCATTAGCCGCTTTTTAATTGCATGTGGCTCTGGATTAGCAAATAAGTACATGTGTTGCGTAGGAAACAGTAAGGTTTGGCGGAGCCAGCAAGTGATTTGGAATCAGACCCTCTGCTGCTGCTTCTGATTGATTTCTTTTATGGCCTTGGCAAGTTATGTTGCTCTTCTGTGCCTTGTTTTCTCCAAGGATAATATTTACCTGCCTCTTGGGCTGATGTGGGGATTAATATTTGGAGATTTTTTTCATAAGAACTATCTAAATGTCAAGTGTTAGTGTTTGGGGTTTAAAAAAATCTAGCGGGTCTTGAACTATTATACATACTGTTTTATATTTAGGCTGGTTAGAATTCAACTTTTTTTAATATATAATTTTGATGGATAATATTGATTATTTTTAAACATTTTTTTTCTCTTTTTCTCTATTTAAATTTTCAGAGTTGCAGGAAATTAAATGGCGGGGGGCAGTCCAACAACAATAATGTAATGATAGTAGATCCTGAGATTCAAAAAATTAAACCTTTATTACTATTAAAACACAAATTGTGAACATCATGTCAAAATAACAGTCTTCAAATTATGTTAAGAGCTGTTATAAAAAAGGTGGTGATCAGTTGTTCTCCCTGCTACTGAAGGTAGGCCAAGAAGCAGTCTGTTTAATCTGTAGCAAGGTAGATTTACGTTATATATTAGGAAAAACTTTCTAACTATGAGATTAGTTAAGTACTGGAATAGGCTTCCAAATGAGGTTGTAGAATGCTGCTTGTTGTTGTTTTTTTGAGAACAGGTTAGACAAACACAGGGATGGTCTAGATTGGGGTTCTCAAAATTCATTGCATTGTGACCCTCTTCTGACAACAAAAATTATGACACCACACCCGCAAGGGGACTGAAGCCTGAGCCCACCCGAGCTCTGCTGGCCCAGGTGTGGCAGCAGGGTCAAAGCCAAAGCCCATGGGCAGTGAGTGGAGTCCCATCCCCCACCCCGGGCTAGCCCCCAGCTCCGCCCCTTCTGCCCATGCCCTCCCTGTGGCCAGCGGAGCCCTGAGACCCTTATGTGCAGCCACCACCCCATGACCAGAGCTACAAGCCCCCCCACCTGTCCAGAGGAGTCCCGGGCCAGCGGAAGCCCCGAGCCGAGCCTCCCACTGCCTGGAGGAGCCCTGGCCGAGCTGGCTGAAGCCCTGAGCCGAGCCTTCCTCTGCTGGGAGGAGCCCAAGATTGGCCACAGCCGTGCTTCCTCTCCCCAGACCTGACCTGCCCTGCCCAGGGGAAAAGCGCCTGTAGAACAGTCGTTTTCAAAGTTTGGGTCGCGACCCAAAACGCAAGGCACTGGGTCGCCTTGCTCAGCACCCAGGAATCCTGGCGGCCGGACAGTAAAAACTAGTAGTGCCTACCTGTTCTGACACCGTGCTGTACCCCAAAAGCGGCCAGTAGCAGGTCTGGCTCGTAGGCAGGGGGTCTGCACCCACCAATGGGAGCTGGGGGGTGTGGGGGCAGTGCCTGCAGGCAAGAGCCGCTTGTGCGCCTCTGCGTAGGAGCCGGACCTACTGGTTGCTTCTGTGGCACAGCGTTGTCCACTGTGTCAGGACAGGTGGGAAGCCTGCCTCTGAACCCTAGCAGCACTGCTGACCAGGAGCCGCCAGAGGTAAGCCCGTGCCCCAACCCCATGTCTCTTCCCCAGATCTGAGGCCCCCCCGGCAGAGCCCCTTCCTGCACTCCAACCCCATCATCCTCCGCTCCACCCCGGCCCAGGGCCCTGACCCCCTCCCAAACGCCACCTCCCTCCCCCAGCCCAGAGCCCCCTCATTCCTGACCCCACCCTGCAGCCCTCACCCCTGTGCCCCAACCCTCTGCCCCAGCCCTGAGCCCCCTCCCACACCCCAAACCCCTCATCCCCAGCTCTGTTGGGTCGCAGGCATCAACAATTTTCTTCAATTGGGTCGACAGAAAAAAAGTTTGAAAACCACTGCTGTAGAAGACACCTTTGATATATCCCATGCAGGTTTGATATATCCAGCTGCCCTGGAACCTGCATGAGGCATAATAATAGTAAAAACTTCGCTGCCAAACCCCGCAACTGGGGGTTTGATGGCTGTTATACCCCACTGGCCTGGGCCGGGAGAGGGGGGCATGTCCAAGGGCTTCAGCCCCGGGCAGAGGGCCTGTAACTTGACCCCTACTGCGCAGGGCGGAAGCCCTTGGGTTTGGGCTTTGGCCTGGGGTGGTGGGGCTCAGGCTTTGGCTCTGGGCCCCAGCAAATCTAAGCCAGCCTTGGCGACCCCATTAAAATGGGGTCCTGACCCACAGTTTGAGAACTGCTGGTCTAGATAATGGTTAGTCCTGCCTCAGTTCAAGGGTCTGGAATAGATTACTTTGAGGTCCCTTCCAGCCCTATGTTTCTATGGTTCTGTGAAAATAGACAAAGTAAATATCCTTAAATCAAGCTGTAATACATTCTCAAGTAACATTTTTCTTACTTTGCTTATCTGTAAATTTCAATTATTGATGGAAATATTTTTGTACTGATTTGTGCCTATATGGTGAAAGCAATATTTACTGACATTTACCAGTAAATATCTAATCTTTCCAAGCCTATTTATATTGTAGTCCAAGTCTAGACTGTTAATTACTACATTATCATACAAGTAGAGGCTAGAGTTTGAGAATCTTTACACAATCTGAATTTCCTCAGTATAGCAAAATTAGTGAAGTTCTAAATGTTGATTCCACAAGACCTGTATTTAGAATTTTTTTTCTAAGCACGGTGCAGGGGTTACCTGTTCACTCAGCTCTCTAACTAAAGAACATCAGATTAGGGACCCAATCTTGTAAATATTTATACATGCACTTAACTTTGCACTGTGCATAGTCCCACAGCAATCAGTGAGAGTATTCATGAAGTGTGAACCATGTATGGGCGCTAGTTTACCTGCCTACGAGATACAACTAAGATTAATTATAAATGCAAAAATAAGAATGTGGTGGTGTTTAATAACTTTGTCCCTTTTGAAGCTTAACTTTAAAAATGCTGGTTGCATACAATAATTTATATTTCTATAGTGCCTTGCTTTTCATCTTAGAGTGCTTTACATACTTCAGAATGCTTCTCTGACATAAATAAATATCACCCTGATTTTGTAGATTGGGAAACTGTGGTACAGAGAAGGTAGGTTACTTGTCCAAACTCAAAAAGTGAGTCATTAACAGAATATGTTAGTAGTCCGGAGTTCTCCCTACTCTGCCCTCAGCAAACCACTGGTTAGTACCTCCTTTGTGCACTCTTACAGGCATACACAAGCAAAGAATAAACTGCAAGGAAAACTGCAAATGAAAATATATACGAGGCCTGTACCTAATAATCTCCTATGCTACCATCTAATATATTAACAAGACAGAAGATCCATGACATGAAGAAGTGAAAGTGTGATCTAAGTGTTTCTTTAGTCTGTGTCTGTGATTGTATCCCAGTCACTTGTGCTTTTCTGACAGATTGATAAATATATCATAAAAGTGAATTACTGATGTAAACTTAAATCAGGCTAACCTGAACTCTCACAGCTTCTGTGTTTTCATTATTGTGTTTTAAGGTTAGACTCAGCTGTGTGAAACATTTTATTATATTTTTCTAAGAAACACTATGCAAACTTTGTTTAAAAATGTTTTTTTGTTTTTTTAGGTTTCAAGTTTCTGCCCTCCAGCACATTCTTGCAATGATTGGATTGGTCCTCCTGACAGACATTCAAACCTCCGACCAATAGTATTTCATATTCCTAAAAATGAATCGCCACTGGGACGAAGACTTAGGGAATTTAGACAGGAAACTCAAGTTTGGAACCAACAATTCTGGGCAAGCCAGAATGTGTCATTCAGAAAGGTGAGCATGTAGATGAGGTACTAAGCCACTTGGTGGTGCTGAGTTTCCTTAAGAATTTGCAGCATTAGCAGCTGATAGAAAACATGATTCTGTTCAGCTACATGAAAGATTTTTCACAATTGCATTATATAGTGACATTGAACCATGATCATTTTGTATTATATAGCTGTTCAGAATACCTGAGAGCACTACAACTTATTATTTTACCTTTATAAACTATTAGTAAATGGTGTGGTTTTGAAATTATTTATCCCTTGCTTTAAACTGATTTTATAGCTGATTTTAATATAATAGTAGAGCTTTCTTTTTTGCCATTAAATAGGCTTATCAATATTGAGGAGTGCATATAATGAGCTGCAAAGCTAAAAAGTGTGTGTATTTTACTGTTGCTTGAGGATGTATAAAGAGATTCTCCAAACTTTTTGCTGCTTATTTTTTACATTAAAAATACACGGTGGTGACTGTTCTCTTTTCTGGAGGATCTGGAATGTGAGATTAAAGCTGGTTACTGAAAACTGAGCTACTGTTCTAACTCCAGTGGCATAGATGCAATTACTGAGGGGGAAATGAGGGACATATCTCCAGTGATGAGCTGCCAAAATCTTAACAACTGGTTCCCTCCTCACCCCACGAGGAGGTTGTGGCCCACCCCCAGACCTCCCGTCCACCCCCCTCCCCTGTCCCCTGACTGCCCCCAGAACTGGGCAGGAGGGTCTCGTGGGCCACCGTAGTGGGTGTCCACCCCACCCCTAAGAGCCAGAGGGACCTGCTGGGAGGCGAGGTGGGGAGTCCTGGCAGTGCTTACCTGGGGCAGCTCCCAGGAAGCATCTGGCAGGTCCCTCTGGCTCCTAGTGGCAGGGGTGTGTAGCTGGGGGGGGAGCAGCTGGTCCCCCCACTGATCACATCAAAAGTGGCGCCTTAGGCGCTGACTCCGTGAGTGCTCCGGGGCTGGAGCACCCACGGGGAAAATTTGGTGGGTGCAGAGCCCCCACCGGCAGCTCCGCGCCTGGCCTCGGCTCACCTCACCTCTGCTCCGCCTCCTCCCCTGAACGTGCTGCCCTGCTCTGCTTCTCCACCCCTGGCTTCCCGCAAATCAGCTGTTCGCGTGGGAAGCCTGGGAGGGCTGAGAAGCAAGCGGTGGCTTCGTGCTCAGGCCCAGGGAGGCGGAGGTGAGGTGGGGCGGGGAGCGGGACCGACTCCTCTATTCACCTCCAGCTGTGATGAAAACTATTTCTTGTTTGTTTGTTTGTTTTTTTAAAAAGGTAGAAGACATTTTTTTTAAACTAAAATAAAAGCAGCCAATTTTTAAAATTCTGTTAAGTAACTATGAATTTATTTTAAAAGGCTTAAGATCTTTCTGTGAATTCAGCCGTAATGTGCATAAGGCAGGAAGACCTCAAAAGCTGATATGTTGCCTTATTTAAAACTTACAATGTAACGTCCTGATTCTGAAAACATGTAAGCGTATGCATACCTTTACTCACATGAGTAGTACTTACTTCAGTGGGACTGTTTTCATGAATAAAATTATACATTCTTAAGAGTTTACAGGATTGGGTCTAAATGATTGTTTCCTGAAGAGGATCCAGTTAACTGATTATTGGTTTAAGTAGAAAACACTGTAGTCATTATCTGGTTTATAAATATTGCTCATATTCTTGAAACTATTGATCGGTAAGATAGCTGACTTCAAGAATTAAATATATTTAATTATAATAAATGTATTTTAGGGAAAAGAAGAATTCATTTACTCAAGACTGAAGGCTAAAGGTCTGGAAATGAAAGATGAAACAGGTTAGTGATTTGTTTTTAAAATTTAAAATGCTTTCTGAAAGGGAGGGTTCTGGTTAGCTTTAAGTTTTCACTGGATAGGTTAAACTCTCCTAAAAAAAAATTAAGAGCAAATCCTGCCACGGCCTTCATGCAGAGCATCACTTGGTAGTACTGCCAATGCAGTTCTGTAGCACAACAAGGCAGGGTTGGTCAGGGTTTGAAAGGCTGTGCAGGGGTGTGGTAGACCGCTCATCTCTACAGTAGCTCTTTGCACAGTGGTGCCTGTGGGGTCAGAGGACCTGCTCTTGCATAGCTCCTCCTATCATTGCCCTCCACCATTCCCCAGGGGTGGGGGTATGCTGTGAGGCTAGAGCAGAGGTGGGCAAACTACGGCCTGTGGGACTGTCCTGCCCATCCCCTGAGCTCCTGGCCGGGGAGGCGAGCCCCCAGCCCCTCCCCTGCAGCAGTGTGGGCAGCGTTGCTTGCGCCCGCCCACGTCCCAGGCTTTCCAATAAGACTGTCCTGCTGTTCTGAGCAGCATGGAAGGGGGTCCGGGGGTTGGATAAGGGGCAGGAGGTGTTGGAGGGTAGTTGGGGTTAGGGGGCGGTTGAATGAGGTGGAGGTTCGGGGGCGGGCAGTCAGGGAGCAGGGGGGGTTGGATTGGGGGTTGGGGGGTTCCTGGGGGGGATGACAGGGAGCAGGTGCGTTGGATCACAGGTGGGGTCCTGGGGGGGGGGGGGGCAGTTAGGGATGGGGATCCTGGGAGGGGGTGGTCAGGGGACAAGGAGTGGCAGGGGGGGTTGGATGGGTTGAGGGGGCTGTCAGGGGCCGGGGGTGTGGATAGGGGTCAGGGAGCAGGGGGGGTTGGATAGGGGGTGGGGTCCTAGCAGGGGGGGTTAGGGGCAGGGAGTCCTGGGTGGGGGCAGTAAGGGGACAAGGAGTGGGGGGGTTGGGGAGGTTGGATGGGTTGGGGGTTCTGAGGGGGGCAGTCAGAGGGTGGGAAGTGGGAGGGGGCGGATAGGGGGCGGGAGCCAGGCTGTTTGCAGAGGCACAGCCTTCCCTACCCGGCCCTCCATACCGTTTCACAACCCCGATGTGGCCCTCGGGCCATAAAGTTTGCCCACCCCGGGATAGAGGCTCTTGCAGCCTTAGGGGCTGCATTAGCTTCAGTGTAGCAACTCCATAACTATTCTGTGTGTAAGGGGAGGATTTCTTCTTCCCTCTTGCACACCATCAACCCAGTGAGCTAGTTGATTTCAGTTTTGGAGAGTTTGTCCTTAAGTGCATGTTATGCTTGGGTTGATGTTTCTATGCTAACAGACACGTTCTCAGGCTCTTGCTCCAGTCCCTGAGGTTTATACAATTCATATAGTACAATAGAACTTCAGAGTTACAAACATCAAAGTTACGAACTGACTAGTCAACCACACATTGGAATCAAGGAACAGCAGAGACCAAATAAAGTACAGTGCTTTGTTTAAACTACTTTTAAAAAAAAAAAAAGTCACAAGGTAAGGAAACTTTCTGTGCTTGTTTCATTTAAATTACGATGGTTAAAAGCAGCATTTTTCTTCATAGTAAAGTTTCAAAGCTATATGAAGTCAATATTCAGTTGTAAACTTTTGAAAGAACAATCATAACGTTTTGGTCAGAGTTACCAAAATTTTAGAGTTACAAATAGCCTCCATTCCTGAGGTTGTTCATAATTCTAAGGTTCTACTGTATACATCCTTGAAGAGGGAGCCAACTTTAGAGGAAAGAGCAGCTGCTCACCAAGCTTCCTGGCCTCAACACAGTTACTGTAGAATGGCCGACTCTCAAACTTGTGAGATGTAACTAAAAATAAGACATTCATAATGCAGTGGATCTTTACAGCATGACAGTAAGTGGTTTGTTCGTGTCTGAAAAGGATAAATGTATAGTTTAAGGACAGAAGGGACCATTAGGTCATTAGTGTGACCTCCTGTATACCACAGGCCATTAAACTTCACCCAGTTACACCTCTGTTGATCTCAATAACTTGTGTTTAATAAACCATCTAATTAAATTCTGTTACAAGAAACAAGGAGGGTAATCTTGCATTGCCTTGTTGTTTTTCGCTTTGTTTTTATTGGTTTATTCAGAATATAGAAGTAACAGGGATGCATCCGATGAAGTGAGCTGTAGCTCATGAAAGCTTATGCTCAAATAAATTTGTTAGTCTCTAAGGTGCCACAAGTACTCCTTTTCTTTTTGCGGATACAGACTAACACGGCTGCTACTCTGAAACCAGTAAATGTAGACATTCCTTGGAACTCCTCCACAAGTGTAGTTGCATTGGTTACACGTGTTGGAGCAAACATTTTTCTATGCCATAGGTCAATCACAGTGAAGGATACTGCAGAACCAACATAAGACTTAAGTCTGTCCACAGTTTGTTTGGAAGTTGCCATTAAAGTCTCAGGCTACTGAGTGCAGTAGAATTTGTACATTAGTCATATAGTTATTTTCTTTTTAAGGTTATAATTGAATCTGTATCACGCTGTCACCCGTCACTTCAATCCCAGAGAGGAGTTTGAGGGAATATTGGGTGTAGTCTGCTATGGGAAAGAACCTGAGATTAATTATCAATTATAAGAATTATAATAGCATCCAAAACTCTGACCTTTTTTGCACTCCTCTGTAGAAAGAATCCTTTTCCTTGCATGTTCTGGTACTTTTGACCCAACACACCTTGTCCCTTTGCTTTTATTTTTCTTGTTGCTTCCACCAGTTTTCTTCTGCACCAGGTTATCTACTAGATGGTTAGTAAATTTGGCATCTCGGAACATGTAAATATTGGTGTAGGTTACTTAGCAGGAAACAGAATTGCAGTATTGAGTCCCAGCACTTGAAATGCCTACTTAGCCATTGCCAAGTTTTTCCTCCTAGCTTGAGGGCAGGGCTTAATACTAGGAAGAACAGGATTTTTGAGCTGTTTTAAACAGTTTCTTTGATTCTGGTTAGCCTTTAAAATCCTGAAGACTAAATATGGATATTCAAGAACTTAATGACTGCTTTACTGTTTCTCTTTCTTTTAATGGGGATCCATTAGTGTTTTACAATATTTATTTTTTAATCAAGCTCAAAACAAGAAAGTGTTAAAGGGTTTAATGGGTTATAAGTTTCAAGATCAGCCATGTTTATATCCACTGTAACAGCCCATCCTCTTCCCCTGTAGTTTAACATTCCTGCTTTGTATTTGTTTTTGTTTTTTAATTTTTAAGCTGTTTCAGACTTTGAGGCAGCAGAGCCTTGGCAGACTTAAAAAATAAAATCATCTCCATAAGAGGAGTTTAATAGGGACTGCATACTTTACTTGCCTACCTCCAAAAATCTAAATGCTTCAGATTTTAAAAGAAAATAAAAAGTGCCTTCATATTGATGGGTTTCTTGCCAATAATAAAAGGTAGTTTTGAATTGCTCATTTTCAATTTTTAAATTGAGATTTAAATACAGTACTGTATGTTGTAATATTACATTTGCCTTACTATTATTACTGTCTGATGTGGACATGTCCAAGGCCTATATATTATTATCTGCTTTATATTTATGTAACTACATGTGGTAAAGGAAATATCACATTATAATGACTAAATGGAAAAGCACTCAGCACAAGTAAATAAGTTTCCTTGGAATTTAAAAACTAAACCTTGAATAGAAAGTGAAGTACAATCTAATAATAGCAGATTTATGTTTCAAGTTATTACAGTAATGCCTAGAAGCCTCAAATCAGATCAGAGCCCCATCGTACTGTATAGACACAGTGACAGACAGTCCCTCCTCCCAAAGAGTTTATAATCTAAATAGACAAAACAAACAATGGGAGAAAGGGAACAGTATATGAAGCTGTGATACTAAGTGATTTGCCCAAGGTCACACACGAATTCTGTAACAAAGCAAGATTTCCTAAGTCCCCAGTTCAGTGTATTAATCACAAGAACAACCTTGATGTATTTATGTTGAAATTTATTTTCAGGTCAAAAGGTAACATTGAGTGCAGAAGAAATGGCAGATTTTTACAAGGACTTTTTAAGTAAAAATTTTAAAAAGCACATGTGTTATAACAGGTAGGTGTGGCTCTTCCTGTTGAGTAATACACATAATTCATCTAAGTGAAAGGGACACCATCAACTTAGATCGCTCTTCTGTCTGAAACTTTTTGTCTGCTGCTGTTAGAAGTAGTACCTAAGGTGGTTATTGCTGAAAGAGATTAGGAAAAAAAAATACATTTTTCTCTTAAATTTGTTTACTTTGCATGTGACAGAACTTCGTATAGTCACTTTGAGCATTTCCACTATTCATAGTTAGAGCCAGCTCCCCTGGAAATTAATCAGTCTCTCCATGGACTTAGATGGGAGCTAAATCAGCCCTCAGTCAGTTTCCCTTTTTATTGTATGGGTCTTTCACCCAACAATGGGAGAAAAAAATTACAATAGGGAAATGCGATTATAAAACCAGTTAACTTTTGAAAAAATGAGTAGACTTCTAGTTGACTGTGTCCCTTTTAAACATTGAATTAAGCAGTGACAATCTGTGAATGTTTTTGCACTCAATAGAAAACTTTGCCATGTAAACTAAATATTTAGCATTTGTACTTATTCTTGTTTTTTTATTTTTGACCACTTTTACCTATAAGCTTACCAAACTCAAATTGATTAGTTTTGTTTTGTAGGGTGAGGTACTTGAAGTTGTATGGGTTTTTCTTTGCTGTATGTGAACCCAATCCAAGATCACTCCTGAGAGAGATACTTAGCATCTTTACTCTTGCATGCAGCATCTTTCTCCTCTGTTGTGCTGAACAGTATTGGACCCAAAAGTGTTAAGGTGCTACTAGAACTAGTGTTTTTTCTGCTACAACATTCTAATCTTTAATATTACACATTTACTATGAATTGTGGTTTGGAGTTATGTGTACAGTAACTTTTACCATAAGAACCATTTAAAAAAAATTTCTTAATGTTCATTAATAGAAAAACACAAAACAATAGCCTTAAAACACTGACACTCAGAAATGCTGTGGTTATTTTGAATAAGATGGCTATAGATGTAGCAAATGCATTGCCTGGTGCTTGGGAAAGCAGACCGTGTTGCTCCCTGAATTGGCCATCAGAAGGCTCACTGTAGTGAACTGTGGCTAATATTCCACCTATCAGATAAGAATTCAGAATCTCTTCCTGAATTAGTCCTTGTTGCTATGCTGCAATCAGCTCAGCCGGCTAGAATTACATCATTTTAATTATAAAGTGTAATTGTACAGCCCTGAAGATAGCAGTGCTTATTAACGGCATTCTGATTTCTGAGGGCCTAGCTTGTAGAATCTGTTGTTCATGCATTCAGTTGTACACTCTGAGCATTGCCAGCTGGACTGGGAGTTGTGGCTGCAGTAGTGTTGAAATTTGAAAATTCATTATGCTTTTTAGTGTAGTTTAAAAATTAACTGATACTATGACTGCATTGGCTCCATGAATATGCATTTAGGAATAGTTATACTGAAAACACTAATTAGTTTTAAAAACTGGAGTAAAAGTGTAAGCAAAGGAAATAAACAGAAAATGAGATCGAAGCATATATATAATTCTCATTGTGGAAGTAAAGGGGAAAGAGAAACCATTACAATATTATTAGTGTGACCTGTTGATTTACATGCATTTTAAGAGATGTGGGGTTTTATCTTAGTTACATTTTATGTGTAGTTTGCTACTAATTAAGGCCTGATCCAGGGTCAGGCCTTTATTGTGCCAGGCACATACATAAAAGCTTTCCCAGCGAGCTCTGCCAGTTGATCCTGATCAGTAACATCACTGCTATTCCAGTGCTAAGCCTGTTTTGACCAGATCCTGCAGTGCAGTGTTTTGTGAAATAGACAGATGCCCACTGGGAATTAGAAAGAGATTTCAAATCCTTACCCTTCTCACAAATTATGTTTTGTTATGAGTTATCAAGAGGTGAAATACTAGTGCAGACTGTTTTACCCAGACCCTGAATTACTTAAAGGCATGTTTCCCCCCTCTCCCCCACCAAAAAAATGGTTAAAGGAATAGATATTATTTTTTAAAGACCATGAACTTTGCAAGGCATAATACTGGCTGAATAAAATATATATTGCATTTGTCATAATGGATCAGATAATTTGACCTTTCAAGATTGACTTGTTTTTGCCTTTGGCAGTGGTCAACTCTGCCCATCCCAATGCATGCATATACACATACACCTGGCTAATAGTACAGTGCTGTATAAGAAGGAAATTTCTCCCTGAATGCTTGATGATCAGCTTTCCCTCTGAACCATGATACTTGATTGCCCTTATCTTAACTTGCATAAGTTCAAATGTAATTGGTATAATTGGCCATAAAACTATTCAACCCTTCTAACTCTAGTAGAGTATTAAACTGGGTGCCTGCAGCCATGCATTCCATAGACTGATTACACAATGTGTGACTTCTTTTTAACCATGTACTTAATAGTAATGCTGACAAATTTTCATAGGCAAATTAGCCCTAATTAGACAGGGGAAGCAATGCTGTGAGGAAAGAAAAGGTAGGTCATAACTGAATTGTTGTGTCAATGCCTCTAGAACAGCTAATGCAATTTACCTCTTTCTTTCCCCCCCACCCCCTCTGTTTTTTCTTCTTGTACTGATTGTTTTTCTGGTGCTGGAATCTAGAGAATGGTACAAACGTAATTTTACTATCACATTCCTCATGGGACAAGTGGCCTTTGAGAGGGCTTGGAGTAGGCTTGGCTGGAAAAAGACAAAAGTTGGAAATTAAAGCTCACCACGTCATACAGAATACTACAACAACACAGTAAAGCCTGTTGGAGTGACACACTGTCTGTGGTCACATTCAGACTCTGAATTACTGCCACCGCAACTACTGTTTACTTTGTATATCAGGCCACATGAATGAAAATAGCTGCCGATCTTGACTTTTGAATGTTCCAGTGTAACATGGTAATGCAAAGTATGCCCAGCCAAAAGCTATATTGGCAATTTACCAACAGTCTAAGGACGGCACATAAATTTACACAAAATGGAACAGATTGCAGCCATCCTCATCTTTAATCTGGCGGTGCAGCCCATAGAGACTATATGATCCAACATACCATACTTCTATCTTGTTCTGCATCCTGTAGTTTCCATGGGCCATATCAGTGTATAAAAGATGGAAGTGGCCATGGTCTGCACTGACTACATGGGCTACAATTTTGCCACCCTGGTATAATCATCGTAGAGGTAAGTGCAGTTTGATTATACAATGATTAAATTTAACTTAGATTTTTAAACACATTCTTACTTAAAAGGGATTCTGATTACTCTAAATAATACTTAAAATATTATATAAATTTAATACCCTTATAAATGACCAAAACAACCGAATCTTCTTAATTGATCTATTCTTGTGAAAACAAACTTGTTGACTAAGTGATTTGTCTCAGCTGTCAGAGCTCAGATGAATACATTTAAGATTTTTTAGTTGACAGTCATTTAGCAGCTATGATAGAAAGGGAGTTGAATACAGAGGGTGAAGTGTTAGTAAATGCCAATTCATGCCTGTTAATTACCCTGAAAACACTTGCTGCTCTCACCAGGTTCCTTGAGCACCCAAAAGTCCTGCTAGCATCAGAGGGATTTGGGTGCTCAAGGAATGCTGTCTCATTGGTCAGGTGTGCTATTTAAACTAATTCTTGCAATTTAATTGTACCATTTATGTATTATTTAAAAGAAATGACCTTCTACTGAGGGTGTTTCCTGCCCATTACTGAAGTTGAACAGATGTCGTTTGCTTTGGTACCTGATAAGTGGATTCTGCTGAATGGAATGTGTATGGACAAATGTAAATGTTTGAATTCCAGGAGTGATATTTTTGATACAATAGTAAAGAGCAGTAGAACTGCAAATATTTGATGGAAAACAATATATGATTCATTCTTGGATTTGAAAAAATCCACAGCAGATATATGAAGTTCTCAGAGCTAGCCAAACTTGTTACCATTCTCACCCTTCCAAGTGGTCCCCAGTGGTAGGCACCACCTCCTCCCAGTTGTTTGGCGCTCAATCACATGGCCACTGCATGCTTGACCAATTGCTTGGGATCAGCAGGGGTAGCAATCCTCTGCAGGTAGCCCATATCTCTACTAAAATCAACCAAATATACAGCCAAAATATATTTCCTCAAAACTCAAGGTGGGAATGATCACCAACACAATATTTCCTTCACATGCATGTGTGTACACACACCCTCCAGCCCTGCAAAAGTTACTTTGTGAAAACAGCGTATTTGGAGTTCTGCAGGTTAGGGGATGGGTCCGGGGAATGAGGGGGCATGGCCAAGGGACATCATCTGCTAGCATTTATTTTCATGTGGTCATACCCCCTCAAAGAAGGTGTAAAAGCCGAGGCTTAATGTTTCAGCCCTCTAGACATGTTTTGAGATCCACAGAATAATATTGCAGTACTCGGGAATCCATGAATTTGGAAGTCACAGCCCATGCAAGTAAATTATTAAACATGCAGCTTTTCTTTATCTTTCTGTAAAGATTTTTCACATAAATCCCATGTGTGGTTCCTGCATTGACCCACTAATGGCCCCATAATCTGGTCTACTTATGTCAAGGCGCCCACATAATGACTTAATGGTCTGTTGGCTAAATAATGGTCTGGCTAAATAATCTGTTAATTTTCAAGTTGTGACTATGAGCCCTGATACATATTTCAGTAATATTGTGATCTGACTTAAATCCATAAGAGAAAGTTTTGCATGTAAATCTAAATACCCAGGTAAACTCTCCTGCTTTGGATTTTTTTTTCTGTCAACACAAAAGCTGTGTCGACCTGGGTTTTGATCATTCTTTGCTCTTTCTATCTTTTAATACCAATGTAATACTGCTATCTTTCCTTGGACAAAATGGTTATGAAAGTTACATATTACATAGTAGTTTAAGCTTGGAATTGGCCCTGCTGTATATTTATTACAATATTTTGTTTGAAATGTCTTATCCTTTTCAGAATATTGTTTTTATCTTGAAATAAAGCATTAGACACGTTATGTATAATACTCAATCTTTTCATGAACTCATAGTTGCAGTAGATTTTTTTTCTACAATCCAGGTTAGGGTAGCCTTTACATTTTCTTGAATTTCAAAGAACCCAGTGCTTAAAAAAAACAAGCACAGCCCTAATAAAAGGAGTTTGTTCACATTTAGCAGAGTGGGGGAATCAACACTCAGGTTCAAAATCAAAGTACAAGCCTGGTAGAGAATTACTTTAGAGTAGCAGACACCGCTTACCCTTTCCCATCCTAAACTGGGACAAATAGATGTGGACTGTGCATGAATCTGCTGGCCTCTTGGCTGATTTGTCCATATTTACCTCTCTCCTTTGCTTTATGGAGAAATGTCAGTCTCATCTGGCAACTGCAATAAGGAACTATATGGGATATCTATAATTTTGGGGTCCGTCATTACTACTGCATTGGCCCCTAATGCATCCATGTAGTGGGATTAGAATTGAGTCTAAGATACTTACAAGGCAAAGTTTTCCAGCTGTACTTCAGCTTTTCCATTGATCTCTTGCTCAACAATAGTTGGTAGGTTAGATATACTGTCCATACTGGCGGGGAGAGAGACACCACTCGTGGGATTTCTTGGTGACTTCAACAGGACTGCTCTCATACATAAGCTTAACTTTAAGCAGGCAAGTGTTTGCAAGATTGGTGCGTTAGACATTTCACCTTTCCCTGTTCACCACTGTTGGTTTGATCAGCTGAGATGCTTTTGCTTACAGTCCTTTGAGAGTGAGAAACCAAGGTCAGTATTTTCAAAGGTGGCTACTAATCTTGAGTGCCTCCGTTTTTTGGGAGTGGGCTCACATCCTGAAACACTTTGATTCGTTCTTTCAAAGGTGAAGAGTATCTGCTGTTCTCTGTGACTAAAGTGGAGCTGCCAGCTGTGCAGCACTTCTGAAAATCAGGCCCAACCTGTCTCAAGTGAGTCATCTAAAGTCAGTGCCAACTTTGAAAATGCTCCTAGTCACTTTCAGTGAGACAGGCCCACTTTTAGAACTCCCTCTCTAGCTCACCAGAGCCTGATCTTACTGAGCATTTTTTTTTTTTAAATGATGGACACAGGAAGTAGGTGATGGAAGCTAAAGTCCCATTCCTGCAATAAGCTCCACATGGGCAGACCCTCTACACACATGTGCAACTCTATTTCCTTCAGTAAGGGTGGAGGGATCTGTTTGTATGGATCTCATAGCAAATAGCCTAAGGCCTCAATCCTGCAAAGTGCAAGATATTAATTCAGAATATCCAAAAAAGCTACTGTGAAAAGATGTTAAAAATAATGCTTGTAAAATTTTCTCATTAATTTATGGAGACAGTGTTGTGAGCAAACAGAGGCCGTATCATTTTGCCAGCATTACATTTATTGAGGGGTTTTTCTTCAGGCAAGGCACAGTTATGATACCTGCTGTGTTAAGATTTATCAGTAATATCCGCTGTGCATCAAATCTAAAAAAGAATATGGCACTTCCATTGGCTGTTGAAAATAAAATTCTTGTGTCTATAAAGAACTATTATAACAGAAGCTGGTGGAAAGATCAGAGCAACTTCTCTGTGCACCAGCTCTCACTATGCTGGGGGGCGGGGGAGAAATGCAGAGGAGCTATTTTACCAACTAAGTATTAAATTAATCCTATTGAAATAGAATACATTTCACATAGCATCATGTACTGTTTAATCTGTCTCTCCTTTGCAAGGATCTAATACAGCAACATTTTGGTAATATTCAAATGGTTAATAATTTAGGTGATTTATACTGTGTTGGGAAATGGTTATGTTCAGCAGTCTTTGTGTTTCCTGCTATTTGCTATACTTCTCTCTAGTGAGACATATATTTCAGTAGAATATAAGAGGATGTATCAAAAAGGAATGAGAAGGGAGATTAAAACAACAAGGAGTCTGGTGGCACCTTAAAGACTAACATTTATTTGGGCATAAGCTTTCCTGGGTGAAACACCACTTCTTCAGATGCATGGAGTTTCACCCACAAAAGCTTATGCCCAAATAAATCCGTTTAGCCTTTAAGGTGCCACCAGACTCCTTGCTTGTCTGTATCCACAAAAACAACACGGCTACCCCCTGATAAGGGAGATTAAAGGCTCCTTTGCAGGGCTTGCTGTGATTGTAGCTCCTTTGTGATAATAGAGAAAATTTATAAATCTCAAAATAATTTTATCCAAGGAAAGCTTGAAATAAAACTCCCCAGAAATCTAGTAGGAGAGTAATGTCAGCTCCAATTGTGATATTTTTTAAGTTTCTATGAAAATTTTAAGTGCCCCACCAAAAAATCACTAGCTCAAAAGTCAGAGTTGTCATTTGTAAGCTAGCACTTTTGGCTCATATGTTTCATAAACTCGTCATTTTAGGAGGGACTGCACTTCAGCCAGTTTTTAGCTTCACAGGTCTACTGCTAAGCAACAAAGAATGTCCCTTAGGACAACCAGACTTAGCCTAAATGAGGCTTTCTTTTGCAGTTTGCCAGGAGCCTAACAACCACATTTTTGCATGAAGCCAGGTAAATTGAAACTTAACTGCAAGATGGAATATTGTATGGTGGGAGCTGTAGTCTATATCTCTACAGTAAAGATACCAGTACCAGTGGGCCACTAATCTACTAGTTCTCCAAGAGTAGCCCTGAGCTCTGGGAACCCGAATTCTCAGAACAGAAATAAATGTTAGTTTTCCATATTTGTTTTAAAATCATTTTCTCATACAGTCTGTTGAATTTTAAATACAATACACTTCAGACTGCAATTAATAAGTTATTTATGCAAATCAAATAACCTCTTTGTGCCTCAATTTTATGTATGTTAATAGGGTTAATTCTCCCAAGTGTTGTGTGGCTTAGCTGATTGACATACTCAAAGGAGAGATGCTGTAGAAATGTAAACAGTACTAGTGGCTAGAAATAATGAACATAAACAGAATAATTTCTCTCTAAATATGATTAATATTTCAGTGCACTAGTACTTCTGAGACTCCAGGCCCCCTCTTAAAACATATTGTACAAATACATATTAAAACATGGGCTCTTCCCCAAACAGCATATAATCTGATTTGCCTTACTGGATCACAATATAGGTCCATTTAGTCCAGTACTCTGCCTCTCTGGATATAGGAAATGTACCATGATCTTCCTGTGAGACACACACAGGTGCTCATCCTCAGATCTGGCCAAGTTGTGTTCAGCACAGGGCCTTGGATGGAAAGGGGACAGTAAGGATGGTGGTATGCCATCTTTTGCACTCCTTGATCCCTAGGATTCCCAGGGGCCACTTTAGCCCCCAGCATAAATTAGAGAAACCCTGAGGGCTACTGTTCAAAGAACCCTATACCAGCCAGGGATCACTGGAGCGCAGCAGTGCTCTGTCCATGCCTCTTCCTCCAGAGAAACTTCTGACATATCCCTGTGCTAGGGATGGCTGGGAGGAGGAAGTGGCATAGAATTGGCTGTATGTTACCCAGGGATTTCTCTATCCCAGGAAAATCCTCAGATGCCCCATGAAGGAGCTTTACAGACCCTATGTCATCAAATTCTAGGCATAACTAGACCTAAGACATACCTCATTTCTCAGTGGGCATGACTGGGAAAGTGAATGGAAGATTAAGTTGTAAATAAGGGTGCAATGCCTTAGGCTAAAGTAAAGGAGTACTTGTGGCACCTTAGAGACTAACCAATTTATTTGAGCATAAGCTTTTGTGAGCTACAGCTCACTTCATCGGATGCATACTGTGGAAACTGCAGAAGACATTATATACACAGAGACCATGAAACAATACCTCCTCCCACCCCACTCTCCTGCTGGTAATAGCTTATCTAAAGTGAAAAGAAAAGGAGTACTTGTGGCACCTTAGAGACTAACCAATTTATTTGAGCATGAGCTTTCGTGAGCTACAGCTCACTTCATCGGATGCTGTAGCTCACGAAAGCTCATGCTCAAATAAATTGGTTAGTCTCTAAGGTGCCACAAGTACTCCTTTTCTTTTTGCAAAGACAGACTAACACGGCTGTTACTCTGAAACTTATCTAAAGTGATCACTCTCCTTACAATGTGTATGATAATCAAGGTGGGCCATTTCCAGCATAAATCCAAGTTTAACCAGATCGTCTGGGGGGCAGGGGGTAAGGACAAAGTCACAAAGTTCAGCCACCAGGTTAGCCGTGACATTATTGGGGATAGTGTTCTTGACGGCTTGTAGTCCATCTTTGTGTGGAATGTTGGTGTAGAGGCTTCTACATCCATAGTGGCCAGGATGGTGTTATCAGGAAGATCACCGATGGATTGTAGTTTCCTCAGGAAGTCAGTGGTGTCTCGAAGGTAGCTGGGAGTGCTGGTAGCATAGGGCCTGAGGAGGGAGTCTACATAGCCAGACAATCCTGCTGTCAGGGTGCCAATGCCCGAGATGATGGGGCATCCAGGATTTCCAGGTTTATGGATCTTAGGTAGTAGATAGAATATCCCAGGTCGGGGTTCCAGGGGTGTGTGTGTGTGGATTTGATCTTGTGCTTTTTCAGGAAGTTTCTTGAGCAAATGCTGTAGTTGCTTTTGGTAACTCTCAGTGGGATCATAGGGTAATGGCTTGTAGAAAGTGGTGATGGAGAGCTGCCGAGCAGCCTCTTGTTCATATTCCGACCTATTCATGATGACAACAGCACCTCCTTTGTCAGCCTTTTTGATTATGATGTCAGAGTTGTTTCTGAGGCTGTGGATGGCATTGTGTTCTGCACGGCTGAGGTTATGGGGCAAGTGATGCTGCTTTTCCACAATTTCAGCCCGTGCACGTCGGCGGAAGCACTCTATGTAGAAGTCTGTGACTTTGTCCTTACCCATAACTATTTTATATTTGGGGACAATGTATACCTTCAGATCAGCGGCACTGCTATGGGTACCCGCATGGCCCCACAGTATGCCAACATTTTTATGGCTGATTTAGAACAACGCTTCCTCAGCTCTCGTCCCCTAACGCCCCTACTCTACTTGCGCTATATTGATGGCATCTTCATCATCTGGACCCATGGAAAAGAAGCCCTTGAGGAATTCCACCATGATTTCAACAATTTCCATCCCACCATCAACCTCAGCCTGGTCCGGTCCACACGAGATCCACTTCCTGGACACTACAGTGCTAATAAACAATGGTCACATAAGCACCACCCTATACCGGAAACCTACTGACCGCTATCCTACCTACGTGCCTCCAGCTTTCACCCTGACCACACCACACGATCCATCGTCTACAGCCAAGCTCTGCGATACAACCGCATTTGCTCCAACCCCTCAGACAGAGACAAACACCTACAAGATCTCTATCAAGCATTCTTACAACTACAATACCCACCTGCGGAAGTGAAGAAACAGATTGATAGAGCCAGAAGAGTTCCCAGAATTCACCTACTACAGGACAGGCCGAACAAAGAAAATAACAGAACGCCATTAGCAGTCACCTTCAGCCCCCAACTAAAACCCCTCCAACGCATTATTAAGGATCTACAACCTATCCTGAAGGATGACCCAACACTCTCTCAAATCTTGGGAGACAAGCCAGTCCTTGCCTACAGACAGCCCCCCAACCTGAAGCAAATACTCACCAACAACCACATACCACACAACAGAACCACTAACCCAGGAACCTATCCTTGCAACAAAGCCCGTTGCCAACTGTGCCCACATATCTATTCAGGGGACACCATCACAGGTCCTAATAACATCAGCCACACTATCAGAGGCTCGTTCACCTGCACATCCACCAATGTGATATATGCCATCATGTGCCAGCAATGCCCCTCTGCCATGTACATTGGTCAAACTGGACAGTCTCTACGTAAAAGAATAAATGGACACAAATCAGATGTCAAGAATTATTACATTCATAAACCAGTCGGAGAACACTTCAATCTCTCTGGTCACGCAATTACAGACATGAAGGTCGCTATCTTAAAACAAAAAAACTTCAAATCCAGACTCCAGCGAGAAACTGCTGAATTGGAATTCATTTGCAAATTGGATACTATTAATTTAGGCTTAAATAGAGACTGGGAGTGGCTAAGTCATTATGCAAGGTAGCCTATTTCCCCTTGTTTTTTCCTACCCCCCCCCCGACGTTCTGGTTAAACTTGGATTTATGCTGGAAATGGCTCACCTTGATTATCATGCACATTGTAGGGAGAGTGGTCACTTTGGATGAACTATTACCAGCAGGAGAGTGGGGTGGGAGGAGGTATTGTTTCATGGTCTCTGTGTATATAATGTCTTCTGCAGTTTCCACAGTATGCATCCGATGAAGTGAGCTGTAGCTCACGAAAGCTTATGCTCAAATAAATTGGTTAGTCTCTAAGGTGCCACAAGTACTCCTTTTCTTTTTGCGAATACAGACTAACACGGCTGTTACTCTGAAACCTGTCCTTAGGCTAAAGTCATTCCAGCTGAGATAGGCAGGAACATGCTGGTACTAGGGACAATGGACAAGATAAACCTGGAATGTAGAGATCAAGTGATACATTACAGCATTCTTTATCCATGTAATTGGTTCTTGAAAAGTAACCAAGCCAGGCATGAACCACATGATGCAAAGTATAGCCAGGAATGCAGGTTTTAATAAAGATGCTTTTACGAAAAAATCCAAGTAACTTTGGATTTGCACTGTACCCTGCATCCATCCTCTGCGTTTGGGCCTGGCCTGGGCTGCTTGTGCATAGTGTTGTTGTATGCTAGTTAAAGGTACCTGAGTGACAAATTCCAGAATCAAACTGAGTGGAAGAGGGACTTGGGGATCCCAACATACAGCAGCACAAAGGGGATGTATCACAAAACTGGCATTTAATAATCTAATATTTCAGTATTTATGAAAGGGACTAAAGAACAATTAATTTCAACCCAATAAATGGATCATACATGTTATGTCATAAGAAAGGATGTTTATTGTATAAGCAGTAATAAAAATGCCATCTATTTAAAAAGTCTTCCACACTGAGGGGCAAATCCTCCATTGTGGAACAATGAGAATTTACACTAGCTGAGGCTTTGCTTCAGATTTGTATTTTCTCTGTTAAAGTCTTTGAAGTATACTGTTAGAGATGAAACATTAGGATTATTAATTGCATCTCATTGTTAAAGCACTTGGTTGAAAGGCTTTAAATATGCTATTGAGATAAAGGCCTCTCCCTGAACGAGTTGTCAAATGAAGATCGTTATGTAATGCACATTGTCCATTTTAGAACATTTTAAGAGGAGATTTTCTTAGTTACTGTTCTAGGATTATTTAAATAATTTGTCTGATTTGTGTGTGCGTATATATCAAAAAGCACAAGCTTTAGGGCCAGTAACATCAAAAGACAAAGTTAATGAAATAGCTGTCTAACTTTAATACAATTAGGGATCACATTTTAGGTGTGCTAGTCACAAGATGGATAGCATGATACAACATTAAAATCAACATAAAATTTTCTCTGGAGATCTAAAGGCAAGATCAAACTCTGCATTGTCCACACCAATAACTCTTGATGCCACCAATATTTATGTAAGAAACTGTTTCAACTGCCCAAACTATCTGGGAGTGAAGAAAAGATGAAAGGGGAGCACAGCTCCAAAGGATATTTAAGAAATGAGGCAGGCACCTCTCCCCAATATTAAGCAAAATCATATCTGCTCTCAACACCAACCTTTGAAAAGCTTCCAATTTCCTAAGGCATAAAATTATAACCAGAACAAAACCCCAAATTGGCTATGATATGAAGGGCTTGGGTGACCTAGCTGTAAATAGGCACAAGTGTGGGTTCCACGCCAGGGGAGAAGTCAAAAGAAAACACCTCACCCAACTTCCAGTTTTGTCATGGGATGTTTTAGAGCATCCTGAATTGAGGAAAGCTCTTACAAATTACAGGTTTCAGAGTGGTAGCCGTTTTGTATCAGCAAAAACAACGAGGAGTCCTTGTGGCACCTTAGAGACTAACAAATTTATTTGGGCATAAGCTTTCGTGGGCTAGAACCCACTTCATCAGATGCATGGAGTGGAAAATAAAGTAGCAGGTATATATACATAGTATGTGAAAAGATGGGAGTTGCCTTACCAAGGGGGGCGGGGTCAGTCTCACGAGAAACTCTTAGAGCTTAGTTCCTCACCTGCCATGCTCCAATACTCCTCTATGCTTAGTTCATCTATCTCCCTCATTTTAGGGTTCTGTAGCTTGTGTGGATTACACCAACCTGGAGTAACTCTCCTAGGGGTGGATGACATCCACTACTCCAGCCAACTGAGTTGTTTGTGTGTTTTAATTACATTTCCAGCAGTGAGAGAGCTTTTCTCCTTCCCCAGTGATTTGTCTGCTACAGCTACAGGAAGCGCCGGGAGCATCTGTCAGATCTCAAAAGACTTACTGAGCATGCTCAATAATTCCCCAAAAATTATTGCTATAAATCTGGTTGATGTTTGTATATGGCAGTTGGGCTGGGAGGAATCAACAACTCTGCTCTTGGGAGAGGCTGGCTGTAGAATAGCCATCAGATAAAGGATACTAGCTTTCTTAGCACAGGAAGTTTTCTCTTGAAGTCTGGGAGGTTTTGCATTGTTTCTGTAAAACCAGCAGTCACAGAGGATTATTGTTTGCCGGCTTGAGCCCATAATAAGCACAGTCATTACCCAACAGCTAGTCAGCACCCTGCACTTCATTTATCATATAATTAACAATTACATTCTAATTTTTAGTTCCATTATACACTTCTGTGGAAATTAGAACAGCAATTACACGTATTTACAGCATGAACTTCTTAATAAAAGCCCCATATATTACATTTCATAAACAAAAAGGAAGAAAGTAAATCAAATTAAATAGTAGTGCCCAGAACACTGAATTCTAATCCTGGATTAGCTCATGGTCCCAATTTAGAGAAGAAGGAAAAAAAAAAAAAAAGAGAGAAATGTGTAAAGAGAGAGAAAGATCCTCTCTTTATGGATATAAATGTATATGTTCCTCCATCAGTAATGAATTCCAAACCTCGCGGTCACATTTTCACAATTACATCGTAAAACACAAGGGGGGGGATGTTAAATTACTGCACATAAAGGAGTCCTTTGTTGGTAGATTTGTGGTCAATGTTGTACAGTAATGAAGGTGAGAAACCATTATTCTTCAGCCTGGTTTTTGAACCATGAGAGTTTTCAGACATATGGTCGTGGTGTACTTTTGTGGCCCTGCAGCACATATTAATAGCTGTAACATGATGTATGCACAGCACATTTCACTTTCATTATTAATGAATATTTCTTTCTTTTGTTCCCAATATCCACTTAGAACACATTAAGGCACGTTTTGGTTTTCTAAAATATAATTACAGTTACAATGTTATTTCAATAATGCTGATTCTGTAGATGTTTTAGAAGAGAACATAACAAAACCAGAGATCAAGGGGACAGACTAAAGTTTTTACCTTTAATTATTTGTCCTATGGAAAAAGATCTGTGCCTCAAAGTGTCAGTGATGTTGCATCATGATGCAGTGACCCACATGTTGATAGTGTAACTGCCTCTTCCCCAGTGAGTTTCAGAATAACTTATGTTAATTAAGCCTATCCTTTGTGGTGTGAGGAAAACTTTCACAATGTGACCTGACACAATCCTGTGGGCCTGAGTCTGCCAACAAATTAAGGGTGAGATTCCCCCTCCCACCCCAACTCCAGCTCTCTTAAACTGGGTAATGGGGCAAGAGTAGCATAAAGTGACCCCCAAAGCCCTATATCTGGGTGGGAAAGGATTCCACTGGTGGAGGAACTGAGGTGGACAGCTGCAAGGCTGTCTTCTGAAGACGCCCCCCCCAAGCCCTGGCATAGGGGGCATACAAAGGGTGGGGTCGCACTGCAACACTGTGGTGATTCTGGCCACTCTTTCATTATTTAAGTACAGCAGAATAGCTCCAACAGGAGAGAGACTGAACCCTCACATCAAAATATCCCATAGCTCAGAGGTCAAATCCTTTCTCCTCTTCTAGCAAAGAGGGCAGAATTTAACATGGGTCTCCCACGTCCCAGCTGAATGCTCTAACCCAGAGCCACCCACCCTTATTACACAGTAGGGCCACATAAACCTGAGCACAACCTTGTGTGGGCCAAACAGATTATATATTAAGATTAAAAGTCACCTGTACTGGTTTATTTTTTAATTTCAGCTTGTTTCCAGGGGCAGCAGGTTTGTATAATTTTTGGTGGTGCCCAGAACTGGTCCAAATCCTGCCCCCATCCTTGTAAGCTGATAGATATATTTTTAAATAATGTAAAAATGTGAGGGCTCTGGGGTGGGGCTGGGGATGAGGGGCTTGGGCAGAGGATTGAGGTGTGGGGGTGAGGGTTGCGGGGTGGGGCCGGGGATGAGGGGTTCACAGTGCGGGGGGGGGCTCAGAGCTGGGGCAGAGGGTTGGGGTGCGGGGGGGTGAGGGCTTTGGCTGTGGGTGCGGGCTCTGAGGTGGGGCAGGGCCAGGGATGAGGAGTTTGGGGTGCAGGCAGGCTACCCCCAGCTGGGGCCAGAGAGGACTCCCCCCAGCCCTCCTCCGGTCAGCAGCAGTGAGCTCCGGGGGAGGGGGCCCCTCTCCTCCTCCTCCCACTAGCACACTCACCTCACACCACTGTCACTGCACGTTCTACTAGGGCCCCTCTCAGGTCCAGGAAGCCCCCTCGCCTCCCCTGTGGTGGGTGTGGGGATGGGGGCTGCCATCATGTGTGTGCCTCCTCCTGCTGTTGCCCCTCATTGTAGCCTAACTGGGGGTGGGAGATGGGGCTACCCCTTGCCCAGCATAGGGCAGGAGCGGTGACTGTGGGTGCGGGGGGTCCCCTCTGCTGATGGAGGGTCCTGCCGGAAAAGGGAAGGGTCCGTCTGTTTGAGGCGAAAGGGCAGGGGCAGCCTGCCCTGGCACTAGTGGTTGGGGGGTTCTGGGACCCTGGGGCAGCAGTTGATGCCGGGAGCCAGCAGAGCCTGGCACCTGCCCACTGCCCAGGGCATAGGCAGGGACGCTTGGGGGAGGCATGCAAGGGTGGCAGGCAGGGCCGGGGAGAGACCCGTCCCGGAACTTGTTCCCATTTGTCTGTGGGAGTGTATCCCTATATATGTATGTCATAAGCTTTTCCCCTTTTTGCTAGAAACTTTGGCTTCAGGGATGTTTCTCTTTTGTGCCTTACCACTACTAGAACTGAAATGGAATCCAACTGCACATACTTCTTGTGTTCTAGCTGCTATAGCTCTCATTCTTTTAAAGGAAAACGCCTCTTTTCATTAAAAATAAACAAATTTCAGAATTTATTTAGCTTTCACTTTAAAAACAATAAAATTGTACTATGTTTTTTCACATCAATATGTAAATCATGTTTTCTTTTGGAAGCTACCACTTTCTGTGACGGAGAAACAGTTGTTTCTCTAATCTCTTTCTCTTCCCACTACATAATACCCCACAGAATTCCTTTCCCTCAACACGGCATTAGTAAATAGATCCCTTGGTTTATACCATTAATTTCCAGGAGGTAGAAAGCTATGCTATGGAAGTGGTTTGAGAAAGGGAGAGGAAAAGTGAGGAATCTGGATACTTGCCAAGAACAAAAAGGATGGTGTTGTAAGAAAGGAGTTCGCAAGGAAAACCTGCAATTCTTGTGAGTTATATCAGAGCAAGGTTTTATTTATTGTGTATTGGGCGGTGGTTCTCAGCCAGGTGTACGTGTACCCTTGGGGATACACAGAGGTCTTCCAGGGGGTACATCAACTCATCTATAGATTTGCCTAGTTTTACAACACACTGCATGAAAAGCACTAGCAAAGTCAGTACAAACTAAAATTTCATATAGATAATGCTTTGTTTGTACGATACACTGAAATGTAAGTACAATATTTATATCCCAATTGATTTATTTTATAATTATATGGTAAAAATGAGAAAGTCAGCAATTTTTCAGTAATAGTGTAGTGTGACACCTTTTTGTATTTTTATGTCTGAATTTGTAAGCAAGAAGTTTTTAAGTGAGGTGTAACTTGCGGGTACACAAGACAAATCAGACTCCTGAAAGGGGTACAGTAGTCTGGAAAGGTTGAGAGCCACTGGTATTGGGTATGTGTGGGTTTTCTTTTTCTTTTTTCTAAAGCTGTTCATGGTTTCATGAGCAGCTATGCTTAACTTGTGGGGTTTTTTTGTTTGTTTGCTCTTATTAAAAAGGCTGCTGTCTGCCATTGTTCTCAATGGGATGGAAGTTAGTCTGCCATCAGTAAAGATGGCATCCTGTGTTCGATGAGTTAGAAATTTATCAAGGTGCAAGGAAGAGAAAATAATTTAATGGAGTAGGATGGGGACTGGATTTTTAAATCAAAAGATATCCCATCTTTTGGAGTGGATGGGGTATGATAGGTACCACATTCTGCACCCTTGGGATGAATGGGGAAGAGACCCAGGAAAGTGAAAATGTAGGAGAATGAAAAAGGAAAAAATGACCCTGTGTCCCAGTGCTAATGGGCTAAGTGGAGTCCCATTCCATTTGGAGTTGGCTTCCTCTACAAACGTGGGTTTTTTAAATGCAATTTATTATTTGTAAGTCTTATTTTTTGGCCAATTCTTGTAACTAACTGTTTAAACACTCTGCATATATTCTAAACACACTGTATAATTTTTGTTCTTGTCAATTACTATATGCATAGTAAAGATTACGGAATAAGCACACTAGCTATTATTGGCAAAGACTTTCTACAGCTACTTGTAATACTGAAAAAAAGAAAAAAGGGAGAGGGGAGAATTCACTTATATAGAAGACAGCTACGCTGACTTTAAGTGGAGCAGAATCAGGACCAATGTTATCTTTAATGAAACCTTAAGTAACGGGTTTCCTATGATATGTTCAGACATCTTGATTGTTCTGGCAGTGAATCAGACAGAAGTTTCCTGCCAGTCTAAATAGTTGTGGTTTTTTTTACTCCAGTGCCCCTGACCTCAGTGATACCAGTGTAATTCTGCCTGTAATAACTAGAAGACTATAATGTAATATATTCACAGAGAGATAGGGTTACGGTTTTTTACATGGAACTGTGAACTTTGCATTTTCTGACTCCTGAGTGCTTATCTGTGCATATTTACTGTTCTCCTAGCACAGACTTTGTTGTATAGAATATTTATTAAAGCTCTGGAAATTGGCAAGAAATCATGATCAATAAAGTTGATAGCAGCATTAAACATTGCCAACTTAAGGCCTGATAAAGCAAAAGATATCAGACAGGCTGCTGATTCTGGCTTTTAGAGAACTAATGTTGCCTGGACACGTTTAAACAGCTGCTGCATTTCACTGATGGGTGAAGTTATTCCAGTATAATTCCGTACTGTAACCCATATTAATATGTTGAAGTCAGTTGGAATCTTTTGTGTGTACAGACTGCAGGATCAGGCTATGTTTATAAAACATTTTGTGAGAATATATATAAATTAGAAGATTACTTCTGAAAATCAAAATGGTATAAGTTAACAGAATGGGCTATTTTTCCCTCTGTATTTGATTCCCACTGACATGAATATGAATTTCTCTGTGAATCAAAGACTGTCTATACCCCAGAGTGTCAGACAGGCTGAACTCTGAATTTCCTAGATTAGTTGGTTTTGTCACAGCTGTTGCTATTTAAACACAGGTTTTTTTATTGGGTTGCTTGAACTGTTTGCTACCTTTCCACAAATAATTCATGTGTGAAACATGCACCTCAGATTGTGAGTTAAAGGCACAGATTTCTTTCTGGGAAGGGAGGGAGTTTTACACACCACATCCCCTCCTCCATCATCTCCATGGACCAAACTATCACATCCAGTGGGAAGTCTGCACAGAACCATAAGGTCCTCGCCTATCACTGTAATACCTCTCCCCTCCACAAGGGTCTCTAGGCCACTTCACCCTAAAAGCACTGTTCTGTGCCCATGTTGTTCCTTAAGAGGACTTGGGAGAGCAAGCAAGGAAAGAATTTACTGCTCGTGAAATCAGAATTAATTCCTATATAAATGGTCATCCCACTAGGCCCTTGGGGTATGTCTACACAGCAATAAAAACCCAGGGCTGGCCCATGTCAGCTGACTCGGGCTATAAATTTGGCTTAGATGTTTGAGCCTGGGCTCTGATACCCTCCAAGGAAGGAGGAGCCCAGGTTCCAGCCGAAGCACAACTGTCTACACCAGCAGTTCTCAGTCAGGGACTTGGGGCCTATTGGGGGGCTGCAAGTAGGTTTCATGGGGTCCGCCAAGCAGGGCCAATGTTAGACTCACTGGGGCCCAGGTCAGAAAGCTGAAGTGCTGCTATGCAAGGCTGAAGTCAGGGGCCCTGAGCCCTGCCACCTGGGGCAGAAGCCTCAGCCTCAGCAACTGAGCTTTGCAGGGCCCCCTGTGACACAGGTCGCCAGGCAATTGCCCTGCTTGCTGCTCTCTAACACTAGCCTTGGCTTTTATATGCAGAAAAACAGTTGTGGCACTGGTGGGCTGTGGAGTTTTTATACCTGGGGAGGGGCTCAGAAAGAAAACGATTGAGAATGCTGCTCTACACTGCAATTTTATAGCCCCGCAGTCTGAGCCCAGCTGGCCCAAGTCAGCTGACACCAGCCAGCAGCAGGTGTTTTATTGCAGTACAGAAATACTAAGCTACGGGGTTAGGTCGAATTTAGCTGCGTTAGGTCGATTTTAAAATGAATGCGTCTACACAACCAACCCCGTTCCGTTGACTTAAAGGGCTCTTAAAATCAACTTCTGTACTCCTCCCCGGTGAGGGGAGTAGTGCTGAAATCGACCTTGCTGTGTAGAAGTTGGGGTAGTGCAGATGCAATTTGACGGTATTGGTTTCCGGGAGCTATCCCAGAGTGCTCCAATGTGACCGCTCTGGACAGCACTTTGAACTCCGGTGCACTAGCCAGGTACACAGAAAAAGCCCCTGGAACTTTTGAATTTAATTTCCTGTTTGGTCAGCGTGGCGAGCTCGGCAGCTCAGGTGACCATGCAGTCCCCCCAGAATCGCAAACGAGCTCCAGCATGGACCGAAAGGGAGACACTGGATCTGATTGCTGTATGTGGAGAAGAATCTGTGCAGGCCAAACTCCGATCAAAAAGAAGAAAAGCTAATATATATGCCAAAATCACACAGGGCATGATGATGAGAGGCCACAACAGGGACACACAGCATTGCCACGTGAAAGTCAAGAAGCTCAGGTAAGCCTACTAAAAGACAAAGGAGGCAAATGGTCGCTCTGGGTAAGAACCCCATTCGTGCCGCTTCTGTGATCAGTTGCATAGCATTCTATGGGGCAACCCTACCACTACCCCACCACTGTCCGTGGACACCTGTAAGGGAGGAGTCTCACACAACAGGGAGGAGGATTTTGTGGATGAGGAAGAAGATGAGGAGGAGGAGGAAAATGCGCAGCAGGGAAGTGGTGAATCTGTTCTCCCCGGCAGCCAGGACTTTTTCATCACCCTGGAGCCAATACCCTTCCAAGACGGGATCCCCGACCCTGAAGCTGGAGAAGGCCGCTCTGGTGAGTGCACATTTGTAACTACAGTACAGGGTTTAAAAGCAATAGTATTTAATGTTTGATTTGCCCTGAAGAATTGGGATGCATTCACGTCCAGTACAGCTACTGGAAAAGTCTGTTAATGTGTCTGGGGATGGAACAGGAATCCTCCAGGGACATCTCCATGAAGCTCTCCTGGAGTTACTCTGAAAGCCTTTGAAGAAGGTTTCTGGCGAGGGCTGCCTTATTTCGTCCTCGACAGTAGGACACTACCACGCCAGGCCAGTAGCAAGTAGTCTGGAATCACTGCAGCACAAAGCATGGCAGCGAATGGTCCTGGGTTTTGGTCGCATTCAAGCAACATTCGGTCTTCATCTTTCTGTGTTAGCCTCAGGAGAGTGATATCATTTATGGTCACCTGATTGAAACAGGGGAATTTTTGTAAGGGAACAGTAAAAGGACCCCGTTCATGCTGGGTTGTTTGCGCTTGGCTAAAATGGATCATTCCGGAGAATAGCCATGCGGTGGGGGGAGGGGTGAAGGGATCATCCCAGAGAATAGCTATGTGGTGGGGTGGGGGGAGGTGTGTGCTGCAGCCCCTCCCTTTAAATGTGAAACCCAACTGGCATTGCTTGCTATGGGAAAGGATGGCGTTGCAATTTGAAAGCATTCCCACATGTTATGAAGGTGGAAGAAGCCAACCCCGTGTACCAAAAGGCTTACCATGGCTGCTTGGAAACCGAATTCTGTTGCCCAGCCGTGTGTGATGTGTCACCATACCGGCAGGCACTCAATATAAAAGGCAAAATACAACCTTGTACCTAAAGCACATGTGCTGTCTGCTGTGAATTGCTTGATTCACTGTGGAAGAGTCTCCCTTTTGTTCTCAGAAATGTATCATCTTAAATTTTACTCTCCCTTTTTATCTCCCCCCAGGTGCAAATGTTTCTATGCTCCCCCTATCATCTCCGTCCCTGAGGTTATCACAGATTAGAAGGCAAAAAAAAAACCGCACTTGCGATGACATGTTTTCTGAGCTCATGCAGTCCTCCCGCACTGATAGGGCACAGCTTAATGCATGGAGGCATTCAGTGGCAGAGGCCAGGAAAGCATTAAGTGAGCGCGAAGAGCAGAGGCAGGAGGCGATGCTGAGGCTAATGGGGGAGCAAACGGACATGATGAAGCATCTGTTGGAGCTGCAAGAAAGCCAACAAGAGCACAGACCCGCACTGCATCCATTGTATAACCGCCTGCCCTCTTCCCCAAGTTCCATATCCTCCTCATCCAGATGCCCAAGAACGCGGGGAGGGGGGGAGGCTCTGGGCACCCGGCCACTCCACTCCAGAGGATGGCCCAAGCAATAGAAGGCTGTCATTCAAACAGTTTTGATTTGTAGTGTGGTTACAATAAGCAATGTGGTCTTGTCCTTCCCTCCTCCCGCACCTCACCCGACCGGGGCTACCTTGTCAGTTATCTCACTTTTTTTTTTATTAATAAAGAAAGAATGCATGGTTTCAAAACATTAGTTACTTTATTTCCTTTGCCAGCTGTGATTGAAGGGGGGAGGGTGGTTGGCTTACAGGGAATTAAAATCAACAAAGGGGGTGGGTTTTCAGCAAGGAGAAACACACACAGCTGTCACACTGTAGCGTGGCCAGTCATGAAACTGGTTTTCAAAGCCTCTCTGATGCGCAGCGTGCCTAGTTGTGCTCTTCTAATTGCCTTGGTGTCTGGCTACTCAAAATCTGCTGCCAGGCAATTTGCCTCAACCTCACACCCCACCACAAATGTCTCCCCCTTACTCTCACAGATATGGAGCACACAGCAATAACAACGGGAATGTTGGTTGCGCTGAGGTCTAACCTAGTCAGCAAACAGCGCCAGCGAGCTTTTAAACGTCCAAAGGTACATTCTACCACCATTCTGCAGTTGCTCAGCCTATAGCTGAACTGCTCCTTACTACTGTCCAAGCTGCCTGTGTATGGCTTCATGAGTCATGGGAGCCAGGGGTAGGCTGGGTCCCCAAGGATAACTATTGGCATTTCAACAAACCCCAAAGATAATCTTCTGGTCTGGGAAGTAAGTCCCTCCTTGCAACTGCTCAAACAGCCTGGAGTTCCTAAAGATGCGAGCGTCATGCACCTTTCCCAGCCATCCCACGTTGATGTCAGTGAAACGTCCCTTGTGATCCACCAGTGCTTGCAGCATCATTGAGAAGTACCCCTTGCGGTTTATATACTGGTTGGCAAGGTGGTCCGGTGCCAAGATAGCAATATGTGTTCCGTCTATTAGGGAACCCCACTGCAGCAAAGCCATCCAGTATGACCTGCCCAGAGTCACTACCCTTGATAGCAGATCGTCAGTGACTGCATTGGCTACTTGGATCACAGCAGTCCCCACAGTAGACTTGCCCACTCCAAATTGATTCCCGACTGACCGGTAGCAGTCAGGTGTTGCAAGCTTCCACAGGGCTGTCGCCACTCGCTTCTCAACTGTCAGGGCAGCTCTCATCTTGGTATTCCTGCGCTTCAGGGCGGGGGAAAGCAACTCACGAAGTTCAAGGAGAGTTGCCTTACGCATGCAAAAGTTTCACAGCCACTGTGAATCATCCCATACCCGCAATACTATGCGGTCCCACCAGTCTGTGCTTGTTGGCCGGGCCCAAAATCGGCGTTCCATTGTATCAACCAGCCCCACTGCCACCAGGATGTCCCTATTGTCACAGCCCGTGCTTTCAGGAATGTCTGTGTCCATGTCCTCATCACAGTCGTCCTCGTGCTGGCGTCTCTTAGCCCGGTTCTGCACTTACTCCACAATAATGCGTGAGGTGTTTACAATGCTCACAACAGCAGCGGTAAGCTGAGCGGGCTCCATGCTTGCCGTGGTATGGCGTCTGCATGGGTAACCTAGGAAAAAAGGCGCGAAATGATTGTTTGCCGTTGCTTTCATAGAGGGAGGGAGGGCGGGCGACTGACGGCTTGTACCCAAAACCATCCTCGACAATGTTTTTGCCCCATCAGGCATTGGGAGCTTAACCCAGAATTCCAGTGGGCAGTGGAGACTGCAGGAACTGTGGGATAGCTACCCACAGTGCACCACTCCGTAAGTCGATGCTAGGCATGGTATTGAGGACACACGCCGCCGACTTAATGCGCTTAGGGGGGAAATACACAATCGACAGTATAAAATCAATTTCTAAAAATCGATTTTATACTATCAACCTAATTTTGTAGTCTAGACATACCCTTAGAGGTCTAATCCAGCAGACCTTTGATGGGAGGGCCTTCTGTTGTGTCTGAGGTCAGGTGGAAGCTTGCTGCAGAGGCACATAGGGTATGTCTACACTATGGAATAAGGTCGAATTTATAGAAGTCGGTTTTTTAGAAATCGGTTTTATATATTCGAGTGTGTGTGTCCCCACAGAAAATGCTCTAAGTGCATTAAGTGCAGTAACTCGGCGGAGTGCTTCCACAGTACCGAGGCTAGAGTCGACTTCCGGAGCATTGCACTGTGGATAGCTATCCCACAGTTCCCGCAGTCTCCGCTGCCCATTGGAATTCTGGGTTGAGATCCCAATGCCTGATGGGGCTAAAACATTGTCGTGGGTGGTTCTGGGTACATATTGTCAGGCCCCCGTTCCCTCCCTCCCTCCGTGAAAGCAAGGGCAGACAATCGTTTCGCACCTTTTTTCCTGAGTTACCTGTGCAGACGCCATACCACGGCAAGCATGGAGCCCGCTCAGGTAACCGTCACCCTATGTCTCCTGGGTGCTGGCAGACGCGGTACGGCATTGCTACACAGTAGCAGCAACCCCTTGCCTTGTGGCAGCAGACGGTACAGTACGACTGGTAGCCGTCATCGTCATCTCCGAGGTGCTCCTGGCCACGTCGGCTGGGAGCGCCTCGGCAGACATGGGCGCAGGGACTAAATTTGGAGTGACTTGACCAGGTCATTCTCTTTAGTCCTGCAGTCAGTCCTATTGAACTGTCTTATGGTGAGCAGGCAGGCGATACGGATTGCTAGCAGTCGTACTGTACCATCTTCTGCCGGGCAGGCAAGAGATGAGGATGGCTAGCAGTCGTATTGTACCATCTTCTGCCGGGCAGCCCTGAGATGTGGATGGCATGCAGTTCTTCTGCACCCTCTGCTGCCAGCCAAAGATGTAAAAGATAGATGGAGTGGATCAAAACAAGAAATAGACCAGATTTGTTTTGTACTCATTTGCCTCCTCCCCTGTCTAGGGGACTCATTCCTCTAGGTCACACTGCAGTCACTCACAGAGAAGGTGCAGCGAGGTAAATCTAGCCATGTATCAATCAGAGGCCAGGCTAACCTCCTTGTGCCAATAAGAACAATAACTTAGGTGCACCATTTCTTATTGGAACCCTCCGTGAAGTCCTGCCTGAAATACTCCTTGATGTAAAGCCACCCCCTTTGTTGATTTTAGCTCCCTGAAGCCAACCCTGTAAGCCGTGTCGTCAGTCACCCCTCCCTCCGTCAGAGCAACGGCAGACAATCATTCCGCGCCTTTTTTCAGTGCGGACGCCATACCAAGGCAAGCATGGAGGCCGCTCAGCTCACTTTGGCAATTAGGAGCACATTAAACACCACACGCATTATCCAGCAGTATATGCAGCACCAGAACCTGGCAAAGTGATACCGGGCGAGGAGGCGACGTCAGCGCGGTCATGTGAGTGATCAGGACATAGACACAGATTTCTCTGAAAGCATAGGCCCTGCCAATGCATGCATCATGGTGCTAATGGGGCAGGTTCATGCTGTGGAACGCCGATTCTGGGCTCGGGAAACAAGCACAGACTGGTGGGACCGCATAGTGTTGCAGGTCTGGGACGATTCCCAGTGGCTGCGAAACTTTCGCATGCGTAAGGGCACTTCCATGGAATTTTGTGACTTGCTTTCCCCCGCCCTGAGGCGCATGAATACCAAGATGAGAGCAGCCCTCACAGTTGAGAAGCAAGTGGCGATAGCTCTGTGAAAGCTTGCAACGCCAGACAGCTACCGGTCAGTTGGGAATCAATTTGGAGTGGGCAAATCTACTGTGGGGGCTGCTGTGATGCAAGTAGCCCACTCAATCAAAGATCTGCTGATATCAAGGGTAGTGACCCTGGGAAATGTGCAGGTCATAGTGGATGGCTTTGCTGCAATGGGATTCCCTAACTGTGGTGGGGCCATAGACGGAACCCATATCCCTATTTTGGCACCGAAGCACCAAGCCGCTGAGTACATAAACCGGAATGGGTACTTTTCAATAGTGCTGCAAGCTCTGGTGGATCACAAGGGACGTTTCACCTACATCAACGTGGGATGGCCGGGAAAGGTACATGACGCTCGCATCTTCAGGAACTCTGGTCTGTTTCAAAAGCTGCAGGAAGGGACTTTATTCCCAGACCAGAAAATAACTGTTGGGGATGTTGAAATGCCTATAGTTATCCTTGGGGACCCAGCCTACCCCTTAATGCCATGGCTCATGAAGCCGTACACAGGCAGCCTGGACAGTAGTCAAGAGCTGTTCAACTACAGGCTGAGCAAGTGCAGAATGGTGGTAGAATGTGCATTTGGACGTTTAAAGGTGCGCTGGCGCAGTTTACTAACTCGCTTAGACCTCAGCGAAACCAGTATTCCCACTGTTAATGCTGCTTGCTGTGTGCTCCACAATATCTGTGAGAGGAAGGAGGAGACATTTATGGCGGGGTGGGAGGTTGAGGCAAATCGCCTGGCTGCTGGTTATGCGCAGCCAGACACTAGGGCGGTTAGAAGAGCACAGGAGGGCGTGGTACGCATCAGAGAAGCTTTGAAAACCAGTTTCATGACTGGCCAGGCTACGGTGTGAAAGTTCTGTTTGTTTCTCCTTGATGACACCCCCCGCCCCTTGGTTCACTCTACTTCCCTGTAAGCTAACCACCCTCCCCTCCTCCCTTCAATCACCACTTGCAGAGGCAATAAAGTCATTGTTGCTTCACATTCATGCATTCTTTATTCATTCATCACACAAATAGGGGGATGACTACCAAGGTAGCCCAGGAGGGTTGGTGGAGGAGGGAAGGAAAATGCCACACAGCACTTTAAAAGTTTACAACTTTAAAATTTATTGAATGACAGCCTTCTTTTTTTGGGCAATCCTCTGTGGTGGAGTGGCTGGTTGGCCGGAGGCCCCCCCCCCACCGAGTTCTTGGGCGTCTGGGTGTGGAGGCTATGGAACTTGGGAAGGAGGGCGGTTGGTTACACAGGGGCTGTAGTGGCAGTCTGTGCTCCAGCTGCCTTTGCTGCAGCTCAACCATACACTGGAGCATACTGGTTTGGCCTCCAGCAGCCAGGGCATTGAATCCTGCCTCCTCTCATCATGCTGCTGCCACAGTTGAGCTTCAGCCCTGTCTTCAGCCCGCCACCTCTCCTCCCGGTCATTTTGTGCTTTCCTGCACTCTGACATTATTTGCCTCCACGCATTCGTCTGTGCTCTGTCAGTGTGGGAGGACAGCATGAGCTCGGAGAACATTTCATCGCGAGTGCGTTTTTTTTTCTTTCTAAGCTTCACTAGCCTCTGGGAAGGAGAAGATCCTGTGATCATTGAAACACATGCAGCCTGTGGAGAAAAAAAAAGGGACAGCGGTATTTAAAAAGACACATTTTATAAAACAGTGGCTACACTCTTTCAGGGTAAACCTTGCTGTTAACATTACATACATAGCACACGTGCTTTCGTTACAAGGTCGCATTTTGCCTCCCCCCACCGCGTGGCTACCCCCTCAACCTTCCCCCCTCCCTGTGGCTAACAGCGGGGAACATTTCTGTTTAGCCACAGGCAAACAGCCCAGCAGGAATGGGCTCCTCTGAGTGTCCCCTGAAGAAAACCACTCTATTTCAACCAGGTGACCATGAATGATATCTCACTCTCCTGAGGATAACACAGAGAGATAAAGAACGGATGTTGTTTGAACGCCAGCAAACATACACTGCAATGCTTTGTTGTACAATGATTCCCGAGTACGTGTTACTGGCCTGGAGTGGTAAAGTGTCCTACCATGAAGGACGCAATAAGGCTGCCCTCCCCAGAAACCTTTTGCAAAGGCTTTGGGAGTACATCCAGGAGAACCGCGAATGCCAGGGCAAAGTAATCCTTTCACATGCTTGCTTTTAAACCATGTATAATATTTTAAAAGGTACACTCACCGGAGGTCCCTTCTCCGCCTGCTGGGTCCAGGAGGCAGCCTTGGGTGGGTTCGGGGGGTACTGGTTCCAGGTCCAGTGTGAGAAACAGTTCCTGGCTGTCGGGAAAACCGGTTTCTCCGCTTGCTTGCTGTGAGCTATCTACAACCTCATCATCATCATCATCATCTTCTTCGTCCCCAAAACCTGCTTCCGTATTGCCTCCATCTCCATTGAAGGAGTCAAACCACACGACTGGGGTAGTGGTGGCTGAACCCCCTAAAATGGCATGCAGCTCATCATAGAAGCGGCATGTTTGGGGCTCTGACCCGGAGCGGCCATTCACCTCTCTGATTTTCTGGTAGGCTTGCCTCAGCTCCTTCAGTTTCACGCGGCACTGCTTCGGGTCCCTGTTATGGCCTCTGTCCTTCATGCCCTGGGAGATTTTGACAAAGGTTTTGGCATTTCGAAAACTGGAACGGAGTTCTGATAGCACGGATTCCTCTCCCCAAACAGCGATCAGATCCTGTACTTCCCGTTCGGTCCATGCTGGAGCTCTTTTGCGATTCTGGGACTCCATCATGGTCACCTCTGCTGATGAGCTCTGCATGGTCACCTGCAGCTTGCCACGCTGGCCAAACAGGAAATGAGATTCAAAAGTTCGCGGTTCTTTTCCTGTCTACCTGGCCAGTGCATCTGAGTTGAGAGTGCTGTCCAGAGCGGTCACAATGGAGCACTCTGGGATAGCTCCCGGAGGCCAATACCGTCGAATTGTGTCCACAGTACCCCAAATTCGAGCCGGCAAGGCCGATTTAAGCGCTAATCCACTTGTCAGGGGTGGAGTAAGGAAATCGATTTTAAGAGCCCTTTAAGTCGAAACAAAGGGCTTCATCGTGTGGACGGGTGCAGGTTTACATCGATTTAATGCTGCTAAATTCGACCTAAAGTCCTAGTGTAGACCAGGGCATAGAGTCAATGTCTTTTCTGATACACATGGTTAGTAGAGGGACTTGTGTGGCCCCTTGGTTCCAGCAAATTAGAAACCTATCTGAGTGGAAGCTTATGAAATATGTACTACTTAGGAAGAGATCAAAACCATATATATATGTTTCATTAGACAAAGTGCATTCTGTATCTGAGCATGTTAGAGTAGTTGCTTTGTTCAGAGCCATTCAAGTTTCTGGGGCAAATTAGGAACTGCAGAATTATTATTTTTTTAAATAAATGGGTGACAGGGAGGAGGTGGTGAATATTGTTTAGCCAAAAGACAGAAGCAGTTTCTTTGTATCAGCTCTCTTGCATAATTAGGATGTGTTCTAATTTTAATTAAATCTTATGCATATTCATGAAAATGCATTGAACTTCCAGACCAAGTAGATCTGATCCCTCTACCTCTTTTAATGTTTAGTTTGGATATAGGGTTTTCCTCTATTCCCTCCTTCTTTTACTTTCACATTTCTGTAGAAACACACAACTAGCTCCCATAATGTGAAGAGTCACAACCTATGGGTATGTCTACACTACGGAATAAGGTCTAATTTATAGAAGTCGGTTTTTTAGAAATCGGTTTTATAAATTCGAGTGTGTGTGTCCCCACAGAAAATGCTCTAAGTGCATTAAGTGCATTAACTTGGCGGAGCGCTTCCACAGTACCGAGGCAAGCGTCGACTTCCGGAGCGTTGCACTGTGGGTAGCTATCCCACAGTTCCCGCAGTCTCCGCTGCCCATTGGAATTCTGGGTTGAGATCCCAATGCCTGATGGGGCTAAAACATTGTCGCGGGTGGTTCTGGGTACATATCGTCAGCCCCCCGTTCCCTCCCTCCCCCCGTGAAAGCAAGGGCAGACAATCATTTCACGCCTTTTTTCCTGAGTTACCTGTGCAGACGCCATACCATGGCAAGCATGGAGCCCGCTCAGGCTATGTCTCACCCTATGTCTCCTGGGTGCTGGCAGACGCGGTACGGCATTGCTACACAGTAGCAGCAACCCCTTGCCTTGTGGCAGCAGACGGTACAGTACGACTGGTAGCCGTCATCGTCATGTCTGAGGTGCTCCTGGTCGCCTCTGTGAGGTCGATCAGGAGTGCCTGGGCAGACATGGGCACAGGGACTAAATTTGGAGTGACTTGACCAGGTCATTCTCTTTAGTCCTGCAGTCAGTCCTATTGAACCGTCTTATGGTGAGCGGGCAGGCGATACGGACTGCTAGCAGTCGTACTGTACCATCTTCTGCCGAGCAGCCATGAGATGTGGATGGCATGCAGTCCTTCTGCACCGTCTGCTGCCAGCCAAAGATGTAAAAGATAGATGGAGTGGGTCAAAACAAGAAATAGACCAGATTTGTTTTGTACTCATTTGCCTCCTCCCCTGTCTAGGGGACTCATTCCTCTAGGTCACTCTGCAGTCACTCACAGAGAAGGTGCAGCGAGGTAAATCTAGCCATGTATCAATCAGAGGCCAGGCTAACCTCCTTGTTCCAATAACAACGATAACTTAGGTGCACCATTTCTTATTGGAACCCTCCGTGCAGTCCTGCCTGAAATACTCCTTGATGTACAGGCACCCCCTTTGTTGATTTTAGCTCCCTGAAGCCAACCCTGTAAGCCGTGTCGTCAGTCGCCCCTCCCTCCGTCAGAGCAACGGCAGACAATCGTTCCGCGCCTTTTTTCTGTGCGGACGCCATACCACGGCAAGCATGGAGCCCGCTCAGCTCACTGTGGCAATTAGGAGCACATTAACCACCACACGCATTATCCAGCAGTATATGCAGCACCAGAACATGGCAACGCGATACCGGGCGAGGAGGCGACGTCAGCGCGGTCTCGTGAGTGATCAGGACATGGACACAGATTTCTCTGAAAGCATGGGCCCTGACAATGCATGCATCATGGTGCTAATGGGGCAGGTTCATGCTGTGGAACGCCGATTCTGGGCTCGGGAAACAAGCACAGACTGGTGGGACCGCATAGTGTTGCAGGTCTGGGACGATTCCCAGTGTCTACGAAACTTTCGCATGCGTAAGGGCACTTTCATGGAACTTTGTGACTTGCTTTCCCGTGCCCTGAAGCGCATGAATACCAAGATGAGAGCAGCCCTCACAGTTGAGAAGCGAGTGGCGATAGCCCTGTGGAAGCTTGCAACGCCAGACAGCTACCGGTCAGTTGGGAATCAATTTGGAGTGGGCAAATCTACTGTGGGGGCTGCTGTGATGCAAGTAGCCCACGCAATCAAAGATTTGCTGATATCAAGGGTAGTGACCCTGGGAAATGTGCAGGTCATAGTGGATGGCTTTGCTGCAATGGGATTCCCTAACTGTGGTGGGGCTATAGACGGAACCCATATCCCTATCTTGGCACCGGAGCACCAAGCCGCCGAGTACATAAACCGCAAGGGGTACTTTTCGATAGTGCTGCAAGCTCTGGTGGATCACAAGGGACGTTTCACCAACATCAACGTGGGATGGCCGGGAAAGGTGCATGATGCTCGCATCTTCAGGAACTCTGGTCTGTTTCAAAAGCTGCAGGAAGGGACTTTATTCCCAGACCAGAAAATAACTGTTGGGGATGTTGAAATGCCTATATGTATCCTTGGGGACCCAGCCTACCCCTTAATGCCATGGCTCATGAAGCCATACACAGGCAGCCTGGACAGTGGTCAGGAGCTGTTCAACTACAGGCTGAGCAAGTGCAGAATGGTGGTAGAATGTGCATTTGGACGTTTAAAGGCGCGCTGGCGCAGTTTACTGACTCGCTTAGACCTCAGCGAAACCAATATTCCCACTGTTATTACTGCTTGCTGTGTGCTCCACAATATCTGTGAGAGTAAGGGGGAGACGTTTATGGCGGGGTGGGTGGGAGGTTGAGGCAAATCGCCTGGCTGCTGGTTACGCGCAGCCAGACACCAGGGCGGTTAGAAGAGCACAGGAGGGCGCGGTACGCATCAGAGAAGCTTTGAAAAACAGTTTCATGACTGGCCAGGCTACGGTGTGAAAGTTCTGTTTGTTTCTCCTTGATGAACCCCCCCCGCCCCTTGGTTCACTCTACTTCCCTGTAAGCTAACCACCCTCCCCTCCTCCCTTTAATCATTGCTTGCAGAGCCAATAAAGTCATTGTTGCTTCACATTCATGCATTCGTTATTCATTCATCACACAAATAGGGGGATGACTACCAAGGTATCCCAGGAGGGGTGGTGGAGGAGGGAAGGAAAATGCCACACAGCACTTTAAGCACAGCACTTTAAAAGTTTACAACTTTAAAATTTATTGAATGACAGCCTTCTTTTTTTTGGGCAATCCTCTGTGGTGGAGTGGCTGGTTGGCCGGAGGCCCCCCCACCACGTTCTTGGGCGTCTGGGTGTGGAGGCTATGGAACTTGGGGAGGAGGGCGGTTGGTTACAGAGGGGCTGCAGTGGCAGTCTGTGCTCCAGCTGCCTTTGCTGCAGCTCAACCATACACTGGAGCATACTGGTTTGGTCCTGCAGCAGCCTCAGCATTGAATCCTGCCTCCTCTCATCACGCTGCCGCCACCTTTGAGCTTCAGCCCTGTCTTCAGCCCGCCACTTACTCTCTTCAGCCCTCCACCTCTCCTCCCGGTCATTTTGTGCTTTCCTGCACTCTGACATTATTTGCCTCCACGCATTCGTCTGTGCTCTGTCAGTGTGGGAGGACAGCATGAGCTCGGAGAACATTTCATCGCGAGTGCGTTTTTTTTTCTTTCTAAGCTTCACTAGCCTCTGGGAAGGAGAAGATCCTGTGATCATTGAAACACATGCAGCTGGTGGAGAAAAAAAAAGGGACAGCGGTATTTAAAAAGACACATTTTATAAAACAGTCGCTACACTCTTTCAGGGTAAACCTTGCTGTTAACATTACATACATAGCACATGTGCTTTCGTTACAAGGTCGCATTTTGCCTCCTCCCACCGCGTGAACGGATTTTGGTTGAATGCCAGCAAACATACACTGCAATGCTTTGTTCTACAGTGATCCCCCAGTACGTGTTGCTGGCCTGGAGTGGTAAAGTGTCCTACCATGAAGGACGAAATAAGGCTGCCCTCCCCAGAAACCTTTTGCAAAGGCAGAACCGCAAATGCCAGGGCAAAGTAATCCTTTCACATGCTTGCTTTTAAACCATGTATAGCATTTTAAAAGGTACACTCACCAGAGGTCCCTTCTCCGCCTGCTGAGTCCAGGAGGCAGCCTTGGGTGGGTTCGGGGGGTACTGGCTCCAGGTCTAGGGTGAGAAACAGTTCCTGGCTGTCGGGAAAACCGGTTTCTCCGCTTGCTTGCTGTGAGCTATCTACAACCTCCTCATCATCATCTTCTTCGTCCCCAAAACCTACTTCCGTATTGCCTCCATCTCCATTGAAGGAGTCAAACAACATGGCTGGGGTAGTGGTGGCTGAACCCCCTAAAATGGCATGCAGCTCATCATAGAAGCGGCATGTTTGGGGCTCTGACCCAGAGCGGCTGTTCGCCTCTCTGGTTTTCTGGTAGGCTTGCCTCAGCTCCTTCAGTTTCACGCGGCACTGCTTTGGGTCCCTGTTATGGCCTCTGTCCTTCATGCCCTGGGAGATTTTCACAAAGGTTTTGGCATTTCGAAAACTGGAACGGAGTTCTGATAGCACGGATTCCTCTCCCCAAACAGCGATCAGATCCCGTACCTCCCGTTCGGTCCATGCTGGAGCTCTTTTGCGATTCTGGGACTCCATCATGGTCACCTCTGCTGATGAGCTCTGCATGGTCACCTGCAGCTTGCCACGCTGGCCAAACAGGAAATGAGATTCAAAAGTTCGCGGTTCTTTTCCTGTCTACCTGGCCAGTGCATCTGAGTTGAGAGCGCTGTCCAGAGCGGTCACAATGGAGCACTCTGGGATAGCTCCCGGAGGCCAATACCATCGAATTGTGTCCACAGTACCCCAAATTCGAGCCGGCAACGTCGATTTAAGCGCTAATCCACTTGTCAGGGGTGGAGTAAGGAAATCGATTTTAAGAGCCCTTTAAGTCGAAATAAAGGGCTTCATTGTGTGGACGGGTGCAGGTTTACATCGATTTAATGCTGCTAAATTCGACCTAAAGTCCTAGTGTAGACCAGGGCTATGACAGCTTCCTATCTATTGCTAATGCTAGAGCTCTGTTCAGTAGCTCCCTGCTACAAATATCAATAGATAACAAACCATTAACGTGAAATTGCCAAATGTGTGTGTGTGTGTTTAATTGAGACAAAGGGCACAAAAATTTCTGCTCTACAGAACTGATATTTAATTTTCCATCAAAAAGCAATCATGATCTCTACAACATGAAAATCAGCATTACCTCTGGGATTTATTTTAATGCCAACATCCTTTTTGACGTCTTAAAAGTTCTTCTCCATAATTTCTCACAGCTGCCATTGGCAGCACCATCCATCCACTTTTTCCTGAGTTTTTTTATTAGGCTTCTGTGACTCTCCCCTTGCCTGGTTCTCCTACCTCTCTGACCACTATAGTATTGCCTTTGATCCTCTTTTCTCCCATCTTCCACCTCTGTTGATATTAATGTCCTTGGTACCCCCCTTTTACACTTGCCATCTGAGCAATCTCTTTCATTCCTATGATCTCATCACATTTATAGTGATTTATACTGATATCTAGCTCTACCTCGTTATCTAGCTAGGTACTTATATAGTGATGCACCATAGCATCTGAGTGCCTGTCCAGGCTTAGATACATACATAGATGTATGATACAGACTGTTCATGTCCCTCTGATACCACCTCCTCATGGAAATCCTACTGCTTCTTCATATTAAACATGTAAAAAATAAATTTCTCGTCTTTCCTTTTAAACCATCTCTCCTCCCATCTTTCTTCATCACAAGGATTGGTCTCTGTCCAAAGGTGATTGTTTTTAATTTTGGGCAAAAATGGTTCAGACAATTTTTAAGTACAAAAGTTGGGTAAATATAATGTGACTCCTTTCTTTGATGGCCAGAACAGTTGGAATGAAAATTTGAAAGCAGGCATTAAAAGTAGTTTTCAAGTGTCACAAAGTGTTATGGTGAAATTTGTTTTTGGTCTGACCTGTGGCCATCTGAAACTGTATACATACAGTACATTTTGCATAGGTCTTTCATTAAGCTCAAAACATGCCAAGTTCCATTGTGTGGAGATAATTTAGCTGCACAGCAAAAGAGTACTGATGCTATACATGGGCTAAAGTACAACCCTCACAAGAAGCCTTGCTGGTCTCTTGTGCACCTTAAGGTGCAAAGGTGAACAGGAGACAGGCTCTGTTCTGCAGATTTTCTAAGGTGTGCATGTTCCAGTGGTGTCTAGCCAAACAGTATGATTACAGGATTTACATGTGCTACTGTCAGTCTTTTTTGCAAGCCAGTGAAGCTTGGAAAAGTCTCCTTTTCCAGATTGTTCTTTTTAAAGAAATTAATAATCTAGGAACTGTCATACAAAAAACAGCCAAGAGAACATTAAGACTGCATGGATAGACATTCAGGAAATGCCAGTCAAACTCTGCCTTTCATTGCACATGAATTGCGGCCTTGCCTAGACTAGGATTTAAAGCTTTAACTCAACTAATTTAGCACACATTAAAATTGATGTACTTTATCTACATTATACTTCTCAAATAGAGTTCCAGGCATCTGGTTTTCGACCGGAATGCCTAGTCGAAAAGGGACCCTGGCAGCACCAACCTAGGCGGCTCAGCTCCAGAGAGACAAGTGCAGCCCCACAGGTGGTGGGAAGTAGAGACTGCCTGGAGCCAGAGGTACACTGGAGTCCAGCCAGGACGCAGAGAGAAACAGGCGGGTGGGGCCAGGGCATGGAGAGGAGCCCTTGGTCACCCAGTGGGCAGGCCGAGAGGAGTAAGTGGTGGGCAGGGGGTGGGAGGGAGCCAGCGGGCTGGCAGGGTCTCAGGGCACAGTGCAAGCAGAGCTGACCAGGCCTCTTCTGAGCATGGGTCCGGCTCCATGGCACCACTGTAAACCTGGCATTGGGTGCAGAGCAATGGGCTGAAGTGATGCGAAGACTGAAGAGACAGGGCTGATTGGGAGGTTGGGAGCAAAATTACTTGCTAGGCAAGGAATCGGCAGATGTGGGAGGGAAACCTCCTGCAGCATGGGCCAAAATCCCCTTACCCAATGAATTTGGGAACTTGGGCAATGCTAAATGTGCCTCACACACCGGGCATTCCAGAGTCAGAGCGAAACAAGCCAATGCAAACCTCTGTAAAAATCTCACCACTTCTGGGGGCCGCTGCGTGATTTTTGAACTGAAGCTGGCAGTACTGCTCACGGCCAAGCTTCACGGCCAAGCTTTGTCTTGGTCAAGGAGGACAGCACAGGCTGGAGGCGGAGTAGGGAGAGGCGCAGTCTCTCCTCTTCTCTTGGGGAGCGCCCCGCACCAAGTGGGGGCAGTGGTCAAGATGAACTTGTCTAACCGTTATCTCCCCTCCCCTCCGCAGCATGAGTCTGGTCCTGCCTCACCCGCCAAGCTGCCCCTGCCTGCAGGCGGACTCTCCTCCCGGGGGGGTTAGACTAACCCGGCTGCTACTGTGAAACCTTTCCCACATATGTCCAGCAGAGGGGGCTGTGCTCAGGGTGATGGGACACGGGGTGGTGTCTGGGGAAGGGACATGGGGACTCAGCCCCGTGCCTGTCGGGGGCTGGAGCTGTGAGGGAGGGTGATGGGACACGGGGTGGTGTCTGAGGAAGGGACGTGGGGACTCAGCCCCGTGCTAAGACCCCTGCCCCGCCGGCCCTCGCGCTCTAGCTGGCGCACGCGCTCCCTTGGAAGCTCTCGAGCTTCTGCCCCCACCAGAGGGGTGACGTCATGGGCTTGGCCGTGGAGCATTGTGGGTCGGGAGGGGCCGCCATTTTCGGTAGGGCGGAGCGAGTCGCAGAGGCTGGGAGCCGGGAAGGGGGCGCGCGGCGGCGACTCTCATTGCTCGCAACTGTCAGTGCCGCTCCCGCGGGCGGGGTCTTGCGGCGGCAGCTGTAGTAGGTCCCAGGGCAGCAGGCGGGCGGGGAGGCCACAGGGGATCGTGGTGCCGTCCCGCTCCCCCTGACATCCCCTCCGGTCCCTTCCCGGTGTGAGCGGCCCCGGCCGCCTCGCCAAGCCCTGCGCGCATCGCCGCAGCCTGCAGCACCCGAGCGGTGAGTGAGGGAGGGGAAGAGGCCGGCTGTGCCCAAGCCCTGTGCCTGTCGGGGGCTGGAGCTGTGCGGGAGGGTGATGGGGCACGGGGTGGTGTCTGGGGAAGGGACACGGGGACTCAGCCCTGTGCCTGTCGGGGGCTGGAGCTGTGAGGGAGGGTGATGGGGCACGGGGTGGTGTCTAGGGAGGGGACATGGGGGGCGAGCCCTGTGCCTGTCGGGGGCTGGAGCTGTGCGGGAGGGTGATGGGGCACGGGGTGGTGTCTAGGGAGGGGACATGGGGGGCGAGCCCTGTGCCTGTCGGGGGCTGGAGCTGTGCGGGAGGGTGATGGGGCACGGGGTGGTGTCTGGGGAAGGGACACGGGGACTCAGCCCTGTGCCTGTCGGGGGCTGGAGCTGTGCGGGAGGGTGATGGGGCACGGGGTGGTGTCTAGGGAGGGGACATGGGGGGCGAGCCCTGTGCCTGTCGGGGGCTGGAGCTGTGCGGGAGGGTGATGGGGCACGGGGTGGTGTCTGGGGAAGGGACACGGGGACTCAGCCCTGTGCCTGTCGGGGGCTGGAGCTATGAGGGAGGGTGATGGGACGTGGGGTGGTGTATGGGAAGACTGTGGGGCATCGGGTGGGAGTGGGTAGGTGGGGTGCGCAGTGAGGGAGCAGGAGGCGGTTGACAGGGGTGCGGGGGTTAGCTTGTGTTTTGCCATTTTCCAGGAGCATTGAACCTCACCTCCTTTCCCTTCTCCCATGACACAAACAGAACAAAAGGCTGGGCAGGTCCTGTTGGCCTGCTGGTCCTTCTGTAGCTCATGGTTACAGCCAGCCCCTTCAATGTGTGTCTGTCAATCCAGTTAATTGTAACATTCTCTGGCAGTGACTGTATTGGTGACTCTGCTGCAGAGATGCTGAGAGGAGGGGATCCTGTTTGCCTGGATTGCCATCAGCTTTGCTTTGTTCCTCTTCCTTTCTTGCTCTTTCCTGGCTTCCCCCCGTTCTGCAGTTTGGGGCGGAGGATGCCCAGGGAGTGAACCCTGCACAGAGTTGTGAGACAAACAGGAGCTATTCCCTTTCCAACCTCTTTCTTGTAATGTCTTTATTTGCAGGGTGGATAGATCTGAAATAGTGAAAGAACGATTGTGACAACCCTAATGCCATTTTTGTGTGTAGTGGCTGGCTTTATAAATTACAGGGGCACCAGTCATGGTATAGATTGCGTCATCATTCTAAACCTCTCTCTTTTCAAACTTTAAGACTCTGTGTATGAGGTCTTGGTCCCAGGAGCTAACCATAGTTAGGAGATTTAAAAACAAACCCAAAACACAACTCTTCAGTAAGCTATACTCAATGTGAGCAAAATAACAGTAATACACACCAGGTTTTGTAGTTTCATAGGTCAAGTTAGCAACTTTTCTGGTTTGTCTTCCTTTCTCCACTCCACCCCGTCCTCCCCATTTAGTCCATTTAAGGATATGTGACTGTTTTTTTTTTCCCAGATGACATATTAGCTGTCTAATATGTGCATCTGCATATTCAATTTAATAAATTCTCAAAACAAAAATGTAAGAGCTCCTTGCATTTCTGTAGTAGTCTTTGTTCTGGGTATCTTGGGGATCATATCTTGATGACTAAAGGGATTGTATCATGTAGATTAAGTCCACAGTGAATAATTTAAAAAAAATTACAAAAGCATATGTTTCTATTTTAATTTTTTTCTTTTATTTTAAACTTCTCTGTAGTGTTTGAAAACTGAACATAACAGCAAAGCAAAAAGCAAAACTGACTAGAAACACATGTGAAATTTGTTTGCATTATTTAAAGTGAGAAATAAAAAGTAAGCAAATATCCTAGATAGTATAAATTAATTTACACTTTCATTTTTAAATATGGAAGATATTACAAAAAAGCAAAGATACTTAAAATATTAACCTATACTTGCAATGACACTAGGACCAGGTGTGGGATGGCATTTTGTTTGGGGAATGTCTCATTAATTTTGTTTATGGACACATTTTTCATAGGAAACATGCATCCAAATTAACACACAAGGATATGCTTTAAACATCTTTCTGGATACAAATCATTGTGAAAAAGTTGGCTGCAATTTTGAGTTTAGCTTTGATTCAAAAATTTTATTTGGCAAATAATTTTATTTTAATTGGTTATGAATTCCATAGCTGAGGTACAACATGACTGAAGATAACATAGCCATAGGACTAATGCTAGCATTGAGTAACAAGCTTACCGTTCATGGACAGAGTGGATTTGATTTAAATCACTAGTCAGAAAGACTAGATTTAATTATGGATTTTTACGTAAAAGTGCATTCTTGTTGATTGTTATAACCTTAATACATATTCTTCACAACTCAGAGATAGATGTAGCTTTCATTTTTAGAAGGTACACATTATACATTTTTAAAGTGATTTATTTTGAAAACTTTTCATATTAGTTTTACAGCTATATCAGAAAGTGAATGATTGTTTGGTTATTTCATTTACCCAAGGTAATTGAAGCAGATAGTTCACCTCCCAATGACTTCATAAATATCTCCAATTCAACAGGTTAATCATTAATATTTGGAGGATTTTCTTGCCATGCTGTATTAGGAGGAGAACATCACCAGACAAACATTTAAATTGTTTTATTTAGCTAAAACAACAACGTTCTGTATTCTGGATATTTTTCTTCAACAGCAAACATAATATTTTAACAAAACAAGCATATGCATTTTTGAATTTAGTTCAACATTCAAGTCTTTTAAAATCAGGTTTGTTTTTGTTAAAATTGTCAGCCAGGTCAACATGAGAAACTTAAAATATTGGCTTCTGCAGCTAACTCAGTCATCTTTACCTTCATTTTCTTGTTGGTTCATAATCTGGAAAAGAAAAATGAGCTTTCCTGCTTTTTCAGGTCCCAAACGATTTCTCAGTTTGGAATTAGTCCAAAGGAAGAAAATATTCTTTCTACACCAGCAGAAGAAGCTACTGCTGTTAAAAGTGAGGTTATCACTTCAGTAGTTTCTGAATCCAAGTGCTTAAGTGACTTCCACCAGTTCACTGGTGTGACTTTCTTTAAAACATCATCAGATTATTTCTTTAATGGCTCACCCTTAACTCTGAGGTTTCTTATAGTTGGCATTATGGAGAGATGATTGTTGGATGTCCAGGTCATAGCCAACTCCTCTTCTTCAACAGTTAGGGTTTGACCCTGATACCAATATTGAGAATATTTGCAAGAAAATGAGCTGGACATCATGGTGCTTGTCCAGTTCATTTTTTTAATGCTTGTAATTTAACTCTGTCATTGCATATTTAAGATCTCACTCAGTTTCTTCCAAATTTCAACAGTGTCAGCAATAAAACAGTTATTTCCCTGCATTTTGTTCAAGGCTACAGAAATAGGCTTCAGGGTACTCAGCATGTGTTCAACATTTCTCTTAAGCCCAATGTTGAGAACTTTGGCTGTGACAGTGCCATCTGTTTTTTCACGATTTTGTTCACAGACTGTCATCAGATTAGGCCAGTTCTTGATATAGTGCTCAAAACAGTCCAGTACTGAGTTCCATCGCACATCTTGTGGGAGAGTTAGCTTCGTTCCTCCCACTTTTTTCAGAGCAGCTGCTGCAAAGTGGTTGTTATGGAAGTATTTGCAATTTCAAGAACATTAGTCTTTATTTCTGGAACACTGAAGTCTTTGGCTAGGGGGTGCATCAAATGAGCACTGCAACCATATTTTATTAGCTTAGGACTCTCCTCTAAATTTCTTCTCATCTTGGATACATTTGCAGCATTGTCTGTGACCAAGCTGCGTACTAGACGTTTGCATTTTTTTCCCACAGTTTGTTATAGCTTTTACTGCTACTTCTTGTAAGTATTCTTCTGTGTGTGCATTTCCTGATGTATCAATTGTTTCTGTAAGGAAGACATTCCCTACTTCTGTTGTCACACAAGCATATACAACAGGATCATTGTGGGCGTTGCTCCACCCATCAAGACTCAGGTTAACAATTTCACCCTCTAGACCTTTTGCACATGGCACAATTTCTCTTTCATACACTTTATCCGGCAATTTGCCTGCGACATCTGCTCTGTTGGGTGGACTCTATCCTGGTCTTAATGACTGAATCATGTAAATGAAGTGTGGGTTCTCAATCATACGGAAAGAAGAGTTTGTTACATAAACAAACTGGGCAATTTTTTCATCAATTACCTCTTTTTGTAATCTGCTGGGTCTTATCCCAAACTTATCTATGGTTGTTTCTGGATGATGGAGATTTTTTTTTCTTTTTGCTACAGGTGTTATACTGTGGCTATGTGACATACATGATGTGACTGAAACACTATCATTGGCAGATAACACTGAAACTATAGAAAATGATGGTGATCTTGAAGTTGGATAGTCTTCAGAATCCTGTATGTTGAGGATGGATTCTCCTAAACAAAATAAGTCATTGCAGTTATTTAATTATTATTACCATACTGCTTGCTCATTTAGTATTATTCATTGCATTCACTGACCCTCAGTACTACTTTAAAGGTGAAATTGTAAAAGGAAGATCTGCCTATTTCAGTTATTTTTTATCACAACTGTATCTAAAATGATAGTACTATAGAGTAACAACTATATTTTTTGCTCAAACATGAGAATTCAAGACTAGTCCAGAAGGTAGACAGGCAGTCCTTAAGAAAGAAGTATGAAATAAAAAAGTTTACCAACCTGAAGATCCTGCATGTACAGACATGTTCCTTTCATCATCTTCAATGCAGCTTCCTCCTGAGAAGGAACACTTCTCATGATGTTGTTTTATTCTCGCAACCAGGCCTTGCCTTTGTTTGTTGCACTGTTTGCATTTTACACGCATGCCTGTCTTACCCACAGGTAGAGGAACTTCATTAAAATATTCCCAAACTGGGTCTCTTTTATGGCCTGCTGCCATTATAGGTTTCCCCTTCTAGTGAGAGAATAGTATGGTAGATCTTAAATCAATGAAGGCTACACTCAAAGACCTCAAGACTTCGGGAATATGCTGCTCAAAGAGTTTCACTTTTGTTTCTACTGCCTGTCCCTCCCTTCTCACATTTATCTCCAGACTTCTTCTCCTTGTCCAGATATATTCGGCCCCCAACAATCTTCTATTCATTGAACTTTTAGAAACTTTGCACTTTTAGAGAGAGGTAAGGGATTGACTCTGTGTACACAAATTTGCAAAGGGACAATAGGGTTGAGGTCTGTTATTTCTCACCTCTATGTATTATTTATTTAAAAACATTTTTGCTGTTAACAAGCATGTAATCTCTGGGGAGACAAATCCATAGTTTCAGAACTGTAAAACTAAGCATCTCTGATGGTATCTTCTAGACCGGGGTGGGCAGACTTTTTGGCCTGAGGGCCACATTGGGGTGGCACAATTGTATGGAGGGCAGGTAGGGAAGGCTGTGCCTTCCCAAACAGCGTGGACCCATCCAACCCCCCTGCTCCTTGACCCCTGATCGCCCCCTCCCAGGAACCCCTGTCCCAACCGCCCCCTGGGATCCCACTCCCTATCTAATCTCTCCCCCCCCCAGCTCCCTGTCCCCTGACTCTCCCTGGGGACCCCCTGCCCCTTATCCAACCCCCCACTTCCCACCCCCTTACCATGCAGGAGCCAGCCGCGCTGCCCAAGAGGAGCAGCAGGCCAGTGTGCTGCCCATGCGGCGGCATGGCTGTGGGGGAGGGAGGACAGCAGGGGAGAGGCTGGAGGCTAGCCTCCCCGGCTGGGAGCTCAGGGGCCTGACAGGATGGTCCTGGGGGCCTGTAGTTTGCCCACCTCTGTTCTAGACTGAGCACTGAGTCCCATTGGGTGGATAGGAAGATTAACCTAAATAATCTATACAGAAGCCCCTGGAATCCCATAAGATTGGGTCCATAATCCATTAACTATTGGAACTTATTTACAAAATTTTTCTTAAACATTACATTAATATACTGTATTGTGTAATACTATAGAATTAGAATTTATAATCCCTATTCCATGATGAGGTATCTTTGAGCTATAGTGTATCTTAATTAAAATGATCTTTATATAGTTTTTTTCCTCAAAAAGCATTTTATCAAAACAATCAGATTTAATTAAAAAAAATCCGATTGATTTTTATCCACCCTGTTCATGGACAGTGGAGAGCAAGCAGATCCAATAGATGAAACTGAGCACAAGGCCTTAATGTTTTTTTCAGTCAGCAGGACAATTTTATAGTTAACACATTGCTTAACAGGAAATTGTTGTAAAATGATTGCAAATCTGGAGAAGTATTATACTAAGCACTCTCTCGCATTCAGAACTGTGCAGATAATGCAGAACCATATGGGGAAGGGCAGAGAATTACAATTGTCAATTCCTCAAAGTCACACAAGAATGCAGTATCACTTCTGCATCATGTTGCAGTTAAAAACTTGGGAAATCTTTCTATTTCTCAGATCAAATGAAAATGACCGTCTCCTTTTTCCTTGTAGTGACAGTGCGTAGCTGTAGGCTAGACTCTTGATCCTAGCTAAAATGATTCTCCTGCACTTGCAGAGCACCTTTTCTTTTATTGGTGAAGATAAATACAATGATTTGCAGTATATTGTGAAATTCTCTCAAAAAAGTAGAATTCAGGTCATACAGGTATTTCATTTCAAGATAAATTCCATTTTTTAGCAAAACTGAGACTTAAAGCATAATTAATATGCAGATTAATCTCTGATCACATGCCTTATTATACACAAACATCACACCCAAACACAGATTTGTTTCACATTCACAACAGACTTCCCCTCTCGCATCATGAAGACTCCCACAATATATAAAGCAATTTCTCAAAGTCAAACTCAAATTCAGGTGATTTAATTAAGGTAATACCAGACTTCCCAAGTAAAAGTATATTGATGATTTATTAATCTTTCTGAGGTAGCAGTTAACGTTGTACAGTTGACTACTGCATCACTCACAATAAGTAACTCAACAATGGTCCATAGTCAGTACATGATTGACTAGAAAGATGTGGATCACCCTTTGTATCCCTATGATCGCTTAGATCAGCTGAGATGCCTCTGTTGACATTCTCTACATGTGCGCTCCTGGGAACTTGAATTGGACACCTTCTGTGAGAAGATTCCCAGAATTGGAGCAAGAACCACTTATGGATCCTTGAATGGTGCAAGACACAATTTTTTATTTCTACAGTGTGTTGCGTGAGAAATTCTACTGACTCAAGATGATAAGGTATTTGTCTCTTTAAACTTAGTCTATATTAGACAGATAACAAAAGAAATAATGACAGGCAAGGGTGAGGACAGGCAAACCTCTACACAAAAGATGCCACCCCAGTGCCCAAGATTGTCTGTCCAGGGGCTATCTTTTATTGGGCCAACTTCTGTTGGTGAGAGAGACAAGCTTTTGATCTTACACAAAGCTTTTCAAGTCTGGGTGCATTCACATTAGATAAAACTAAAGAGCTCTGTGTAAGCTCAAAAGCTTGTCTCTCTCACCAATAGAAGTTGGTCCAATACAAGATAATACCACATATCTAAATACCAATATCAAAAAATTTAACTGGGCAGGTTGGTTATATCTGTCATGCTGCACAAATGGTGGGATTATATGATAGCAGTGAGCCACACCATATTTAAGGGTACAAGCTTATAATGCATCCCATAAAATGGTTTTAAAAGGTTAGCATTATGTCACTCAAATTCAAACATGACAAGAAAGGATGTTTACTTTGAATGTCAGTTAGTCAGATCTCAAGATACCAGTACACCTTCATGAAAAAGATGAAGTAAAGCTGGAAAAACACATGCACACATTGTAAAATTAGATAAGCCTGCACTATTCTCTGCCAAAGACACTTCTATCAAAACCCTATCTCCCTATTCAAACCTCAAAATAGAAGGTTGTGAAACTCACAAGATTATTAGATCTTAAAAAAAAAAAATCTTCAGTTTAAAAAAGGACCTCTCTAGTAAATTGGTTCTGGTTGGTACATTTTGGTGTTCTTATCAACTGTAACTACATCTCAGAATATAAACTCACTGAGTTTACTCTCCACCTCACCTTGCTGTGGGACTCAAGATGTCAGTGACATTTCAGCATAGGGAAGGAGTGCAGATACTTACATTTTTTAATCTTAGACTGTTAGATCTGCCACTGAAGATCAATTTTTGAGCAAAATAACTGACTGCCTTAAAACGTTTGATCAAAATAATTTTCCTTCTAATCCAGTTTACAAATAATAGTTCGAGATCACATATAAAGCATGTAGCGCTACGATTATAAAATGTTAAACTGAGACCAAGATATAACTAAGTCCATAAGAAAAATGGAATGCAATAAAATATTCCATCTTGTCTTTATGAATTCTTGTGAAAATCTTTGTTTTTAATAGTGTATTACAACAAAGCAAATGTAAATACAATTTACTACTGTGTAATCACTTAATTGTTGGTTTCCTACACATGTGGGAACATTGAACTTAATCTGCATATATACAAGCATTTTGGGGACTTTTAAAACTGTCCTCATTGTTCATTAACATACACATACTGTGTGGAGCAGTAAGCTGTCCAATACAGTGGTCATATTTTTTTAAATGAATCTTATTCTGTATTAAACTATTGAAGACAGCCATGCTTTTTTTCAAGTATGCATCACTGTGGATTCCACTGTAGGGGTGCATGAATGTAAGATCAGAACTTTTGAATGGTAGTGTCAGTCAGGGCTGTGCATGTGCTCTGTGCCTCCATATGCTTCTGTTTGAGGGCTTAAAGGTCTGAGAGGCTATGAACCTCCCTCAGTTCTCTCTCACTGCCTGTGGCAGTGAGATGGAACTCAAGGAGTATCCAGCCCACTACTCTCTTTAGAGTAAAACTATTTTTCAACTTTGTGGGACAAATCTTATCTGCACACTCCTATTGAACGTTTAAATAAAGAAACAGAAATAAGAAAAGAAGATTGGGGACCCGTCCCTCCCCCATACACTTCCCTGTAAGGCAGGGTGAGATGCTTCATTCCAGCCACCACCTCTCATGGCAGACTCCAAACCTTCATGGTTCAAACTCTGCCCCTACTGTGACTGTCTGATTCCTGCCAAGGATGGATATAGCCCAGAGGTGGGCAAACTATGGCCTGCAGGTCACAGTTAGGGACGGGGGTCCTGGGAGAGGGCAATCAGGGGACAAGAAGTGGGTCGGGGGACTGTCAGGGGGCAGAGGTGTGGATAGGGGTTGGGGCAGTCAGGGGACAGGGAGTGGGGGGTGGTGGTTAGGGGCAGGGGGTCCTGGGAGTGGGTGGTCAGGGGACAAGGGGCACCGGGGGTTGGATGGATCGGGGATTCTGAGGTGGTCAGGGGACAAGTAGGAGGGGGTCAGGCAGTTTGTGGAGGCACAGCCTTCCCTACCTGGCCCTCCATACAGTTTCACAACCCCGATGTGGCCCTCGGGCCAAAAAGTTTGCCCACCCTGATATAGCCAATGCTTTTTCTGCCTAGGGGAGAGCCACATCCCAGATAGGTCCTCTTTAGGACCTGCAAAACCGAAGCTGAAACTGCATCTGGTAGAGCAGTCTCTTTGAACCCAACATGGTCGTTGCCAGAGCAAGTCTGGATAAACCAGGCCAGCACTCCCTCGAGTGCACATCATACTCTGCGATTGAGCAGTGGAGAGAAAAAAGACAGTGCTGGCACCAGACACTTTGAGGTTGTCCACCTCAGCCCCAAAAACCTCTGCACTGACAACTTTGGCCCCAGAGGCTGCACTGGCCGCCCCAGTGCTGGCTCTCCAATGAATAAAGCCAGCATCCGTATCCATAGAAAGGTGAAACTAAATCATAGAATTGCATGTAGCTGAGACATAGCTCCAAACTTGAAGAAAAGTCCCAAAATGAGGATGTGAAACATTACTTCTCCAGGACAGAGCTTGTAAATCCTCATTCAGAACTGGAGCAGCACAGGGAATGAGGGGCCAGGTGCCAACTCTCATGTTTATGATGGAACCCAACAAGGGCCCAGTAAAAGGAGAAATCTGTATCATTTTTTGAGACATTTGTTGTGCCGAAGAGGCAGATGAAACTAAGATTATAGTCGTCGTCCTCATCATCATCCTCATCAAAGTGCTCCTTAGTGGCGTGAGGCTGGGATCCCTCTCCCACCTTCAGAGAGTGACCATAAGGAGAGTACCATGGAGCCCTAAGGTTTGACCCTGGGGCTTGAGTGGAACTGGGCTGGCCAGTCCCAACCAGGCCAATACTCGTGGCATGCCAGCTTGGCCATAATGGCCCTGTTGGGAACTGACATCCCATGTGTCCAAGAACAAATTGCCCTCCCATGCTTCCAGAAAGAGGAGGAGATCCTGTTCCCCAGTGGCATTGCTAGCCAGGCAACCCTCACCAGAAGCAGACATGGTTCCCCAAAAACAGAGAACAAAAGAAGGATTACATTAACCTCCATCTCCACTAAAGGAGTTGTCCTTATTGGCAGATGAGGCAGTTACACCAACCCTGGCATTGGTGATTGATGACTTTAAAGATTTATAGGACCTCCTGTCCCATATTGTGGATGTGACGGGTTGGATCACAGAAACCCCCTTGGGAACTGCCAACTGATGTGCCAAGACTACTTGTGCCCCTGCTTTCCCTGCCAGTGTGAGACTCCAGTACCCTGTCTTGCTGAGCCAGACACGCCAGTCTGCTCCAACACAGACCCAGGGTCTGAACCATGTGCCCCAAAACTGCAGACTTAGCTAAAAGCAGCTTAAGCAATGTTCCTGTCTTTGACACTCAGATGCCCAACTCCCAATGGGGTCTAAACCCAAATAAATCTGTTTTACCCTGTATAAAACTTATACAGGGTAAACTCATAAATTGTTCGCCCTCTATAACACTGATAGAGATGCACAGCTGTTTGCCTTCCCCAGGTATTAGTACATACTCTGGGCTAATTAATAATTAAAAAGTGATTTTATTAAATACAGAAAGTAGGATTTAAGTGGTTCTAAGTAGTAACAGACAGAACAAAGTGAATTATCAAGCAAAATAAAACAAAACACACAAGTCTAAGTCTAATACCGTAATAAAACTGAATACAGATAATAACTTCACCAGTTCCAGTAAGCTGCCTTTTACAGACTAGCCTCCTTCTAGCAATCACTCACACCCCCTGTAGTTACTGTCCTTTGTTCCAGTTTCTTTCAGGTATCCTTGGGGGTGGAGAGGCTCTCTTTAGCCAGCTAAAGACAAAATGTAGGGGTCTCCCATGGGCTTAAACAGACTTTCTCTTGTGGGTGGATCCCCCCCTCCCCCGTGTAGAATCCCAGCTACAATATGGAGTTTTGGAGTCACATGGGCCAGTCACATGTCCCTGCATGATTCAGAACTACAGGTAGCAGCCATGGTTCACACGCTACCTTGAACGTCCTCAAGTAGATTTCTAATGTGGATTGGAGCATTCCAAGATCCATTGTTCCTTAAGCCCTTCTTGATTGGGCACTTAATTTGCACATTCCTTTCTCAAGAAACTGACCAAATGCTTTACAAAGGTTACTTAAAAATCAAGCCAGTACACAGCCAATATTCATAACTTCGAATACAAAAATGATACGTGCATAAAAATAGGATTAATAGATTCAGTAGATCATAACCTTTACATAGGTTACATGGCATATGTAGTATAAAGCATATTCCAGTTATGTCATATGTATTCATAAGCATATTTCCATAAAGCCTTATGGGGGATACCGTCACAGTGGAGACTGTGGATGTTGAGGTTTTATTTATACAAGAAAAATATCAAACTTTTAAATATTCTGAGCACCACTATGCTGGCCAGAATTGCCCTCCCTGATAATAAGGGCATCCTGGAACGAGCTAAAGGACTGCACAAACCTCAGTCACTTCTACTCCCAATCATGGAATATCAGGGTTGGAAGGGACCTCAGGAGGTCATCTAGTCCAGCCCCCTGCTCAAAGCAGGACCAATCCCCAACTAAATCATCCCAGCCAGGGCTTTGTCAAGCCTGACCTTAAAAACCTCTAAGGAAAGAGATTCCACCACCTCCCTAGGTGCACCTAAGTGAAGAGCAGCTGGTTATCACTGAACCTAGGCAAGATGGAAGTGATGTTAGTGGGAAGAGGAAGACCTTTGGAAGAATTTGCCTAATCCACAACATCTCCCTCCATCAAGGCCATCTGTCCTTGGATAATCAGTCTGCACCCTGAGGTTTTGCTTAGATTTCCCATTCCTATCAGATGTCTAGATAGCCACAGTAGCCAAAACTGCCCACTTCCAGCTGGAGAACTGCATCCCATCCTCTTGGGCACAGTCAGTCATGGAGATCCATGCACATGTGACCTCCAGGATTGTTTCCAGACAAGAGTTCAGATGAGATCACAGTCTTAAAAAATGCCCTGTCTTGTCTGCTTAGCATCACAGGTCACCAGTAAACACATCACCCCAGTGCTCTACTCTCTATATTGACTCCTCTTGAGTACAGAGTGCAGCTTAAGGCCTAGTTCTGATTTTCGATGGGATTGGCCCTATCTCCCTCCTTAACCATGGCCTCTCATGTTAGCTACACTCCATGGGCCCAGTGTAATGGTCATCCCTCCAGCATGCTCTCCATAGTGCATGACAGGGCCTCACAGAAGTGAGACCTAAACTACTAGAAGAAGTCTGTTACTACTCTCAGTGGGTTCAGACCCAAATGCAAGACTCATGTCTGACCTAGCTTTTCCCACAAGAACTATACATGTCTTTTTTTTAAAACATACATAGGAGGTATTAGATACTGATGGTGCTAGTGTAACTGTCCAGATACATACAGATAGCTTAACTCCTGATATTATATAGTTGTCTAAGGGAGTGAGGTCCGGAAGCTGCTGAAAAGGACAGACGGGATCCCCTGCCTCTCTTTGGGTTGGATAAGCAGCCCTCTCCCTCCATTTGGAACTTCTCCAGCACCACATCCTTGCTTCTTTCACTACTTCCTTTGTTTGCATAGCTCCATAGGGTGGAAGTTCCAGCCTTTCTGCAGTAGCTCCCATCTCCACAAAGAGCAGCTGATGTGGTGCACACCTCAGTCCCCTTTGCTTAAGCAGCAAGAGAAAATGCAGTGCAATTCAACCTCTTCTACTAGTCAATATTTCCTTATCCGAAAGAAGAAAGGTGTTCTTTGTCTTATGCTAGAACTGAGGAGACTGGATAATACATATACCACCTCGCATTCAGGATGGTAACACTTGCCTCTTTTATCCTATCACAGATGATAGGAGCCTGGTTGGCAAGTGGGTACCTTCCTGAAGACAGGTTCCCACTAGGGCTGTCAAGCGATTAAAAAAAATTAATCACAATTAAAAAATTAATCATGATTAATTTCACTGTTAAATAATAATGCCATTTCTTTAAATAGTTTTGGATATTTTCTACATTTTCAAATATATTGATTTAAATTACAACACAGAATACAAAGTGTACAGTGCTTACTTTATATTTATTTTTTATTACAAATATCTGCACTGTAAAAAACAAAAAATAGTATTTTTCAATTCACCTAATACAAGTACTGTAGTGCAATCTCTTTATCATGAAAGTAGAACTTACAAAAGTAGAATTATGTACAAAAAATAACTTTTATTTTTGAGTGCAGTATAAAACTTTAGAGCCTACAAGTCCGCTCAGTCCTATTTCTTGTTCAGCCTTTCACTCAGACAAACAAGTTGTTTACATTTGCAGGAGATAATGCTGCCCACTTCTTCTTTACAATATCACCTGAAAGAGAGAGCAGGCACTGTTGTAGCCAGAGCTGCAAGATATTTATGTGCCAGATGCACTAAAGATTCATCTGTCCCTTCATGCTTCGACCACCATTCCAGAGGATGTGTCTATGCTGATGACTGGTTCTGTTCAATAACCATCCAGAGCAGTGTGAACCAACACATGTTCATTTTCATCATCTGAGTCAGATGGCACCAGCAGAAAGGTTGATTTTCTTTTTTGGAGGTTCGGGTTCTGTAGTTTTCGCATCGGAGTGTTGCTCTTTTAAGACTTTTGAAAGCATGCTCTATGCCTCGTCCCTCTCAGATTTTGGAAGGCACTTCAGATTCTTAAACCTTGAGTTGAGTGATATGTCTGTCTTTAGAAATCTCACATTGGTACCTTCTTTGTGTTTTGTCAAATCTGCAGTGAAAGTGTTTTTAAACTTAACGTGTGCTGGGTCATCATCCAAGACTGCTATAACATGAAATATATGGCAGAATGCTGGTAAAACAGAGTAGGAGACATACGATTCTTCCCCCAGGAGTTCAGTCACATATTTAATTAATACATTATTTTTTTAACGAGCATCATCAGCATGTCCTCTGGAATGGTGGCCAAAGCATGAAGGGGCATATGAATGTTTAGCATAACTGGCACGTAAATACCCTGCAATGCTGGCTACAAAAGTGCCATGCAAATGCCTGGTCTTATTTTCAGGTGACATTGTAAATAAGAAGCGGCCAGTATTATCTCCTGTAAATTAAAACAAACTTGTTTTTCTTAACAATTGGTTGAACAAGAAGTAGGACTGAGTGGACTTGTTGGCTCTAAAATTTTTACATTGTTTTGGTTTTGAGTGCAGTTATGTAACCAAAAAAAAATTTATATTTGTAAGTTACTCTTGCACAATAAAGAGATTGCACTACAGTACTTGTATGAGGTGAATTGAAAAAACTTTCTTTTGTTTGCCATTTTACAGTGCAGATATTTGTAATAAAAATAATATAAAGTGAGCACTGTCAACTTTGTATACTGTGTTGTAATTGAAATCAATATATTTTAAAATGTAGAAAAACATCCAAAAATATTTAATAAATTTCAATTGGTATTCTATTGTTTAACAGTGCGATTAAAACTGCGATTAATCACAATTAATTTTTTTAATGGCGATTAATTTTTTGAGTTAATTGCATGAGTTAACCGTGATTAATTGACAACCCTAGTTCCCACCAATGCAGTTGCTAAAGAAGTGAGGAAGAGAGATCAAATGCCCTAAAAGGGCTTTGAGCACTTTTATGCCCAGTCATATCCAGGGATCCTGGTTGTTTTAGCAGTGCAAGAAAAATTTAAGTCCACTAAAGGCACTTTTAAGAACAAAGATCCAAAAAGTTTGGAATTATTTGGATGCAAGGCATATTCATCAGCCTCACTGCAACTTTGGGTGGCAAACTACCAAGTCCTGATCACAAAATACAGTAGAGACCCGTTTACGCACGAATCCGCTTAACGTGTGGTAGCGCCATGCCTCCCAGTGCTACCTATTTAACACGTGAGACTTGTTAACATGCGGCACAGGAACTTGCTATGTAGCGCTACAGATTTGCTCACTAACTCACTGCCATAGAAATAGACAGGAAGTGCAGAGTGGTAACGTGTTGTACATCTTTACCGATATTGTTAAAGACGTATTATGCATGCTTAGTCATTGTCACGCTAGAGAGATATATAATATACAGTAGTTATATAGTAATATATATTACATGAGAAAATTTTAACCGTAGGCCTAATATAATGGCAGAGGGCAAGTGTCAACGTTCCTACACTGTGGAAGAAAAGCTAGCTGCAATAGATCGAGTAAATAGTGGAGAAACCCAAGCCAAAGTTTCAAAAGATATTGGGATTGCCAAATCTACTCTCCGAGGATGGCTAAAAAACAAATCTAAACTGAATGGCTTCGTACAAAATATTGATTCTGCCGCGGGACTTAAGTGAAAATGTGTGCACTATTCAGCAAAACCCACAATAGACAAAGCCATGCGCACAGGGTTTGCTCAGAAAAGGCTGAAAGAAATGCCACTAAGTTGGCCAATTCTTCAAGCCCAAGTGACAAAATTTGGAAATTTAACGGGGGATGAATCATTCCAAGCCAGCAAGGGGTTTATATGTTTTTTTTAAAAAAGTATCATGCCATAGTGCAGGTATCGATTTCTGGAGAAAGCCGGTCAGCTGATGAATCAGCTGCAAACGCGTTTCCCACCGAGTTAAAATCTATTTTACAAAACGAAGACTACCACGAAGAACAACTTTATAATTGTGATGAAACAGCTTTATGTGCAAAACTGCTACCTGATAAGACTTTAGCCTTTAATTACGAGACACAGAAAACAGCTGGATTTAAAAAGATAAATGATCCTGTGACTTTTTTTTTTTTTTTTTTGTAATAATCAGATGGGCAGCCAGAGAACAGATGAAGTGCTTCTTTCCCTCCAGGACTCAAAGGCCACACTGTGGTCTGTGGGAATCTGCCATCTCCTTATAGGAAACCCTACAAGTACCATCACCAGTAGAGGGCAGCATCCTACTTCTGGGTTCAATAGCTAGGGTACCAATGAAGAGAGAGGCTTAGGTACTCCAGGTGATATCTATCTTCTGTCTCCTTGGTCAACTCTGCATCAGATTTGACCAGAGCACCAAGAGTTATGCTGCAGCGTATCTGGAGCCTGCGCCTACTTTCAGAAACTGCCTTGCCCCTTTTTACTGGGACTGGGCAGCCATCACAGCTGGCAAATGGGCATTAAACATCATTGTCCAAGACTACCGTATATATTTCCATTCTTTACCCTGTCCCTACTCACCCCTCTGCCCTGTCCCTCTTTAAGAGAACCTTCTGATGAGAGAAATAGAAGTGGCCTAACTGCTTTGTCTGGGAGCCATAGAAGAGGTACCACAAACATACAGGGGAGGAGGCTTCTACTCCCAATATTTCCTTATCCCAAAGACGAAAGGGGGTTTTTGTCTTATGCTAGAACTGAGGACACTGAACAATACGTACACCGCTTTACATTCAGGATGGTAACACTTGCCTCTCTTATCCAATCACAGACAATATAGTTCCTGGATTGACTCCAGATAGGAAGAGTGTACCTTCCTGAAGACAGGTTCCCACCAATGCAGTTGGTATTTTTCAGGATATTATGAAACCCAACTAAGACGGTACAAATATGGCAGCATTTGTTAGGCCATATTAGTGTGCCCTTATGTGGTGATGGTTGCCAGATTTGAACTACAGCCGCTCCAGCTCTGGCTCAGTTTGGTCTATTTGAAAACCAACCAAACAAGAAGATTGTGGTTCTATCTCATGTCATTGCAGAACTGAGACGGTGGAAGGAATCCACAAGTGTGCAGTGGGGTACTGTTTTCTCCTTCTGCCCTGACAAGGACTTTAATCACAGATGCATTAGGGATAGCTTGGAGAGCACACCTGGACCATTTGCAGGGACCTCATCCCTGGAAAACATGGGGGCCCCCATCATTAATCCCAGAGCTAAAAGCAATTAGGCTAGCCTGCATATATCCTTCCTGTCTAGTCTTCAAAACTCCACAGTGCAGCTCCTGACAGACAACACAACTGTGATGCACTGTATAGACAAACAAGGAGGAGAATGTTCATCTCCCCTCTATCTGGAAGCTATCAAGTTCTGGACATGGTGCTACTGTGACCCATAAATCCCTCAGTGCCAACTGGCAAGGGTGTGAAAAAAATATCCTGATCCTGGTGTTACCTGCTGGTTCACCAAAGAATATCATGTGAGATGTTAAATGAAAATCAGGGTTGTGCTGGTCATTAATATAATTGTACAGTGTATGTACTGCTACTGGGTAAGGAGTGGTGTGTGTGTGTGTGTGTGTGTGTGTGCGTGTGCCACAGTTGACCAATCAGCTGCTGGTCCAACTCCTGGATTCCTGGACCTGCTTTGACAGGACCATTGCTAGAAACCACATCCAGATCTCAAATAACTGCTCTGCATGTCTGTTGGCTGATTGAGTAACATGGCCAGAGACTGCTCCATACCGTCCATGAAATCCTGGTACAGAACAGGAAAACATTGAACAGAAGAAAGACTTATTCATGTAAATGAAAATGGCTTTTGATATGGGCATCCCAACATACTCTGGACCTGGTTCAGGCCTTGATACCAAAGATCCTCAGTTACTTGTTGTGCTTCAAACTGCCTGGCCTTTCATTCAGTTCTGTCAAGGTCTACCTCGCAGCAATATCTGTTTGTCAGCTTCCTGAACAATCATGCTCTGCCTTTTCTTGCTCAATATTATTGAAGTTCCTCAAAGGGCTCTGACATATTTACCCACCAGTCAGAGAACCAGCTCCTGCCCAGGACCTCACATAGTCCTCCCTGAGGCTCAAAGAGCCTTCCTTTTGAACCTCTTTTGGAATGCATCTTACACTACTCATTCTGAAGAGGATATTCCTAGTGGCTGTCACTTCAGCCAGAAGAGTGAGTGATCTTCCGGTGGTTGTGATTGAACCTCCATATACAACATTCTGCAGGGATAAGGTGGTGCTAAGATGTCACCCAAAATTCATCACCAATGTGGTCTCACAATTTGATCTACCTGTCTTCCTGAAACCACACTCTGCACGGGGGGCGGGGGAAGTTGCACAGATGAGATGTCCGGACTTAACTGTATTACATTACAAACTGTTCAGACTGTCTCCCAATCTATTTTAGTGGCTATAGCTGGGTGTTCTGAAGATCAGGCCATCTTCTCAAAGAGAATATCCAAATGTATATGACAGTGTGTATCACTATTTCCAGTTAACTTGTGTAACCCTCCCACCAAACATCAAGGCGCTCTCCACCAGAGCTCAAGTGACATCTTCCACCTGCTTTAGGAATGTACCAATATCAGAAATTTGCAAAGCAGCAACCTGAAGTAACCAGCTGACCTCTGTCAAGTAGTATGCTTCAGACTAAGCTGCAAGGTCCAATAACAAGTTTGCGAGAGCAGTTCTTTTTCCATTGGTGTTTGACTTACACAGTTGAGTCTTCTCATTCCCATCATCCTTAGAGAATACTACTTCCTGTTACTTACAGTGGGATCCACACTGATGCATACTCGAAGAAGAGTACTTACTCTGTAGTAACTGGTTCTTCAAGATTTCAGTTTGGATCCCATAACCCACCTTCTGTCCCTGCTTTTGGAGTCCTCAGCTAACACAGGCTTTGAATTGTGAGGCAACTGAGGGAGGTCACAGCTGCTCCATTCTTTATGCCCTCACAGAGGATCAGGAAGAGGCACAGACCGCATGTGCAGCTCTAGTGGAGAACGCTAGGCAAAAACCTCCAATTCTGCATACATGCGGCACATGTAGACAGTAGAATTCATACTGACAACATCTTGAAGAACCTTGGTTAAGTAGGGTTAGTAACTGTTCTTTTCTTCCTTGTCGTATATTTCTGATAGTATAAAGAGGCAGAACTTAAAGGAATGAGATCCTCACCTGAGCTCTGGCCGAATTATGGCACTCTGAGCCTTTCACGTGGCATAAAGGGTTCCCAAAACCACTATAACCAGCGGGGGGAGGATTCCCTAGCATAGGTAATGTGAAGGACAGCCATAACTTCCAAGGATCCCTTGCATGCTCTGTCATCTGGGGCAAGAGAGGCATGTTGCAGTGGGACCAAAGCACTCAGCTTCATTAGGAAGATTCCAGGCAAAGTTGCAGCCCATAAGGAGCCCAGGGAGCCTGTTCTAATGACAAGACCAGAGTCTGGGCTGTCAAAAGGGCTTGTGTAAGCACAAAAATTCTACTGCTTAATTTATATCATGATAGTTGAAGCGGTATAGACTCCCAATGTGGACACAGTTAGTTATACCATGTATAAAGGAGCTTGTATAAGCATAGCTTGCCTTTGTGAGGGAAGAGGAGTAAGTTATGCTTGTATAAGGCACCTTTCTATTGATGGAACTATTTTGGTAGAAAATCACACCCTTACCAAAATAGCTAAATCACTACAAAAAATGCATGAAGACCAGGCCTAAGTTATTCTGGGGCTCGCACCAGCCCCTAGAGCAGCCAAGAATTGGGAGGTCCGAGGAGAGCTCAAAAGCCACCTAGCAGAAGGGCAGTCCAAAATCTCCCCCAAAATAATTATAACATTTCATTTCTGAAATTAGTTCAATGATTATCCTTGCATATATGTAATCAGCACACAGAAATAAGAACAGATTGTATTTCACGAGAATTGGCTAGCTAGAGCACAGAGCAAGTGGCTTTAAAAATTTATTAAAGATGTAACCCCTTCCCCTCCCCCGGTCATAGCTTAATTGCAGTTTATTCAAGAAATTTGTCAACCTTACTGTAACTGGATTTATAAAGGTTATTTTTCTATCAAATATTTGGTTTAAACAAAACTATCCTGGTAAATTGTCTGACCTCTGTTTAACATGAAAAAAAAAACTGAATGAATTTTCACGGTAAACTTGTGTATTTACAGATTAATTCAGTAAAGTAGTTCTTAATATCTGTTAGTTTCCTAGGTTTAGAATCATAGAATCATAGAATCATAGAATATAAGGGTTGGAAGGGACCCCAGAAGGTCATCTAGTCCAACCCCCTGCTCAAAGCAGGACCAATTCCCAGTTAAATCATCCCAGCCAGGGCTTTGTCAAGCCTGACCTTAAAAACCTCTAAGGAAGGAGATTCTACCACCTCCCTAGGTAACGCATTCCAGTGTTTCACCACCCTCATAGTGAAAAAGTTTTTCCTAATATCCAATCTAAACCTCCCCCACTGCAGCTTGAGACCATTACTCCTCGTTCTGTCATCTGATACCATTGAGAACAGTCTAGAGCCATCCTCTTTGGAACCCCCTTTCAGGTAGTTGAAAACAGCTATCAAATCCCCCCTCATTCTTCTCTTCTGCAGGCTAAACAATCCCAGCTCCCTCAGCCTCTCCTCATAACTCATGTGTTCCAGACCCCTAATCATTTTTGTTGCCCTTCGCTGGACTCTCTCCAATTTATCCACATCCTTCTTGAAGTGTGGGGCCCAAAACTGGACACAGTACTCCAGATGAGGCCTCACCAATGTCGAATAGAGGGGAACGATCACGTCCCTCGATCTGCTCGCTATGCCCCTACTTATACATCCCAAAATGCCATTGGCCTTCTTGGCAACAAGGGCACACTGCTGACTCATATCCAGCTTCTCGTCCACTGTCACCCCTAGGTCCTTTTCCGCAGAACTGCTGCCTAGCCATTCGGTCCCTAGTCTGTAGCTGTGCATTGGGTTCTTCCGTCCTAAGTGCAGGACCCTGCACTTATCCTTATTGAACCTCATCAGATTTCTTTTGGCCCAATCCTCCAATTTGTCTAGGTCCTTCTGTATCCTATCCCTCCCCTCCAGCGTATCTACCACTCCTCCCAGTTTAGTATCATCCGCAAATTTGCTGAGAGTGCAATCCACACCATCCTCCAGATCATTTATGAAGATATTGAACAAAACCGGTTTGGGGGAGTGGGGCTTGTCGGGGGGAGGGTGGGGGTTTGGTGCCGGTTTGTGTGTGTGGCTCGTCGGGAGGGTCAGGATATGACCCAGTCAGGGGGTATGGATGCACGGCATTTGGGTGGATGAGGGAGCAGCTCCCTGTACAGTGATCCTTCCCCCTGCAGCTGAGGAGCGATTGGTGCAGGAAGTGCAGGGGAGGAGAAGGGGAGAGTTTGCAGAGCTTCCTACAGCCAGGGGAGAAATCTGGGGGGATGGGTCTGATATGACCCCAGTTGCTGTGCAAGGGAAGAGGAAGTCCCGTCCTCTCCAGCCCAGCTGGGACTAGCAGCTGAGCCCAGCACTGGGTAGGAGCTACCAGCCGGGTCTTTTCCGGTCCTGCCCCCTGCCCCACAGTGACTTACCTCTCTGCCGGCTGCCCTGGGTACCCAAAACATACTGTTGGGGAGGGTTGCATGACCGCTCTTGTGGCTTCCCTTTGCTTCCCCATCAGAAAGTCATTTTTCTGCAGGGAAGCAGAGAAATCTGCTGGGGACACTAATTCTGCGCATGCATAGTGGTGCAGAATTCCCCCAGGAGTAACAGTGTGTATATGTGTTGTTATCTATATCTATTTCCCATAGTGCTTGTAGCTGGTCATCTCAAAACATACAACTTGACTAAACCTTAGAACAGCTATGATTTTATTGTTAATTGTGTGAGGCCTTATTTTCTAATGTTCGAATGTACATGCAATAGATAAGCTATTCAGAAAAAGGTTCACTGATGATTTAACTTGACAAAACATTTAGCATATTTACTAAACTTTTTCAGAGTATACTAGAATGAGAAATTCCAAAGCATTAAATACATGAAATACATGAAAACTATCTAATTTAACTTAATTTAAACTTCTAATTCTACATCTTTTCATAGTTATAAGCATAAAGCATGGGCTTTTCTAAAGTGCATAAGGTAGAGACGAGGTGCTCAACTCTCTTTGACTTTCAAAATCTAGAACTTTAAAAAATTGTTTGTCTCTTCTGCAAGTAGGGCCCATGTGCTAAATCCTGCAGTCTTTACTTGGACAAAATTGCCATGGGAGTTTTCTAAGTGAACAAAACAGAATTTGTTGCTTAATGAATAGTAATTGCTATACATGGCAAAGATTCATTTTGATAGATGCATTTCAGCCTTAAGGAAACAGAGTGTAGCTACAACTATTCTTTTATTGAGAATCTATGTGCAAATTACAATTAAGTGTGTGGGTCTAGGTGTGAAATTTTTACATGAACGGTCTTTTTCTTAAAGGTGATCTAAAGGGGTTGACTTTTGTATAGTTTTTAAAAAACAGGATAAAAACATTTTGTGTGTGCGTCTTTGCAAGTCATCTTTAAATGGTAGTGTTCATGTTTAAGGGCTAAACTAACATTTGTTATTTCAGTCTCTTTAATATATGTACATTTCAGATTTAAAGCACAAACTGGAATCTCTTGAACAAAGTTTAGTGCAGTTCAAAATGCATGGTTTTTTTTCTTTCAAGTGCAGGCAATCAAAATTAAGTTGTGATGTGACTAACTGTGTACTGTAATGTCTCTGAAACCTTGTGATTGAGCTAAGAGATGATAAATCTTCTTGTCTCAGCATCCAGAGGAGTTAGTCTTTGAGACAGCTGTTTAGAATGTTAGTGAATATTTATATACCTCATAAAAGATTCAGTACCTTTTATGTCTGGTGCAGACATCACGCTACCCTTGTTCAAATCACTGCCTATTCTTCTAATTTATTTATAGCCAATATATCAAGGTTATTTGACCGTTTTTATAAGGGTCTAGAGTGGAGCTATAAAATTATTATAGAATAGCATTCAGAAGTTTTGGATTATGTTTTGGAACTAGTTGTGTTCACTAGACTGTATTTCAAATATCAGCACACTTCTACAAGTACAGTAAACTTCCCCCACCCCCAGGTCTCTTAATTTTTTTTGTGAGTAGTAGTTCACTTGTAGATTGTCTCCCCCTGCCCTCTCCTTCTTTTTCATAATAGTAGGGCTGAAGCCTTCCTGAGCAACAGTGTGTCAGGCAACTGTTTCGGTAGATCAGGGGTTCTCAAACTTCATTACACTGTGACCCCCTTCTGACAACAAAAATTACTACACGACCCCAGGAGGGGGGACCAAAGCCCAAGCCCGCCCAAGCCTGCTGCCCCAGGTGGGGGGGGGGGGGTGGGCATAGCTGCCCCCTGCCCAGGGCAGAAGCCCTTGGGCTTTGGCCTTGGCCGTGGGCGGTGGGGCTCAGGCTTTGGTTTCACACTGGAAAAACACCAGTCTGGCTTTTCTAGAACCTATTAATAAAGCATTGTTTGGCTGAAACTGGCCACTAAAATTTGCTTCAAATTTAATGTTGCCCAATGAAATTTGCCATGTTGCTCCGTGAAAATGGCACTTCTTTTCAGGGGTGGGGTAGAAGAGGAACAGCTTTACATATAATACTTGCCCTTCTCACACAATCTTCATAGCCTATTTACTAACTAAACTCCAAACCTACCCAAAGAACAGAACAACGTAATTGACCAAAAAAACCCACAAACCCGAAGATATTATGCGTATTTAAAGATGAAGCCTTAATTATATAGCAGTCCTTCCAGAATATATTATAATACAGATACTTATTCATTAAACATCGATACCATCAATATAATCCATAGTTTCCATATGTTATCAAATATATCTCCTTTGTCCTCTATTTTGTAAATCATTCTCTCAAGCACTTTGTTTTTCAAGTTGAATTGTCTTGGCTAATTCTGACAGGATTTGTCTGTCTTCACTGTAGTTTCAAGGTTATTGTACACCTAAATGTTATTTAAGTGGCCATTCTCTTATATCCCATCCACAAAGATGGAGTCTGTTCCTTTCCTGGCAGGAGAGACACATTAGAATTCTGAATATTGACATTCACAATTGAGGAGATTCTGAATGCTTCCATCCTGCTGCTTTGTCTCCAGATTGTGGATTTGTCATGTTGCCTTCAAAAATCCCCCATTTCATCTCCTTGGGTTGGTAATTCACAGGTCATAGATATCAGAATCTGGATTATATCTTTCAGAGTAGCAGTCGTGTAGTCTGTATCCGCAAAAAGAAAAGGAGTACTTGTGGCACCTTAGAGACTAACAAATTTATTACATCTGTTAGTATTCAGTTTTAGAATCTGATTGCCTCCCTTTTAAAACCCCAGGATTGGAGCAAATGTAAAGTCAATAATATGTTTTTAGGATAATTAAAGTCCGGTCTGCAAGTCATAACTATGTTGTTTTAAATATGTTTGTCTGCACTGAATTTAAAACTTAATTCTAAACATTCATTAATTCTAAACCCTTGTCTCCTGAGGGTTCCTGTTCTGGGTAGGTCAATTTACAAGCTGCTCTGTTGGACCAGATGCAGCTGCTGCTGGGTTCGAGTCTCCTAATTACAACTTTAATGTATTCTCTCAGAAATGTGTGCCAGTTTCTTCATTCTTTATCAAGCCTATTCCCCATAGTAACAAGTCACAGCATCCATTTTGCGTCTCCGATTTAATTGAGCATACAAATTGTGTCCCATAGGAAAAACCCCAGTTAAATGACACACACTATACAAACTAGTTCATTTATTTTTTCCACTCCAGGAGATTGACCACTTGCAGTGTGTCTCACTTTATAACAGATTTGTTATATTTTCTTATTATATGGTACCATTTTTATCAACAAATTACTATTCAGCTGTCTGTCTTCGTTATCTGGAATCCAATAAACTTTTGTTGCAGTGGTTAAAATGTATAGCTCAGCAAAAACATTCTATTCTGTCAGTTTCCTGTTGCTGTCGGTTTCTGTTACGGCATACTAGACTCACCACCCTTTTTCTACAGACTATGGGGACATTTTTGCATGCAGTCTGCTTTTGAAAATTTCAGAAATATCCCAAACATCTGAAAAACACTTAATCTTTAAAATCAGGCTTTTCAGAGGTTCTCTAATGTGAAATGAAAATCTATAATGGCCAGATGTCTTCTGCTGTTTACCTTCATTTCCTTACTGACAAGGATTAAATGAGTTTGCATTCAGCAGGGAAATAATTAATTTTAGGGAGAAAGGGAGCATGTCAAATTATGTGTGGGAGTGGGCAAAAATAAAAATTGGGTACTGGTTTTATTGTAATCATCAATAGTAAAAACATGATACCTGTGAGGTTACAGTACAGTTATTACCTCTTTCATTGTTTGGAAAGTTTATATAAATTAAAACATTTAATAATTTCTCATATCTTTTCTTTCTGATGCATCTCTTTAAAATCTTATGTTAAATTAGTATTTACTTAATTTTAAAATAAGTTTTAAGAGTATAACATTCTATTTGTATATTTGTATGTCAAAATTATATCAGAAGGTGCTGGATTTTTAAAAACATGATACTATGAGGCTGCTAGTTAACATCTTACTCTTTCTTTTGTTTATCAGTTTCATGAAATAAAACATCTTACTACAATATTCGGCTAATCAGCAGTTGATAAGCTTATTTACTACACAGTGCTAAATATGTTGATTTTAATATACAATTTAGCCATTCAAACATAATGGCCAAGATTGCTCAACTTGAGACATCTTAAACTTGCCTAATGTTCAGAAGGCATGTGCTTAGCATTCTGGAATTCTAGGCCCCTTTTTAAATACCTCAAGTTAGGTACCCAAAGTCATTATTCACTTTTGAAAGTCTTGTTCAATATATTTTGAGAACTTTAGTTTTAAGCAGTATGTGTAACTTCCACCTACTTTGTAAAATCCTTCCCTGTATTGAAGTATGTTTGTTTGATTTAAGCTGTCATCCGTAGGATTTCTTAACTATTAGCAGAGGTTTGCTGAAGTAGAATGATGGTACTGCTTGGTATTCTTCCCCTCCTAGCATCTACTCTGTCACTGTATCAGAGTGTACTAAACATACAAATGTCACCTTGCTAGGTGCAGAGGAACAATTTGTCTGTTCTACTGTTACATTAATTTAGAATGGAAGAGGTATACAGGACATTTTGCTTAGGATCTGATTCTTAAAAGTGATAGGATGTCCTATGTCTTCTGTTGTTAATTCCACATCATGCTTTTGCTTCTCATTTTATTAACTGAAGATTTTACATCATACGTATCCCTTTTGCGTTTTGTCACCTTTGTCTTACCTCTTTGTAGTGTAAAATATTGCTTGTTACTGTTCCTCTTAATTCCTTTCAATAGTGAACTTCTGAATTCCTTCAAATAATTGGGGCATTAAAGTGTTTTCTGAGCTAGCGATATAACAAAATGAATTGGTGATTAGTCATCTTCAAGCATTGTGATATTTAAGCACTTTCTTACATAATACGGAAACTGTTACGCCTTTTTTTAAATAAGAAATTTAAAAACAGTTACATCTAACAATTAGATGTGCCAGCAGTTTCAGATCCATATGTACCTTGAGGTTACCACTACTTTGACTAGACTAGAATAATAAACTTAGGCTAATCTTAGAGTCCTGCTTTTGTTTTATGATATAAAGGGAGTGTATCGTTCCTGGCTGCTGGGAGGGAGGGTGTCCTTCCTCCTTTCTTCTCCCCTCTCAGTAATGAAAGAGAATTCTGGTGTCAGTCAGTCAAGGACAAATGCAATTCCCTGTGTTTCACTGATTGTATGTTTGTGGAATATGTTGTGGCTGATTCTGGTCCTCCATCCCAGCTTCTATATGCTGTTGAAAAGTAGCCACAATGGACTGGGGAGAATCCTCCAACATAGAGCTGACAGATGTGGCCCCATACTGCTTGTCTTTATGAACTGCAGCATAGAGGAAATGGTGGGGTTGGTAGTGGTGTACTTAACACCACAGGGATTATGGGCTCTAGTACATGGACAGCTGTGAATGAAGGCGTGCTTGTAAAATAGAGGAGCACAGGGGCTGCTCTAACTTATGTCAGGGACCATTTTTGGTCTCTGCAGCAGCACAGAGTCTATGAGAGACAGACAGGTGGTTTAAAGGAGAGAGAATCTGCCCTGTTGAGTGCTAGCTGGAAATTCTTCTACCATGTATTGATATATTTTTGGTTTTCAGTTCTTTTGCTTATGAAAGTATCTAAATATAAACTTTGAACAGAGATAAAAAGTTGAGCACTTTTGATATTCAATGACAACATTTAGAAATAGTGCATGCAGTGTGGAAGTGTGCTATATGCAGTACGTAGACACATAAATATATTTTGAATAAACATCTATTCATGCATAACTTGAATTTAAAATGAACATGTATGCAGGCTTTATTAAAACTAAAACATTAATATTCAGTTGATTTTGTTGATTATTTTATTTTTGTATTTGTTATTCACTGTTGTACTTTTTCATTACAGAATGTATGACAATATGTCCACAATGGTGTATCTAAAGGAAGAGAAGTTGGAGAAGCTTACTCAAGATGAAATAATTTCTAAAACTAAGCAGGTGATTCAGGGACTAGAGGCACTGAAGAATGAACACAATTCCATTTTGCAGAGCTTACTTGAGACATTGAAATGTTTGAAGAAAGATGATGAAACTAATCTGGTGGAAGAAAAATCAAACATGATTCGAAAGTCGCTGGAAATGTTGGAACTTGGACTTAGCGAAGCACAGGTAAAATTGAAGCAGGGGAAATCATTTCAAGCTGTGTCTGCAGTTATGATATGAAAGCAAATGCAAACTTATGTCTTTTTGGACTGTGCTTTTGTTAGAGGTGTAGAATTGAACACTTGGATATCAATTCTTAGACTTACACAGAATTTATTAAAAATTAGCAGTGTCAGTTTGCATTCAGAAGTTTTTAAAACCTGATTATAGCTTGTAGGGAAGTAGGTTGAAATAACTATATAGAGTGACTGACAGTGGTGGTTTTAGTGCATTATGCAGCTAATTATGCATTGAGCATTAAATCTTGGTCCACTGAAGTAACACACAGCTATTCTTTGATTGACTTTAGTGAAACAAGAATTTTTATTTTATATATAGGCTTTCTTGTGGCACTTGCCATGTAGTGTCTGAGCACCTCACAGGTATTGATGATGCTCACAACAACTCTGGAGAGTTAGGAAAATGTTATCCTCACTTTATATATGGGTAACAGAGGCACAGAGAAATTAACTAACTTGCCTGAGGTATACAGAGCTGGGAATAGAACTGCTGAGTCCCAGTCCAGGACTATAATTTTAAGACCATCCTTTTTGTCCCTTGAATTTAGGATTATTTTTCTAGTACTTGGTACTGGTAGGGCATAAGGGTCTCTAATGTTCACCCAACATTTTAGTAAAATTAAAAAAAAAATAGTTTTGAGGGTTGGCTAAAAATTGAGTACTGAATCAGAGGAACTTTCCTTGTTTAAAAGAGAGAATCCCTCTACTGACTTTTTATGAAATGGCTTGGTTGCAAAAAATGTTGTTTTGGGGAAGGTGGGCAGATGCTGAAAAACATGATTTGTATGTGCATGAGTGAGGGCCAGAGAAGGGCATGTGATCTGCAACAAATTAGTTTGTGACTTCAGACTATTTTAAAAATATTTATTTTCAAAATGCTTTTTTACCAATTTGAATTCTTTTTTTTCAAGTTTAATATGCAAAGTTGCAAGAGATAACAAGAATGGTAGGACAACCAGTCTTTGGAGAGTGTGAAACCTTCCAACCCTTGTATAAGAACATATCTGTTGGCATTTTTTTATCAGTTATGTGGGGTCTTTAAAGTTAGCTTTTGTGGGTGTTTGTAGAATATCCTTATAGAAAAATAAAGAAACAGAAAAGGAAAACTGCTTAAGGCACTGGATTTAGACTCAGGAAATGAGACTCAATTCCTGGCTCTGTCAGAATTTTCCTGTGTGCCCTTGAACAAGTCTTTGAATATCTTTGTGGTTCAATTCCCAATATGTAAAATGAGGATAACGGTACACCACTGTGAGATAGAGAAACTCTGTGTGTGTGTGTGTAAATTCATTAATATTTGTGTGACACAGATTTTTTTCCTCTGAAGATAATACTCATTTTGCTAAAGGAGTAATCTAATTTCTCCTTTCACTTTCCCACCTCCACCAAAATTTCTCTAGAGAGTAAGTTTACAGAAGACTTCAATTCATTGTAGTATGTTATAAATCTGATAGCTACAGGCATTGTGAATAAACTGGGCAACATTTTTGCCTGGCTTTCCCAAATATACTTGAAATGTTGTGTGTACAACTGGTTACATGCAGATGAGCTAATTACTTATCTGTATTTTACATGTGTAAAAAATGGCTAAGTTTGGAAAGACCTGCTGAAAATTTGATCTTCTATGTAGATGGACTGGTGTGTATAAATATTAAATATCAGCCTGAAATTGATAGTTGTTTCCTGAAAGTTTATTCAACATATGAATACATTTACCCTAAAGATATCCTTTAAAGAACGATGTGACCGTCTGAAAAACTGAAATTTTAGTTAACATGAATCTTGCATATAAAAATATTCAGGTTCTGAGATGCTCAAAGCTAACTTTAAAAGAAACCTTTTTATGAAATCAAGGAAAGTGAGAACATAAATCAAGGTGGCAAACTCCTTCTCTGTGTATAGCCAAATGATCTCTTTAATTATATATAAGCCAGGCTTACAAAAGTGAAGGCCATAAGATGCCTGTGATCCATACCAGTTTTCACACTGCTGTCAGTGGGAGATTTGCACAAACAATGAATGTAGAATATGGTCCTTACATAGTAGTTAGTAAAATTACTTTTTACTCCTGAGAGCATTTTGCGCCAAACAATTCTGCGCACAATATCTTAAAATTCTGTAAATTTTATTTGTCAAATAAATGTGGAGGCTCCAGCATGGCATTGGGGCTCACAGGCCACTGGCTGCACAGAGGTGGGAGATCACTCTGCAGCTCCTCCCCACCCCGCAGGACATGGACTCAGTGGTGAGGCTGCACCCAACCCTGACAGAACACAATGACTGAGCCTGCCCCCAAAACACCCCAGAGCCCTGCCCCTCCACGCCAGGTGTACCAGCTGTGAGCAGACAGGCTCAGCCCAGCAAGATGTAAGTGTGGAGGGACTTAGTGTGTGTGGGGAATCCAGGTGTGGGTTGAGAGATTCTGTGGGGGGCAATATGGGTGTGGGTGGCTCAGTGGGGAATCTGGGGGTGCAGGAGATCTGGATGCACAGGGGCTTGTTGGCGGGTTCTGGGTACAACGCTAATGGGATGGACTGGGCAGGAGGGGTCCAGGTGAAAGTGGTTGGGGCTCAGCAGGGGTGTGGGCGGGGATAGAGTCTGGTTCAGTAGGGGGGTCCAGATGTCTGGGGAGTGGGGCTTGGTGGGGTGGGGATCCGGGTGTGGGTGGCTCGTCGGGCTGGTTCATGTGCAGAGAGAGAGTGGGGCTCACTGCGGGCGGGCGGGTGGTTCAGAGTGCAGGAGGGGGGTGAGGCTTGGCGGGAGGGTCTGGGTATGAGGGGGTGTGGGTGCACGAGGGTTATGCAGATGAGGGAGCAGCTCCCCATACAGTGATCCCTGCCCCTGCAGCTGAGGAGTGATGGTTGTAGGAGGCGGGTGGCGGGGTAGTTTGTAGAGTTTCCTGCAGCCTGGGGAGAAGTCTGGGATAGGTCTGACTCGGCCCTGAATGCCGTGCAGGGGAAGAGGAAGTCCTGTTTTCCCAGGCCAGCTTGGACTAGCAGCTGAGCCTGGCTCAGGGTAGGAGCCACCAGCTGGATCTTTCCCCTGCCCCACAGAGGTTTACCTCTCTGCTGGCTGCCCTGGGCACCCAAAACATACTACTGGTGAGGGTCACATGACTGCTCTTGTGGCTTCCCTTTGCTTCCCTGTCAGAAAATCATTTTTCTGTGGAGAAGCAAAAAAAACTGCAGGGGACATGAATTCTGTGCATGCGCAGTGGAGCAGAATTCCCCCAGGAATAACTTTTGCATTTAGCAGTATTAATGAGAAAAAACAATGCAGGAGGTTTTTAGATAGACACTGCTCTTTGTCCTTTGTTGGGTATATATGTGTGCAATTACCTGTCTTGTATGAACAGTTGTAATTGTACATAATTGTATATGCAGGTCAGATGTACAGTTGCACACCTTAGATTATTTGAATCCTATGATTATTTCCCCTTGAAGCATTATTAGGCTGGAGAATTAATACCCTATTGAGATGAATATTGGCAGTTCATAAACCTACCTTCACAGACAGTTTGATATAGGTGCTCAACTACTGCTCTATTTTGGGTTACATTTGGAAGGTTTCTTTGCAACCATACGGGCTAGAAACTTAACACATATATTAAAATGAAAGCTTACATTCTGCAGAATGTGAATTTTTCATGGAGGCTGAATAACATAATCAATTATGATTTAACATTTGCATTTCACGTTCCGGTTTGCAAACTTACAGTTGCATTTATGTAGGTTTTTGCATACATGTTAGGTACTTTGTGACCTTTGTCCAGCTATTCCAGAAGGATAGGAGACTTGATGATGTGATTTAATTAGGGCACAACTTTATTCCTAAATGTCTGGGAATCCTGGCAGAAAAAACTGCAGTGGAGGTAATTCCATAATCATTTACATATATGCAGGGGGCTGCTGTCAGTCCTCCTTTTTTACCCATTCTAGTATGCAGCCAACCTGCTGCTGGGACCTCACCATCACCCCCTCAAATGAGAGTTCAGGGGGCTATTGAGGGGGAGAGAGGTTGATTTTCTGCTATACCTGTCATAGGAGCCCTGAAAACCATTTGTGCCCTACAGAGTACCTGCACTGGGTATCTACCCCAAGCTTACATAATAAGTTGCAACATCATAACCTAATCTCGGTTCCATATTTTTTGCCCTAACTAAGCTCCCAACCCACTGTGAGGAATGTGGATAAAACCCCCACCTCATGTTGGCCAGTCTGGTGAGGGGTCAGGGGGATGGGAAAGAATTTTTCTCCTCACCAAGAAAGGAGCGACTAGTATAATGGGTACAGTGAATCATGACTAAGGCGACTAGTTTGTCACAGAAGTTATGGATTCCGTGACTTTCTGTGACCACTGTGACTTCTGCAACAGCTGGTGCACCTGGCCCGGGGGCCACCTGAGCAGCTCAGGCAGCCCCTGGGCTAGTCGCACTGGCCGGTTCTGGGGCAGGCTCGGGCCACCATACCCCCCCCCCCCCAGCAGCAGCAGGAGTTTGGGTATGGGAGAGGGCAGGGATTTGGGGCACGGGATGGGGTGAAGGCACTGGGTGGCACTTACCTCGGGGGGGGGGGGGCTTCCCGAACCAGCGACATGCCCCTCCCTCAGCTCCAAGATGGAGGCATGGCCAGGCAGCTCTGCACGCTGCCTAGGAGCTGAGTGCGGAGGGGATGTTGCTGCTTCCGTGGAGGTACAGAGCCAGGTAGGGAGCCCCCCTGGCTACCCTCCCCCATCACCTGTGGTGGGGAGCCCCCCTGGATCACCCCCCGAGCACCTGGGCTGACACCCCTCCACCCCCAAGCACCTGTGGTAGAGGCGCCCCCCGCAAGCATCCACAGCCCCTATCCTCCTCCTCCCCCCGCTCCCCCAAGATTTAGTCAGGGGTATATAGTAGAAGTCATGAATAGGTCACGGATTGTGAATTTTTGTTTACTGCCCATGACCTACCCGTGACTTTTACTAAAAATACCCATAACTAAAACGTAGCCTTAACCATGACAAAACCTGGTATTTTAACTACTACCAAGGATGGCAGGGTATGTGCTGCTCCGCCTTGTTCAGGTAAAAGAGCATTTTTCCTGCACCAGCATGGACATAATTGTCCCCCTTCTCTTCTGGTCACCTGGTGGGGATGGTTCAGTGTTCCCATGCTGACCTGGTATGAATCTGCCATAACAAGTAATTCTGTGGCTGTGTAACCCTTAAAGGGGCCACACACCATTTCGGACAAGGCGGAAAACAGCCTGTATTACTTCACTTGTGGAGAGGTTGTTCCCAGCTATCAAAGTACATTACTATAAACAGCATTCAAGGTAGCCAACTTATAAAAGCTGCTGTATGTTACATCTTTAAAAACAATCACACCACAGCATAGGGGTAAGAATTTCTTCAGATTAGTCTCAGCTGAGCAGCAAGCAAAGCTGGCAGAAGTAGAGAGAAATCAACAACCAAATGGAAATTATGAAAAGGGCCAGACAAACATTAACAGATTTCACAAGTGCAATGGTATCTATGCATGAAAAGCCTTATATGTTAATACTAAAGGAATGCATTGTACAGGAAGAATGTATTGTAGTCTCTCGTGCTTTTTAGGTAATGATGGCCTTGTCAAATCACTTAAACGCAGTGGAATCAGAGAAGCAGAAATTGCGTGCTCAGGTTCGCCGGCTATGCCAGGAAAATCAGTGGTTGCGTGATGAACTAGCCAGTACTCAACAGAAATTACAGAAGAGTGAACAGTCTGTGGCTCAGCTGGAAGAAGAAAAGAAACACTTGGAATTCATGAATCAGTTAAAAAAATATGATGATGATATTTCTCCATCAGTAAGTAGATGTACATTCAAAAGCATTGTGTCTTTTTGTTAGTAAGCTGCCAAGAGCTTTTTATTCGCAGATATGAATTTTTAGCAGTTAAAACAGGCATTTCATATATAGATTTTAATTTTATAGATTGATTTCTTCATATATTTATATTGTCCTAATCTTACGTAGTTTATACATTCACACAATAGAGAACTGCTTCCCAGAATCTTTATTTCAGGAAGACCTATATTTTATAGATGATAGAGTAACTACACTGTAGACTTGAGGGGGTAAAAGTCCAGCTATAGTAAAACACTTATACCTAGCAACACACTAGCTTAAAAATTTACTTGGAAAATTATCTTCAGAAAGCCATAAAATGTCTGTTTTAAACCTCACAATAAAAGGAGAATTGAGGATAAGGTGTATAAATTGTAGATATAAAAGGAAACTGCATTATCTGGAGCAGTCTGGAAGATGATTTTGACCTAGATAGTGGTCTCACTATTTTTTATTATTTAATATTTGTATTAGCACTAGAGGCTCTAGTCAGGAAAGGGGCCCCATAGTGTTAGGCATTGTGAAAACACAGACACAGTCCCTACACTTTACAGTTTAAGAGGGCAAGTGACATATGAAGGGTTGGGAAAATAGGAGTGCAAGCAAATATGTACAGTTTTAATTTTATACATATGTATACCCTTGCAAAAGTGATTTTCATAATTTTAAATAAAGTAAGTGCTTGGTAACCTACCTGCCCCTCCAGCCATCATTGGTTGATTTATGGGCATTATCACAGAAATGGATCTCATCTTGTAAGTTGTTACAGTCCAGATGGTGTCTGTCTATTTCAATCAATTGTTTTATTTTCTTCTGATCTATTATTGCAACAGTTCAGGAGTGGCAAAATGCATGCGTTTAGACATGCTAATCAACTGCTAGACAAACCCTTTCTAGCACAATGTGAATACAGTGAATTGTTTTGGTCAGGTAGTCAGCTGCATGCAATGCAAGGAAATCTAAAAAAGCTAAAACTTGTTTTAAAAGGAAAAAAAAGGCCAGTGAAGGCTATTTTTTTGAGTTTTGGTTCATAATTATGTTCTTAAGCATATGGAATACTACCTAAATAATAGGCTAAACAAGGAATTATAATCTTCAGACAGGATAAAATATCCTAGCACCTCCATGCTTTCGAGCAAAAAACCTTAAAATTTGGCAGGCGCATAGTGTGAGGTCAGTAGTGCCCCTTTTCCTGTCCTTACAAAGATCCACGTAGATCTGACTGAGTTAAAAACCTCTGAAATAAGATTGCCAGTGCAAATTTAATTCAGCTGTCTTGTGCATATGCATTGAGATAGTCTTGCCCAGCATCACATAGGACATCCTGTATGCATATCTTTAATAATAGATTTTTATATATAATTGTATATAAATGTTTTCACTGATTTTAGATTTAATAATGTAACATTTTGTTTGGGACTGGGGTTTGTATAGGAAGACAAAGACACAGATTCTACCAAAGAACCTCTGGATGACCTTTTCCCCAATGATGAAGATGACCCAGGGCAAGGAAGTAAGTGAACTTCAGATTATATAATTACAGTATATTTCTGCAGAACAGAAGCTTGGTTTTATCTTCAGGGAAATAACCAATCATCAATTCCTAGAGTGCTCTGGTCCAGACACACTGCAACATAGACAACAAGGGCAATTGCAGCTTTTAGGATTTATTGTATGCAGTAAATTATGATATAATGAAGATAAAAATGTTTCCCTTATGCACTTTTCTGTAATTTCTTACTCCAGCACTGACTATGTTCATCCCTTCCAAAGGGTGGAAGACAGGAAAGCTGATTTATGAGGATGTTGTTCCCACTACATAAGAAGGGTGGGCTAGTCTAAGCTGTTTTTTTTGTTGTTGATTTTGTTTTTAAAAAGCTTGCTAACTACCCCTGACCTCATTAGGAGCTAATTTCAATACAAAATTAGGCAGTAGCTTGCTAACTTAGGCAGAGAAGCTTTAGACTCCCAGTGTCAGGACCTGTTTCAGTCAACCTTGAGACTTGGTAATCTGCCCAGGTAGTGGGTTCTATGGTGACCTGTATGGTTAACTTCCCTGGGCAGGCTTCCATATGCAGCCTCATCAGTTCAGTTTTGTCACTCATAAGGACTATGATTTTTGCAGTTAATACTCCCTCCAGAGATGTTATCCTCTCAAGGCTGAAGGGTTGATGAGTTGGATGTAACACTTGAGTTACACCTTTATCATTATTTATGTTACCATAACAGCTAGGAGCCCCAGTTATGGACCAGGACTCCATTTCGCTATGTGCTTTATGAGCATAGAACAAAAAAGATGGTTCCTGCCCCCAAAGAGATTACAGTTTTACGTATAAAACAGGAAACAACAGATGGATACAGACAGACCATTGGGATAGGATAAGGAAACAAGATAATATTGGTCAGCCTATGGTGTCCGCACACCAGCGGCCTCAACCATTGGCAATTTTTTTGTAGGCATCAAAGAAAAGGAGAGTTTTAAAGAGGATAATGAGGTAGGTTTGCAGATAATTACCAGGGAGCTTCTCCCAAGTCTGCAAGGCAGCATGGGAGAAAGCGTGGTGGTGCTTGTTTGAAAATTCAGCAAGTGCGCAATAGAAGATGTCATGATAGGTCCGATAGGCATCTTAGTCGACCTCTAGATAATAAATAATAGATGATGGTCTCTTAAAGGGCCTTGAAAGTGAAGACCTGTAGTTTGATCCAAAAAGGAAGGGGAAGCTAGGGGATGCAAAGAGACGGGTAACATAATCAAAGTGAGAGTTTAGAAAAACATAGACAACAAAAAAGCAACTGCAGCTTTTAAGATTTATTGTATGCAGTAAATTGTGATCTAATGAAGATAAAAATGTTTCTCTGATGCGCTCTTCTGTCTTTGCAGCAGCCTTCTGAATGGATACGAGTAGGGCAAGTCTGCATTGTCAAAGCCAAAGAAAAGGATGTGTGGTGGTAGCAGGCATGAGATGATGAGGATGTTAGCTGTGTGGATGGATAGAAAGGCTGTATATTAGAGATGTTATGCAGAAAGAAACAGTGGGATTTAGTCATAACGTGGATTTGAGGATCTAGAAAGATATGAGTCAAAGATAATGCCTGTGTTACAGGCTTCAGTGACAGGCAGGATGGTGGTGGTATACAGTGCGGGAGCTCTGTTTTAGCCATATTTAGATTGAGATGACGGCTAGATTCCATGAGCCGATATTAGAGAGAGAGAGGCTGAGATTTTAGTTTGGACAGAAAGAGGCAGATCTGTAGTAGAGAGGTAGCCCTTTGAGACATCAGCATAGAGATGTAGTTTGCCCAGATATAAGGTGAGAGGAAGAAGAGGGGGAACCAAGACAAAACACTGTGGAATTCCCATAGAAAGTTGCAGGCTGGGAAAGAGGAGGATCCTCTGAAGGAGCAGTAAAAGGTAGGGGAAGAACCAGGAGAGGCTAGAGTTACAGAAGCCAAGGAGAAGCATGGTCGACAGTGTAAAGGGCAACTGACACATCAAGGTGGATGAGGATGGAGTACCGGTTCATGGAGATAATCAACAATCATATAAATGGAAGAAAGGGGAGACGGGACAGGGAGGAGAAGGCTGAGAGCTAGGCTAGGAAAAGGCCAGAGCTTTGGCTAGGAAAAGGTCATAAGACACTTTGGCAAGAGCAATTTCAGTTGAGTGTAAGCTGCGGAAGCTGCATTTGAGAGGCTCTAGGCACTCCAGGCAGCAATAGTAAACAGCATGCTCAATGAGCTTAGAGCTGAAAAATTGGGGTGGTAATTGGAGAGGCAAGTGAGGTGAAGGTTGGGTTTTTTAAAGATAGGAGAGACTAACATATGTTTGCATTGTGAGGGGAAAGAGCAAGAGGCTTAATAAAGAGTAAGGGAAGTGATGAGTGGATGCAAGGGATTTCAGGAGATGGGATGGTGTTACTGGTGCAAGCGGAAGAGTTAGATGGGAACAGCAGATGAGAAACTTCTGCGTCTGTGACAGGAGACAAGGAGGTAAGAGTTGTAGGAGGGGGTAGGGAAGGTCATGTTGTAGTTTGTCAGTTTTCTTGTGGAAGAAATTGGCAAGGTCCTGTGCTGAGAGAAGAATAGGATTTGAGAAGAGAGTCAAAGGTGGCAAAAAGTTGGCTAGGATTGTGGGCATGGGATTCAATTAAATTGAAGAATTAGAGTTGTTTAACTAGGATGATGTCAGAACTGACGGAGAAGAGACAAATTTGTAGTGGAGGAAGTCAGCCTGGTCATGGAATTTCTGCCAGAGAAGATCTGCAGTGTCAGAGCAGGAGCAGAGGAAGTGCATGTTGGGGGTGAGCCAGGGCTGGGGATTAGCAGGGGGAGCTTTGTGATGGAAGAAAGGGGCAAAAGAAGTAAGGGTGGAGGAGAGCGAAGCATGGAGATAATCAACAATCATATAAATGGAAGAAAGGGGAGAGGGGACAGGGAGGAGAAGGCTAAGAGCAGATGACAGTTCTTCAGTGCTGATGGACTGGAAGGCAAAGAAAAGGAAGGGGACTAATGGGCGATGCAAAAAGAGACCAGGTGGTGGTCACAGGAGAGACGTCACAACATAGGATCAGAGGGAGCAGAGTGTTTGGTGAAGACCAAGTCAAGTGAATAGCGTGGGAAAGTTGGGGCGTGGGAAAGTTGAACCAGAGCTTGGGGTCAAATGAAGAGGAGAGGGTGAGGAAATGCATAGCTAAAGGATCAGATGAGTCATTAACAAGGAAGATGAAGTCACCAAGAATGAATGAAAGTGTAAGGAGAGAAAGAGCCAGGACTGTAAATCGGAGCAGAAGTCTGATGGGGAGGAGAGTGTGGGAGAAGGAGAGGCCTCCGTAAGAGAAGGCAACTACAGAATCAGTGTAGGATCCAGGTCTCTGAGAATCAGAAGCTAGAGGGAGCAAGATATGAAGTGGTTGTGGATGACAGATCTTTTTAGAGATGGATTGGGTGTTCCAGAGACAAAGAGAGGAGCGGAAGAGGTGAGGAAATGGAGCAGGACAGGTATGAGGTTAGGAATGGTGACAGAATAGGTACAGTTGATGGGAGGGAGAGGTGTGGGAGGTGAAGAAGTTGATGAGGGAGGGAATGCCAGGATTGGAACAAAGGTCACCAAAGATGAGGAGGTGGCAGTAGACGAGGTGTGGATGTGTGATTTGGATTTGTGATGGTGGGAAGAGAAGGGAGATTGGAATAGAGAGAAGAAGAGAAGTAGGTATAGTTAGTGAGAATTGTTATGGGGTGAGGGTAATAAAGGAGGGGAAATGGAGCTAGTGTGAGGGGTAGAGGAGGGAGGAAGAGAAGAGATGTTGTTGTGATGCAAAGAGAAGAGGGATGTGTTGAGAACCATAGAAGAATGACAGGGGGATGAGGTAACAACAACAAAAACTCCAAACCCGACCTGAGTTCAAAAAATATTTTGAAGGCATGCTTGCATGTCCCCCTGCTAGATGGCTGCAGTGCTTTCTCCCACCCTGCAAAGGAGGAGGGGAGTAGCCATCTGGGGTCCAGTGCTGGGATGTCTGGGCAGTGGGGGGTGTTTCCTTGGTGCTTGCAGTCCTTATATGGTAGTTCAGTTAAATTGTTGATGGTTAGGAATTGTTTACTGAAATACCGAGGCTTTAAAAAATGTAAATCAACAAGAGTGTGAGACTGGTTCTATAAAATCTAAAACAGAATTGCTATGGAGACCTGTTGGTGATAGTCACCTGAATCAGGTTTCTCTTCAGATGCAGCAATTGTGATGTGTATTGTGTGGGGCTTGAAAGGAATAGTAGAGAAAATCATTAAGATTTTATTTTGGGCTGAAGCTCATCTTCTAGGCTTCTTTGAAGTCCACATACTGGTAACACTTATGTTGAACTGCAGAGCCATACCCACAGCTGTCCAGTCCATCCACCATTTATTTGGTCAGCTAGAAAGCAGGACGGTCTTTAGGTGACTCTTTTGACCACCTGTCGAAAGGTGCTTGTGTTCTTTAGGCTCTGGTGGTAGATGCCTGGTTTCATCCCTGGATTATCAACTAAGTCTACATCTTCCTCCCTATGCTAGGCAGGGTGTTGAACTTGCTAGAGAGATAGGACAGGTCCACACTACAGACCTATATCGATATAATGACATTACTCAAGGATGCAAAAAGTCCACATCCTTGAGCGATGTAGTTATACTAACCTAACCCCCCGCGTAGACAGTGCTATGTTGACGGGAGAGCCTCTCTTGTCAAAATAGCTACTGCCTCTTGGGGTGGTGGATTAACTACGGTGACAGGAGAAGCTGTCCTGTTGGCATGGGAGCATCTGCATTAAAGTGCTACAGTAGCACTGCTACACTGGTGCAGCTGTAGCATGTACATGAAGAGAAGCCCATAGTCCTCATGGTTGTCAAGATGTAATTTGATGAAGGCAAACCTGAAGGGGATAGGTGGAATGGGGCTAGAAAACAAAGGTTATAATTACAAGAACATACAGATGGTTTATCATATGCATCTTGTTTATCAAATATTTGAAAGACAAAAACATCGTAATTAATTTTTTTGCTTGTTTGGGTTATCTTAGGAATGGAGAAGGGAAAATACTAGTAGCTAAAGCAGTGGTTCTTGGCCCATGGGCCGCTTGCAGCCCCATCAGCACACAGCTGCAGCCAATGTGACATCCTCAGGGCCATACAGGTAGTATTGGATATGGCCCACAGTGGTAAATAGGTTGAGAATCACTGGAAGGGAGAGCAGTGGGCAGAAAGGGGAAGAAGATCAGAGTGTGAAGTATAATGGGCATGGAGAAGAGGGTTGGGCAAGAATTTGCAAATGTAACAGCAGTAGTTTGTTTTGAACTGAATGATTCCACTGACATTAGAGTTTGCCAGGGCTGTGAAAGTGTCCCTTTGTTTGGTAGGGGCAGAGGAGCGCAGAAAGCCAGGCTGTCACTGCTGGAGCTCTGGTCCTTTGCTTTCAGTTTCTGGAATCAATGTGGTTCTACATTGGAGGAGACCTTTATAGCCCTCACAGAAACTTGTATGGAGAGGAGGGGGCAACAGGCTATTTCCTCCTGGTTCTGGGATGGAAATGCAGCTGCCATGAGTTGGGGGTAGAGAACCAGGTGAGCAGATTTCAAAGGAGTAGCAAACAAATTGAAGAGGCTGGTTGTAAAGGCTTGCTTCCCTTTTCTCTTGCTGCTACCGCTATTGGCATCCCTTCTAGGGTAGCATAGTGCTTTTATAGGCCACCACTGAAAGAGTGGTTGGAGAGGAGGGTAGGGCATGCGGAAGAAGATGACTACTGAGACTTCATACTCCTGGAGGAAGGGGATAAGGGAGGAAGAGTAGACGAACTCTAGTCACCTTCCTGTGGCTGGCTGGTGTTGCTTGTCTTCCCCTCCTCTTCCCCCTGGGTAACTTGGACCTTTAGTAGCTGTAACTGAGGACAGAATTTGGCCCTAAAATTGGAGCTTTGTTAATAATTCCATTGCTGTGTGAATCAGAATAGATCCCACCTCTCCCCGTAGCTTTTATTGGCTCACAGGGCTAAAAGGAGTAAAAAGTAGTAAAAAATATATACTTGTTCATAACTGGAATTATACTGTATTACATTACCTGAATTCTCTTTATCTGAAAATCCTAGTTATCCAAATCCACAGTATGTCCCCCAGTTAGCCCAATGTTAATAACTTGCTAATAACTTCTCGGTTAGCTTGAAGAAAAGGAGTACTTGTGGCACCTTAGAGACTAACCAATTTATTTGAGCATAAGCATCGGATGCATCCGATGAAGTGAGCTGTAGCTCATGAAAGCTTATGCTCAAATAAATTGGTTAGTCTCTAAGGTGCCACAAGTACTCCTTTTCTTTTTGCGAATACAGACTAATTCAGCTGTTACTCTGAAACCTGTTGGTTAGCTTGTAGCACTAATCAACAGCTTTGTATTTGTATATTGGTTTTGAGTGGTTACCTGTTGTTACTGAGGCCTAATCCCATTTTATCAGCAATAACACATTGTCAGGACATATTAAATTGTTTAATTTGAATTAATCAGAATAAATGATGTCCACAGTGGTTTTAATACAATTTTGGTGTTTTTAATTTACTCAATCACATTAACATTGTTTTTACTCTTTACTGAAAGTACAAAATATTAAGCAAACATCAGCATTACTCCCTTCGCTCCTGTATTTCTAGATCAGTGGAAAGAAGAGATCAAAATAGCACTTTTGTTTATCCGAACTCCCAGTTTTCCAAAACTTTCAGATGTCCCCCAGGCCATTTGGATAAATGGGAGTGAACTATGTGTCAGTCGGAATACTGACAGGGAGAAAATCTGCTTAGTATGGGAGTGCCATTTTTTACAGTCGTGTTTCAGAACAGAACCACACTTTAAAACAATTAGATTAATTTTAGTGTCTAGTTTCTGGGGAGCATGGATTTTTATTTCAAAATGGTTTCAGATAGGTTGCCTTCTTTTTGCAGTTCAACAGCAGCATAGCAGTGCTGCAGCAGCTGCTCAACAAGGTGGCTATGAAATTCCAGCAAGATTAAGGACTCTTCATAATCTGGTTATCCAGTATGCTTCCCAAGGTAGATACGAGGTTGCTGTACCCCTGTGTAAACAAGCACTTGAAGATCTGGAGAAGACTTCAGGTCATGATCATCCAGATGTTGCCACTATGCTAAACATACTTGCTTTGGTGTACAGGTTGGTATTCTGATATACATTTAAATTCTCCATTAACTAAACTTCTTTGTTTCTGTAAAGTTGACTAGAGGCCTTAATGCTGGAACTGCTATAAAAATGTTTTTGACAATTTTGTAGGTTCTAAATTTTTTATTTGGTATCACATGGGCATTTGACCTGCTCTGTCATGCCATAGTACACCAGGGTCTGGATGAGTTCCTGAATATCCTTCCATACCTCAGTTTTTGGAATGCTATTATTCATTTTGAAACTTAAACTATCCATCCATCCTAGATCATTGAGAAGACAGTCAGACAACTACCTCTTGGGTTATGCTAATGCTGTTGTAAATTGGGTGGCAAGATGTACATGTGCAGATAGTTCATTTCCAGTCCCTCAAAAAACTACTTAGTTTTTTGCACTGAGTCTGCATTTGAACCCTTCTCTTCTGTACTACAGCATTCCTAACCTGACACTGAAGTCAACTCCTACTTTTGCCGTTTATTATATTACAAGATTTATTTGAATGCTACTTCCTTTTTTTGTGAAACAGAGTAAAGTGTTAATTATGGTTTTCTAAAATTTAGGGACCAGAACAAATACAAAGATGCAGCAAACCTCTTGAATGATGCCTTGGCTATTCGTGAAAAGACTTTGGGCAGAGATCATCCAGCGGTTTGTATATCTGATTTTCATATTTTTAGTTGTGTTTTTCACTGACACTTTTTTTTTTCTTCCCCTGCCCAACTTATTCTAATATTAAACTCAACAGGAACATTTAAGATCTGGCTTGTCACTAAACAGTACAGGTAGGAGGCCACAATATAATATTCTGTGTTCTTTTAATATTTAACCTGTCTTTGAGCATTTTATTCATTTAAAACTCTTTCACCCCAAAATTACTCTGCTGCCACATTTATTTGATTATGAATCGAGTTGCATGGTCTGTATGTGGAAAAAATTAACTTCTGAAGGAATATTTTAATTAGCTTATTTTAAACAATTCAGTTGCTGAATTCATATAGAAATTGTACTTCTGATTTTACTGCCTCTGTTTAAAATAAAACAGATCATTCCAATCAAGCTGTTGGTGCTCAAGTCACTTTTAAAATTTAATTTGGTGATGTATTGCTTCATATAACCTATGTTACAGTGGGCAACTCTGTGAATCTGGATTTATGTAAAATAGCTTTATTTCTGAGTTGTCATATATAGAGCAAATTTATGCATTTAATCACATTTCAACGGGCTAATTAAATACATTTCACAGTTTTCTGTGTTCTCATTTAAGAGTTATTTCTTAATGCAGTGATTTTTGCAAGAGGCCTTCACTGTACATAGAGGATATGAATGCAGCAGTCCACTGTAAATATATTTCAACTGGTTCATTCTTTCACCAGGTATTCACTTCATATTTAATGTTTTTCTGCTGTTGACAGGTGGCAGCTACCCTAAACAATCTTGCAGTGCTTTATGGTAAACGAGGAAAGTACAAGGAGGCAGAACCTTTGTGTAAGAGAGCTTTGGAGATCAGAGAAAAGGTACAGAGTAAAAAACGGAAGCCTGACAATGGATATTTATTTTTTGTGAACTTCAACTTCTGCTTTTTAGAAAAAACTCAGTCTCTCGTATTTTGGTTGATTAGACGTACCAAGCAATACTAAATACCTTGGATAGAGTTATACAACTTCTTAAAATACAAAATTGTTTTAAGAAAATTAACTTCAAAATCTTGAGAGACTTTGGGTGTATTCTAAAGTTGTGCAATAACTGTAAAGTAAGAGCAACGCTGCAGGAAAAGGACATTTAGATATGTTCCTATTGGGTTGACTAGAGCATTTGAATACAAAATAAATGTATGCCATTTAAATATCTCAAGTTGTACTGCAGCAGAGAGTGAAAATGCTTATTCCAGTGCATTTGTCTGGCTGTCTGCACTGCAGTATGTTAAAACTGGTTAAGTAAGCTGTATGTTTTTGAAGTTATTCTATTACTTGAAAACTGCATCTCCTGTTATGAATTATTTTGTTGCCCCCCAATTAGGATCTAATTGAATAATCCACAGATATATAAAAAAATGTTAGGCTTTTTATAGCTATTATAGGGAAATCCTTAAACTGTGGTAAGTGCAAAGCCATATACATGCTGACTAGTTTACTTGAATGCTGTTTAAAATGTTTTAATCCTGATAGAGATAATTGTTGACCTGGCATTAATGTAAATAGACTAACTCAAACAATTGTTTTAGAATCCAGGAAACAGGAAGAATTAAGACAAAAAAAATTTCTATCTGATAGGAACCCCCCCACCCATTACTCCGTACTTTCTGAGTAATCCATTTGAAATAGAGAAGTCTGCGTCAGCTTTAAATATTATTGAAAATGAGGTTTTTACTGAATTAAATATGAAAATGAATAATACAGTTGCTAAAGTAATCCTGTGATATTTTAATCTGCTGTGCAAATCAATTTGTTTCATACTGTCTGTAAATTTTAATGCGGTGTGAGATATTGTATTGCAAATACATAACTATTATAGAAGTTGTCAAAGGAGATGCAGGGTTATTATTTGGGAAAAAAAACAACTTGTGCTTTGGTCACCTGGAAAAGTTGAGGGGCAATTTTCATTTGTCAGGTAAGCCTGTCAACTTGATATTAAAATGATCAACAATGATAGTTACAATGTTAAGATTTAAATTGTACTATCTGGACATCAGAGTTCATAATGTTGAAATGAATGGGGTAGTCCTCATTTCTCAGGGCTACTGTTTCAGGCTTCTTGCAGACTTCTATGCTGAAGTTTTGTGTCAGTCTCCCACTGATGCTAGCTGTAGTGTGAGTGCTACTGTAAATTGCCTGCTGGAGTTCTTGCCACCATGTTTTTTAATCCTGTTCACTAGCACTCCAGCTATTGCTGACGTTGGTGGCACTTCACTGAAAGTAGAGGAGTTGTGGGAGAAAAGTGGATGGGAACCTGGGAGGCCGTGACCATGAGATGGTTGAGTTCAGGATCCTGACACAAGGAAGAAAGGAGAGCAGCAGAATGCTGACCCTGGACTTCAGAAAAGCAGACTTTGACTCCCTCAGGAAACTGGTGGGCAGGATCCCCTGGGAGAATAACATGAGGGAGAAAAGAGTCCAGGAGAGCTGGCTGTATTTTAAAGAATCTTTATTGAGGTTGCAGGAACAAACCATCCCGATGTGTAGAAAGAATAGTAAATATGGCAGGTGACCAGCTTGGCTTAATAGTGAAATCCTTGCTGATCTTAAACACAAAAAAGAAGCTTACAAGAAGTGGAAGATTGAACAAATGACTAGGGAGGAGTATAAAATTATTGCTCAGGCATGCAGGAGTGAAATCAGAAAGGCCAAATCACGCCTGGAGTTGCAGCTAGCAAGAGATGTTAAGAGTAACAAGAAGGGTTTCTTCAGGTATGTTAGCAACAAGAAGAAAGCCAAGGAAAGTGTGGGCCCCTTACTGAATGAGGGAGGCAACCTAGTGACAGAGGATATGGAAAATGCTAATGTATTCAATGCTTTTTTTGCCTCTGTCTTCATGAACAAGGTCAGCTCCCAGACTGCTGCACTGGGCAGCACAGCATGGGGAGGAGGTGACCAGCCCTCTGTGGAGAAAGAAGTGGTTCGGGACTATTTAGAAAAGCTGGACGAGCACAAGTCCATGGGACCGGATGCACTGCATCCGAGGGTGCTAAAGGAGTTGGCGGATGTGATTGCAGAACCATTGGCCATTATCTTTGAAAACTCATGGCGATCAGGGGAGGTCCCAGACAACTGGAAAAAGGATAATGTAGTGCCCATCTTTAAAAAAGGGAAGAAGGAGGATCCTAGGAACTACAGGCCAGTCAGCCTCACCTCAGTCCCTGGAAAAATCATAGAGCAGGTCCTCAAGGAATCAATTCTGAAGCACTTAGAGGAGAGGAAAGTGATTCAGGAACAGTCAGCATGTATTCACCAAGGGCAAGTCATGCCTGACTAACCTAATTGCCTTCTATGACAAGATAACTGGCTATGAGGATGAGGGGAAAGCAGTGGATGTGTTATTCCTTGACTTTAGCAGAGCTTTTGATACTGTCTCCCACGGTATTCTTGCCAGCAAGTTAAAGAAGTGTATGGGCTGGATGCATGGATGATAAGGTGGATAGAAAGCTGGCTAGATTGTCGGGCTCAAGGGGTAGTGATCAATGGCTCCATGTCTAGTTGGCAGCCGGTATCAAGCGGAGTACTCCAAGGGTCGGTCCTGGGACCGGTTTTGTTCAATATCTTCATTAATGATCTGGAGGATGGTGTGGACAGGGATAGGGTCCAGAGTAACCTAGACAAATTGGAGGATTGGGCCAAAAGAAATCTGATGAGGGTCAACAAGGACAAGTGCAGAGTTCTGCACTACAGAGTAGGGACCGAATGGCTAGGCAGCAGTTCTGCAGAAAAGGACCTAGGTGTTACAGTGGACGAGAAGCTGGATATAAGTCAGTGTTCCCTTGTTGCCAGGAAGGCTAATGGCATTTTGGGCTGAATAAGTAGGGGCATTGCCAGCAGATCGAGAGGATGTGATCATTCCCTTCTATTCAACTTTGGTGAGGCCTCATCTGGAATACTGTGTCCAGTTTTGGGCCCCACACTACAAGAAGGTTGTGGAAAAATTGGAAAGAGTCCAGCGGAAGGCAACAAAAATGATTAGGGGTCTGGAACACATGACTTATGAGGAGAGGCTGAGGGAACTGGGATTGTTTAGTCTGCAGAAGAGAAGAATCCGGGGATTTGATAGCTGCTTTCAACTATCTGAAGGGGGGTTCCAAAGAGGATGGCTCTAGACTGTTCTCAGTGGTACCAGATGACAGAACAAGGAGTAATGGTGTCAAGTTGCAGTGGGGGAGGTTTAAGTTGGATGTTAGGAAAAACTTTTTCACTAGGAGGGTGGTGAAGCACTGGAATGGGTTACCTAGGGAGGTGGTGGAATCTCCTTCCTTAGAGGTTTTTCAAGGTCAGGCTTGACAAAGCCCTGGCTGGGATGATTTAGTTGGGGATTGGTCCTGCTTTGAGCAGGGGGTTGGACTAGATGACCTCGTGAGGTCCCTTCCAACCCTGATATTCTATGATTCTATGATCTTATTTCAGAAGAAAATGGAGTGTAGAGAAAAATCAACAGGACATCATTGCATTGGCTTACACTCAATTCAAGTTTGTAAGAGTTTCTTCATAATCGTAAGAGCTAGAAACTGTTTTCTTTCAAACAGAAGTTTGTATTCTAGAGCAAATTCCATAGCCATGGAATTGCAGAATACACAAGACCCTGGTTATATACAGTAGTATAGGAATTGGAGAATAATTAAATGTACACATTTAGAAAAATTCTGTTGTGCTTCCCTCACTTTCAGGTTGACTACTCATTGGCAAAACAACATATAATTGCTGACCAAATGATTGTGTATAACACAATGCAAACTAGAAAAAAATAGAATATTTCTTCTTTGTGAGACTGAAAGATATCCTAAAACTTATTGGAATATATTCATGCAACGGACTTTTTGGAAGCCGTACTGAGAAGTTTATTTAACAAACATTAGTTTCTCTAATACATTGTAATCTTAGCCTATAAAATTTCAGTTTAACTTTGAATCTTGATTGAGTGCACAAAAGAATCTTTTAAAATTTACTATTAATGGAAAATGTCTAAACAATGTGATTTTTGTGAAAATGGTTGAAAATTAGATGCCTAATTGAGACCTTATTTGCCATGTCAGCCAAGAGGAGTCTTAGTGTTTACCTAATGTAAACGGGGCCCTCCTCCACTCTCAACTAAAAAATGGAATTTATAATGAAAATAGTGACTAAATCTTAATTATAGAAAAGTATGAGCAGTGTAAACTGCTAAAGTAAAAGAATGTAGTCTGATATTGAAATCAGAAAGAAAAAAGTTGTGGAAGATCATTTTAAGATCTTGCTTCTTTAAAATCTAATATAATAAATGGGGAATGTTTAATGTATGGTACCTTCATTTCCAGGTCCTGGGGAAGGATCACCCAGATGTTGCCAAACAATTAAATAACCTGGCCTTACTGTGTCAGAATCAGGGTAAATATGAAGAGGTGGAGTACTACTATCAAAGGGCACTTGAGATCTACCAAACTAAACTAGGACCAGATGACCCAAATGTAGCAAAAACAAAGAATAATCTGGTAAGTTTGTAACATAAAGTAAAAATAGGAAAACTTAAGCTTTGTTTTTTCTGATGTGCTAAAATAATTACTCCTTGGCGCAGAAGTCATATCTTCTGCAGATTTCTTGGCTCCCCTGAGAAATATGGGGAAGCAAAGAAATCTGAGGAACACCCCCACACACCATTCCCCAGCAGCCCTGGGGTGTTTGCTGGGAGCAGCTGGCAGCAGAGGAATCACTGGGGTGGGAGGAGGGAGGCTGGGCCTACGTATGTCCCCGGAGAGATGTTAAGGGGGTAGGTCTTGGTGCATGCGAACAAGTCTCAGGGCTTGTTTGCATTGGCACTTCGCAGCGCTGCAACTTTGTCGCTCTTGGGTGGGAAAAACACACCCCTGAGTGCAACAAATTTCAACACTGTAAAGTGCCAGTGTAGACAGTGCACCAGCGCCGTGATTCCCAGCGCTGGTAGCTAGGCCCCTTGTGGAGGTGGGATTTTTTAGAGCTCTTTAATGTTGCCAGTGTAGACTAGCCCTAAGGAGGCAGGCTATTAATGTTCCCATTCTTAGTTAATTGTTCCCATTCTTAGTCAATTAAGGCTCCTTTACCTTGCCAGAGTGGTGTAAAGGAGCCTTATTGTAAATAACAGGAACTTGAATCCTCAGCTAGGAAGGTCTATGTGATTTCTGGCTTTTTTTTTCATGTGCCAGAGAAGCACAATGGGGTTAGATTACAGCTCAGGATCTATTTTACTTTTCCATTAAAAAAAAAAAAAAAAATACAGGACCATGATAAGCAAAACTGTCTGACTTTTAAGTGTGAAAGTCTGAGCAATTTAAAGCGACATTCTACCCTACAGAACACCGTACACCAAAATTAAAGTAATGTAATTTAAATGAAAATCCAGGATTATAACTGGAATGCAAGGTATTGGTTACCAAGTATTTGTAACTTAACTTTCTTGTGTTTAGGAAATGCTGAACAGTTTTATTGTGATTTTTTTTCTGTATGGTAGTAAAAATAAATTACCAAAAAAAGTGAAACTGGTGTGATTATATTGCATATTTTATTTGTCAAAATAATGCGAATTTTGCATTTTTGGCTCAGAATTCCCCTAGGAGGAAATAATGTTGCTTTATTCAACAAGCATGTAATTATGGATACGTTCTGTCTTTAAAAGATAAATCAAAAGTTTTCCTATGCTGATACCTTTATATTATTTTTTAGGCATCCTGCTATCTGAAACAGGGAAAATTTAAGCAAGCAGAAACTTTATACAAAGAGATTCTTACTCGTGCACATGAAAGGGAATTTGGCTCTGTAGATGGTAAGGATTTGGTGTACAACTGAAAAGTAGGATTTCTTTTTTATACTTCTCAAAATAAATTTTAGATTTTATTGAAACATACTGCAAAATCCATCCTAAGGAGGAATGACTTTAATGACTGCATAAAAATTAATCCAAAACGAGGATTTTTTTCCAAATAGTGAGACTTAGCAAGTCTATGTAACAGACTACTTTTCTATCTAACCTACTTTAGGATGTTCTATAGCACCCCAAACTCTAGTGTCTAAGAGCTAGTATACACACAGGACTACGTTTGTCATCTTCTAGTCAGTGATTGTAATACTTCAGTATAGGATTTTAGATTACTTGATAAAAATAATGATTAACTATTTGAGCTCATCTGCCAAAACAATTAAAGAATGCAGAAAAACTTGGCCTTCTTAAATTGGACAGACTGTAAATTTAACAGCTAAGATGTCAGCAGTCTATTTGTACATTGTTCCAGTAGAATGCGTTTTATAAACTACTAATTGTAATGCAGTATTTTCATTTCATTGCAATAAGACTGTTACTTTTGCAGCATTCAGTGGCTGTCACAATAAAAGAAAGAAATGCGTGTATTCTAGCAAACGACTAAGCTCTTGTCAGTATGTACTACCACCAACTTGGTTGCATCAAAGTCTTTTAGAAATAGCACTCTGTCAGCAATTTTGTAATACTGACTTCTAGGTATCTTTTATCTTCGGAAGCCAGTTAAAGGTAGACGTGTGTTTTGTTAGTCTGTTTAGTCTTTCTGTAATGTGTCAAAAATGCTAAGTGTGCTGCCAGAACCATTATTTTTGTTGGTCTTCTGCTTTCTTCAACCTGAATGTTAATGTTCTTTCACTGCTATTATAAAATATTTATTTTATATTTTTACCAGATGAAAATAAACCCATCTGGATGCATGCTGAGGAGAGAGAAGAATGCAAAGTAAGGACATGATTAAATAATTGTTTTCAGAACTTCTGTTGTTAGTTACAGATTTATATTTTAACACGCTGTTTTCAATTTAGGGAAAGCAAAAAGATGGCTCGTCCTTTGGAGAGTATGGTGGTTGGTACAAAGCTTGCAAAGTTGATAGGTAGGTATATTATTTAAAGCATTTTAACTACAGAACATATAATACTTAGAAATGTCAGTTTGAAAATCACACTTAAAAATAAAATCCTCTTATCTGTGTTACTAATATTAAAACTGATACTTAAGAAATCCAAGGCCCATGTTTGCTGGCCACAGCAGAGAAGGTGTCTTTGGGGATCTGGTTGTGACTTGGTTCTGAGGCCTTTTTTATCCCAATTGAGGCAAATCTCTAAATTCCAGTGGCTAGTAACAGCACCCAAAAGACCATCTGTCAGTTGGAGATGAGTAGAATGCAGCAAACTCTGGACATGCCTTTTCCCCCAGTTTCAACATACCCCTTATTCCAGGAATTACAGAGGAGGGGTGATATAGGAGTTTACTATACCAGCTCTGTGCCTGCTGGGAACTCCCATATGCTGTGCATGTGATCAGTCTCTATTCTGACTATGCTATTGATGTGCAGTGGCACAAAGGGAGTAGAGCAGGCCACATAATCTGGCCTCCTACCTACTTTAACTCCTTATGCTGTTCTCTGTTTTGTGTCGTTGACTGTGCAAGTAGATTAGTCTTGTTTTGGTTATTTACTTTTTGATTCTCATGCTCTACACAGAGCTACAATGTTTGAATGGCAAAATCTTGTGAGAAATGGCTTTGTTTGACTTTAAACATTTTCACTGAAATTTGAAACAACGAACACTTTTCTTTTTGTATTATGCTTGGTAAAACTTTTTCTGTATTGTGACAGGGTCAGGCTAGATGGCTACAGGAAAGCGATAGAAGGCAGATATATTATCCCCAGGTTAAGTAGGTCCCTTTTCCCTGGGTAAGGTAACAGGGAAGGTTCCAGAACAATCAGGAACTTTCTGGAAACAATTAAGGCAGACAGGCGGATAAGAACACCTGCAGCCAATCAAGAAGCTGCTAGAATCAAGACAGGCAGGCTAATCAGGGCACCTGGGTTTAAAAAAGGAGTTCACTTCAGTTTGTGGTGTGCATGCAAGGAGCTGGGAGCAAGAGGCACAAGAAGCTGAGAGTGAGAAGGTGTACTACTGGAGGACTGAGAAGTACAAGCATTATCAGACATCAGGAGGAAGGTCCTGTGGTGAGAATAAAGAAGTTGTTGGGAGGAGGCCATGGGGAAGTAGCCGAGGGAGTTGTAGCTGTCACGCAGCTGTTACAGGAGCCACTGTAGACAGCTGCAATCTACAGGGCCCTGGGCTGGAACCCGGAGTAGAGGGCAGGCCTGGGTTCCCCCCATCCCTCCATCCCCCCCCTACTTGATACTAGAGGCGTTGACCTGGACTGTGGGTTCCACCAGAGGGGAAGGTCTCTGGCCTGTTCCCCGATCCACTAGATGGATCAGCAGAGACTGCGGGGATTGTTCTTCTTCCTTTTCCCCATGCTGACCAGTGATGAGGCTAACTGAGTGAACAGCATATTTGAGCCACGAAAGCGGCCAAACAGAGGGCTGCCGTGAACCTCTGAGGCGAGCAAATCCACCAATAAGCGCTGGACCCACCAAGGCAGAGGAGGAACTTTGTCACAGTATCAAATTTAAATTTTGAGTCAAAACTATCATACTGTGTGTGTGTTATGTATAATATCAAAATCGTCTGCACAAAATAGTTGACGCTGTTAATAATGAGATTTATTTCTATATTCATCTTAGCATTTAGTTGGGGGATGTAGTAATACAAATGAGACTTTTAAAACTTAGTAAAACTATTGCTGGATCTAGTAAACTTATCTGTTCAGTCAAATATGACATAAATATGGAGGAGAACGGGTAACTGAAGTATTGAGGAGCATGCTGATCAGGAATTTTGCCATGTCATAAATGTCTCCTTGCTCCTACTTCTCTCTCTTGTTCTAAACACTGTGTGCCACAGAAGTAGTCATAGCCTGCTATTTAAATAGCAGGCTATCTTATTGCTTCAGGGTTTCTGCTCAAATGCTGCTGGAACAAAAGCTCAGCAAGGGTTTTGACTGGTTTAAGACTTATAATAAACAGTTCTGGTATATTGTTGAATCAGGTTTTTTTTCCTGTTGGGGTGGGAAACACAATTCTCAAAGAAATTCAGAATGGAATTTGAAATCTTACCCCTCAACATCATTGGTTCAAATCTGGATGAGGTATGCAGCAACTGAAAGTAGCTCCCAGCTAGAGGCCGAGAAAGGAATTTTTTATCTCAATTAAGTGTCTAATCCACATTACAACACCCACCATTGATACTGGCACTAATTGACATATTTTTCTGGCCGTTTCACTGGTGGCCAAAGTTTGACTGTATTTTGGAGACTGAACTACACTCTCACCACCAGAGGTCTGGTCTGAGGCACCCGTTGCTGCTGTTCATGTAGCGTGGCTCCAGAGGATAGTTATTGTATTAGTTTTCAGGACCATTAAGCAATCACTTTTTGTGAGTCTCAAATGCGTTTGAAGGATATTTTTAATGTCTCTCACATATTTAATGCTAGTATAATATTTTAAAAGATGATTCTCAGATAATATTGATGATACTGATGGTATCTAAGCTTTTATCTCATGTTTTTGAGTTTTCATGTGTTTGTAAGTTAAGAATAATTTCAATGTGTTTTTTTTAATAGTCCAACAGTAACAACTACCTTAAAGAACCTTGGAGCACTTTACAAACGTCAAGGCAAGTTTGAAGCTGCTGAAACATTAGAAGAGGCAGCAATGAGGTCTCGTAAGCAGGCAAGTATGAAAATTCCCCTTTGTTCTTAGTAACGCTATTTGTGGTTTGTTTTCATTAAAATTTTGACTTCCACTTGATGTATATTGTGCACGTTTGATGTTTTAGCTGTTCGGTAGCTGGCAGGTTTTGAGAGATGTATTGCTGTATATATTTGCCAATTTACTATCTATTATGTTAACAAAAAACACCCTTAGTTTTAGTTTAAATTTAAAATATATAGGCTCCATGTTAACCATTAGTAAACTGGGTAATTGCTAGGATGATGATACCAGGAACTGGTGGAACACTAAGTGTTCTGAGGTGCCACTGTGTGTGCAGGAGAACAGCAGCTGGTAACTGTGCATGCAAGAATGGCACAACCGAGTGGGGACACTTCTTGGCCTGGGGTGGTGGCAGCATGAATGTGAGTGGCATAATTGAGGGTGAATCCTGAGGAGGGCATGAGGGAGGACAGATACAGCAGGCTTAGACAGCAGTTCTCAGCAGGAACAGTGTGAGGAGTTGAATCTTTGGGGTAAGTTTGGACCATGGAGGGACCATAGCTAGGGAAGCATTTCTGAGGAGGGAGACCTGTTAGGGAGAGGATCAAGAGGGGAGCCTTGGTTGGTGAACTCTCTCTCCGACACTTCTGTGTGTTGATATGAGGTACTCTTCAACCTATTGAGGAGGAACTTTTGTGACTCTCTTAATGTAGACAAAACCTGGGGCTGGTGTCTACAATGAATATTTTTAGAAATTCTCGAATCCTAAAACCTGTCAAATGACCACCTCACCTTTCCACATGGGGAAAGAGTTGTTTTTTTTCTTGAAGTAGAAGGAAAGCTGAGTGTATGTTTGTGTTTTAATATGGCTATAAATGTAAATGTATAAATCTATGAAAAAAGAATGTAGACTATACTTACAGAATAGGGGATTCTGTCAGCAAAATATTTGGTGGACATGGTGGATAATTAGGTGAACACGAACTCTTGAAATTCAGTTTTTAGTAATTTTGGTGGCAGAAAAGTAAGAATTTTGTCTTGTAAAATGATGTTTTTGTGTGGACACTTTATAATTCAAACTACAAGTAAACTAGTTCAGAACAAAGATATTAGTCAAAATATGGCAGGCTATATCTTGCAGATAAAGTACCTCTTTTTGTTGTAAATACACCAATTTGTAGCTGAAATGTTTCAAAACCTATTAGTACATGATCCTGATCCTGCAATATTTTTTGCTGCTGTAGAAGCAGACTGCCAGGAATAGGAAAGAGTAAAGGAGTTACTGACAAACCTTATACCCAAAAATGTGCTGATGACATCAACGTTGGTTGATTGTTTAGACACACAAAGAAGAATCCAATCCATTCCTCCATGACAAACAGAAGGAAAATCTGAGTGTTTGCCAAGTAGAAAAGGACAAAACCAGTAAGCTTGAGGGAAGATACTAGAGAAAAAAAATCTTGATATCCCCTTTTTAATATAAATACACGAAAATGCTCCTGCATAAAGTTTTTGATATACCTTTTATCCAGTGAGATTTTAAAGTAAAATAGCAGTTCTTCAAGCAGTGTCCTTGTAAGTGCTCCACTTAAGATGCACTTGTGCCCTGCGCCTTTGATTGGAGATTTTTGGTAGCAATGCCTGTTCTGCCCTCACATGCACCCCATGCATTCTCGTGCATCATGCTGAGGCTATATGGCATTAAACTGAGGGCAGTTGGCCTGTATCTTCTCAACCACCATTGACTTGAGACGGAGTCTGCAATGAGTGCCTGTTCTCTGTTTAGCATTTAGATGATAGTTTTATAGTTACTTACCTTTTAGTGTTTCCTTTTTCTTTTCTTTCTTAATAAAAAAATTCTTTTATTCTTAGATAGATATTTGTTTAGTACTGCTTCTTGGGATTGTCTCATTGTTTTTTCTTGGGAATGGTGGGTTCCCTAAGATTTGAGAGGTGCCTCTTCTGCTGTGAGGCTATTCCAATCAGTGACAGGCTTTCCCAGGCTTTATCCTCCACTCTTTGGGGATACCCATATTCCTAGTAAGTGCAAGATCTGCACATCCTTCAAGGGTAAATCCCGAAAAAATAGGGAAACCAAATTTAAATGTCTGATGATGGAGGAAGGCTTATGTCCAGCTTCAGATCCAGGGGTGGAGGATCCCACTGTGCATAGACCTCCCAGTAGTGCTATTGCTCTGTCCACATCAAGATCTCAGTCACCAGAAACCGTGAGAGTGGTAGACAGTACCATGGTACTAAGTACTTCTGTTGTACTGAAGTCCTCATCTGCATCTTCCTCTAAACAGAAGAGGTAGGGAGTAAAACTGCAAGAGGATCTGTCAGTGACACAAGAGGACTATGGAGATCTCAGGTCCCAAGGGGAGTTCCATGTAGGCTCTGATTGATGCTGGTACTGCAAAGGCAAAGAAAAAAACTCAGTCTAAGGCAGACTCCGTACCAAGTTTGGGTACCCAGACGCTAACTGGCAGAGATATGGGTGAAAAGAGTTATCATTCCATCCAGGAACAACACTCAGTACCAATATTGAGGAAGTCAGCTGTAGCAGGGGTGGCTAGACCTCATATGGTACTGAGCTCGTAACTGATGTGCTCCTGGGTGCCCAGCACGTGGTGCCAGCTACATCAGTACTGAAGCCACCCTTCACAGAGTCTCTCCTGGGCCAGTCTTTGTTACCATCAGCAGGTGTTCAGGTAACTGTCACATTCCAGGTTGCTGTCCACTTGCCTTGAAACCTTGGGTGCCTCACAATGCTTTGCTGTGATAGCTCCCAAACAGGGCCACTCACAAACAGCATGCAGGTCACACCCTGAGTGCCTGTGTATAGTTGCAGTCCTGGTCCAGCAACTCTGACATCAGCAGCTTTTCAGCAACACATCAGCTATACTCTGGCTTCCAGGAGCCTTGGTTACTTCTTGCCGGGTGACCCCAACACGCTCCTAGTCCTGAATTTCCTAAATGTGTGTTCTGCATGGCCGAGCCCTCTCTTGGACCGTTCAGATATTATACGTCTATTGGCCTTGCAAGGGGTCAGTATTCAACAGTTTACTGCTTTAACTGGAGTTACCCAAACATTTCAGTTTAAACACAACACTGGATTAGTTTTGATTAAAAATAAAAAAGTTTATTTAACTTCAAAGAGAGAGATTTGAAATGAGTACAAGTATAAGGTGTTAAAGTCAGAAACGATTACAAGAGAAATAAAGATAACTAGCTTTCTAGTATCTAAAACTTAAATTAGACTTAGTTCAAGGTCAAATCCTTACCACATGTTTCCAGCAACATTGCTGACCAAATTCTCAGGTCAGGATCCTCCTGCCCCTCCCCCCCGCACCTCCCTGGAAGTCAAAGGAATGGTTCCTTTGTTGTTCCTTGCTAAATACAGATCCATCTGTTCTTTCCCCTGACATGCGATTGCCAATCAACTTTGACTCCTGGCTAGAGATGTTAACTTGTCCTTTGTCTTTGAGGAACAGGTTTGTCTGGTAAATACGTCAGTCAGCTTCTGTTCATATAATATTGCTACACACATTTCACCATGATATTACTGACCAGTGAGTTATTAGTTTTCAAATGATACCTCACAAGGCATATTTTGTACAAAGATTATTACAATAGTGGGTAGTATGTGGGAGTGAACTCTTCAGATTTTCACATCTCAGTGCAAAGTTTCCCTGTCTATTCTAAAACACATCACTAGCCCTCCTACATTGATGTTTAACAAGAGAATAGACCTTAAAAGGACACCCTCATGGCAGGAACACAGATGCCTCCATCTGTACCTTTGGGCCCTGCCAAGTGGCCTTGCTGGGATCCGTGGTCGTTCTATCGCCCGCAATTTGCAATAGGGTCTTCACACCACTGGAGGGAACAGAGAAGGACCGATTTTCCTCAGTCCCCTCTACTACCACCCATGTCAGAGGAAGAGCAAGAAGCAAGGATGGACAAGGGAGATGACACCTCATATGAATATTTCCTCCTCTTTACCTGATGAAGCTGTGATGCTTCCATCACCTTCTATGGCAGATAACTTGAGACAGTTTCAGGAACTGATGAAGCAAATTGCTTACAGGCTTCAGATTCCCTTAGAGAGATTTCAAGAGCCCATAAACTCCTAGATATTTTACAAACTTCATCATCCATGAGAATTATCTATCCAACGGGTAGTGATCAATGGCTCCATATCTAGTTGGCAGCCGGTATCAAGTGGAGTACCCCAAGGGTCGGTCCTGGGGCCGGTTTTGTTCAATATCTTCATAAATGATCTGGAGGATGGTGTGGATTGCACTCTCAGCAAATTTGTGGATGATACTAAACTGGGAGGAGTGGTAGATACGCTGGAGGGGAGGGATAGGATACAGAAAGACCTAGACAAATTGGAGGATTGGGCCAAAAGAAATCTGATGAGGTTCAATAAGGATAAGTGCAGGGTCCTGCACTTAGGACGGAAGAACCCAATGCACAGCTACAGACTAGGGACTGAGTGGCTAGACAGCAGTTCTGCGGAAAAGGACCTAGGGGTGACAGTGGACGAGAAGCTGGATATGAGTCAGCAGTGTGCCCTTGTTGCCAAGAAGGCCAATGGCATTTTGGGATGTATAAGTAGGGGCATAGCGAGCAGATCGAGGGACGTGATCGTTCCCCTCTATTCGACATTGGTGAGGCCTCATCTGGAGTACTGTGTCCAGTTTTGGGCCCCACACTTCAAGAAGGATGTGGATAAATTGGAGAGAGTCCAGCGAAGGGCAACAAAAATGATTAGGGGACTGGAACACATGAGTTATGAGGAGAGGCTGAGGGAGCTGGGATTGTTTAGCCTGCAGAAGAGAAGAATGAGGGGGGATTTGATAGCTGCTTTCAACTACCTGAAAGGGGGTTCCAAAGAGGATGGCTCTAGACTGTTCTCAATGGTAGCAGATGACAGAACGAGGAGTAATGGTCTCAAGTTGCAGTGGGGGAGGTTTAGATTGGATATTAGGAAAAACTTTTTCACTAAGAGGGTGGTGAAACACTGGAATGCGTTACCTAGGGAGGTGGTAGAATCTCCTTCCTTAGAGGTTTTTAAGGTCAGGCTTGACAAAGCCCTGGCTGGGATGATTTAACTGGGAATTGGTCCTGCTTTGAGCAGGGGGTTGGACTAGATGACCTTCTGGGGTCCCTTCCAACCCTTATATTCTATGATTCTATGATTCTAATTGCCATTCCAGTGAATGAAGCTCTTATGGAGCTCACTAAGACTATTTGACAAACCCCAGCTTTGACACAGTCTACCTGCAACAGATAAAAAGTATTATGTTCCTGCCTGGGAATCAGAGTTTCTCTCACACAACTCTGAACTCTCTAGTAGTAGGGGCCATTAATGAAAGAGGCAAGCAACATAGCTCTAAGTCCATCCAATACAGCAAGGACCAGAAGAGGCTCGATGTTTTTGGCTGCAGAATCTATGCTTTAGCCACAATTCAGTTCTGAATAATGAACTATCAGGCACTCACGGTCAAGTACACTTAGGCCTGGTCTACACTGGGGGGCGGGGGGGATCGATCCAAGATACACAATTTCAGCTACGAGAATAGCGTAGCTGAAGTCCACGTATCTTAGATCGACTTAGAATCACTTACTTCGCGTCCTCATGGTGTGGGATTGACGGCAGAGCGATCAGGGATCAACTTATCGCGTCTACACTAGATGCGATAAATCGATCCCTGATAGATCGATCACTACCTGCCAATCTGGCAGGTAGTGTAGACGTGGCCTCACATTACAACACATGTAATTCCTTTATTGAGCATCTGTGAGAGGAACATCGTAGCCAGTTTAAAGCCACCATTCAAGAGGGTCGGCTGCTAATGAAGACATCGCTCCAGCAGGGGCGGCAGGTTTGTATAATTTTTGGTGGTTCCCAGAACGGGTCCAAGACCTGCTCCCCCACACACACCTGCCTTATAAGCTGATATATATTTTTTTTAAATGTGAAGGCTCTGGGGTGGGGCTGGTGATGAGGGGCTTGGTCTATGGGAGGTGCTCAAGCAGAGAGTTGGGGTGTGGGAGTGAGGGCTTTGGGGTAGGGCTGGGATGAGGGGTTCATGGTACAGGAGGGGGCTCAGGGCTGGGGCAGAGGGTTGGGGGGGATGAGGGCTCTGTCTGGGGGTATGGGGTGGGGCAGGGTCAGGACCAGGGATGAGCAGTTTGGGGTGCAGGCAGGCTGCCCCAGGGGTGGGACCAGAGAGGAGGACTCCCCCCAGCCCTCTCCCTCTTGGCAGCCGTGAGCTCTGGGGGAGGAGACCCCCTTTTCCCCCCCAGCAGCACACTCGCTTTGCACCACTGTCACTGCACATGCTCCTAGGGATCCTCTCAGGTCCAGGAAGCCCCCTTGCCTCCCCTGTGGGGGGGGTGGGGGTGGCTGCCATCACGTATGCACCTCCTCACCTGCTGCTGCCCCTCACTGTAGCCTCACTGGGGATGGGGATGGGGCTGCCCCTGGCCCAGCAGGGGCAGGAGCGGTGACTGCGGGCAGGGGGGGCCCCCTGTGCTGGTGGAGGGTCCTGTCGGAAAAGGGAAGGGTTCGTCTGTCTGAGGCAGAAGGGGCAGAGTCAGGGTCAGCCTGCCCTGGCAGTAGTGGTTGGGGGGTGCTAGGACCCTGCGGCGGCAGTTGATGCCGGGAGCCAGCAAAGTGGAGTGCAGCACAGAGTTGCAGGGTGCAGGCGACTGCCGCCCAGGGTGCAGGCAGGGAGGCTCGTGGGAGGTGCATGGGGGCAGCAAGCAGTGCCGGGGGAGAGACCCAGCCTCAAACGTTGTTGGAGTTGTGCCCCCGGGCCCTGAATATTGCTGGAGCTTGGGCACCGCGGGCCCATATAACTCACCGCCCCTGTGCTCCAGGCCTCCTTAGATGCAACATATACTGCAGCACAGTCTATATTATCTGCAGTGGTCATGAGAAGAGTGTCTTGGCTGCAGATGTTGGGCTTTCTGAAAGAGGTTCAAAGTACACCCAGCCCTGTATTCAACATGCCATAGACCTTTTGAAGCCCTGGTCAAGCGACCTAGGTACTCCAAAAAAAGAAACCCCTATCAGCTACAGCTACATTCTCCCAGCCATCCATGTCCTCAAAGTGACAATTTTGATGGCTTGGTCAAGAGTCTCAATCATCCAGTTGATGGGACTATACAACTGCAGCGTCCTATTCCCCTCCCTCATTTTGGATGCTGCCTTTCCTATTTTTAGAATGTGTGGGAGCATATAACTTTGGACAAATAGGTTTTGGAAGCCATAACTTCTGGTTACACTATCCATTTCCAGGCCCTCCCTCCTACCCATCCCCGTCCCTCTTCAGGGACTTCTCTCATGATCAGTTACTAGAACAAGAAGTGACCTCACTTCTAAGTTTAGGAGCAATAGCACCAGTTCCTGTGCAACACAGAGGAACGGGATTCTCCTTAAAATACTTTCTTATATCCAAAAAGAAGGGAGGGTGGAGACCGATTTTTAGACCTCAGGTCTCTAAATGGATACATAAAACAGCAAAAATTCAGGATGGTGACATTGGCAGTAATAATTCTGTTAGAATTAGATTGGTTTGTGACCCTCGACCTACAAGACACAGATTTTCATGTCACTATTCACTCATCATACAGAATGTTTCTTTGTTTCTTAATCAATAGCAAACACTATCAGTACAGTGTGCTTCCTTTTGGACTATCTTTGGCACCAAGGGTGTTCTTAATTATTCTGGCAATAGTTGCCGCCCTCCTATGTTGTTTGAGCATATTTATTTTCCTGTACCTAGACAATAGGATCTGCCTTTGAATAAGCCAATCGGGAGGTGCTGAAGTCAATAAAGATCATGTGTTCTCTGTTTCACAGTCTGGGCCTTCAGATCAGACAGTCTATTTTGACTCCATGTCCGTGTCTAGATTTCAGAGGGCTTCTCTGTATGCACTGACAAACAGCATACTTACCCTCCAGGTGATTTCTCGCACTAGCTGACCTCATCTCAAGGATTCAGGGCAGTCCTCAAGTTGCAATAAGAGATTGCCTTCAACTGCTGGGACACACGCCCACATGTGTCTTTGTAGTGCACCATGCCAGGTTACATCTCCAAGGTCTACAGGGATGGCTTTGAACGGTTTACAAACCCAGCAAACATAATATAGGCAGGTTATTTTGTGTTTCCCAGTGGATTCCACACTCACTCAATTGGTGGAAATGATTCAACCAACACTTGCACAGGTGTTCCTTCCGTTTATTCAGATTCCCCCTACTGTGATGATATCAGGTGCTTTGCTTTTGGGTTAGGGGGCACATCTAGGATCTCAGAAGATGTGGGGCAAATGGTCACTACAGGAGCAGCTTCTCCACATATTCCTTTTGGAATTGAGTAGTCAAAAATATGTGCGTAAACTTTCTACCTCTAATCAGACTGAAGTCAGTAAAGATAATGAATGACAACATGGCATGTGTGCGAGGAGCGCCAGGAGCTGGGAGTCCTGGTGCCACAGATCAGGTCTGAGGACAACACCATCGTCACCCCGAGCGCCAGGGGCATGCTGGAGAGGACCCTGAAGGCAGCCATCCACTCGCTGTACATGGAAGCCCTGAAGCGTAAACTGGACCAGGGTAAAGCCTTCGAACTGACCAGCAAGTGGGACGCCAGCAACCGCTTCCTCGCTGGGGGCAGATTCCCCCCTTTTCAATGACTGGCGGTTCATCCACCGCGCCCGGCTCAACTGCGTCCTGCTCAATGGAGCCGTCCGCCACAGGAACTGAGACAAGCGTTGCAGGAAGTGCGGCTATTCCAACAAGACCCTGCCCCACGTCCTGTGCAGCTGCAAGCCCCGCTCCAGAGCCTGGCAGCTGTGCCACAACACCATCCAGAACCGCCTAGTGAAAGCCATCGCACCGCACCTGGGGGAGGTCGCCGTGAACTGCGCCATCCGCGGTACTGACAGCCAGTTGCGACCCGACGTGGTAGTCACCGACGAGGCCCAGAAAAAGATCATCCTCGTCGACATCACGTTCTCCTTCAAGAACAGGACCCCGGCCTTCTACGAAGCCCGAGCTCCTAAGCTGGAAAAATACACCCCTCTGGCCGACACCCTGAGAGCAAAGGGCTGCGAGGTGCAGATGGATGCCCTAATCGTCGGAGCCCTAGGCGCTCGGGACCCCTGCAACGAGCATGTACTGCGGACCTGTGGGATCGGTCGACGCTACGCATGGCTCATGCGGTGCCTCATGGTCTCAGACATCATCCGATGGTCCAGGGACATCTACATCGAACACATCACCAGCCACCGACAGTACCAGGAGGTGTGAACCGGTACGACATCGTGCATCAACTATGGGAAAGGGACTGAGAGGCTTTTTCCATTGGACCATATGAACTGGAACCATAAACTCACTGAACATTAAATCCCACCAAATGAGGGTAGATCCATCCCCGTCATTGTATCCACTCATTATACTCCACACCTGAACGTAGCCATTATATGGACAACATACCCCCATATCTCAATGTCTGTACTTTGACCGGTTAAACTTGTACCCCCAAGGAGATTGCAGATTATGTATTCCTTATGCCACCTGTTCCTAAACCAAATTTCGCACCCCTTGATAATCTGTACCTTATTCCCTGATAACCAGAAACTTCTGTGCTTAAATTCTGTACCATTTTCTTTTTACTTCAACATCATCTTAATAAAATTATTAAATCTGTTCTTATCAGCTGTCAGGGAGGAGCACCATTCCCCATCTCTCTGTGCCAAAGCAATAAAACTCTGGAATTGATGCACAACCAACCACATAGTCATCTCTGCTTCTTACATCCCAGGTATTCAAAACACCATGACATACTATTTCAGCAGATGTTTTTCTTATGTATGAATGGGAACTAAACTCCAGAGTCCCTCACATGATATTCTCAGTTAGGGGTTCCCAGAGGCAGACCTGTTTGCCACAGCAGCCAATTCAAAATGAATCATGTATTGCTCCAGAGGGGGTCTTGATCCTGTATTCCTTGGAAATGCTGTTGTCATAGCATGGACAAAAGGACTTCTATGTGCATATCCAATGCTGTTATTATTGAACGTTCTAAACAAGATTGGGCCAGGGTTATAATGATAGCACTAAAGTGGCCAAGACAAGTCTGGTATCCCTATCTCATCAGAGTCACCTGTTGTCCTTCTTGGAAGCTTCCAGTCAGTCCTTACCTACTGACTCAAGATGCAGGTCAAACACTTCACCCCAGTTTACGGATTCTGAGGTTCCAAGCAGAGAGAGAGTTGGTAGGTCCCATGGGAAGCAGGTCTAAGGGGAAAAACAGTTCGAGAGAGTTGGCAGTTTTTCAAAGAAACATTAAGGACACGAGTAAACTATCCCACTGCGTAGAAAGGATAGGAAGTATAGCAAGACGCCACTGTGGCTTAACCAGGGGATCTTCAATGATCTGAAACTCAAAAAAAGAGTTCTACAAAAAGTGGAAACTAGGTCAGATTACAAAGGATGAATATAAACAAACAACACAAGCATGTAGGGACAAAATTAGAAAGGTCAAGGCACAAAACAAGATTAAACTAGCTGAAGACATAAAGGGTAACAAAAACATTCTACGGATACATTAGAAGCAAGAGGAAGACTAAAGACAGGGTAGGTCCATTACTCAGTGAGGGGTGAAAGACAATAACAGAAAATGTGGAAATGGCAGAAGTGCTAAATGGCTTTTTTGGTCCAGTTTTCACCAAAAAAGTTAGTAATGGTTGGATGTCTAAGATAGTGAACACCAGTGAAAATGAGGTATCATCTGAGGCTAAAATAGGGAAAGAACAAGTTAAAAAATGTCTTCAAGTCAACAGGGCCTGACAAAATATATCCTAAAATACTCAAGGAGCTGACAGAGGAGATATCTGAGCCATTAGCAATTATCTTCAAAAACTCAGAAGACTGGAGAGATTCCAGAGAACTGGAAGAGGGGAAATAGAGTGCCAGGCTATAAAAAGGGGAATAAGGACAACCTGGGGAATTACAGAGTAGACATCTTAACTTCCTTCTCCGGAAAGATAATGGAGTAAATAAGCAAGTAAACAATTTGCAAACATGTAGAAGACGGTGATAAGTAAGATGAACATGGATTTGTCAAGAACGAATCATGTCAAACCAACCTAATAGCTTTCTTTGATGGGGTAAAAAGCCTTGTGGATGGGGAGAACCAGTAGTTGTGGTATATCTTGACTTTAGGAAGGCTTTTGATACTGTCTCACATGACCTTCTCATAAACAAACTAGGGAAATACAGCCTAGATGGAGCTACTATAAGGTGGGTACATAACTGATTGGAAAACTGTTCCCAGAGAGTAATCATCAGTGGTTCACAGTCAAGTTGGAAGGGCATATCATGTGGGGTCCCACAGGGATTGGTCCAAGTCTGTTCAATATCTTCATCAATGATTTAGGTAATGGCATAGAGAGTACACATATAAAGTTTGCGGACGATACCAAGCTGGGAGGGGTTGCAAGTGCTTTGGAGGATAGCATTAAAAGTCAAAATGATCTGGACAAACTGGATAAGTGTCTGAAGTAAATAGGATGAAATTCAAGAAGGAAAAATGCAAAGTACTCTAATTAGAAGGAGCAATTAATTGCACACATACAAGATGGGAAATGACTGCCTAGGAAGTAGTACTGCAGAAAGGGATCTGGGGGTCATAGTGGATCACAAGCTAAATATGAGTCAACAGTGTAACACTCTTGCAAAAAAAGCAATCATCATTCTGGGATGTATAAGCGGGAGTGTTGTAAGCAAGACACAAGAAGTAATTTTTCCGTTATACTCCACGCTGGATAAGGCCTCAGCTGGAGTATTGTGTCCAGTTCAGGGTGCCATATTTCAGGAAGGATGTGGACAAATTAGAGAAAGTCCAGAGGAGAGCAACAAAAAAGATTAAATGCTTAGAAAGCATGACCTCTGAGGAAAGATGGAAAAAACTTGGCTGGTTTAGTGTAGAAAAGAGAAGACCGCAGGGGGATATAACAGTTTTCAAGTATGTAAAAGGTTGAAAATTTGTTCTCATAAACCTCTGAGGTTAGGACAAGAAACAATGGGCTTAAATTGCAGCAAGGGAGATTTAGGTTGGACATTAGGAAAATCTTCCTGTCAGGGTGGCTAAGCACAGGAACAAATTGCTTGGGGAGGTTGTGGGATCTCCACTGCGGGTTTTTAAGAACAGGTTAGACAAACACCTGTCATGAATGGTCTAGTTACCAAGTAGTCTTGCCTGGAGTTGCAGGGACTAGAGTAGAAGGCGGATTGCGGTCCCTTCCAGTCTTACACTTCAGTGATTTGATGGTTCTTGGGGATAGAGGGCCTTGTTCCTCAAATGCACAAGAAGTTTTATTAAATAATAGAAAACTATCTACAAGAAATACTTTGGAAACAATACCATCTTTGGTGTAACAGTCATCATATTTCATCAACTCAATCTTCTCTTCATGGGGTACTGGATTACCTGTTGGAATGGAAGACGTTTCTGTGAATTGTATTAAGGTTCACTTAGCACGAATAACAGGCTTTCACACACCCAGGGAGGGTATTTCTCTCTTTGCTCACCCAACTACATCAAGATTTCTGTGAGGTTTGTCAAATATGTTCCACAAATCAGAAACCCTGCTCCTAGCTGGGACCTGAACCTAGTCCTTAATGACCTTATGAAGCCTATGTTTGAACCTCTAGCTACATGTTTGTTTTAAGATTTATTTTATGAAGACAGCCTGTCTGATATTGTTCTCTTCTTCTCAAAGAGTAGGAGAATTGAGGGCTTTAATGGCAGACTCCCTATTTCAGTGTTTTCCAGAGAGAAAATGTCGCTACAGGCCTATCCAAGATTCTTACCTAATGTGTCCTCAGAATGCCACATTAATCAAACCAGTCATCTCCTGGTTTTCTTCCAGAACAACATCAGATTAGTCAAGAAGCTATATTCCATACTCTGTATGTAAGGAAGGTGTTAACTTTCTGCTAGACAGGACCAAACTATTTAGAAAATCTCCTGTTTTTGTCTATAATGGATACAAACAAGGGTTTGGTAATTTCGAAACGGAGATTGTCAAAGTGGTTCTCTGGTTGTGATATGGTATGTGGTATGATAGAACTCATGTCCAACCCCCTTTGAGAGATTTAACACATTCTACAAGAGCACTGTCTACATCAATTGCATTACTTAAGGACGTACCAATTGTAAACATATGTAGAGTGGCAACTTGGTCCTCTGTTTCATACTCTTGTCTGATTATGTCGTGGTGTCTTTGGAAAGATCAGATGCGGCTGTGGGCAAGTTAGTTCTCTTCTGTATTGAACTCTGCGCTGAACCTTCTGCCTTCTTTGGGGGATACTGCTCAGGAGTCATCTGAAGTTGAGAACCGAGAGGGACACTACTCAAAGAAGAAGAGGTTACGCATCTTGTGTAGTAACTGGAGTTCTTGGAGATGTGTCCCTCTGTTGGTGCTCCACTATCTGCCTTCTTCCCCTCTGCTTTGGAGTCATCCTCATGGGACTTTGTGGTGGAGAAGGAGTTGAGGGCAGTTTTCCCACACAGCCCATATAGCTTCTTCTTGAAAGATGAGGATGTGTGGGGTGCATGGGCGGGCTGAATGGGCACCTCTACCAAAAATCTATTATCAAAGGCGCAGGGTGCAAGTGCACCTGAAGTGGACCACTCACAGGGACACCCATTTCAAACAACTCCATTTACTGCACAAGGTCAGTAACCTCTCTGTATGCCTATTGTCTCCTGAGCAACAAAACTTTCACTTGGTGTTTTGTTCTGATTTGGTTAATATCACTTCATGTGATTACATGCATATTAGAAAAGTTATGACATAGTTAACCAGGTAAATGGCAATGAGTATAAGAAATTATAGGCATCACTGGCAGGTAGGCCTATAGTTGTTTGCCTAAGACTTAGCATTATAAACCACCACTTTTAGTGGCTTATAACTTCACCTGAATGGTTAAAGTCTGGCAGAATTTTCTTTCTGTGCATTTTCCCTGCATCAGGATGGATTTTTTTAAATGTTTCAGCACAAAGGGTTCAGCTGTTTCTGAGAGTAAGGTTAGGTGAACGTATTATTTTTAAAAAAAAATTGGCAAAACAAAGTTCCAACCATTTCTTAGAAGATCTCTAGTGCCGTTCAGATTTTGGACCAGAATTTGACATTTGGTAGGGAGTTTCTTTGTAGGATCAAAGAAATGCTTTTTGATGTCCCAGAAAAATCAGCCCAGATATGGCTTACTAATAAGTGTCTGAAAATCACCCCTTGCACATGATCAGTAGAGCTTGTTAAAGGTTTCAAGTATTAGAGTAGCCGCCGTGTTAGTCTGGATCTGTAAAAGCGGCAAAGAGTCCGGTGGCACCTTATAGACTAACAGACGTATCGGAGCATAAGCTTTCGTGGGTGAATACCCACTTCGTCGGATGCACGTTAAAGGTTTGCAGCTGAAATCCCTGAATATTCCATTTGTATGGAGCATGCTCTAGTCCCACAGAGCTCCAAAACGTGCCAGCTGCATTCACAAGCACAGAGCTAGTTTCAGATATGGGGGTTGATGCATTTACTAACAGCAGCTGCCACTGCCCTGTTGGTCTAGATGAAGGCACATGTTAAAGTAAAGGGGAAACAAGGTTGGACTGCCACCCTCTTATGCTAAAAGTAGAGATAGTTCCCCCTCTCCCTGTGGGCTTGAGGCAACAGCACTTCTTGGCTGGTGTGCTGAGGGTGCCACCTTCTGTTTCAGTTTACTTTCACTACGGAGGTAGGTATGCTGGACTCCAGGAAAAGATTATGCTTCAAGTCTCATCTCTTTCATGGACTAATGAAGTCTTGTGTAATTTGCATTTCTTATTGAGCAAGTCAAGCGGTAAAGTATAATTCTCCTAATCTTATATTCTGCTAAATGAGGTTGCACGTGTTCTGTTCTGTCAGAACTGGAAATAGAACCCGGTATTGCATCTGTCACATGGCTCTTTAAGCCACATTTATGTCTTCTGGGTTGTGGGCTGCCCCGGGGGCTGGTGCAGCCCTCGGACTAGGTTAAAGCAGCTTTGTGGGATGCTCTAATTTACAGCAGCCTGTTGGCTCACAGTCCAGAATTGCAGAGTGTTGCAGCCACTTCCCCTGATAGGGGGTTGGCCCAGGATCCCCGCTGGTGCTGGCAGAAGGGGAGTGCCGCATGGCCCGGGACCTCCGCTGGCACTGGAGGGAGGGGGATGGGTGATGGCGCGTGGCCTGGGACCCAAACTGTGGGGAGGGTTGGCAGGGCTCGTAGGCTCTCTACCTGGGTCCGCGTGTCCCTGCAGCTCGAATGAGGAAGGGCAGCCAGAGGGGCACTGCGTGCTGCCCACCACAAGTGCTGGATCCACAGCTCCCATTGTCCAGGAACTACTGCCAACGGGAGCTTTGGGGATGGTGCCTGCGAGCAGTATGTGGAGCCCCCTGGCCTCTCTGCCTAGGAGTTGCAGGGACATGTCAGTGGAAGCTGGATAGCTCCCCCCCCACAGGTAAGCGCTAATTTGCACCCCAACCTTGCCCCAGCCCTGAGTCCTCTCCCAAATGCTGAAACTGCTGCTGCTGCAGAAGTCATAGAGGTCCTGGAAGGTCACAAAATCTGTGACTTCCGTGACAGACACGCAGCCTTAATCATGGTCTTGTGCTTCCCGTGTGCTGGGGGAATTAACACTGTGTTTTTAGAATGAATGTGCCAAATCTGTTATGTTTTTCTGTGCTCATTGTAACCACTAGAACCCCACTCCCCTCCAGAGCCAGCAATAGTACCCAGGCTTTTGATTCCAGACTTCTGTGTGCTGTCTGAAAGAGTTGGGTAAGCCACTGGCAAAGTGTCATGTTCCCCTCTAGTGACTGATGGACATAGAGGATTACATACTGCTAGTGCAGTTAGTTAGTTACACTTTTAGCTCAAGTAGTAGAGGTCTGTGTAATTGATTCAAAGGTTTTGGGTTTCAATCCTGTTAATGACCCATACAGAGTGTCTTTATGGTTCCACTTGATGGAATTTCTGTTTCTTCAGTTTACTTTTCTAAAAAACTAGGCATTTGTGTACAAAAAGCTACTTTTAAAATGTCAGTTACAAAGTGCAAGTACTCAAAATTAAGAAATGCCCCAATTAATGTTTTCTATGTGACTTAGCTTCCTTGTCTGTATATTATGATAATCTTTGTGTGATCATATACTATTTGACCCATGCTTCATTCACTGCGCAAGGTGGACAGTGAATGAGGCAGAAAGTTACAAGAGAAAGGATGTTCTCTTGTGACAAACTTACTGAGCTGGGTTCTGTTCCTGGCTGAGCAACAAACATCACTTTGATGCTGGGTAAGATTATCATAATGCGTATGCACAGTAGCTCAAATTAAGCTTGCAAGCTTACTTTTGGCATTTCCTGACATGATTTGTTGTCTTAGCAACTTAAATATTTTTAGTGTAGTTTTTTGTATCTAACATACTTTGTATTTCTTTCAGTAATCCTTTTAAAAATTCAGAAAGTGTACCTGATGTATCCTTTATCAGGAAACTATCTATTGCACTGACAAAAGATTGGAGTCAATAAAGTCTCTCCTTTCCATCTCTACTTTGATCCTGTTCTATGGTTATAATTAAATTTTCATAATAAAATTCATTACTGTTAAAATTTTGGCACATGAGAACACTTTTTAATAGAAAGCTTATACCACAGCTGGGTTTTTTTTAATGTAATACTTTGTGTTGGGCTTTTTAAACATGAACTCAATGTTCTTTACAAAGATAGGTAAACATTACTAACCCCATTTAACATATGGGAAAACCAAGGAAAAGAGAGCATGTGTTTCCATGTTAGTGATCTAACAGGCGCCTTAGTACCAAGCAGATATGTGAAATGCTTGAGGTAAGTCACTAACAGTCAGGAGAAGAACCCCAAGCCTGCTAACTCCCAGGCCTGTGCTCAGTCCAACTGTTTTGCTTTATGTTGCATTGATGTTTGTAATAGATCAGATATAAAGTATTGAAAATTGTATTAGGTTCAGCGTGAGTTTAATGTGTCACTGATTTTTTCGTTAACTTGGTTACCATGCATATTTATGATAGTGTACATTATTAAAACCTATACTGAGCAAGTAAAACACTTTTCCCCCCTTTGCCTGCCTCACAGGGTCTTGACAATGTTCACAAACAGAGAGTTGCTGAAGTGCTAAATGACCCCGAGAACATAGAAAAAAGGCGAAGCCGAGAAAGCCTCAATGTCGATGTGGTAAAGTACGAAAGTGGCCCTGATGGAGGCGAGGAAGTGAGTATGAGCGTAGAATGGAATGGGGTAAGTACAGTACACAGTTGAAGAAAATAGTGGTAAATTTTCTAGACTATAACAGGAATTCCTTTGTCCAGTTGTCATTCCATTGTGTTTTCAAAGTAGTTTTCCTACTTCATCTACTTTACACTTTGTAATTCTGCAGAATTAAGAATTAAAGAATAAGATCTTGCATTTAGTAAATTCTTTTTTAAATTGTCCACAATGTTTTGTCCTGAAAAGTAAAATTTCTTTAGGAATTTCAAGAAGCTGGGCTTAACTATGAGTATTTGAATGCTGATTGAGTGTCCTGGTGTTTGTTGGGTGCATAATCCCTAGTCTGTGGTTTTCTCAATAGATTGGCAATTAATTTACTTCTGCTTATTTGCTCTCTTTATATCATCCTTGCCTGTAGGTTAAATGCGTCCAGCAGGTACCACTATGGAATTAGGGATATTAGAACATCACTGATTTTTAAAGTAAATAAAAACAATCAGTTTAAGACTTAAAAAATACTCCAGTCACCCCTCTCCCAACCTTGTCAGAGAAAACGACCTGTAACTTCGTTTCCAGTTATGGAAGAAGAGTGATCCATAATCTGCTTTTGTATGTGCTGTCATTACTGGATCATGGCAACTTGACGCAAAGATACATTTTTTTAAATGAAATGTATATCTCCACTTCCCATGCACTCCTTTAGAATTTATAATTAAAGTGAGGCCTTATTCTATCTTGTGATGTCTTGTTCCACTACCTAACATAACATCTGTGTCACGAGTTAGAACAACAAAAACTTTTAAAAACAGATATGTTTGTAATGTGTAATTAACTATGCATTTTTTTACCCTTTTTTATGTCTTTCATGCTTTTATTTATACTGTTTACTTAATTTTGTTTGTTCCGGTTACTGACTTTCTTATTGTGTATTCTGTTGCTGCCAAGGGAATGTACTTAGTGCAGGCAGTCAAACTGTTAATTCACTGTAAGCTATAGTTCTGCTAAAAGCACTGATACATTTTGCCAAATTGCTGAAGTGATAGGTTTGTCTGACTACTTTTGCTTTTGCTTTAGGGTGTTTATCCTACTTTATAAACTAGAATGCTTCTAAAGTTCATTTCTCTTACAACAGTTTTTCAGTCACTTGCAAGAAGCTTTTAAAGCCAACTTTTTAAAAAGCTTAACACTTGCTGAATTTGCCTGGAGAATGTTCTCTCCATCTTTGGTTGCTTTTGTCATTTATCAAATGACATTTTCTTGGCATTGGTATTCACCGTTTCAAGACAGTCAATCAGCATCTGTTGTGAATAATTAATGTTGCATCATTAGTGTCCCCACAATAAGTTTTGTAACTCCTTTTATCTTAATTTTGTCCACTCAGCATTAGAACTGTGTACTGTACTCCTCCCTTAATTTCTGCCGTACTTTGCATGCCTTTGTGTGTTCTAAGTGAATAAAACCTTTTTTTTACTGTTTGCTTTTAATTAAAACAAGCATGCAGATTTTGGAATGATAAAGAACCTTCTGGAAAAATACAAAATGGTATTTCTAGGTCAATATTTGAATGAAACCTAAACTGATAAATATCTGTTGACCTAAAAAATTAATTTTCCTTTAGGGACCAGAATTAAGGAAGTGTTGATTTTTATAAAGTCTGGGAATTGCACCATTCATTTTAAAAATGTGGCATCACTTTTTCTGATATACATGGGACTATCCTTGAAGTCTTTAAACCATGATTTGAGGACTTCAGTAGCTCAGACATAGGTGAGAGGTTTTTCACAGGAGTGGGTGGGTGAGATTTTGTGGCCTGCGTTGCGCAGGAGGTCAGACTAGATGATCATAATGGTCCCTTCTGACCTTAATATCTGTGAATCTATTTACAGTCCACATTTTCTTCCTCACTTGAGAGAGTTTGTTCATACACAAATGAAAAACAGGAAACTTCCCGGCATTGTTTTCTACCTTATTTTAATGCTGCTCTTTTCTGTACCTGTAGGATGTGGTGTCACCTTTCCCTCATCTCTTCTCTCCTCACAGATATTCTGCTTCTCAGACAGGAAGTACTATTGAATTTCTATCACAGGCAATTTACTTTGTTTACAGAGACCAAAGGAAGTGCCTGTTTTGGTAAAAACCTTCTGATGTGCATCTGTACTCTTGAGTTGGCTCAAGAATTTGGCTCTCAGACAAAACAGTGTTAGGGTTTAGGAATAGTGCAATTTATAGAGTAGTTGAAATTTTTTTAAAATTTGACTTTTCAGTGAGAAATGTTCTGCAGTTTTTGAACAGCAGTGCACAGAAGTAGTAATTTTGTGAGGGTATACACAATAAAAAAGGATACTGCAATTAAAGTAATTACCCACATGTAGTATAGCTTAGAAAAGAACGGTATGCTTTTGGGGTATTGTCCTATAGGAACTGAAAAGTCTGTTTTTAACCAATAAATCTATAGCTAAATACTAAGACACACTTTGTTTAGTAAAATTGATGTAATGTATATTGTATACTAACACTTCTAAAACTTGCACATATTTATGGAACAATACACTGTTCTCATAACTTTTGATCAGTTTTAAACTTTTACAATTTGAAATTGTAGTTAGAGAGTTCCTTTCATAAACATTTAAAAAATGTTTTCTTATACTGACTTTTCCAGATAAGCCTGAGCTCTTGCCCCATGTCTGTCTCAAAAACTGAAGGAGATTTTTTATACAGTGGCTATAAAGCTGAAATTCTGGCTAACTTGAGAACTGTTGATGTGAACATGCCTATTTTAAGATGCAAGGAATAATTTGCCTTTTTATTCATGGAATCATGTAACTAAAATATAGAGTTCAGGTTCAAATAGGGTGACCAGATATCCCGATTTTATAGAGACAGTCCCAATATTTGGGGCTTCTTCTTATATAGTCTCCTATTACCCTCCCACCCCGGTCCCGATTTTTCACACTTGCTATCTGGTCACCCCAGATTCAAAGCTGCTGAATTTCTATAAGCACTTCTTGAATCATTATAGCTGAAATGTCTTTATGTAATTCTAAATAAAATACAAAATCTAATTTTATAATAGACCTCTGTCATCAGGTGAAGATTTGATTGCAACTCCCAGTTAGTTTTCAATCACTGGTAGAAGGGCATTTTTTTGTAAAATATCTATTATCGGTATTCACTCTACTTCCTACAAAGAGATGCCATCATCACTAAACAAAAATCTTAATTGATATCCTTGTCCATTTTCCCAGAGTTGAGAAAGAAAAGCCTAAGAATTCAACTACTCAGTCACTTCTGTAGGTGGTTCTTTCAGTTCAACTTTGAGGTCCCTTGGGCAGGGCAGTGTGTGGAAACTTGCGTGTTAGTATTTTCCTTATGAATTTTATTTTTTAAAAATATATACATGATAATACATAAACAGTTCCATGGATTCTTATTACCTCAAAGAAGTAGATGGAATTTTATTTGTTTGTTTGGAGGGGTGAGGGAAACACTTTTCCTTTTTAGTGTTGTGGAGAAAAAAATTCCTGACAGAAGTTAAAGCTTAAATGAATGCACCTTGTTCTGTTAATTTCTTTTAAATCTTGTATTAAGTTTTTCCTTTTAATTTTGGTTTTTGTATTCTTTTCAACTGAAAAAAAAGCATTCTTTCCCCTGCGTATATGACACGTGATGTGTTTATAATATAAAAGCAATTTCTGGCTTTTAAAAATCTGCTTTTCTCTTATTTACAGATATTAATTTAATAAAAGACTGGATCTCTTTTGGTAATTTTTGTATGATACATGTTAGTGAAATAGGTTAAAGTATGTAAACAAACAACTACCTTTTTGGTAATTGCAAGGATCTGTGAATGGCAGCACTTACAGGTGCAATCCCAAATCTTTAATTTAAAAAAAGACCTCCAGCACATGACCTAGAAATACTGTAAACATAACTGTTCAAAATTGAAAACTGTTGAACTTTTCCCAACAGTTTCATTCAGTTTTTCTCTCTCCATTTCTGTCTGACAGGCCTAGATGCCTTTTGTGATTCTTATACTGTCTCCTGCATGACGGGCGTGCACCATCTTCAAGCTTTAACTTCTCTCTTCAGTACTGACTGCTGTGTTTTAGAAATCCCTTACGATTTTTGTCAGAGCTACACTTCCTTGTAAACTGGCCATTCCTTCAGTGCTATGTCTTTTATTCGGTTTCTTATTTCTGTACATGTGTAGCTTTGCTAGATATGTATCTAGTCATACAGAATGTGTTATTACAACCATTTGCTGTGTAATACTTAAGTAAAAAGTAAGAATGAACTTTATAAATAGCTGTTCACTATGAAAAAGGTAGTTAAAAGTATCACACAAGGTATTATTAAAATAGCATGATGGTGACCTTTACAGAATAAAACGTAAAAGTAAGGCATGTGCTCCAAGTGCTTTAAAATATATTTAGAGACCTATAATGTGGTTAACATCAATATGGAACTCTGGATGTCTTCACTTATGATTATTCTAAAGTAGCATTGCTGTTTAGTCTTTGTGTGAAATTTTGGCAATTTATGCTTTTCTCTACTAATCTTGGTGTTCAGTGATTTGTGTATCTGTCTTTCTCTAATAAACTCACTCCAACTGATGTCTGTCTTTGTCTGCTTAGTAGTACTTTCTCCTTTTACAGTCCTTACTTTCAAACAGTAGCCATATAGGATTTCTAGATGTAGCAAGTGGTTACTTATCTTACTAAACTGTTGATTTTTTAAGAGAAAACAATAATTCTTTGGCATACAAATTTGATATGTACTTAAGAGTTAGAAACTTCTGTGGGCATAAAATGTGAATTTAATGTGCAGAAAGTTGTCATTTCATCTTGTTTTATATTTTTCTGAAACATGGTGAAAGAAAACTGAAATATAAGAATCTAAATATATATTTTCTGATCATAAATGGTTCCTAAGTTTTTAATAAACTTAACTTATAGAATTCACTAAATATGTTTAGTGCACATGGCCTAGATAGTTGAACAAAAATAATAAAATAGTTCATTCAGACCTTGATAGAATGCTTTTGCTTGATACTGTACTCACCTTTCCCATATGACTGCATCAAAGTAAACATGAAATGTTATGGTGGTGGTGAAGGTGTTGGTATGCATTTGTGAGTCATGTATACTTTGAGATTATTTTTTTAACTCTTATGAATCATAGTTAACTATAAATTGAATAGATTTTCATATTTCTGAAGTCCTTGTGATAAGTAGGCACTGTTAAGTCTGAATGCTGACAGTAATCTTCTTGATAAAATACAATTTATATGTCATTTTAAAATATTTATATAATTTGGCACTATTACCTATCGGTAGCAGAACATAAGTATTTTGACTATACATGTTGTTGTTGTTGTTAATTCAGCTGTGGGGGAGGGGCAAAAACTGTTGCAGTTTCACATTTGTTCAAATTTTTTTCAGGATGGCACTGGATCTTTAAAACGCAGTGGTTCCTTTAGCAAGCTCCGTGCTTCAATTAGACGCAGCAGTGAGAAGCTGGTTAGAAAGCTGAAGGGAGGAAGTTCACGAGACAGTGAACCAAAGAATCCTGGGTAATTATTTATTCTTAGATGAGCTGGTGTGCTCCCAGTTCGTGCCCATTTTGTAGCCTAGCACTGATCAAGGTAGCCTTTTCTCTTGTGGCTATTATCTACCTTTACTGCATGTAGAATTGTAGTTCATAAAAAGGTCTTAAACATATTGTATTCCTTACTGAAAAGTGATATAGGGAATAATTTAACTCTATGCTGACAGTTCCTTAATATTAACAGTGGAAAAAAATTAATTTATTTTAGTATTTATTGCTCAGTTGTTGTTTTTTACAGAACTTGCAACTTCTTAAAGGAGGATGCTTAGCATGATGGCAGCTCTAAGAAAAAGCTTTATTTAGAACATGTTTATATAGTCAGAGTATTATTGGTGCACTTTATTAAATTGCTAAATTTCTTTTTTCCCAGAGAATAAATTAAGTTGCCCAGACTTTATTCTTAAGTACTGTAGTGGGAAAAGGGATGTGGGGGCAGGGGTTGTTTGTTTTTTGGTGTTTTATTTTTATTTTTTGCTTCAGTAGAACTCACGACTAGCATAGCATTATGAATAGTTAATGTATTAAAAATAAAGGTCAGTGTTAACACAATTTGACATCAGACTTTTTAAATCTAAGAATCTGGTTCTATACAAACAGAATGCATTTCACATATTGTATGTATTAATTTTCTACTAATATTTAAACTTGCTCTTTATCACGAGTATAGAAGTGGAAAGCTACTGTTAAAGCGAACAAAATGTTACCTCTCAATCCTTAGTGTTGAGGGAAAACGTTTACTGGAAGTCAGCATAAACAATCATTTTTAGTCATGCTTCACTTAGAAACTAAGGCTTAGTGTACCTAAAAAGTTAGGTCAACTCAGCTATGTGACTCAAGGATGTGAAAAATCCACAGCTCTGAGCAAGATGGTTAAGCTGACCTAAATCCTGGTGTAGACAGCACTAGGTCGATGGAAGAATTTTTCTATCAACCTCGCTACTGCCTCTTGGGGAATGGGTCACCTATGTTATGGGACAACCTCTCCTGTCAGCTTAAGCCTTAGGTAGTGTCTACACTGAAGTGCTACAGTGGTGCAACTGCAGCGTTTCAAATGTAAACAATCCCTAAGAAGGATTAACTACTGAAACATCCACATTTCAAAGGGCAGAAAATAGTGTCAAAAAAACTCTTAACTATTAAATATATATGTACTGTAAATTCAGTGAATCAAGAATTTTACTACATGCTATTAGCTACATGTTATGTGTTAAATTCTCACACCACTGAAGTCAGTGGCAAAACTTCCACTGAATTTAAGGAGGGGAGGCACTGTGTATTTTCATGGCTTTAAGTGTATTTATAATTCCTGCTGATGCACAAAACGTATGTTCATCTGTTTACATATTGCACTATGCAAACTGAAACATTCATCACAGAATTGAGCATAAGCATTACCTTTTTCCTTAATAGTCTTACAGTTCTAGCAGCATATCAGGGTTAGCCTTGAATACTTTTTTCACTTTGGAAAACAAACCAATTTGGTTCCCAGCTACAACTGTTAGAACAGCATTGCTTTATTGAGCTTCTGTTTAAAAGTTCTAAATAAGAGAACTTGGGTTGTCTTCATCTGCTGGAATAACAATCTGAATGAGTGAGTCCATATGATAAATACATTTAGAAGTATTTATGTAGTAATATAAATTGGTTTGTGATGTCTGGGGCAGGGTCATGGGGGCATATCATAAACTGGTGTAAATTATCGTAGCTCCATTGGAGATCTGCCACATTATTTTTATCTGCTTGTAAAATATCATGCACACCCATGATACTATATAAATAATTTCTGTTGCTATTTAATTATCATTTTTTGATTACTTACCTCATTGATATTTGCTTTGAAGTGTTTTCAACCTTACATCTGACCAGATAGTATCAATCGTTAGTAAAAATTCATTTCTGAGCGGGTGAAGATGAGATTCTGTGCCCAGTGAAGTTGGTGACAAAACTCCTACTGAATTCATTGGCGCACAAGCAAGCTGTCAATGAAAGGGTGTTTTTTCAATGAAGGTAGGGTGGAAGACTGGATTTAAAAAACAAAAAAAAACCCACACAACAGTATAATGGAAGAAATACAAAACTGCAAGATAGTTTAGCAAAACAGTGCAAATACAAGCCCAGAATGAGTCTTATTCTTCCAACATCCATAGTTAAAAAATTTGTAAATGTTTCTATCATTATCAACTCCTCATATTGCCAAGGTTTATCATTTGTTTTTATAAACTATAATTTATATCTAATAACTATTTCCTTTACCCCCAATATTTTTGGGGAGGTTTAAAAGTTTTTATGACATTTTATGGAACCAGGTTCCTATTCCTGGTATCCTGCAGTTAATAATAGGGAAATATATGGACAACTTGTTTTTTATAAATTGTAAATAATAGCTAAAGGGTGTTTCTACCATATCTTGAATATTCACACTTACTTTATTTGGCATTGCAATCTGCTGTAAACATCCTCTGTATGTGTGCTGCATGTAAGTAAAAGTACTCTACCCACATCAATATGAACTGTATTTTTGACCCAATGCCACCTAAATGTGTGTGTTATTTATATTCATGAAAAAGTTAGTGTAGAACAGATGCTAAAATGCCAACATCATTCTTGGTTTCCAGTGTTCATAAAGTGTCCTGTGCTCTTTGAAAGACTGTCTGATATTTGAAGGTAAAATTCTTCATTAGCTTATCTGTTATGTACATATTCCACAAATAGTTCTGATTTCAAAATCTTTCATTGCTGGTGATCATGTAGTGCCGGCAAGAAAAAAGTTTCATTTTGAGGTCCTAGGATGAGTGTGCCGTACTGGCACTTTTTTTTTTTTTTTTAAATTAACCTTTTGACTAGTAAATGTACAAATTCTATCTGGAAGTTGATGAGAATACCTATACAACCCTTGTTGTTGTAGATTATAAAATCTTTTAAAAATCTTTTCATTTTCTTAGCTATTTTAGGAAGAAGTTAAATATCTGGTTTGTAAAATTTAAATTTTTTAACCCTTTCATGGTTTTCTAGATCATGGAAGTGCAATTTAGAGGATAGGATTTAGTAAAATATGTACATATGTTTACACAAGAATACTTTCCAATAACTTCTTTATTCATAATAGGTTTTTTCAACTTCATTTCCAGTAGTAACATTGCTTTCCATAGTAATTTGCTACATTTAGTTAAAACGGCTCTGTTTTCTTTTACTGCCATTTGATTTTTAAAAGTGACAATTTGATGTATATATTTTTATATAAACACGCATTTGTGTTTAAGATGTTGCAAATAACTGAATACAGTATTGCTAGTGTATATAAAGATCTACTGACTTCTCAGAAAAATGGTTTGTAAATAGAATGTTGTTCAAGATTTTCCATGAGAAATCATGTGTTTTTTTTCTTCTCACCACTACCTCTGCCTCTTCTGTTTTCTGTGAAGACTATATTTTTGCTTTGCAGTTCACCTGTTCCTGCTGCTTTGTCCTCACTTACAGTCATAGTCATTGATCATGCTGTCAAACAAGGATTATGATTTCAAATGAGGAATATATAACAGGAATAGATGAGCTCCAAAGCCTTAAAAACCCAGTCTTCAGAAATCTATTCAGAGAAAATTGAGGGAAGGAGGGAAAAAACACTTATCAAATTATTTATAGGTAAAATGTTTTCGATAAGGTGATAGAAGGTCTGTAAGAGTTAGATGTTACAAACATACAATACTTGAAACTTGGTGTGAACTACTTTCCATGGACATTTACTTTTTATTTGATTTCAGATCTTTAATTTTACATCTATTTTGCTCTCCATTGTTTAAAATTTGACCACAGAACAAGTTAGCTAAGTTGTTACAGCAAAAATAAAAGCAAAGCTTTTTTAAAATAGCTGTTTGTTATAACACAAAGAAAAATTATGCATGTATTTTGAGTATTTTTAGTCTTGTTTTTTACTTGAAAAAAGTTACAAGTGCATTTGCCAAACGAATTTTCATCTGTAGATGAAAATCTAATTTTACTTCTAAAGTAAATTGGCTGCTAATAACTTTTAAAAAGTTGAAACTTAGTGATGATATTTGTTTGTTGAGGTTCATTATTAGCACTGGAGCGAAAGTATACAAGGCATTTAGGTAGATTTATACCTGTGGATTTTTTTTTTTGTTTTCCTGGAGTTTGGATTTTGTTTTTAATAAACCTTTATGCTCTTACTTTTTGAAAAGAGATTTTCATTTGTGATGTTTTGTATGTGTGTTTTTACCGATTAACATACTTTAACTTTCATGTGTAACCTTAATTGTATATTTTATGTAAATAAATAACAGAGAGGTATAAACCATGCATGATTCATTGCTTCTTTTTTGTTGCTAACACTTATGTCATATTTTAAATTATGTGCATTCTGCTATCTGAAACATTCAAAATTAATTGCTTTAAAAATGTAGTATACTTACATTGTGTAGCTGCTGCCTGCATTTATGTGTATAGGTATTTTGTATTTTAGTTTCAGTATTCCAGACATAACACATTATTTGGGCTCAGATCTATCAGAGCACTTAAGCACATTCTTACCTTAAGCACATGCTTACCTTTATGTCTGAGTAGTCCTGTTGATTTCAGTGGGACTAATGACTTGCTTATTGTGCAATATGAGCTCTGCAGAGAGACCTCCACACATGGCTTCAGGGAGCCACCTCTGCAGATCACACTGCAGGATTGGGGCTTAACTTTGGTGTTAATAGCGTGACAAAATAATTTTATTTAAGGTGCTCCTTTAGAAACTGACAAATCATAAAAAGACGCGGTGATCCCTTACCAACAGAGCACTATGTTCTAGGTGACATACAGGTATTTGGGATGGGGAATAGCCAATTCATATTGTACCATTTCAGTAAAATCTTCTGACATTGGGGACTATTTAATACTCTTAACTTAAAATGTATATAACCTCACATTTAAATATTTTAGTCTTAAATGTTGTAGATGTTTGAATAATCTTTAGTAAAGATCAAGATGAAATCAATTATTAATCCTTATCCTCAAGAATGCAGAAGTTGATGATATAAAATAGTTAATACAGAGTTATCTTGATTAGCAGTAGCCCTTCTAAAATAACAAGGTCTTAAATTGATTGTGTTATCTTTGTGGTGTATTGCTTTCAGAAGACCATTTTAGATTTTAGAACTACCACTGATTGAAGCACGTTATGGCCGCAAGCATGACAAAAGTTAATAGTAGCAACAATCTTGTATTGTCCTTCATTTCAAAATAGACTTAGCAAGCTTTTAAAAAAATCTGCTATAAAAGCAATGTTTGTGGTAACCTGTTAGTTTTTGCCTTATTTATGTAAACCGAAGTTTTTCCATAGTTTTTACTAGTTAAGTACAGCTTATTTGATAAATTTATTAATATGTATTAATATTTTCACAAACATTTCCTAAACAACTACATTTGAATAATTTGATTTTTTAAAATTAGCTAAATAACTTTAAAATGAGCATTAAAGTGGAGCATATGTTAAATTAATGTATTGATTCAGCAAGATGACATTTTGGAAACTGAAATAATTTGAACCATTAAAGATATGAACATCAAACACGTAATGTGCTTAAGTACTATGGGGCTGGCAATTATTTTGATACATATCTTAGAATTAAAAGAGAGAAGGAAAATGTGCAAATATATATAAGTAACTATAGAAAGTATTTCTCTTAAAGAGCATACTTCATATTAGGTTTCATAAGTTGTATTAAAACTCCCTTAAGTTTGCCTCACTATTATTATACTTGTGTGTTTAGAGTTTAGTTTTCAATTATTCTGATTGGTTTATCCTTGCATGTTCACTATCCTGGTTGCAGCATGAAGCGTGCCAGTTCTCTGAATGTTCTTAACATGGGTGGCAAGGCTACTGAAGATCACTTTCAAGTAAGAAGCCCTATAATATTCTTACACAAGTAGATACCAGTAGCAGGGTTTGAGCTGAAGAGCTTGAGAAACAGTAAAATGATAAACCTCTTGGGACCCAATAAGACTCTCAGTATAGCAAAGCACTTTAAGCATGTGCTTTAAGTCCACTGGCATTCAGCAAAGCACTTAAACACATACTTAACTTTAAGCACCTGCTTAAGTCCCATTGATATCAGTCAGTTAAGCAGATGCTTAACTATTATGCTGAACTGGAGCCTGAATGAGAATATTGGAATGGCTAGTAAGTTTTTTTTGAATCTTACAGTCTTGTAATATAATTTAAAAAGGCATACTTGTAAAGCTCAGATATTCTGTATTTTTGATAAAAGAAGCTTCTCTCAAAAGGTGTTCTTCTCTCACAACTAGGTGTTGTGTGCTCTCAAATCCCAATTACTTCAGTAGGAGCTCAGGATGCACAGGAGCAGGCCCTAAATTTATCTGATCTGTTAAGAATTGCTTCTACCAAAATTTAAACTGTAAATATTTTGCCTAACTGTATTCAGTGTATCTGATCACTACTACACATAACTGTTTGTACCTAATAAGTCAGCATTGTCAAGCAAAGCTAGTAATGTTCTGTGTTCTAAACAACGTTGTGCATTTTACTAACAGCAGCTGTGACTAACTTTGGGGGGAATATTAATTGCATCAATGCCAGCATACTGTATTCTGTAGAATCTTTACCTTTTTTTGCCCCAAGGCTTACAATAAAAGTACATGCTGCATGGATCTCTTTCACTGTTGTGTGGCATAAAGGTATCTCCTTAGTATTATCCCTAAAGAGTCTACTGCAGTTTTTTAATTCCCTGAAATTTATGCAAAGATTCATTAATTTATGTGAACTTTGACCAAAAAAATCCATCAAGGTAAATCAAAAAGTACTTTGCAACGGTAATACAAAAAGTGCCCAGGGCTTTCAAAATCAGATTGTCTTGGCCTAGGAGTATTTAACTTTATAACTGGTTTTCTATACATTCCATAATCTGTACTTTCTCAACAAGCTGTGCTTACCACATGCGAAATGTATAAAGTTAACAATGTGTTTACAAACATTTTCCCTGGTTTGCCAAGTAGACACTTGCCAATATCCCTAGGCAGTCAGCCCCTTCTGTAATAAATATCTGTTAGGAATGCAAGGGAAGTGCTCAGATATTACTACATTTCTTCAGTTTAGCTAGTTGAAGTAAAGATAGTTATTAGGATGTGAAAAAAAATCTTATATAATCTCTCTGACTAAAGTAGGTAAGCAATACTAGTTTCCTAAAGTACACCAATTGTTCAAATATTTGTTTTAGTTTTTAAATTTTTTTTATCATTCTTTTTATGCAGACATCCAGGTTGCTCAAGCATTTTAATAATTTTTTTTCATTTTTTTCATACAGGAACGAAATAATTGTCTGACAGACTCAAGAGCTCTGAGTGCCAGTCACACTGATTTGGCACATTGAAGTTCTTGGACAGAAACTAGCTAAAATTTCTTTGTGAATAAAGAAGCACTGAGACTCTCAAAGCTTTGGTTCCTTATCAGTCTCTATAGGAACATCTAATTTGTAGACTCTTTTGCAATGGACTGCTGTTTTTACTTTTCTAAAATAGTAGTGACATTTTTAAACATAGTGTTAGTGGATATTTTCTTCTAAAGAGAAATGATATATATTGCTCATTGCACTGCTGTCATTCATGCTACGTATGTCGATTTCTGTTAACAGATCTGAATATCCCAGCAGCTGAAAACTGAAAAAATAGAAATGCATATAAAACATACCAAAATGCAAAGGAGTATAAAGGTTCTCTATATTGATATTTGAAAAAAGATTAAATGAAATGTGTAGCAGAAAATATATACAGTGCTTGAATGAGACAAGTGTCGGTTATGTGCATTACTGTATAAATTCAGAATGGGGTATACTGTATTGGTGTGACTTTGCCTTGCATGACTGAGAGTCACAATTTCAGATATCTTGCCTGAAAAGTAGAGCTTAAATATTGGATTCCTTAACCAGTAGATCTAGAAAATAAATTTTGTAATGGAAACACTTAGACTACCTTAACTATAGGTGGCATGCTTATCAATACCTGTAACTATGAAATTTCCTATCTTATTTATTGATGTAGGTCTTAAGGCCCAGTAATCAGTGGTAATCGTACAGTTCATTTTGATCAGGGGGAAATGGCAAACGTTTTGGCCTGTATTTTTTTTTTTTACAGTAGATGCATATTGAAGCTGTGGGGTGCAACTGTCCCAGAGCAGCAGCTGCTGCTTTAATGCAAAATATTATGCCTCAGGTTGCTGACACTTTTCGTGCCTGTCCGCTGAAGTTCTTATCCCTTAGTTCTCTTTAGGCTAAAACTACTCCATTGTTTCTTCATGCTTGTTTCAACTCTTGCCTCTCTCCATATTAGTTGATGGCAACAGGAGCAAATGAAGCAGGTGACTGCATGCTAGGCTGTTATACTGTGGAATAGCTGCTGTGCAGAGGACCTACTTGTGAAACTCTCCACTTAAGTTTAATATGTTTAGGGCCTCATCAGAAGCACTAGATGCCCTTATTTGGCAGACAGGTCACATTTTTGATCAGCCATCCTTTTTTAATCTGTATACAATTAATAGATATGCTGTCTGTATTCAGGCCTGCTGCTGGGACTAAGTATGTAATGTTTAAGTATCTTGTGAACACTAACATTTTCAGTTTGTTTTTTCTGTAAAATATGTGATTTTTAAAACTCCACACTTAGAATTTTGCAGGCAGGTGAAAACTGTTATTTACATGCAAGTGGAAGGAGAAGGTAAAAATGTGCATGTGTTTGTGAATATAGAGAAATAATTGAAATATACAGAACAAAAAGATAACTATGGGACAAGCTGGAATACTAAGCCAAGACTAACACACATTGAGATAAGATAGAGGAAGGTAAACAATAAGTTTTGGTATTTGATCAGGCTGTGAAGAACTCACTAGACCGAATACTTTTATAACTGCTTGACCAACTTGCATCTGGTTTTAAAGCTTATTTTAATGACTGATGCAACAAGTTATATGTGTAATGCACTTATGTTTACTATGAGGTACTTCATTAGCATCTCTGTAAAGAAGAAAATTGTATATATGGTATACTTGCCATAAAAACAGTCCAGAAATGGAAACAAGATGCTGCTAATGTGTAGTGGTTTTAGCGCAGACTAGTGCAATTCATTGATGAACTTGAGAACAAATTGTTGCTCAGTTATTTTATAGATGTAGACATAATGTGGGCTCGAATTTTAATTTTTTTTTAGAGATCTTATATTATTTTAATAAAACATCACATATATGTTTGGTGGATTCATAGTTCTCTGCACAAAGTTTGAAGTAAACTAGCTTTGCCCGTGGAACTAAACAGCAGTTGCTGGGTGGGTAAGATGGTATCCATTGCTAACTGATGGGCAGGCCACAGGGCTACCACAACTGCTTTGTGTCAGCTGTCCCTTTTGCAATGACTACGAAGGATTTCTAGTGCAAAGGCCTGCCCTACAAGTCAGTCTTTGCTGGTATAGGAGGAGATATCACAGTAATAGTGGCCCAGAGGACTTTTTACAGGCCCTTTACATCCAACGTGACTTTCACCAATGTGAAGAACACCTATAAAGGTATGACTTTGTAGAAAGGTAGCTATTCTAACCCAAAGATGACTTTGAGATTAGATATTTGGTGCAATCTAAGAACTTGTTTCCAAGCCTTTATCTTTCAAATTTGAATTAATGTTTTTGCAGCCTCTCAAAGAACTGGAACTTGTTGTGTAAATAGAAATCTGTTTAAATATTTAAAACTTAATTCAGACCTGCTTAACTATACATTTTATTAAATGGTCTTTAAAATTCAAAACTAGAGTATGTCAGACGCTGGTGTTAGTGGAATCTCAACTTTAGGTTTTTAAATAGCTCAATAAAATATTGTAGGTGGTACTATTAGTACTGTGCTTACAGATGTGACTTGCGTACTTTGTTATTTAAAGAAATCCTGTCAAGGAATCATAAGGTTAAAATGTTGACCTACTTTTCTATCCCACACCGCCTTCCCAAACAAAACCACTCTTTTAACAACTTGCAAAATCTATGTAATTTTTCTGTGGATTTTGGTATCAAACTTCCTTCTGTTTAAATGATCCAAAAAATTACTTTGCCAGTGTATGCATCTGTTTGTTTTTAAGTGGACTTCTGAGTTTACTTTTAAATAATCGTTGACACTTCCATTTTAATTTTTTTTGCTAGACTCCGTCATGTTGTGCACCATTTGCGATCAGGACTGTCACTATTTGTTCTTGATTGAAGATCTAATTAAATATTATGGTAAAATTTAGCAGTGATTCATAAGCTCCCTTTGTAGATGGGTGACTGAACTAGCAGTTTACTGTTTGTAAACAATGTCCCCAGTGGTAGCAAAGTATTTAAAACAAACTATGGATGAACTACGTTTGACATTTATTTTCATGCTTTTGTATTTTGTTAAGGATGAGTGGTAGTAATTCAAAAAGGTTTAAGCTTGAAGTATCTATGGTTAATCTGTACAGTTAAAGGATTCCATTGACTTAAAAAACAAAAGAGAAAACCAAGCAAGGTTGTGTTATGTATGTACCGTTAAAATGGGGTGTGCATGCAGTGCTTCATCTAATGTATGTTTACAGTATTTGATAGGTTCAAGTGTACAATTTTGTTTTTGTCAAGTTAAGTCACTTACTTTGTCTGAAAGCTGCTAAGTGTATGTATTGCATTTTAGTAATCAGTGTCTGCCTATATCAAAAGAATAAATATTGGAAGGAAAGCATGAACGTGTAAAGTTTAGTTTTATAGTACAGACTTTGCATTATGATAAAAATGTATTTTTGTAAATGCATGGGTATAAATACTCTTTAAAAAGTAAATGGTTAATTTGTGAGGGGAAGTTGTGAAAGTTTACATTTGTTTCAAATCATTTGTAGTCTGAGTACTTTGAATGGAAGAGGTAAGTAGTGTGTTTTTTTTGTTTTTTTTAAAGTCGAGCTAAATGAAAAGTTACCCTCACATTCATCACCCTGAGTTCAGCAGCCCTAAAATACACCTTCTTGGTGAAAAAATGAAGGCTTACGTGATAGAGTGGCAAAACTCTTTATATCCCTGTAATACAATTGTTATGACTGCTTTAAAATAGGAATAATTTAAAAGATCATAGCTAAAATTCAGTGGTTAACATTCCACCTGCATTTTAAAGCACTGAAGATGCCTAGGACTGTAAAAGTATGGCAGATTAGTTCTACTTTGGTTTTGTTAATGTATACTAAGAACTACATACAATTTGATATAAAAAGAATACTAAAAATTGGTAAAATAATGAGGAATCTTCAGCATCTCGATGTATTCATCAGATACTGTCTCCAACTTAAAGCTCTATGAAGTTTTTTAAAATTATGAAAAGTATTTTCCTATGTAACTTGGAGGCTGGTGTAACAAAATTAACAAATTAAGAATGCACAGCTCAAGTTCTATTAAATAACTAAGGGTATTTTGGTTTTGTTGGGTTGGGGAGGAAAATGGAGGTTAGTAACATCTTTTAAAGTAGAGCTCTGCTCAGATACAAAATTTGTATCTACATCTGGTCCACAGATATTAGCAGATTTGCAGGGCTCTGTCTTTAAGGATAGTAATGGACAAATTGGAGACAAATTGGAGGATTGGGCCAAAAGAAATCTGATGAGGTTCAATAAGGATAAGTGCAGGGTCCTGCACTTAGGATGGAAGAATCCAATGCACTGCTACAGACTAGGGACCGAATGGCTAGGCAGCAGTTCGGCAGAAAAGGACCTAGGGGTGACAGTGGACGAGAAGCTGGATATGAGTCAGCAGTGTGCCCTTGTTGCCAAGAAGGCCAATGGCATTTTGGGATGTATAAGTAGGGGCATAGCGAGCAGATCGAGGGACGTGATCGTCCCCTTCTATTCGACATTGGTGAGGCCTCATCTGGAGTACTGTGTCCAGTTTTGGGCCCCACACTACAAGAAGGATGTGGATAAATTGGAAAGAGTCCAGCGAAGGGCAACAAAAATGATTAGGGGTCTGGAACACATGACTTATGAGGAGAGGCTGAGGGAACTGGGATTGTTTAGTCTGCAGAAGAGAAGAATCGGGAGATTTGATAGCTGCTTTCAACTACCTGAGAGGTGGTTCCAGAGAGGATGGTTCTAGACTATTCTCAGTGGTAGAAGAGGACAGGACAAGGAGTAATGGTCTCAAGTTGCAGTGGGGGAGGTTTAGGTTGGATGTTAGGAAAAACTTTTTCACTAGGAGGGTGATGAAACACTGGAATGCGTTACCTAGGGAGGTGGTAGAATCTCCTTCCTTAGAAGTTTTTAAGGTCAGGCTTGACAAAGCCCTGGCTGGGATGATTTAATTGGGGATTGGTCCTGCTTTGAGCAGGGGGTTGGACTAGATGATCTCCTGAGGTCCCTTCCAACCCTGATATTCTATGATTCTAATGTCACCTTTCCCTTTAAGTCCAAGTAAAAAAAAATCTGTGGATTTAGATTACAAACGTTAGTTTTAAAACCTTCAAAGACTGGTTTTGAGGGTGCTTGTGTTGATCTTAGCTCTCAAATACTGTACAGTATATTTCCAACTGTTGAAGGAGAAACAGAACCCTGAATTCCTTTCTTGAAGGGTAAGAACTGAAAAGCTTCAAAATAAAACAAAACCTTAATCATAACAAATATCAGTAAATCACTGTGATTTAAATGCAGAACTTGTCATGAAGTTAAAGGTTAGGCTTTTTAACTAGATCTGTTGTGTTAACACTTTAGTTCCGTAAATGCACTTTTTTATACACCAGTGTCTTTACAGTGCACAGAATAACTGTCCTACCATTCTAATTTTCAACAGCAATCTGGTTCCAGAAGCATATCATGTTACCACTGAATGTCTCTTTACATTGTATCTGTTACAGAGCTATGGTTTGATTTGATGTTTATTTTCAAAGTGCAAAAATAAAATATTTAAATGTAATCTTACAATAATTCTATGTAAAATAAAGATGGGTGTATTTATGCATTTTAGAATGTAAATCTTTCATGTAAAAACAACTTAGTCATGTATTTTTCCTGTACAGAAGCAAACCTCAGTTGTGAAACCCAAAGATTAATAAAGCTATAATAAGGGACAGTTCCTAAATAAAATGCATTTATTACATAAAAGAAAAAACTTCTGGAACAGCTGTGACTTACAATGGAGAGTTACAGTATGTTCCTGTATTGCTGATAATACTCTGCTGAAAAATAAGGAACACCCACAAAATAAATACTTAGCACTGTATACAGATCTGCTTTTCATGGGTTTTACACCACCTAACTTGTATTGAATTAAAGTGTAGTTCATAAATGCAATTTTAAGATATGTGAACCCTCTATACAGCTATAGCTGATGAAATAAAATACAGTAAAAAATTCTCTTAAACATTGACTTTATTTGACTGTATGATAAGTGCTTCACTGTGAACAGTGGAGGGTTTTTTTGTTTTAAACTCTAGAATCACTTTCTTTTTGTGGGTGCAGAAAGCTCAAGAAAATTATTATAAACTGTTGTAACCTGCAAGATCCAGGACTATATTTGGATGTTCAAATAAGGACTACTAATTGACTGTGCTGTGGGGTAATTTCAAAGAGGTATTAAATCACTGGGATAAGAGGGAATGTAATGTTTTTGAATGTTAGAATTCTTGATGTCTGATTTGTGTCCATTTATTCTTTTACGTAGAGACTGTCCAGTTTGGCCAATGTACATGGCAGAGGGGCATTGCTGGCACATGATGGCATATATCACACTGGTAGATGTGTAGGTGAACAAGCCTCTGATAGTGTGACTGATGTGATTGGGCCCTATTATGGTGTCCCCTGAATAGATATGGGGACAAAATTGGCAACGGGCTTTGTCGCAAGGAGAGGTTCCTGGATTAGTGTTTTTGTTGTGTGGTTGCTGGTGAGTATTTGCTTCAGGTTGGGGGGCTGTCTGTAAGCAAGGACTGGCCTGTCTCCCAAGATCTGTGAGAGTGATGGGTCATCCTGCAGGATAGGCTGTAGATCCTTGATGATGCGTTGGAGAGGGGGCTGAAGGTGACTGCTAGTTGCGTTCTGTTATTTTCTTTGTTGGGCCTGTCCTGTAGTAGGTAACTTCTGGGTACTCTTCTGGCTCTGTCAATCTGTTTCTTCACTTCAGCAGGTGAGTATTGTAGTTGTAAGAATGCTTGATAGAGATCTTGTAGGTGTTTGTCTCTGTCTGAGGGGTTGGAGCAAATGCAGCTGTATCATAGAGCTTGGCTGTAGACAATGGATCGTGACAATTAGACGTCAAGAATTATAACATTCAAAAACCAGTCGGAGAACACTTCAATCTCTTTGGTCACTCAATTACAGACGTAAGTGGCAATTCTTCAACAAAAAAAACTTCAAAAACAGACTCCAATGAGAGACTGCTGAATTGGAATTAATTTGCAAACTGGATACAATTAACTTAGGCTTGAATAAAGACTGGGAGTGGATGGGTCATTACACAAACTAAAACTATTTCCCCATGTTCCTCACATGTTCTTGTCAACTGCTGGAAATGGCCCACCTTGATTATCACTACAAAAGGTTCTTCCCCCCCCCCCCCCCCCCCGCCCTCCTCCTGGTCATAGCTCACCTTACCTGATCACTCTTGTTACCACACACACTAACACCCATTGTTTCATGTTCTCTGTGTATATACATCTCCCCACTGTATTTTCCAATGCATGCATCCGTTGAAGTGAGCTGTAGCTCACGAAAGCTTATGCTCAAATAAATTTGTTAGTCTCTTAGGTGCCACAAGTACTCCTTTTCTTTTTATAAACATGGTATTTCCCTGCTAGAGTCAGCATTTGAAAGTACAGCTGGCCTACTTCAGTAAGTGTTTAAAGCAGGCCAGCATTTAGTATAGGCTGCCTCCCAAAGATGCAGGTAATATTTTATTAAGATCCCTTCTTTTCCAAGATAGATGCATCGAGGTGGAAACCTAACTGAACCTAAAAGTAGGTACAGAAATCTATTCTCTATCACTGCTTCTGTATTTTCTCAGAATATGGTTATAAAAATGTATTGTCCCAGTAACATTTTCCATATACATGTTAGGCATCTTTTTTTCTACAGATGAAAAAAAATTAGGCAAATGGCTTCTTGATTCACAATCTTTTATATCTATCTTTGGAGTATATAGATATGTAACATTTTCACAGGGGGGTTTTCACTTTTACTCCTTTCACACCTTCCAAATTTACTGCATAGCAGCAAAAGGACTGAGGGAGATGAGGAGCAAAAACCACACTTAAAGTCCTCAAAACACTTCCAGTGTGCTGTAATGCACCTCCAGGTGACTGTTCTGATTGTGTTGTTCGACTGGCCATCAATCTCATCAACAGTTGGTTGGACCAGGTTAGCCCAAGTGCTGGAGAAACATTCTTATCCAATAAGCTAGAAGGAAACAGTGTTTTATAAGTTTTTGCATGCATAAAACATAAGATGCTTCACACTAAATTGCTAATTCATTTTAAGTAGACATACGTTAGAAATTACACTTCAACTATAAGTAGCTGCAATGCTTCACAGAGATGGCACTTGTCTGGACAAATCCTCTCAAACAATTTTCAGCCACTTAAAATACAAATTACAGGGCCATCTACCCTGGGCTCCATCAGAGGCAACATTACATAGGGTAGGGTAGATTTAACACCCTCAATTTTTTTTTCTTGATTTGTTGTTTATAAAATTTGTTTTAAAGGAAAGTGGAAATAACCTTCCAGTAGCCAGGGAATAACCTGCCCAAAGAAGAAGTTTCTCCCTATCCCCTGTCAACAATGTCATGCCCTTGAAACACAAAATTTATATCTCCTCTTCTAAAAATATGACCTTATGACTGTGGGAATGTTCTCATTCATATAAATGTCAAGGCCTTACTTAAATCCTACTAATCTTTTGGCCTCAAAGGTATCTTGCAGCAATGAAGTTCTGCTGGTTAATTATATCTTTACATTTTTTAAAACAAAACAAAACAGGATTTTAATAAAGTTTTAAATTTATATGGAAAGTGACAACATCCACAGTTACATCAGACAGACAAGAGAAGATATAATCCCACATGTGCTGGAGTGTAAACCAATCACTAATACCTGATGATTAAAAAAAAATATCTCCTAGGAGCAGATTATTCCATAATTGTATCCCATAGGATTTCTTCCACTTTCCTCCAGAGCTGGTACTGGTCACTGTCAGAAACAGAATGCTAGATAAGATGACCCCTGGTCTGATGTGGCAAGGTAATTCCTATGTTCCTATATATTATACTGAGGATAAACTGACAAAAGAAGAAAGAGTGCAGGGTTAAATCTTCCTTGTGTGTGTGTACTATTATTACATTTCAGTTTATGGAGAACTACTTACCCAAAATTGCTCTGAGAAACATCTGTCTCATCCACTGCATCCGTTACCTAAGTAATAAACAGATTTAGAATGAAGTTGTACTGTGAATATATATTTGTATTTACCCAAGGAAAGGTGGGGAAAGAGGGTGAGACACACAAAAGACCTTATATTGAATCAATTACTTAAGCTAAATTAAAAAAAACAAAACAAAAAAACCCAACCCTTAGTTATCCAGGCTGAAATTGAAGGGGTACTATGGGGTAAAAACTTAGTGAATAGTTACAGTGTTTAGGACTAAGTCACAGCTTGTACCAATCTATTAATTAAAAATTAAAAAGGGCCATAGAATAGTTTCACTAGATAGTACCATCATCTGAAGAACTTTAAAAGAATAAACCCAATTTTACATGTGTGTAAGTGAAGACACTGAGCGAGTGATTACGTGACTTGCCCAAGTTCACAAACTCAGACTGTGGGTAGAGCCTGGAATAGAACTCAGGTGTCCTGCCTCCCAGGAATGCATCTCAACCACATTAATTATCTTCCAAGATGAAACATATAAAAATCTTTGTTCTTAACATCTTTCTGTTGACAAAAGCACAGTAAGTTAAAAGAGTTGTTGTGTTTGTATGTAGCCCTTAGTATACACTAGGATTTTTTTCTTAGAAGCACAGCTTGAAGATACAGATGAGAAAAAAATTATTACATTCACAGCTCCCTCCTGTAGCTACAATTTTTGTAGCCTACTGGATATGCTACATGTCTTATTTTAAAAGGAGTCCAGTTAGTTATTTTTAAAAAACTTTTTAATTAAAAATGCATTTGCTTTCTGGATCCTGACCTCCTCCTCAGAGGACTGGACTGCATTTCTCTCTCAGCAAATACCAGGGACAGTTCAGACTGTCCATGAGGCTTCACCCTTCCACCCTTGTGTCAGATTCTATCTCCAGCATTTTAAGCAGAACAGCAATCCAGCATTCCCAGCTTCTAAAAATGAATTTGAGATTACAGCAAGCAAACAACAGTCCCGATCTCCCAATTCGTCTTTGCCTTTGGGGTCTGAAATTTCAGGAGCCTGTTCCCCAAATGAGCCCATCCACTGGGCTTCTGCACTTCACTTGTTTCTTTTTACAGCAGAGCAGTCCAAATGGAGCAATTCAAAGGCTAAGAGATGCTCAAGCTGCTACGAGACCCTTTCTGGACACTTGGAAGGGTAGTTCTTCCACAATTGCTCCCTATCTGCAGAATCTTGCTTTGCCAGGAAGAGAGACTTGGTCTACATAAATCTGGGACCTGTGCATCCCACCACATCAGCAAAGACTCCTCTAAAGACAATTTCTCAAGGGCACATTGGTTCTCTTCAGCTCTTGGGAGTCAAACCAGACCTGCCTGAGCAATTTCTTCAGTCCTAAGGTCAAAATACTACTTGGAACTGAGGGGTCCAATCCACCTCTAAACACATAAAGCACTACAGTTCAATCTCAAGTTCTTAAGTGATGGAGTCACTTGGAAGAAATCTAGCATACTTTCTGATTCCTTTGCAAAACGAAGTTCCTTCTGCAAAAAAGATTTCCTAAACAGCCAAAAGCATAGAAAATAACCCAATAAAGCATTCCAAATCCAAAGGTGCTCCCCAAAGATGGAGGACTTTGGACCAAAATAACAAACAAGAGAAATTCCTCCCCCAGACTATTGCTGCAATATCTAGGAAACTTTTTTTTAAGCACACCTACACAAATTGTCGATCAGTACAAAATATTACCCATTCAACCTTTCCTTTCCTCCCAGAATGTTCAGTAATAAGCACCTGGCTGAGGAGCCTGTAGGCTACTCTACATTCATTTTTAGACTACACATTCATCAGAAGATAGTCCTTAAGGATGTCCCTCTTCGGGTAGCATATAGCCAAATGGAAATCAGTCTATTTGGGACAGGTCAGTGCAAACCTTAGGGTTCTCTAACCTATGCTCGGGCCAGAGCCAATCTACTGTTCCATGATTCTCAAGACAGATCTAACCAGCACTCAAACTACCTCCGATGCAGAGCAGAGAATCTTCTCAATGCAGAAGAGTTTTGAAAAGATACATACTTGTCCTGCCCTTGGCCTCCTTGTCAGACACCTTATTTGCAGCATAGCTGCCCCAGAAAACCCTGGAAAAACAGCCAAAAAGAGCTGACTCCACAATGCACAGTCCCATTCTAAAGGATATCCAAGGGGCCAGTGGCAGAATCCATGACAAGGCTCTGCAGGAACTGCACTGTAGAGGAGACCAGGACAGAGGGTCCTAGAGCAGTGGTCCCCAAAATTTTTACCTCATGCCCCCCTTTACCCCCGTCGGTGTCCCATCCTCCCGAGCCGGGAGCGGGGCAGCAGCTCCCGGGGAGGGGATGCGGACAGAGGTAAGGGGACCAAGCCTGGGCTACAGCTGGGGGCAGGGCCAGGAGAAGAGCCTCAGCCAGGGACCTTGGCCAGTAGCCAGGACCTGGGGCCAGCAGCAGATCCCTGAGCACAGGGCCGGCAGCCAGGAGCGGAGCTGGGCAGCACTCCCTCCCTGCCGCCTGTGGGGGCTGGCCTGGGCCCCAGCCTCACCCCCTCAAATGTTCTTCCACACCCCAATAGGGGGGCACACCCTACAGTTTGGGGACCTATGTCCTACTGTAAGTGCTGAGGCTTGAGGGGGCTTCACATCCCCAGAAATCCACTATGTTTAGGGCCTGAATCATGCTTCTGAGTACAGATTCTACCAAGAATTCAAAGGAAACTTGAGGGAAGCCTCAGCTTCACTCCTCCTGTGTCCTCTCCATAGGTGGTTCTAGTGGGGAGAAGGTCTCATCTTATAGAAATAACTTGTCATTTTCTAGTACAGCCATTTAAAATTAATAGCAGCTTAGTGAAGCAGAGCCCTAGGTTTAGGTTTATCAATCTTATCATGGACTAAAGTTAAAGGGATGCTACCATCAACTTGCTGAATCATTTCTGTCTGAAAACGTTGTAATATTGTTACAAGTGACAATAAAATTATTAGATCTTGTAGCTTGTAGTATTGTTACAAGTGATCCCTAAAATTATTAGATCTGAAAGACGTTGCCTATCTAAGGCTTTTTTTCTGCTGCCCATCACTGTAGTATTCCAAGTGCCTTCCATGTAAAATCAATGGCATTACCTGACTTCATGGAGTATCTAGCACTTCTCCTTTTTTCAGGATAAAAATAAGGGTTTTTTTTGGTTTTTATCCTTTAGATTTTCTTTCCTTTCCTTAGATGGTGGTACAAGGAGGTGTCACCATTGTGTCATCATTATGGAGGGAAAAAAATTTGAAGACAGTTTTGCAGTGTTTTTTAAAAGGTGGTCAGATTCTGGATTTGCCCAATCTCTTCTGGAAGTTTGTTTCATAGTAGGTCCCCTTGACTGAGAATGTTTTATCCCAAGCTCTCACAAACTTCATCCTGGGCTTCATTTTCTGGATTGTCTCAGAGGACTGCAGCTGTCACGATAGTTCATAGACAGAATTTTTGTCTTTAATGGAGTTGGAGTTTGATCCACTAGTTGCTTTGTTGATTAGGACCAGAACCTTAAATTGGCATCATAAGTTGACTGGGAGCCCATGGAGGGACTTCAGCATAAGCCTCTTGTACGCAAGGCAGCCTCCTAAACCACAGACATGCAGACAGCCACATTTTGTAACAGCTAGAGCTGATGCACTGTCTTCACATTCAGCTTCAGATACAGTGAATTACAGTAATCCACCCTAGATGTGACAAATGCATTGACCATTGCCAGGTTCTTGTTCAGAAGAAAAGGAAAAAGTTACCTAAGAAACTGGAGATGAAGCTAGTTTCTTTTAGATACTGATGGTACAAGGTCATCTAAGTTTAATGAGTCAAACTAGAAGCCAAAGCTTCACACTATTTTGATGGAGGCTTTATGTCATCAATGGAAGGTAGAAACAATGTCTTGGCTAGTTCTTCAAAATGCTTCCCCTCTCTGACTAGCATCACTTTGGTCTTGCTGGGTTCAGCTTGAGCCAGCAGACCTTCATCCAAGAACCAATGTCTTGTAGGTATTCTGACATTTTAGTAGTGACAGTAGTTGCATGAATTGTGAATGAGATATATAGTTCAGTGTCATTAGCAGTGTTGGCAGCTGGGTCGATAACATCTCCTATCTCATTAGATATTGAAGAGAAAATGGGGAAAAGGGGTCCCTGTGGGACCTCTTCAAAGTTAGCGTAAGTGAGAGAAATTCTTTTTTTTCAGTCTGATCACTTTGTGCAGTTTACAATGCTTTACATATGGTTACTTTCACTTTCTCCTCTTCTCCTCCACTTTCTCCCTTAGCAAAAAAAGACCCTTGCAAACATTAACAGCGGAGGAGCAAAAACATTTATAAAAATAATTTTTTTAAAAATTTCAGGACATTTAAAGCCCGCCTTATTAGCAACTGGAACATTTCAGTTAGTCATTATGATGAAGTTGATAATATCCCTTTAAAACAAGACAATTTTCTCACTCAAGCAGCCCTTTCTTCCTAATGTACTGAGCACTAACTTGCAAAATCAGATTTTTGGGACCTGGGACCTCTAGGCACTACCGTGATACAAATAACAATAAAAACTGTCTCCAGAAGTGTTCCAAAAATATTAGTAGGAAAAAACCAAGCTAAAAACAGATCAAGCTGCATAAGCAAGTCTAAGATCCAATGCTTCGTCCCAATTTTAAAGAAAATATTTCCATTAGTTCTCTGTACTGATTGTTCCCTTTTGGCTCATTCTAGTTTCTTTTAATACCTCAAATATTTTTTTAAAAGATTATTTTCCTACATATGTTACTCAAAAAATTAAGCTTATGACTTCCTTGGGCCAACGTTAAGTGGACTAAGTTCCACATCACAAAGTCACCATAATGGCCACTGGTACTGCCTGGGTTGTACGTGTTCTGTTGATAGAGGCCTCCAGAGCTATCATAAATTGACTAGATGTAATAAAAACCTAAAATGTTGGAGAGGAAAATATTGGGACATACTGACTTTCCTAGTTCTTATATAGGTTTTTCAGTTTCATGGGAGAAGGAAATTGTTGTATTAATACAAATATGTTTTCACTTCCAGAATGTATCAATTGGCTTGTATAACATTCCTACAAATACTTTCAGGCCAACAGATGTCTCAATACTAGTGAATTTGTTTCTGTATGATAAAACTCCTCCATTAATCCTTAAATGATCATAGACCAAAAGTGTGTGATCAAAAAGAATACTGTCAGGTTCATTTCTGTTTGTGGTTCTTTTCAAGAAGTCTCTTTTATTTTGTTTGTTCAACGGTTCTGCAGAGTAGGAAATAATTTCTGGTTTCATACCTGATTAATGCATAGTATTGGCGTTCTGAATCTACTGCTTAAACTGTGAAGTTTTGCTCCGAATGTCTGCAGATATCTGGCTTTCATAACTGAATCTTTTGCGCCAAATTCACATCGAAACAAAGCAGCCATAGAATCAATGACCACCAAACGCACCATGCCTCTTGAGAGCAGTACGGAAATCCTTTTAGCAATGCAGTTGTAGAATGTGTCCTACCAGAAAATACAAACATTCAATATTAGAACTAGTTAGAATGCTGGTACCTATAAAATTCTAAGACAGATACCTGTCATTTCACTGCTTGGCTCTGTGGTTATTTATGGGAGGTTATATTCATAAACCAAGATTATGGATCTTTGACACAATTGTATTCTTCTGTGTAGGTCTGGCTGTCTTGCTTGTGACTACTTTTAACAACCAACCAACCCTCCAATAAAAAAGGATCAACTGCAGCACTAGTTTACACCACATACAGCCTAGCACAGTCAAGTAAATGGGGCTGCACAACACATAATAGGTCAAGAAAAAGGTTGGACTGGATTTTTGAGTCACGTATAGAATTCCAGTGTTACCTAAGAACATAATAGTGCAGTCCTACTCCATGGCCACTCTGCATTCATTTGAATGTTGAGGAGTTAATTCAAGGCTAGCATAAGTCATCAGAGTATTGATAAATGAGAAAAGACAGTGTTCTTTCATCAAAGGAATTGAGATAGTACTATATACAGCTATTATATCAGACCCTCTATTAACCAAAACTTCTGGTAAAAGTTAGTAACACCTGAAACTCCTGTTTCCTCCCCCATTGATAAAAAATTCCATCATCTGAATGTTTCTGAAGTCCCCAAAATATTTTAGATAGAAGTTACACTCCACTGGGTGCTTAGTAGTTTAATTTTCTTCTATCACATGTAACACTTGTTCATCTTAGCAAAGAGGGAATTCTCTTGACACCCTTGCACTGTTCTTGTGGAAGACACCATTCTTCACACATAAATACGAATACACAGTTAAAGATTTATAAACATTCTGCCGGGATTAGAGGTTACACACTGATGACTTTCTACATTCCATGTCTGTCAAAATTAGACTGAATTTCTTGGAACTGGATTATAGTAGGTTTCACCTTACTGATTTGCTCTTCCCACAAATATCATCAGAACTATGTGTTTCTAACTGTTGAAAAGAATTCATTCAGCAGAATAGATGACCTCTTTAGAGAGACTTCTTACTATGTTCACAGTACACTACGGGTGGTCTACACTGCATTGGAGAGGTGACTGCAGTTTAGGGAGCCATTGCCATGAGTTTTAATTTAGCTACTGCAGCTAAAAATAGCAGTGAAGATTTAACAAAACAGACCCCAGCACCAGTTAACAACATGAGGACGTACCCAGAGTTCTGGGTGTGCTTGTACAGCCCGTGCTGTAGCCTGTGCTGCCTTACCTTCACTGCTATTTTTAGCTGCACTACCTAAATTAAAGCTAGCATAGGTATGCCCACCGGAGCTACAGTCGCAGCTCTGACTGCAATGTAGACATACTCTTAGTGGAACATCTGTCAGGTTCTAACCACTTCCAGTTATCAAAAAATACTTTGGTCTTTTTGTTAACATCCAAAACTTACTCTCATCAAGGACACATGAACAACTGGATTGTTCAGCACGCAAGATGTCAAAGGTTTTGACAAGGAAGGGAGTGGAGGATGTAAAATAAAATAGAGATTGTTCCATTTCATAGTGCAGCCAACAAAGTTGGATTGGGTTTTTATTTATTTATTTTTAATAGTTTCTTACTTTCCCCGAGACAAGCAGATTTTCACACACAGAGTACAGATGCCAGCAATGACTGTCTTTTTTGGGCAGGGAGGAGAAGCAGCACCAGGAGCAGCTGTCACTGGAAAAATGTGTATGCTTTAGGTTTAAATTTTACTTCTATTGCTGCAATTTATTGCCTTGTCAGTATGTGTAACATTTATTATTTGAGGGGATACTTTGGTTCTATGTATATCCTATTATAAGATGTTTCTCAGAACTCCTGCTGTTATTGTGCAGACTTTCTCCATGATAAATGCATTTTATAATTTCAGAGGACTGGAATAAAATCTTTACCATTGTTTCCCAACATAGGAGGGCCAATTGTTGTGTGGACTGCAACAAATGTGACATTTAGATTAGAATTTGCAATATTATCAGCATATACAATGTGTTCTTATATTTACTTTAAACCAGAATGTTTAAAATACTGATCTAGTACTTTGAACAAATGTTATTTTTAACCTTTAGAGCCCATTAGAAAATGAAGGTTACTTATCCACAACCAGAGTTCTTTGAGATGAGCCTCTGGATAGTCACACTTCTGGGATGAAGGTGCCTGAGCTGGAAGCTTCTGGAACCTTCTGGAAAGCAGTGTCCACTGGGGTTACTTGCACCTCCTCCTCGCTCCCAACCTGGAGAGTTCTGAGAGTATAAAAGGGGAAATATCCAAGCCACCCCTCAGTTTCTTCCACTAATTTGGGAATTCCTAACCTGAGACTCTGAAGAAGTGGAGAAAGTGGGCTGGGAGTGCGAATATGCAGAGGCTTATCTCGAAGAACTCTAGTTTTAGGTAAGTAACTTTCATTTCATCTTCAAATGGCCTTTGCATATTCCTACTTGTGGGAGTGTAGCAAGCAGTAAAATGCCCAGGAAAGGGGACTGTGTTCTAGGTAAACAAAGAGTCAACAGGACTGCCAAACAAGCATCAGCTTTGGATGCCAGGTTGAGAGGAACAGAAGTGACCAATCTTGCTCTCCCAAAACAAGTCTTAATGATGGAATATTTTTGCTAAAAACACATATAGCTGCAGTATCCAGTGTTCTTGTAGCTGTGTTGGGCCCAAGATATTTGAGAGAAAAGGTGGGTGAGAATTATTTTATTGGATCAACTTCTGTTGGTAAGAGAAATTTTAAAGCTTACATGAAGCTGAAAAACTCTGTGTAAGCTTGAAAGCTTGTCTCTTTCACCAACAGAAGTTTGTCCAATAATAGATATCACCTCAGCACCCTGTCTCTCTAATTTAGCTGCAGTATCAGTCATGCAACACGATCTGATGATGACAGCATGAGGGCATGCCACAGACATGGTCTCTGCTCTGGATGAAGACTGACAACTTCCAGGACGTTGAAGTTGTGTCAGGTCATGACAACTGTAAAACACAGTGTGACAGATGGACAACCTTTGGCTCCTCAGGTGAGCTCCATTTCTCCAAAGGATTGGGGAAACTTGTAGATAAGCTTTGGCCTGATGTATATAATGACAATGTTCTCTGAATATGCAAAAATATGATACCTGCTTCCCTGAATATAAAAGAGGCTCAGGGATAGAAACAGTCTAGTGGTCTGAAAGAGATGGAAATCGCAGACGTCTTAGATTCTTGGGATGGAGATGCGGGCAAGGCCACCTGTTCTGTAAGAATGCAATTTAAAGAAGTTACTGAAATACAAGCCTAATGACTATCTGAGTATCAAGAATGGCATCTTCACTTAAACAGTGTAAAATAACAGTTGAGAAGGACCTTATCAGATCTACTCACTTAAGAGATGACCAGATGGGAGATCTCTTTCAAGCCATAGATCAGATTTGACTAATCAAAAATTCATGTTTTTTCACTAGATTCTTTTTGACCTCAGCTTAACACTCACAATCAAGACACCAAGCAATCTAGAATCAAGATGTCAACCAGAGAAACTCTGAACCTTGGTGGAGACTCCCACCTCATCTCACAGGCAGGGGACTCAGTAGTTTGGAAAAAAATGACTTTATAGACATTAATATCAAAGTGTAAATGCCCCCAATGGTCTGGAAAGCCTGGGGCTAAGCCAATCCTGATTACAGGACAAGCCACATTGGGGTTGAATCAGCTAATCTAATATAAAAGACAGCAGGATGCTGCAGATGTGGGGCTGGTTGAGAGAGTAACTGAAATTGCCAGAGGCAGGAAACCTATTGAATAAGCAGAAGAAAGATCTCCAAGCAGGGAAGCCTGGGTGAGACCTTCTCCAAGAAGCAAGGTAGAGACTGAGACACAGACCTCATGAGTTTATATTTTGTTCTTCGAGGACTGTGTGTCATTTTTGATTACTGTGTGAGAGACTGAACAGGAGTTGAGGTCCAGAGGGCAAGAGTATGACCAAAAACTAAATAAAGAGGATCCTTTGTGGGGATTGCTTTAAATTTCTTTTAAACTTGGTGAGTTCTTAAAGGGACCTGAGGAAGGGAAAACAGGAGCAAGACACTGTGAAAGCACCCATGGCCACAAGGGGGCACTTAGAAGGCAGCCAACCCTATGACACATCTCTATGATATTGATGACAGAATTGCCAATCTTTAACCATGGCTAATGATAGCAACTTGGTACCAACTGGAGCAACATTTTTTTTTTAAATCATCTCTTAATTCAGTAGAATAAGGGTCAACATATAGTTAAGTTCCTGCTCTTGGTGCAGGAAAAGAGTGCGATATTCATGTTAGGATGTGTTTGACTTTGGATCACAACCATACACAAGCATTGTTTTCCTGTTGGGAATTAACTGGTATTTACCCACTTGTGGAACAAAAGAATACAAAATGGAGCCTGGTTTCAGAGTAATAGCCGTGTTAGTCTGTATTTGCAAAAAGAAAAGGAGTACTTGTGGCACCTTAAAGACTAACCAATTTATTTGAGCATAAGCTTTCGTGAGCTACAGCTCACTTCATCGGATGCATCCGATGAAGTGAGCTGTAGCTCACGAAAGCTTATGCTCAAATAAATTGGTTAGTCTCTAAGGTGCCACAAGTACTCCTTTTCTTTTTGTAAAATGAAGCCCTCGCTAATGCACTTGTACTGTTCAATGAAAATTCTTCTCAAAGAATCTACCAATAATCTTTCACTGGTAGGTGAGATATTAGACCCATCCAATGAGGACAGTGAATTTTTTTAAGAGGAAATTTCCCTGACAACTGGTTTGAGCAAACCCCTCGAGTGATCTGTGTAACATACTCACATAATGCTGTCCATTACAAATTTAGACAGATTTGGATTTTATGAAGGGAAGAAAAGCCTTGCAAGTCAGAGAAATAGCTCTCAGCTCCCGTATCTTTATGTGGAATCACATCTTTCACTGAGATCACAAACCTTGGAATGGATGGAAATCAAGTTGAAGAAGCCCTTGCTTACACCCTCTAGGAGTGCTACTGCAGATGGCAGGAAGGTGATAAGGGAACTCCCTGGGGGCATGTTCGTACTCTGTCTTATGAAATAAGGCATCTGGAAAATACTGAGCGATTACGAACACCTAAGCATCAAGAAAAGGCGACAAAGTCATACAGTGCCTTGGTGAGACCTCATATATAGCATGGTATTTAAAGGTATCATATAACTGTGCTAGTAAGGAATCTCTACACTACAGGAAAATTTTCAGGTCTAAAATATATCAAGGCTTCAGTGATCACACATCTTCTAAATTCGCATGAAAATACCCTTGTTTGTGCCAACTACTAGAAAAGAACCACCCAGACACGCTACTGAGGGTAAAGTCTATTCCCAAACAGACACCCAACCATTCAATGAGAATAATCATGACAGGTAGGCATTTAATGGAACACTTGCTACCACAGAAATGCCTCAGGGTATTGCTAAAGGTCTTCTTTGATGCAGAGGTATATGTAAAGAGACATGTGACCATGGCAAAGAATGGGAATACTGGAATATTTCTGGAAATTAAGAGTTCTGCCTCTGGAATTGTGATGGGGTGTACAAACCCCACACTGGAGAAGTAGGGGCTAAGGAGCTCCTCTGGGCCCAGGCAGCCCCACCCCACTGCACCTGTAAAGCCTGTCCATGGTGGAAGTAGAGCTTAAAAATGGAAGCAGAGTAGCTCAATGGAAGACAGATGAATAGAGCCCTGCACCAATACAAAAATTGTATCCACATCCAATCCGCGATCTGCAAAAATGCAACACCTTTCTCCTACAGAGGCTGTGTAGCAAAAATCTTCAGATCTGTGACTCTCAGAATCAATAGAACTGAGATAGGTATAGTACCCTTACATCCTAAGGAAGCCTTTGATCATAGCATCAGTTCTCAGCCTGCCAGATTCTCATAAATCTGGTTCTGGGCAGCTAAATTAGTCCTTAGGAACCTAAGAGAACGGCAACAGTTCCTGCCCAAAACCAAGTGAACTCACAATTTCTGGAACAGGTAAACTGGGTTTTACAATTTCTGATAGTAAAAGAGTCTAAGAATGGATTGGTCCATCTCTTCTCGCATACAGGGCGAGGGTCTGATAGATGGAGCATTGAAATGGGAAAATCTCCCAGGCAAGCAGGGTTCACAGAGAGAGAGAGAGAGAGAGAGAGAGAGAGAGAATGTGTGTGTCTGAAAAAGGCCAAACAGGAAGCATAATGTGAAAACTATCCTTTAACTGAGAGATCCACCATTTCAGATCTGATCAGAAGCTTGTATTGCATTTCCCCTTTCCAGTGTTGCAAAGACCTTTCCACTGGCCTGATGTGCTACTCATGAAAATGGGAGAGACGTCAAAGTGGCTTTGGCTGGGCATTTAGATCGATACTTTATAAATTATTTATGATTCAGGTTATAAATAAACAGTTCACTAAAATATTGATGGACTGGGAATGCTTCTCAGAAGTTTTGGATGTGGAAAAGCTACCCTAAATTTTTAAAGCAATTATCTGATATTTTAAAAACTTCTGATCCCACATAGCACTAAATATAATTACAAAAATCCATACATGAGGGAGGCTATGTGCAAGAGGAAAATTAAACCAGTCACTCATCTATGCTTATATAAAACATTGAGGTGACAAAGGGCAACTCAGATGTGTGGTTTTTGAAATAACATCAATTACATAAGATCAGCTCAAAAGAATATGCTGCTGTAACTAGAGCTGAACCTAGGAGAGGGTGATCAAGCCCATGGGTGCCAACATTCAGGGATACAAATCCTTGCATTTAGGAATGCCAAACACTTGAGGTATTTTTTGATTTTGCTTGTGCCTTTGAGGAGGGCGGGGCACTGAAAACATTTTCCACCTTGGGCAACAAAACACCTAGAGTTGGACCTGTCTGTAGTTCAGTTAGTACCAACAAGTTCTCTAAACACTAGGGGCTTGGCTACACTTGCGACTTAGAGCACATAAAAGCAGCCCCGGGCGCCCTAGCTCACTACCCATCCACGCTGGCAAGGCACGTAGAGCGCTCTGACTCCACAGTTAGAGCACTCCTGGTACTCCACTTCGGTGAGAAGATGAACGCCTGTTGTGCCTTGGTGAAACGCCTGGGCATTAGTGTGAACGAGGTGTAATGCCTCATATACTAGAAAAAGTATAATGGATTTTGGAAGAATTTGAATGTTAGTCTGTAAAGATCTCTTGTCCTTTTCAAAATGAAACTTTGTATGAGACAATTAAATCTCTGAAAACTTGGATCAGTCTCCTCAATACAATATGAAGAGACTGGGAAGCTGGTATACACAGAAAATCATCTTGATTTAGTTGTCATCTTTGTGAGCGCTACTGCCTCAGTTAGGCCCCTGTACTATTTGTTTGCATCTGCACTAATTGGATTTAGTGTTCCGAAGTAATTTATTTGTAAGTCGCACTGTTACTTACAAGGTCTGCGGCATGCTCAATGAAAACACTGTTTCCAAATTTTATTTTCTGTATGACATCAAGTGGAACATCTGCCCTAAATTTATGCTGTTGATCAATCAGTTGCTGCAAGCGTTTATTTGGGAAAATATCTTCTGTGCAAATGTAGACAGCACCTGCAATAAGAAAAAAAAAACAAACAACCTCTGATATTACACGACTCATATACATATATATTTTAAAAATTAATTCCTTTTTCTGCTTAGCAATGAACACTCAAATTAGGGAATATTTTCTTCTTAGAACTCTCTCAAAATCTTGGTAACGTTAAAAGGACAATTTTTACTTTTTTTACTTAAACTTGATAATCCAACAAAAGATATAGCTACAATCACAGCAGTCTTGCCAGCTGTTCTTTTGGTGCCCAGTGCAATGATCACATCCTTTGGTTTCACAGACTCCTCTTTGCACTATTCATTGACCCAGCAGATGACACTTTTATTGTTTAGCTACATAACTGTCTGACACTCGGTGTCTTCTTCAAGGTCCCTTTTTTTGACCCTTTGACCTTCACACTTGTCCTTGTTATTTTTTCTGTTGTCTCCCCGTAATTATATGAGTCCCAGGCTCAGTGGATCCTCCCAATAGGCTGGGGGAGGGTCCTTTAGCTAACCTACCCAGAACCCAACAGGACTGAGGAATGGTCCCTGGCTTATGCCTTTGCTGTGTAGACACATTATGAAGATCATATCTCAATGACAAATACACCAATGCTGCATCATTTATTTTATATACCAACAACACCGATCAATAAAACTCATCCTTTGCATCTTTACAGGTGTCAAATGGGTGTGCACTTTTACCATACTTTACACACCAGTAATCAACCCCTCACTGGATTTAAAGAAGTCCAGTCATACAAACCCACTCCAGCTGTTCTTCTTCGAGTAGGTGCAGCCATGTATTCTATTTTGTGTGTGTGCGCGCGCACCCAGTGCATCAGAGCCAGAGAATTTTGCCTAGCAGTATCCATAAGAGCAGCGCTTGCAGCTCATGGCCAGAGCCCCCCACTAGCTCTATGAGGTGGTGCTGCCCTGGCTGGAATCATTCTAGGCTGACCACCGAGGAGGGAGGGCACTTGGTGGAGCCTCCAGCCCAGGAGCCGCTTCAGCACTTGACTGTGGGAACCAGAGATCCCAAAACACTGACCTGTGAGAGACACGGTTGATGTATGTGTTCGTGGAATGAAAATGACTGTTCTTTCCCTGTATTTATAAAGTTTCATTCAGTTATAAATATGTCTGTTTGCTTGGGTTTGGAATAAAAATTTAGTTATGGAAACTGAATTCATCGTTATTATTTCACAGTATATGCTGGGTGGCTCTCACATCATTCAGAGATAATAGCAATAGGTGCATGTGCAATGTTATATTACTACACACACGGCACTCATTACAAAGTTCATACTGGAGTGCAAAAAACACTGCCAGGGAGAACACACTACAGCAATACATATTACTGTGGCTCACTATTAAAATTGTCTTTCGATGCCTCCCTGAGCTGTATAGCTTACTGCTGAGCTCTTCTTATAGCCCTGGTATCTACTAGGCCGAGGTGCTAAAATCTGGTCTTGTAAATGAGCATAGATCTGAACTTTTGACACATGTAACACTTAGTAGCATCCAAGGAAGGAACTGAAGGGGAGGACTAAAATCATATATGCTTCTGCTCTGATTACTGATATAACCTAGAGCGAAAAAATGTAAGCCAAGGACTAATTTCTGCCAGAAAAGCCATCCCTGCCTTTTGACTTTTCAAGAATTTTCCATATGGTTGGACACAGTAGGAAACAAGCTGAGCAAGTTTCGCACAGCAAACTGTGAGAGCTTCGAAGTTAAACACGATGCTGCACGGGAGGCAGAACAACATCCTAGCCAAAACATTAGTCATAAAGAAGACCAGACTAATGAGTTCTCAGAATTGACATAGGTTTCTTCCTCCCCAACAAAGTACAAAAATGCAAACAAAAAATATAACCTATCGTTGGCTCTACAATAATAATGGTTATCTACTTACTTGCACAGAAGTGGGAAAATTTAGGGTACAACACAATGCCTATGACTTTTTTGACTATATGTCCATCAGTTTTGTCCTGTATATCATGACCAGCTCCTTTGGGATACTGTAACCCCTGTTTTACGTAAAGGATACTTAGCACATTCCTAAGATATTAATGTAAAAATAGCTATCATGTGGACTGTTTTGTCATGTAAGTTTTCATGAAGAGGCAGGGGATGGTCATGATGCTGAAACCTAACACACTCCATCTTTATATGTCTTATGTATTTTGATTAACAAACTTCCTACTACCCTTGATCACTGAGGGAAAAAGGTCAATCATAACTCAGTGGAAAGTCATGTCTGATTCTAGCCACACAGGCACCCTAATCTGTGTGCCTTCAGCAGCCAGTAGTAAGAGTGGAAAGTATTATGTGGAAATGTACACAGCATGCTTTTCTTTTCCAAATGCCCAGTTTCTCATCTTACCGCTAATGATGCTGCAAATGATCAGAAATCCACTGATACAAATATTTACTGCAATACACAAATTACTTATCTTAAACCTAGCATACTTCTTAAAACAATAAGTAAATCAGAAAGTGTATTGTACTTACCAGATTCTAATCCTCCATATTCATAAGGATACTGCACAGAAAGGCACAGCTGCAAACTAATCTGAGTCTTCCCAGCAGAGCTCTCACCAGCAAGTTCTGTGATCCCCACCACAGGAATGCCACCTCTTAATAAGCCATCTAGTAGTGAGCAACCCAGGCTTAGTTTCTGGTGTTGTGATGTGCTGTGATCTTTGTCTTTGTACAGCTGAAGTGCTGGAGGATATTTTTTAAAAGAAAGAATTCTATTTAGCATTTTCTTAATAAGGGACAATATAACATAGCTGCCACAGTCTAGATAGCTCTATGATTGACATTTTTTTCAAGATGTAAGCATGATTCAGCCTGTTTTCCCCACAACTAACAATCTACCAACTGAGAAGTCTGCTTGTAAATTGGTACAGCTTGCATTTATGCTGATCTCCTCCATGCTCTGGAACTCTCCCCTCTTCCTGTCCTTTAAGGAGACTTTGGGGGACAGCTCCAGCAAGGAAAATCTTGTCTGCATGACTTCAATGAAGCAGATATGACCAGGAAGTGGAAACAGAGTTGCCATCTTTCTAATAGCTGGTGACCAGACTCCTGAGGCAACGCCCCCTGCTCCGCCTCTTCCCCCCCAAGACCCCGCCCCTGTCACTCACACCCCACACTTCCCCCTCCAGCTGGGCTCCCTCTGCTCCAGGACTGAAATGAGAGCTGCTGCAGCCTGACAAGGAGCTTAACTGCAGGTAGAAGGTGGCCCCGGCTGAGCAGCGCTGGCACAGGTTAATGACCCCATTCCTCCCCCTGCCCCGCGGTAACCGGACTTTTAGTGTCGGATCAGTACAGCTGACTGGATGCTGCCAGGTCCCCTTTTCGACTGGACTTTCTGGTCGAAAATCGGACACCCGACAACCCTAAGTGGAAGAGAGCTGCTAAGGGTCAGGAAGCAGTGTGAAAACATAGAAGGCTCTGTACTTCTGGATGAGCTTTAAAGATCCACACAGATAACAAGAAATGGGGGGGGTCAATTGCTCAACTCCTAGCCCATTCCGTTAGAGGAGGGCAACCCCTGCCCTATGAAATATTCTGGTGGAAATTCTAAGAAGGGAATCTTGCAGTGTCCTGTCCCCCAGCCAAGATTTCCATGTAGGGGAATTATTTGACCCTAGAAGGCTGAGTAGAATCCACTTCTATTTACATTCAGCACTTCACAGGATCAGGCCCTTTCAGACTATAAAAGCATCTACTAAAGAGTAACAGGAATTTACAGCTTTTTATTTCCTGAACAATTGACTTAACTTTGAGAAATAGTTTATCAATAATTTATCGATACTATTACCTGCTATAAAAAAATGGTGTATTCTACTTCAACAATAGATCTTTAAGCGATAAATGTAAACCTTTAATTATAGCTCAAAAGTCTAGAATGTTTTTTAATTATGTAAATTATCTGTATTGACAGTATTACCTGTAAGCACACAGCTTTTCCTCAGTGTACCAGAGACTGTTTTCAGTAAGCACTGTACATCCATACTGGACAGTTTTGTCAGCCTTTGCAAGTCTGCTCCAGAAAGATTCAAAATCTCTTTTATTGATTTTATATTAGCTGAAATTAGAGAAATTCTCATAAATGCTTTTGGATTGACTATAACCTTACAAAAGAAAAGGACTTCCACTTATGGTTAATTTACTGAGAGTACTGGTTAAAAAAAAGTTACAAGTTTTGTTTATATTATCATGATCATCAGTGATTTTGAATGGAAAGGGACTTTAATGTTTTTTGGAAGGCTTTAAAGCATTATCTTCTTTAACATCAGATGGAAGTGGTGCTTGAGAGAAGGCTCTGATAGAGAAGCAATTTCACTATAATGTTCTTCTGGTGCACCAAAATGGAGTTACTTGTATGTAAACTCTGTGGCTGCTTTTGATTTTTAACTTCTTCTTGAAGAAGACAACAGAAATTAAATGCACATTGCAAATAAAATTGACAAGACTAGAAAAGGATAGCCTGTGTCCATTCATTTCTTTCCTAATAGAACAAACTCCAGTATTCCAACCTCTTCCTGACTGCTTGGAAGCCAGGACACTACTCTTGACAAGCTTTCGACATGGAAGGCAGCATGCATTTGGGGTTTATCAAAAACAGATTATAAACTGTTTGGAAAGATCACCATTGGATCATTGGGAGAAGAGGGTATCACTTGCAAATACACACTGTCTCACCAAGTATTTATATTACATTTCCAGTATGGATATGATTATGTACAGATAGATACTATGGTAATAGCAAATCAGGAATGTACATATAGGTGGATTAAATTACCTTTCTTAACAGCAGCTATCACTTTGGGGTTCATGTCAAACTGGTCCCAATCCATGTCTTGATACAGTACTGTACTGAGTACAGAGCCTGCTGATTTCCTGTAAATTGAAGTCTTATCAAACGTACATGAAATACAGAACATAAGTATTTATTTCATTTGACCAACTCTGTGGAAAAATGGACATTCAAATACTATTAATTCCTAAAAATATATTTGTCTTTAATCTATAGCCCAGAATGTAATTAGCCATTCACATGATGGAAATTCTCCTCAGATGGCTCTTTGTCTACACCTTACTGGAGACAGATTACAGTAACACTGATGAAGGGAACAGTTGGTAATTATTTCAATTGCCTGTAGATGAGTTACAGCTGTACACCTCCCTAGCTTTTCATTTTCAAAGAGAAATAAAATCATACAAATGTAATATAAAATAATCCATGACTGTTAATATTTCTGTTACTCAGAACTGTTTTGATTTATTAAAACATGGGGTGACTAAATACTACAGCATAATGCAATCCAATTGTTTTTGAAACTTTGATCTAAAAAAGAAAAGCCGAGTCATGTGCTATAACTATATAACAAAGTAGCATTATAAGGCTTGTTACTATTTATATAATGGATTGTGCAATATAATGGCAGACAAGTATCAAACATATTTACCAGACTTAGTTCCCCAGTTAATCTGCTTTTTAAAAACAAGGGTCCAATTATTTGGGTACATATACATAATATATGGAAATGGGTCCTGAGAGCAGGATTAATATATAAAAAAGGCAGTGATTTAAACATTATTTCATTAAAAATTAAGACCTATTTAAAAGAAACTTATGAGGGCTAAACTTAATATAATTAAAGATGGGCACAGTGCCCTTAGACCGAAAGGATCCCAAAGCACTTTACAAACTTTGCATTTCAATGATGCTGTATAGGTAGCCACCGCATCATACAAGTGCGAAGGGAAGGGAAATTTTGAGCAAGACATGAGGACAAACATGTCTGCTTACGAAGTGCTTTAGGATCTTTAATATTCACATGGAGTAGAAAGGATCTTGGCTTTTAAAATCTAATTCACATGCACTAAACTACATGGTATGGAATGCACCATCAGAGAAGGATGAAGAGGAGAACCAGCTCAGAAGGTATTTGAATTTATGGTCCTGGGGAGTTCAGATATTAAACTGGATACTTAAACCACTGAGCTAGAGAGACCAGGTCTTCAAAGTGAAAAACCTGAATACTTGCCAAGGAAGGATGTGGGCACACAGGAGGTGGTTTTGGTCAGCAGTAGAGAACTGTGTGTGGAAGAAAGAGAAATAAATGGATTTCCTTTCCTTTCCTCTCCTCCTTGGAACCCTGACCAATCTTCTGAAGCACTGTTTTGCATTTGGTGGGTCTGACCCTGCTTGAAGGGCATGTCACGAAAGACAACTGATGAAATGCAAGGCATTGAAAATGTTATTGCAATACAAAGCAAAACAAATAGACACAAAAAACTCCACACTTCCCCCCATTCCCTGCCTATCCTTACCCTTCAAGGACAAGTATTGTCTGTCAACCTCAAAACATCCACACAAATAAGTTATACAGGATAATTGTTATCAGCACTACTCTCTTACTGTTCCATTTATTCTAAAAGTAAGGGGCGTGTGAAAATCTTGGACTTCAAATAAGAGATTGAAAAATTTAAGAGATTAAGAAACCCTATCCTATGCCAAACAACCCTGCTGCAGCTGTCTCCTGGGACTCCAGGGGTGGGACAGACATGGCAAACCTGTGAGAAAAAAATGCAGAAATTGCACTTGTTTTTGCCTTAATTGGCTTGTGAGTTGCTTGTTGGCTAGTTTTGGCTTGCAACTAGTTGCTTCTTTTTTTGACTGGCTCCTGGCAAGCAGGGGAGAGAGTCAGGGGTGCACAGCGGGCCCACCAGAGTCCCAGACTGCCCACCAGAGTCCCAGACTGCACACTGGGACAATCTAGTCACATACAGGGATAGCGTTCTTAGGGATTGGCTTGTTTTGAAATGGGATTAGCTCCATTTTTGGTTTATTGTGAAAGTCGGGTGCTTATTCACCATGTGAAGGTTGGCATCTGTGGGCTGGGGCTGTCCCCATGAATGAAACACACGAAAGCTTATGCTCTAATGTCAAGGTTCCTCCCCCACTCTGAACTCTAGGGTACAGATGTGGGGATCTGCATGAAAACCTCCTAAGCTTACTTTTACCAGCTTAGGTTAAAACTTCCCCAAGACATAAATTAATTTTATCCTTTGTCCTTGGAATATCCACTGCCGCCACCACCAAACTCTAACTGGGTTTACTGGGAAACGTAGTTTAGACACATTTTTCCCACCAAAATCCTCCCAACCCTTGCACCCCACTTCCTGAGAAAGGTTTGGTAAAAATCCTCACCAATTTGCAAAGGTGACCACAGTCCCAAACCCTTGGATCTGAGAACAATGAAAAAGCATTCAGTTTTCTTACAAGAGGACTTTTAATAGAAATAGAAGTAAAGGAATCACCTCTGTAAAATCAGGATGGTAGATACCTTACAGGGTAATTAGATTCAAAACATAGAGAATCCCTGTAGGCAAAACCTTAAGTTACAAAAAAGAAACACAGACAGAAATGGTCATTCTAGTCAGCAAGTTCTTTTCTCAGCCATTTAAAGAAATCATAATCTAACGCCTACCTAGCTAGATTACTTACTAAAAGTTCTAAGACTCCATGCCTGGTCTATCCCCAGCAAAAGCAGCATACAGACAGACACAGACCCTTTGTTTCTCTCCCTCCTCCCAGCTTTTGAAAGTATCTTGTCTCCTCATTGGTCATTTTGGTCAGGTGCCAGCGAGGTTACCTTTAGCTTCTTAACCCTTTACAGGTGAGAGGATTTTTCTTTTGGCCAGGAGGGATTTTAAAGGGGTTTACCCTTCCCTTTATATTTATGACATCTAATAAATTGGTTAGTCTCTAAGGTCCCACAAGTACTCCTGTTCTTTTTGCGGCTACAGACTAACACGGCTGCTACTCGGACACCTCTGAGGAAAGCCCACTTCATAGGAGACAGTGCCACACAGGGCCCCGCAGTGCAGCTGTCATCCGTGGAGCAAGAAGGGGCGACACCGAGCCTGGTCTACCCATGGGACTTGCCCCCCTTCAGCCACCAGCACGGACCCCCAAGTCGCAGCACAAACCAGAGCAGCCGGGGGCACCCCCTGACACCCCAACTCGGGGGCAGCAGTGCCTCCCTCCCAGCAGGGCGAGATGCCCCCCGGGGAATTACAAAGCCCTGGGTGAGGCCCTAGGCCCGCCACGCCCCTGCCGGTGTCGTTCAAGGAGGGCCCGGCTCGCCCCACAGCGCAGGTAGGACAGCGCTCCGCCAGCGCCACTTCGGACGCGGGGCGGCGAAGGGAAAATTTCCCTGCCCCCCGCCCCCGCCCCCACCCGGCCCCGCCTCCAAAGTGAAGCCCCGCCCATTATTTTCCAGACGCTTCCTTAGTACTCCACCCTCCATCTCTCCCCCCAGGGGGAAGCCTCGCGACTGGCGCTCCCGGACCACACGCCGCGCACCTAACGCCGAGTCCACAGCAAGGGCGCTAGGGCTAGCCAATCGGGGAGTGACTTGCCTGGCTCTTCGCACGGCCGCGGCCAACACCCTGGGCCTGAGCCCACGCAGCTTGCCAACCAATCAGAGGGCACCACGCCCAAGAAGGCTAACGGGAATTGGCGCCTTAGAAGTTACAGATGGCCGCTAAGCCGAGGACAGTTTGTCTGAACCCGCGCCAGGCGCACACCAATCAGAGTGGGTCTGAGGCTAGCCAATCCCAGGGAGAGCGTTCGGAGTCGTGGCCTTGCCGATGTACCAACCCTTGGTTCCACCCCGCGCACATTCCGATTCGCTCATTGGTTACAAGGATGTATCCGGGTACAGACACTGGGGTGCGAGTGAGACCCTCCTTTCTCGGGGTTACCGCCTGGTTTTTGGAGCTGCGCATGCGCCTTAACTGCGGTTCTACATTGCGATAGGGGATTGGCTGAGAGTTTGTGGAGGCCACATTCCATTGGGTGAACGTAGTAGTGGGCGGGTCACTAGCCGGAGAGTTTCATTGGCAGAGAGAGGCGTCAGTTTCAGGGAAGTAACGGGAGATTGGGTGGCGCGCTGCTGCTCCTTGCTTGGGCTGGTAGCGGTGGCGCTGCGGGGAAGATGTCGGGCGGGGAGGCCTGCGACGGAAAGAAGCTGGTTCGCTCGTCCAGCGGTCTCCGCATGGTGCCCGAGCACCACGCCGCCCGCAGCCCTTTCGGCCTGGACGAGCCGCCTTGGGTGCCTGATAAGGACGTAAGTGGAGGAGAGCGGACCCTTCTCCCGGCCCGCCAGCGGGACCCCCCGTCCGCTCTGACCCTCCTTCTCTCCGCCAGCGGGACATCTTCTCTCTCCCCCTCCCCGCCCTTTCTGCTCTGACCCTTCTGCCCCCCCGCCAGCGGGACGTCTCCCGCCACCCCCCTTTCTGCTCTGACGTTCCTTCCCACCCCGCCTTTGCCCCCCCCCCCCCATTCTCGACACCCCTTCACCACCGGCCCTCGCCTGTGGGTCCGTCTTCCCCTTCACTCCTGGTTCCAACAGCCCCTGACCCGCCTGGGTGAGCCCCTTTCCCCTGCGTCACTCCTTGCATTGAGCTGCTTGGACTCTGACTTCAGCTACCCAGCTGCACCTGTGGTGAAATCTTTTCTAAGGTGCCTGTGGGGATCCCAAGGCCTTGACCCACCCCGGGGCGTTCGGGCCGCTCCCTTCATTACGGTGGAGCTCAGTATTTCCCCTTGTGTTGGGCTCTGCAGAGACCCTTCCCTGGAGCGCTTACAGTCCCATGGGCAAAGGAGCCTGCCCCTCCACACTACCCTCAAAAACCCACTTCACTTATGTGCCTGTGCTCTGGCGTCTCTCTCTCCCTCTTGTATAGGGCACAGCAAAGCAGCCTCAGTGGCCTGGGATGGAAGGCTGTTGGGGTTTTATTCTCCCCTTTTTATTTTATCTTATCACTCCTATCTTGAGGCTGGCTATGTCTCTTGTCCCATCTTGTCAATACATGGTTCCCATATTTGCCAGCAGGAAATGCCCTTTTATCTGAGGCGAAGTAGTTATAGGCAAAACCTCATGTAAGTGCAGACAGCTGTCTTGCTGGAGAAATGGCTAAGGAGAGGGTTCTGTTGGGTTGACTTAAAAAATATGAGCAAATCTGCTCCCTAAACAGTTGTGGGGGAAGGCAAGTGAAGTTAAAGTCCCTTTTTGCTGCTGTTTGATTTTGTTAGAGTTCACAACTCGTTCTGCTGTGTTTATCTCCAGAGTAATGTGCTGAAAACCTGGCTTAGCCCATGTTTTAAAAACTGACAAGCCCGCAGATTCATCTCATTTATCTGGCTGTGCGTAGAATGTATTTCCTTTCTGTTGTAAACAATGCACAGTATTTCACTTAGCTTTGAGGTGGCTTGGGTAGTCACGGCAGGGCCCTGGGAGAGAGCTTTCCCAGTGTTCAAAAAAAAAACCCACCTCCACAAGAGGCATAGCTACCAGCCCTGGGAGCGTGGCCACCAGCCCTGGCGCACTGTTTACACTGGCGCTTTACAGCACTGAAACTTGGTGCACTCAGAGTTGTTGGGTTTTTTTTCACACCCCTGAGTGAGAAAGTTGCAGAGCTGTAAAGTGCCAGTGTAGACAAGCCCCACAGGATCGTGGATCGGCAGTGACATTGGAAAATTTAATGTTCCTCTGCAGCATGAGATGTGGGTCACTTGTCAGGATTATATGGCTGCATCTCACTTAATCGTTTCTCTGCTATTGCAGAGGCCTCAGGCATTCGTGCACCTCAGACCCTCCTGTTCTCTTCCTGTGGCACATAATAGTTTAGTCTCCTGTGGGCTATTGTACTTTGGTCTAATTTTGGTTGTTGGCTTTAGTATGCGGGTGGTATTGGTGGCCTGTGATATACAGGAGATCAGACCAGATGATTTGGTGGTGGTCCCTTCTGGTTTTTAAACACTGACTATAAAAAGGATAGGGAGAGTTATTTTCCAGGGTCGTCATATTCTAGGGATTCCACCACAAAAGTAACTGAGGTTCCTGATGAGATTAAAATGCTGTGAACTAAGAAGCCTGATGCGCTTAATGAAAATACTTTTTATTCTTAAATGCATTTAAAAAATAAAACTAATTTCTAAGATTGAGGCCTCTTATCCTTGAAATAAACTTTTGCTTACTAAGATTGAAAAAGAAAATGGTTATGAATGTATTTATTTAATATGGATGAGTACAAATACCTATCTAGAATAAGTAGTCAGTGGGGAACTCTCTGGTTTGGTAAAATACCCAGCCATGCTAGGATGTCAAGATAGGGTCAAACGCTGTCAGAAAAATGCATCCACTTCTTCTTCTTCTTTTGATGGTGATAAATATTACTTAGCTTGACACATCTTGCACATAGATGCTAGCAAAGATAACACACATAATAGTAGCCTGTTGCAATAGAGATAAGTGTAATCAGTATTTTATAGTGTCTTTTGTTACCATTGCTTTATGAGTGGATATGTGCTAATACCAGTGTTAAAAGAATGACCACTTTAGATAGGCCTACTAATCCAATTGTTTAACTTCCAGCACTAGATGCTGATTTTGGTATATTTTGTATGAAAATTCTTGTTCTTGAATGAAGTGTCTGAGGTCTGGTCTATACTTAAAAAATTTTTACTTGCACAGCTACATTAGCTAGGAGTGTGAAAAAATCAGATGCTTAACCAACATCGGTGTGCCAGCAAAAGCCCCAACGTCAATGTCATTATACCAGCAAATAAGTAATCTTGCTGGAATAACTTGTTTTGTGTAAGGAACTGATACAGGCTATACCAGTAGAAGAGTAGGTATTGTATACCTACACCAGTACAGTGCTCCTCGTGTAGACATGGCCTGACACATTCAATCTGTAAATTGACTCCTGGTTTGTTTGTTTTTTTTGAGCCAGGATCAAAGCATTACAGTATTTGAACATAATTCTTCTGTATTTAATATACTGTGGCCATTACTGTTGTGAAGATGAAAAAGTGAATTTGTTTATAACATGTTATTGCATTCATGTCCATGATACTTAATGCAAAAGTAAAATATTCAGTTAGGAAAACCTCGTTCTGTGATGTTTAACACCAGGGGCTCTTCTCTAATATCAGGCATGCTAATGATGGCAAGGGGGCATTTTTTCTTTTCTTTTTTTGAATGGAGGTCGTGACTGTGAAATAAAGAATGTACAGTTACTCCTTATTGGAGAGTAAGGTGCACTTTTCATCCAAGCTGTGCAGTTAGCATAATACAATAATACCTAACTCTTTTTTATATAACATTTTTCATCCATTGACCTCAAAAGTGGTTTAAAGAAGGTTAGTATCATTGTCCCCATTTTACAGGTAAGGAAACTGAAGCATGGGGAAGGCAAGTGACTTGCCCATTTTCAACCAGCAAGCCAGTTTAAGAGCTGGAAATTGAAGCCAGGTCTCCTGAGTCTCACTCCAGTGCCCTATTCACTAAGCCATACTTGCTAAATGTGATTTCTGTAATAACCTCCTGCTCTTGTGGTATTTTCCATTGTTTTATATTCCATTTTTTCCACTTTCTGCTTTTAAAAGCTCTGCACTGAGGGGAAAATATCAGGGAAGTAACTATAATTTGTTCTTGAAATTGCTCGTTAAAGTGTGTGATCTATTGCTCCATCTTAAACAGTACAAATTGAATTAAAGGGTTTAATGCATTAAACTAATAATTCAGTGAAGGTAAAATGTGCATTTCTGAAGCCATTATGACAGGGGTTTGATAAGTACATCTTTTGAAAGAACTTTCATCATTTGAGAACAGTTCTGATCATCTGGTTTTTAGGAAGCTTTTAGAAATTTATTGGTTCTTGTACCATTTTTTAATTTGAACAGTTGAGCAATCTTTTTAATTGGAACTGGCTAGTTGCAGATTAAGTGCAGGTACTTGAATTTGCCAAATTTCATAAGTGATTTAACGCATCAAGCTGTAGTTAAAAGTAGGTGGCTTAGGAATTTGAGGTTTGTATATTAGCTGATGTGGCATTTCTTGGGTAGTATTTGCTATTGAACTTTGATACTGATCTGGAACCTGCTGAAATATCTAGAACTTTCTGAAATAGATCACGAAAGTTCTAGTTACGTTAAAGAACTTTAAAAAGTAAGGAGTTAAATACTGGGAGCATGGTAACAACAGGCAAATAGCAGCTCTTGTATGCTCAGCAGTTAGCTCATTCTCAACCTTGAACATTACAACCTGCTAGGGTGACCAGATGTCCTGATTTTATAAGGACAGTCCCAATTTTTGGGTCTTTTTCTTATATAGGCTTCTATTACCCCCCCATCACCTGTCTCTATTTTTCACACTTGCTGTCTGATCACTCTACAACCTGCTTTATTTTAAATTCTGATACTCTGTTTTGGAGCCTGTTGAAAGGGGATATTAACTGAGGCACAGTGTCTTATCGCACAATTTTTAAAATGGTCCATGAGATATTTCACCTGAATGATGACTGAAGGCAAGAGAGATCTTGGCTTAATATATCTGAAAGACAGCACTCCTAACTGCAGTATTCTCTTGCCCCTCTCCACCATTTGCCCCTTCACCTCCCAACCCATTGCCTTGTGCTCTCAATTTTAGATACTTTTATATGTATTGCACTGGCATCTAGGGGTCTCAGACAGGGATTAGGCCCCCATTGTGCTAGGCATGGCACAAACATAAGATGATGATGGGCTCTGGTCTAAAGAGCTTATAGTCTACAACCTGTCCCAGATGTTCAAACACAACATTGCATTAATAGCCTAGCAGATAAACCTGATACTATCCAAGGCTTTGTAACTGAAAAATTATCTGGTATTATGTGTTGGATTGAAACAATGTAGAAATGTGTGTCTTGCAGAAGATGCCAGTGATGTAAAATAGTGCTGTAGATCAGCATGTTAGTGGGTGGGTTTTGTTAGTATCTGCATAGAAAATGCCATGATAATGACCACATCTAATACTTATTGAATAAAGTTTCTCTCAAGCACTGTTACCAATTTAGACGACAAAGCCCAGAGCAGGTGGCTCTTATCAAATGTTTAATGAGAGGGGGAAAAGAAATTAAAGTTACTTCATATATATATATATATATATAATTTTCTTTCACCAAGCTCTTTCTAGGAAAAAGTTCTAAACTATCAAGTGAAATTTTGCCGATATTGATTTAGCCTTCATGGTTGCAGCAGGGAGGAGGGAACAGTACTTCCAAGATAAATATGCTATTTTTCAGATATTTTAACTATTGATAATGTTGTTAAAGTGCATAAACTAACAACACTTGTGAATTAAAAATATGTAACAGTATAATAAATGAATAACTTGTATTGTATTCTATGTACGCTATACAAATTTGGAACACAGAAGTGGCCACATAGCCTAATGGACTATGCAGGAGATTGGAACTCCTGAGTTGTAATCCTGACTGTTACTGGTTTACTTTGTGCCTAGGGAAAATCAGTTTTTTTTGCTCTTTCTTCTCTGTAAAATGTGGATAGTACTTGCCTACCACACACATGTTCAGAAGATTAAGATAAGTGAGAAACAAGCATTACTTAGATACTGTATGGAAATTCATTAGCTATTTAACTTCCTAGAAATTACTCTAATATGTTTAGTCTTGTGCATTGTATCTGGATAAAGATGTAGATAAATCTTGTACTCTTTACTGTTTTCTAGTGTCCAAGATGTATGCAGTGTGAAACTAAGTTTGATTTCATAACCAGAAAGGTAAGAGAGAGCAACAAAACATAATAGCCTAAATACATTACATTGTGGAACTTTTTTTGTGAACTCTTGTTTTGAAATGTGTTGAAACCTGTGTTTCAAAAGGATGCTGTCAAGTACTTTACACCCAAAATTTCACATGCCTTAAAAATAGCTTTTGTTCCCCCCCCAGGAATATGTCTTCATTCTTTTTAATCTATTATTCTGCTGTGAAATTTAAAATAAATGCCTGTTTTTAGGACTAAAATACTTTGCTAGTTTTGAGGCAACATGTAAGTAACACTTCTCAAAATATGCTGTTGTCAGTAATGCTGGCAAGTAAACAACAAACGTTCATTTCAGTACACTCAGATTGCATAAAAAATTAGTTATGTGAGTGAAAGAGTCTAATATTAGGAAAACTTATTTTCAGGGCTTGGATTCTAGGGAGAGCCTGTTTATAAAGTAATTGGACAAAATGTGCAAAACAAATAATGGGTGAAGATGTTGGCAAAAGATGCAATTGCTATAAGTAAAATTTAGTTCTTTTGTTGAATTATGAACAGTAATTCATTGAAATTAATGAGGTGGGCTGCATTGGGCATGTAATTCAGTCCATCCATATAGAAGTATTTTTATTAACTTTTATGTTGTCTTCTGTTGCATGAACTTTTACTAGCAAGCAGCATAGAGAAGATGCTGTCTTACTGGGAACTACCGTCAGAGGAGACGGAGCATTTTGCTGAAGGAGGGGAGGCAGAATTGTTTTAGATAGCTAGAATGATTGTCCTGCTGACTTTTGCACAAACTAGCAATGAATAACATTCCTTGCATAACTACCTAATTACACAGACATTTTGCTAGCATACACTGATGGAAAGGAAGAAAGATGGATGTAAGATGCATCTTGGGTTGAAACTCTTGTTTTGCAATTTGTTGTTTGGAATATAAAACCCAACAGATACAGTGTAACAAAATGGAAAATACATCTAATTAAATATGGGATACTGGGAATCTTCAGGACTTAGTATTAGACTGGTAACTATGGTAAGTAAATGTGGCTGATCAATGAGGAGAATGGGCATATTGGAGAGGTTTATTGGTGGTTCTCCGCACATAAGTTTTGCTCCCTAATTAAAGAAATATTCAGAAACTCAAGCTATTGTTTGTTCACATCAGTGGTTGAAACTTACTTTGATCCATAAGTTGGTTGCTTGATATGCTCCATCTCCCACGGGGAGTTTTACTTAATTTTCTCTGTGATCTCAAACCAGAAATAACTATTGTGCCTGTCATCGTTTCCAGTGGAAATAGTGATTTGGGGTCCCACTAGAAGCTGAGAAATTGAAGCTTTTGCACGAGTGCTATTCCACCAGCTTTGAGGACCTCCATGGGGATGCCATCTGGGCCTGGGACCTTGTTGTTTCAAGTCTGAGTGATGGCATCCAAACTTCCTCAGGAGATGGAGGGTCAGCAAGAGGTTCTATTACTGAATGCTGAGGAATGGACTGGGTGGTGGCAGCTGAGACTTCAGATTAGCAGTTCAATAGCGTCTCAAAATGCTTCTTCCAGCATTGCTTGAGGGTTACATTGCCCTTAAGAAGGGAGGAGCTGTCCTGAGATTGCAGAGGGGTTGTGTCCTTTGAATGTGGCCTGTAAGTGGCTTTTGTCGGTTGAAAAAAGCTTCTCATGTCATGTGGATCAGTGAAGCTCTGGATCTCCATGGCCTTTGCTTGCCACCACTGATTCTTGATGTCATGCAGCCCCCTTTGAACTACAACTTTAAGCTGATAAGTGTCTCTCTTTGCTGGTTAGAGGGTTCATTTTACCAAGTGCAAAATGTGCTTCTCTTCTGATGAATAAGTGTTAGGATTTCCTTGTTTTCATCATATCCAATACGGTGAGTGGAGTATATGCCTTGTGAATTCAGCATATGCCTTGTGAATAATGGTCTTGAACTCCTCCCAATGTATTTGGATGTCATTGACGTTGTCAGGTAGGTCAGAGAACCTCTCAATGAGGCATTGTGAAGAGTCTCGCAACTGGCACGATTCTGAAGTTCATGAGAAAATTCTACCCAACGTAAGGAGTGACTTGTCCCGTTTCTTAAAAATGGTCACAATATTGGCAATGTGAGGGAATTATTGAGGCATTGCTCTCTTCTCCATTGCGGGGAAGATCCTTGTTCAAAAGGATGCGAGCAATCTCCTGCCTCTTACCAAAGACATCCTTCCGGAATCCCAAGGTGGTCAAATTGTCATTCTATGTCGGGGCAACACCGACATAGAATCATAGAATATCAGGGTTGGAAGGGACCTCAAGAGGTCATCTAGTCCAACCCCCTGCTCAAAGCAGGACCAATCCCCAATTAAGTCATCCCAGCCAGGGCTTTGTCAAGCCTGACCTTAAAAACTTCTAAGGAAGGAGATTCCACCACCTCCGTAGGTAACGCATTCCAGTGTTTCACCACCCTCCTAGTGAAAAAGTTTTTCCTAATATCCAACCTAAATCTCCCCCACTGCAACTTAAGACCATTACTCCTTGTTCTGTCATCTGCTACCACTGAGAACAGTCTAGCGCGATCCTCTTTGGAACTCCCTTTCAGGTAGTTGAAAGCAGCTATCAAATCCCCCCCTCATTCTTCTCTTCCGTAGACTAAACATCCCCAGTTCCCTCAGCCTCTCCTCATAACTCATGTGTTCCAGTCCCCTAATCATTTTTGTTGCCCTCCGCTGGACTCTTTCCAATTTTTCCACATCCTTCTTGTAGTGTGGGGCCCAAAACTGGACACAGTACTCCAGATAAGGGATCACCAATGTCGAATAGAGGGGAACGATCACGTCCCTCGATCTGCTGGCAATGCCCCTACTTACACATCCCAAAATGCCATTGGCCTTCTTGGCAACAAGGGCACACTGTTGACTCATATTTTGTTGCACAAAAAAATCCAAGAGAAGTGTATAGAACAACACCAGCCACTGTTCATGGCATTTAGTGACCTAACTTAGGTCTTGGATTCCCTCCTTTGTGAACTGTTATGGAAGGTCTAGGTTTGGCTGTCCGTTGAAATTCATTCACGTTCTCAGGTTACTTCATGGTGGGTTGACCGGCACTGTCATCTTTAATGGGTTAGAGATGGACCCTTTCACTGCCTAGACTGATGTCAAGCAGGGCTGCGTTATTGCCCCAACCCTTTTTTCCCATCTACGTTGCTGTGATCTTGATTCTTATTTGTGACTGCCTTACTCAAGCCCAATTCTTGAAGAATCACATGGATGGCCAGCTCTTCAACCTGTGGCATCTTCATTCTAAAACAAAGGTCATTAGAACTGTTATTATAGACCTTCAGTATGTTGACTGTGCTATCCCCATGCACACCGAGGCTGACTTGCAATCCACCCTAGATTTTTTTTCTGTGGTGCTATCATAGCCTGGGACTTTCCCAGAACATTGGGAAGACTAAGATGCTCCATCAGCCTGTCCCAGGATAAGTTGCCCCCCTTCTCCCACAAATTGTCATCTGTGGTTAAAGCCTGAAAAATGTTGAGCATTTCCCTTACCTTCGTAGTTATCTCTCCCAGACAGCCAATCTTGATGTGGAGATCAAACATAGGACTTGTTGTGCCAACACATCCTTTGGAAAGTTGCTCTGTCATGTCTTTATTGAGAGAGAGAGCTGCGAATGGAAGCTAAGATCCTCACTTCCCCTTATGGGTGCGAGACCTAGGTGACATACCAAAGCCATCTTAAGCATCTCGAGTGGCACCTACAGTGCTGCCTTAGGAAGATTCTCTCTATATCAGATGGGAAGACCGTTGCACCAGTGCCAGCATTCTCTCTGCAACTAACGTCACCAGTGTTGAGGCGAAGGTTATGAAACATCAGCTTCGCTGGGCTGGTCATTGTGTGTAGATGGCCAATACTTGTGTTCCAAAGCAAATCCTCTTTTCTGAATTTAGTCATGGTAAGAGGACCCACAGGGGCAAAAAATGCTACAAGGACTCACTGGAAAGTATATTTTAAGAAGGGAGGTGTTGACCCCACGAATTGGGAAGAGCTGGCTGGCAATAGACTGCAATGGCATCGCATCATACATCAAGCCTCAACTATTTTAAAGAGAATTGCTTTGCTCATGAGGCTGAGAAACAGCACAGGTAGAAGGAAAATGTACATCATCCCGGCCAGCAGTTGTGCTCTCTCCAAGCAACCCCCTGTCATGTATGTGGAAAAACCTGTAGAGCACAGATTGGACTTGTCAGCTATCTTAAGTTTCTTCCTCCTGGCAGGTAACATCCTTGTATTGAGGGATAGCCGCCACTGCTGACTTGCTGAGAACTTAGAATTGCTGTGACATAGGCCTTATCACACTGGCAAATGATTTGCCATTATCTCAACTTCACTGGACGCTTGTAGGATTTTTCTTGTTCTACTAACTGTTATTTCTGATTTAATGATTTTTATTTTTAATCCTGTCTCTAAAACCTTGAATTGGTTGTGTCACTGTTTAGACATGGAATTAAATATTTGGAGAGAGAGGCATGGGCTAAAGATGGAACCCAGTGGAAAGTGAAGAGGACATGCAAACCACCATTATATTTTGCAGTCTTTTTGACAGTGAGGACAAGGATTTAATGGTCCATGGAGACTCCTTTTCATCCTTTTTCACTCTGGTCAGACCTGAAGCACAGGGCTCGGGTATCTGGAGAAGCTTGCACTGCTATTGCTCATGCTAGACCGTCTTTAGTGTTCCAGTCTCCAGAGATGTCATTTTAGCACTTCTTACTATCTCTAGAATCACATGACACTTAATTAGCCATATCTAGTATCTTTTTTTCCCCTCTGTGTATCTTGGTATTACTTGCACAAGAGAAACTAGGCAAGCATGCCAATGCTTTAGGAGTACTAGTGTTCTTGATGTGGTAACATTATCAGCTCTGTATTAATTGCATCTTTTGTAATATTAGTATTTTTATTTTATTTTATTTTATTTTTTGCCTAGCACCACTGCCGGAGATGTGGGAAGTGCTTTTGTGACAAGTGCTGCAGTAAAAAAGTGCCTCTGTCTCGTATGTGCTTTGTAGATCCTGTGCGTCAGTGTGCTGAATGTGCTCTCATCTCTCAGAAAGAAACGGAATTTTATGACAAGCAGCTTAAAGTGCTTATGAATGGTAAGTACTGCATGCACAACTGTTGTTTTGATCTTGTACATAGTTATTCTAGTGAGTGTCAAATGAGATAAATAGCAGATCTAATTCCCTTGTGTTGTCAAGTAAGGCGCTATGTTGCAGTCTCTAGAAATCTCCTTTGAAATACTTTCCCGCTGTCATTTTTTTTTGTTTGCCCATTATTTTGTTATCCAGCCAGATCTGTTCTTTGGAGATGAGATTTTTATTTTTATATATTTTTAAAGTTCTGCTCCTACAGTCAAAGGAACTCTGCCTCTTATTAGCTGATGAATGTATGAGGTCATGATAATAGCTCTCTTGTAATATTGCACTTTATTAAATCACAATGTGGATCAAATACACACTTAACAGTAAAAAGAACAATTTTGAATTCTTCTAATGAGAGAGAATACATGCTTCAAACTTCATTTCAGCCTCTGATCTCTTCTTCCTCCCTAGACTGTGTAGGTGGCTCTGATTGTCACTGAACTGTCAATTGTAAATAGATTTAAAGAGTAGTATGAAATATAACTGGAGCCCTGATTGCACTGTTTTTAAAAATGAAGAATCTGATGTCTTAAATTTTAAAAATATTCTGTGAGTATTTATAATTGGGAACATGCCTTTCAAGGGATGCTGAATGTGACTTTACTAGGTATTTTCAGTAGTTAGGCAAAAGCACAGCTCCTAATTAGAATGCATGTTCCACGTGAGATGTCCTACAGCTCCATGAGCTTAGGAAGGAATGTACCAATTTCTATAGAACACTTACATTTTAATTTTAACACTTTGATCTCTTTGGTTTGTGAAAGACTGAACCAAAATTAGTGCTCCTAATGGGGAGGGAAACATGAACTCCGAACACATCTACACATGGATTACGAATAATATAATGCACTGGTTATTCTATAATGTGCTCTGGGGGTGAGGCACATACGGCTTTTAAACAAACTATTTGTAAGAGGATTATTATTTTTCTCATGTACAGCAGTATAACTTCATTGACTTTGATGGAGTTCTGACTTACACTGGTGTAACTAAGAAAATCTGAGCATGGGACAGTCCTGAATTGAACGGCTACCTGCCAATAAAATCTTTCTTTCTGTATATTCTGTACACTTCTTTAAAAAGTTTCTATAATATTTTTACTAACTGCAATATTTGATTACAAAAAATGGTCCAGTGTAGCTGCAGGAAACTGTCCAACAATCATTGGATACTGTCCTTTGCCTCTTGCTTTGAGGTTGAGGGTGTGCCTTAAATCCAGTAAACATACAACAATCTACACACATTACTCCTAGGGGAATTCTGGGCCAAAAAATTAAAAATTCTGCGCACAGTATTTTAATCTGCAAAATTCTGCATGTTTTGTCTAAACACAGTATCACACCAGTTTCAATTATTTTTGGTCATTTATTTCAAAATACCTGTCGGCAAGTATGTCTGTAACAATACAGACAACAATAAAGATTCAGGAAATCTTCTGACAAATAGATTCTTACTAGGCATATTGATACACAACTCTCAGTAATTCATATAAACTACAGTACAGAACCTTATTTCCTGCACCCCCCAGAAGCAGTGCAAATGCTTGTGGGAGTCGGGGGTAATGGAGGAGCTGAGGGAGAGGGAAGTAAACTGCTGGGAAGGAGCCTTTGTGTGAACTTGGAGGGTTGTTGGGTATGAGTGGGAAAAGTATGTACAACAGGTTTTTTGGGGGGGGGGGTTGGGAGGGATGGTTAAAGAGCATCCCCCATGCAGACCCTGGCTGACACCTAGCCTCTCTCATTCAGTCAGGCACATCTGCCCCTGTCCCCAGGTCTTCCTGCATCCCCATGTGGCCCTGCACCCCCCTCTCCCAATGTCTCTGTACCCCTATTCAGCCACCCGCTGTCCCTATGTTGCCCTGCATCTCCCTCCCCCATCACCATGTGGCCCTGCACCACCCTTGGCCCCGTGCCCCAACTCCCATTCAGTCCCTGCCCCAGTCTGTCCTCCCCAGCAACCCCATGCTATCTGTTTCCCCATTGCCCCTGTTTCCTGGGCCAGGCCGGGCAAAAGACAGGCTCATTTTCTTCCCTTGCTGGCTGGGAGCTGCTGCTGTGTTCCTGTGCCACAGTGCCCTCTGGTGGGCAAAAGGTGGAACTGCATCAGCATTTCAGCAGAAGCTTTTTTTCTGCGCACACAAAAACTGTGCGCAGCTTATTATGTGCGCACGCAGTAGCACAGAATTCCTCCAGGAGTGACACACTGGAGAAGAAATATTAACTGATCGCAGGATGTTTAGTTACAACTGCACCATTTTGCTATTGATGGTGACAGTGAACTCTTTTGATGTGTTTTTCAGGATTAGACTTTTTAAATAGATTGGGTAAAATGGAGAGCATAACGCAGCTTAAGGTGTTCAAGCCATTAGGATAGGTGCATGAAGTGCAAAAGTTTATAAAAGTTCTTGATACACTAACTTTGCTTCTTTCTTAAATTACAAATTTAGCATTTGAATAACTGAATAAATTTTTGGGAAATTTTTTCTACTAAGGTGCTACATTCTCTGTTGCTCGGGGAACATCAGAAAAATCTGAGATGATGGTTTGTCGACTTTCCAACAACCAGAGGTGAGAAATGAGAATGGAAACTGCACTTGTTAAATCTGGTTAGGTTTTAAAATTTTTATTTAATCTCCCCATCCCCGCTCTTCGTGAGGTCTTGTGTGTTGCCTCTACAGCATTCCTGCCGGTTTGTGCTCTAAAATGTTTCCAGAATCAGCAAGTGAGTACATGGTATGAGTAGGGCCCTACCAAATTCACCGTCCATTTTAATCAATTTCATGGCCGGAGAGTTTTAAAATTAGTCAATTTCACGTTTTCTGCTGTTTACATCTGAAATTTCATGATGTTGTAACCGTGGGGGTCCCAACCCAAAAGGTACCCAGAAGTGCCTGCCTGCCTCCCCCCTCTGAGCTGCCATGCAAGGGAAGGACAAGTCATCTCTCCCCCGAGCCCAGCAGGGACTCACAGCTAAGAGCTCCCTGGCTGGGGTGCTCCCAGGAGCAGGAGTATATCCAACTGCCTCCACAAATCTCCTCTAGCTGCAGGAACCCTTAGGGCTGGAGCTTTCTGGAGGAGGGGGGAGGCAAGCAGGCACTCGGTGGTGGGTCTGATCTCCACCAAGAGCTGCTATATAAGGGAAGGACAAGTCCTGTCCTAAGTTCTCTGTAAGCTGCGCAGCCATGCATCAGCCTATTTAGTGCCACACAGGTGCTCAGGGAACCCACCCGGGAACCGGCCATAGCTCCTTCCATGGCTTTAACCTAGCCTGGCTCCCAACCTCCCGCGGCGGCCCTCCACTGGCCCCAACTCTGCTGCGGCCCAGCCTCAGGCACGACCGGGGCAGCCCGGACCTGACCTGCTGGGGAAGGGGCGCCTATCCTGCAGCCCCAGCCCTGGAGCTGCCATGGTGGAGAGAGGCACCTCTCGCACACAGCCCAGTTGCTGCTGTGGCGGGAGAGAGCTGGGGGGAGTCCTCTCTCCCCACCATAGTCCCAGAACACCCTTCTGCCCCCCAAACCGCTCGTCCTCAGTCCCACCCCTGAGTCTGCACCCCCCCCCCAGCCAGAGTCCTCACACCCCTGCACCTAACCCTCTGCCCCAGCCCTGAGCCCCTTCCCACACTCCGAACTAGTCGGCCCCACCCCCACCACATGAATTTTTGTTATGTGCACCAATATGGAGGTGATGTGTCATATTGGTGCATATAACAAAATTAATTCCGCACATGGGTGGAAAAAACTAGAGGGAACACTGGTCCTGTCCCTCCCTAGCCCAGCAAGGACTCACAGCTTAGAGCTCCCTGGCTGGGGTGCTCCCAAGAGCAGGGGGATATCTGACCCACCTTCACAAGTCTTCTCTAGCTGCAGGAACCTCCGGGGCTGGAGCTTCCTGCAGTGGGGTGAGGCAGGTACTCCGAGGTGGGTCTGATCTCCCTCTGAGAGCGACAGTGGCTGTGCATGGAAAAGACAAGTCCTCTCCCTCCCCGGTCTAGCCAGGACTTGCAGCCAGGAGCCCCCTGACTGGGGCACTCCCAGCAACAAGTGGGAGATCAGATTTCATGGGGAAGGGCTTATTTCAGAGTCAGTGACACACTGCCCTGAAATGGTAGGGCCCTAGGGATTAGCAGAGGGTAAACCCTTTTGGGCTTATTGTCATATGATGCATCATCAGTCTGGTTGTTTTTTGGTTGTTTTTTTTGTTTTGTTCATGAAACCTTGCTGATCACAGCAAAAATTTACACTAAAAGTATGTCTACATTGCAAAAAATGACCCATGGCAGTGAATGTGAGCCTGGGTCAGTTGACTCAGGCTCATGCTACAGGGTTAAAAATAGCAGTGTAGATGTTCCCGCTTGAGCTGGAGTCTGGGCTCTGAGATCAGCCACCCTTGTCAGGTTTCAGCCAGGCCTACAGCAGGAGTGGGAATGCCTACGCTGCTATTTTTGGCCCTGTAGAGCAAGCCTTAGTCAGTTGACCTGGGCGCTGAGACTCACTGCTTCAGTTGTGTGCGTGTGGCGGGGTGGGGTGTGTGTGTGTTTTTTTTGTTCTGTTTTCTGTTTTGCAATGTAGACATACCCTAAGAAGCTTGGATGGCTCCAGACATTAATGTTGGAATATTATGAAGCACTTTGCATGTAAGTCATTAATTTGAATCTGGCTAGGCAGGTAGTGACAGACTGTTGCTGTCTGCTAGCTGGTTGTCTAGAAGAAATGAGTTCTGTATACTGTGCCTACTGTACAGTCCACGTGACTAGTCTCATTTTTATTTGTGTACTGGTAGCTTCCAAAACCATTAGATGTACACACAAAGGAAGATTGTCCTTAACCCCCCTCTGAGCTGTTAATCTGCAAAAACTTGCATCAGATGAATGTGGGGAATAAAGAGGTACAATATACAAGCAGAATCCTCAGGATGATGACAGGTACATGTCTTGCAGAGTTAAACTGGGAGAGGACCAGCGTGTGGACTAGGAGTTTGGTAATGGATACTGAAAAAAGGGTGAATTTTAGAGTTCTTCGGAAAGAAGAAAGCCTGGCTCTGGAGGAGGAGAGGAGAATCTGCTGACCCCAAGGTTGTGGGGTTTGGTAGGAAGAATGGAGGGGCAGTGTAGGGCCCCTCGCCTCAGTGGGGGATGGAAGTCATTGGTAGTGGACACCTGGTGTGCAAAAGACTAGGTGAGTGTCCTGTCCATTTCTTTGTGGGAGATGAAACGGCCAGGGGGGTACCTTCAGATAATTTTGGCAGGTTCTTAATTTAAACTCCTACAGCCAGAGGGAGGTGGAGTATTCCCCTATTGGAGGTGAACAGAATAGAGGGTGGGTTGGTTGGTTGATTGTGAATAACAGTGGAAAGAAATTGAGTGTAATCTTAAACTGCCTACTGTCTAGTATCAGGGGGGTAGCTGTGTTAGTCTGTATCCACAAAAACAACAAGGAGTCTGGTGGCACCTTAAAGATGAACAAATTTATTTGGGCATAAGCTTTCATGGAAGAAGTGGGTTTTTAATCCATGAAAGCTTATGCCCAAATAAATTTGTTTATCTTTAAGGTGCCACCAGACTGCTTGCTTGCTTTGTTTTTTTGCCTACTGTCTGTAGTTTTTGTTCATTTTTTGTTTTAACCACGTTGGGGTAGGTGCAGTCTTCTGTTGTATGTTTGTATAGTGCCTAGTACAGTGGGATCTCAACCTTAGATGACTTGTAAGTGCTATTGGAATATAAATAATGTGTTGCCAACAGTAATGGGAAGGGTACTGGTTGAGAGGGCATGAGGAAAAATTTAACCATTGAAAAAATTGTTTCAAAATGTTTGTTTTAAAAACTGAACTCATGCATAAGGTTCCAGCCTCCACAGAGCTGAGTGTGATCCTCAGGCTATAGATGGTTAGACAATCTCTTTCAAAATGCCTCAGTCGCTTTTCCTCTTGAGGATGCTCTGCAGGAAGTTTTGCAAGAGGCACCTGGCAGTCTGGCCCATAGCTTTCAACTGGCTTTAACTGAAGATCAGAAGGTTGGTGGAAGGCGGTGTTTCTTTGGTTGGTTGTTTTTTGTGTTAAAAGCTTTTCTTCCTATCTTTACAGCTTGTGATTGTCTGTAGGAATTAATTCCTGTGAGGTTTGTGTTAAAGTACATAAACTGCCAGGATACTGTTGGTAGAACCTGTTGTTTCTCTTGAATCAGACTTAATTTTCAAGTTCACAAAATGACACATTTGTAAGAAGCAATGTTTTCTTCTGTTGTGTAGATATCTGTTTCTGGATGGAGACAGCCATTATGAAATTGAAATTGCACAGATTTCGACTGTCCAGATTCTTACCGAGGGATTTACTCCTGGAGGTAAATCTTGCAATGAATCTAAACTAATGGTCATAAGTTACAAATTTGCAACGCTTTTCCTTAACCTAATAAAACAATACACCTTCTTTTGCACTGACAACTCAGATATGGGTGCTTCATTTCACTCGGAGTACAACAGCAGCATTTGGAAGCCTATCCTTGTGGCTGCTGACAGTAGCATTTTAGAAAAAACTCAAGAATTCAGAATTGATTTCTGACCTTTTGATCCTCATCCAGTAGAACTTTGTATCTTGAAGGAAGTGACGGTGGGCATCTGCCCTGCTGCCACTTCCCACTGCCTGAACCATAGAGATGCATTCTTGATTGAGTACGGGTAGTGGTGGAGAAGAACTTTAGTCGTCAGAATGGAAAGTATCAGGACCCAGCTGTGGCCTGCTTTTGCTTGAAGCCAGCATTATAAGGGACAGACTCCGGAGTTAATGGGAGTGCAGTGTCAGAACCACAGATTGGGACCAATTAGTATTATCAAATTAAACTGTTAACTACATCTAACTGGTATGTGGCTAACCAAACAATTATGCAGAGTTTTACTTTTCACCTGACCCCTGATTGTGGCCAACCAAAATCTGAATGGGGTAACTAACTTTTACCCAAGTCCTACAAAATATGCTCATCAGGCGCAAACCCAGTATTAGAGTACAGTAAATAAAAAATGGGAACAAGGATTTCGAAAGTGATTCTTTACCATTAATAATTTTGTCAAGTACTACTGGACTTCCATTGTAAATCTCACATCTGTGGAATGTGGGACCGGTGTAGTCAATCAAATGTGTGAATGTATCTTAATGCTCCTTCAATTTCCTTATTCACTGCTCTTCTGACTAATTTTTCTTCTCACTGCTTGCCTACCTTCTTGATGTAGAAAAAGATATTCACACTTATACCAGCCTTCTGGAGAGCCAACATATTACTGAAGGTCAGCAATGTTGTTGTGAACTTGATTCACCTGAGCATGCTGTTATGATGCCCTTTTCAGTGCTGCTTTCTTCCTCTCCTCTTTGCCATCTGTAGATCTTACTAAAATTAATTTTGGGCAACCTGTGTTTAAAAGTGTTAGATTTTAAACAACATGTATTTTGTGTGATGCCCTTAGAAAGAATAGGAACACAGATTATCAATCTAAATTCTAAAGTGGAGAACATTTTGACTATTGGAGGATGACTTAAAATACTTCTGCCTTGATCAGGGCTCCCTTAAATCATATACTTGTGGCTATTCTCCTTGCTGACAGGCACTATGCATAGCTCACTTCCTGTTGTACAAATGGGTGAGCACTAGAGTGTTCACTTCCTGAAGTGACCAAAGTACTGCTGCTCAAGATGGGAGGATGGGTAGAGGAAGAAACGTGTGGATGTGTTGAATGTTAGTTATAGAATAAATGAGGAAGCAGAGGGAATGAATGAATAAAGGGGTAAATGGAAGGAATAAGTGGTGGAAATGGAAACGGAAGAAGTGACCGGTATTTAGTATCGCTTTGGAGTTGTAGGTCTATAACTAAGACAGTTCAGTTTCTTCCACTTATGTCTCATGAAGAGAATATATTGGTGCTTCAAACAGTGTGCTATTGGGTCAGTTTCTAGACCAAAGCAGTAGTGAAATCACAATAGTGAGCACAAGTTGGAAGCTTTGTTCCAGTCCTCATAATGAAATATTGTAAATAAATTGATTTTCTTTAAGTATCTTTGATAACAAATACATGGGCAAGTGTGCATATTCAACATGGATTATCATCTTGCTATTATGCTTCAGTATATGATCTTAACGATCATCTTGTGTAGCTGGGTATGTAGAGTATATGTACTTGAAATGTACTGCAAATGTAATTAGCACGTCATGAGATTTTAAAAATGGATATTCATAAAAATCTTAATTTTGGATAGTCAGTACATTTGGCATGACTTTATTCTTAAGCTAAGGATTGTCTGCCCTTTTGAGGGAGGGGAGAAGCTATTTATTTTATGCCCAAGTGGTGTGGGAGGCTTTTTTTGGGTGGAAAGATGGGTTTGTGACTAAGTAAATCATAAAGAGAAAATACAGGTCACTATATTTGTTTTTCTCCTGTCTTGCTGTGTGCTGTATCGTTTATGTAACCTACTACTGACTTTTGCTTACTGGTAGATCAGTGTCATGTAATCACATTTGCAACAGTCTGAATTTGGTCAAGGTCTCAGTACATTGAAAGTTAGGTACTCAGTTTTATAATCCAACTAGGTAAATTGGAGAGGGCAGAGGAATCCAGTTGCTCCTTTTGCAAAGAGATTGAAAAACATGTTAACTCATAACATGGTGCTTCAGAAGCTTAGTGCAAGATTATCTTTGTGCCTGGATTTCTCTTGGATGGTGCCATAAGGACACTGACCCCTTAGGGCCCTACCCCATCTGAAGATAATCTTTTCATTGAAATAAATGAGGCCTTTGTCTACATAAGGCACATTGGATCAGGCAGGTGAGGTGACCTGCAAGAGGATTGGTTTTTGAAGGTTCTGGTGACTTAGTTAATCCTAGAATAGTGTACTAAATGCCCCAAACAATAAGGTGCAAAATGTTACAGTACGTGTTTATTCCATAAGAATCTTTCTTGACTTTTAGGCTAACCTGATTCCAATGTGCGTTCTTCACTTCCCTCCTTGTTTTCACTGGGTGGCCTATTAAGAACAACACATCTTAAAATCACAGCTAGAATATAAATTATATAAGGTGGTGTACTCTCCCACACACTTCCTTGAGTGAAGCCATCCTCTGTGGTGGACACACCCCATATGCTGATACTTTCAGGAGTTATTTGGCCTCATAGTAGGTTTCCACCATGAGGCCACCTGTCCTCCCATCTATCTGGTGGAGACCAGGAAGCTTTCAGACTTCCTATCAAGAAAGAACCCTTCTTTTTTTTTTTTTAAATCTGACAAGAATAACAACTTCCATTTGTTTGCAAACTGCAAGATACTGTGGTGAATTACCATGAATTTTATTTTTAAGACTTCTAACACTTAAAAAAATACGAAGCTAGAAAGGTGTTCTTGCAATGTCAGTATATAAATAGCTTTGTTTCCAGCAATAATTCCCTTTGCTGCTAGCTTCCCTGAGTGATCTTCTGACCGTGCATTCTTGGCTTTGGGTTGTGGTAACACATTGTGGTTCATGCTCACACAGTAGCATACAATAGCAGCAGCTGTTAATGCAAGACATTTAAAGCATTTAAATGGTGTTGGGAATGAGTTATATTGGTGATTTATGGACAGAGCATCCTCTTCTTTTGTTTCTTAGGTGGCTAAATACTTTGCTCTCCTACTGCTTGTTCAGGACTCTACTTTAATTTTCCCTTTTCAGGGGGCAATACTCGTGCCACAGGTATGCTCCTGCAGTATAAGGTACCAGGGTCAGAGGAGCTCACACAGATGAAATTTACTGCCAGTGAAGACTTCAATTCCAACAAGAAGCTGTCAGCAGCCTGGCTAGCAGCTATGCATAAGGTAACTTGTATAAAATACATTTAATGTTTAAAATTGATCACCTTAAGTTTGGTCACCATTTGTGTACAAAACAATTAGTTGTGACTGTACTATAAATATAATAGGGCCAGAACCCATTTTATACTAGATAGACCATACTCTGACTACAGCACTGGCTTCTGCTGAGGTCTAGAAAACATGCTGGTTTGGCATCTAAATGGGTGGGGGGAAACTGAGTGGTTACAGCAAGCAAGGGAAACTCTCTTTACTCTGGGGCTTTAATATTTGGTGGTACATGGATTTCCAGATGCCATAGATTGATTGATACTCAGCATTTGACAAGATTACAAACTAGAGCCTTCGCTTCCATGGGTTTCATCTTGTATGCCCACTAGACAGACACAGACACACACCCTGAATTAGGTTTCCATTAGTTATTATGTAATAATCCTGGAATCCAATGTAGTTCACTTTCGTAACCCAAAAAACTGTAATATCAATGGGTAAGAACAGTGCACTGTGTGTTCAGACCTAAATAACTGGGGGAGTGCGATAATATATAAAATATATCAAACAGCAGCAGACAGGGCATGTTGTTAGTACGCTAACAGAACACCAGCTGCAGGGGAAGAACATAATCTTGCTAAACCTTAACGTCTACATTGTGAAACAGTTATAAATCAGTGAAACTAGACCAGATGGCCATATCTTTCATACTGTAACTTTTTTTTTAAAAGTTCCAAAGTTATCTTTATTCTTAATACTCAATTAATAGAGGGACCTTGGAATACTTCATAGATTTTAAGAACAGAAGAGACCATTGTGATCATTTAGTCTAACTTCCTATATTATGCAGGCCACAGGACTTTCCTGAAATAATTCCTAGAGCAGATCTTTTAGATAAACATCCAATCTTGATTTAAAAATTGCACAATATTCCAGCAGCAGTTTCACAAGTGTCAAATACAGAGGTAAAATAACATACTACTCCTAATTGGGATTCCTCTGTTTATGCATCTGAGGAATTCAGTAGCCCTTTTGTCCACAGTATTGCACTGGGAGCTCATATTCAGCTGATTATCCACCATGAGCCTCAAATCATTCAGTCATTGCTTCCTGTACTGCAAACTTGGCCTACATTATTTGCTCATAGCTGTATACGTTCACAGTTGGTTGTATTACCAAATGATCCAGATAGGGTTGTATCAGTGACCTGTCCTCTTCATTATTTATCACTCCCTCAACCTTTTTGTGTCATCTGCAAAGTTTATCCGTTGATTTGGTTTTCTTCCAGGTCTTCAATAAAAATGTGAATCTGTTTTGCATTAACTAGAATTAGTAGTTGGGTACAGTTAATCCTGGGGTATAATGAACTATACAGGGTGAATTGACAAGTAAGGAGAATAAACATCTGCCTAACTTGCAAAAATCTGTATCGTTCATAACTGCTCTGAAACACTGAATCCTCTATAAGATCTGTTTCCTGATTCCTGGGTTTTTAGAACTTTTGATTCCCAGCTAAGATGTTTGGTTTGTTTTTTGTTTTGTTATCCAGCACAATGAGACCCCAATCCTGATTGGGACTGCTGGGGGCTACCATGATATATATGCTGCTCCAAATAGTTAAATTTATTTCACAAATCAGCCCGAACCTTAAGGAAATCCCAAATAAAATTTTAGTTTTGGAAACAGGTATTAAAAACAGCCATAACACATTCTGAAAGGATTTTGGATTAAAGGTTAGATTAATGTTGGAAAGCAGAGTGGATTGATTTAAATCAAAGTGACATAAATCAGGTTTAAATAATTTAAATCAGCAAGCGGAAAACTTTGATTTAAATCTATTTTAATCTTATTTTGCATTTGTCCTTATTTTCCTAATAAAAAGTTTGATTCTTACTGGTTGGTAACCATTAAAACATGTTGACTGGCAAGTAACTTCAGCCTTTACACTAAATATGGTGGTACTTTTTGCTGAGGATACATTATCTGTACAGTGTAAGCTACATAGTTGCAATTATTCAGATTATTAACTTTTACATTTGTTAAAATGATGACTGATACATTTACTAGACTTGGGTAAAGCTCCATTTGGATGAAAATTAGAATTCAATTAAAAATGCACAAACATCACTTTTTAATTTTTATATTAAATCAAACTACCTTAAATGAGCTGGATACATAAGAAACGGGATTTCCAATACAGTTTTGATATACAAAACTAAGTGACTTATTTAACAAAAGTATTATATGTTGCTAGTGAGTTGAACTGATTGTTTCTAGTCACTATGTCCTTCAAGATCTTAGAACTATAGACCAAATCCTCTCTCACCTCACTTTAATTCATTGATTGAAAGAGGGGAAAACAAGCTTTACTACTTTTAATTCCAGGCCTGTTTCTTAACTTTGAACTAGTAGAACAAGCTGAAAAGAAAATATTTCCTCTGCACCTGCAGAAGAGGCTACTGCTGTCAAAAGCTAGTTTAGCACTTCACCGAACCAAAGTTCCAAGTGCTTAACCAGTGATTTCCACCAACCAGTTCAGTAGCTTTTCTCCCCCGCCCCTTTTAAAACTATGTCAGCAAAAATGTACTCTGTTAGAGAAGAAACTATATATTATCATGTGAGTGGGGTTTTTTGTTGTTTTTTTTTAATTAAACTGCCTTAATAATTAAAGGCTAGATCCTCCCTCCTGCTTTCCAAGTGTGGGTCAGTGAGCACTGCCCATGACTGACTCACTCCTCCACACTCCAGCAAAATGTCAGAGCGACTTTTTCACATCTGCCCTGATCAGCCAGGTAACAGTCTCTTTATCCTAGATGAGCCTGAGATTGCCTCCACATCTGATATATGAACGAGGCAGGTTCTTAAGATGCATTAATTGTCTAACATGTCAATCACGAAAGCCAAGAGCATACTACTGTAACAGTTTCTTTCAGGTGGCAGTGTGGCTTCTCCAAAAGGAAGGGGAAAGCTGCAGAGTGAGTTATCATTATTGTAATGACTAGATGGGTGTGTTACATTTATTTTAAGCTGCACAGCCTGATATATTCAACTTTAATATTCCCCAGCCACCTTCCTTAAGAGTATTTCAAGAAAATCAGAAGTCAAGTTCCCATCCATCTAAAACTTGACTTCCTCGGTGTCCTGAAATCATATTGAAAGCTTCCACATTTTCATTTAAGAAATTCTCTCCCACAAAATCAGTCAGTTGCTACTATGGAAACTTCCATTTCTGTGCCATTATTAAAGCTGTTAAGTGGGAGGGAAGAGTCACTCCATGTCTATTCTTCCTCTGCTTCCCTTTTCCTGAACTCTAGAACAGTTAGTAAAAAATCTAAGACTCACTGATTTGAACAAATATTTTAAAGTTCAGCTTGAGAGTATTCCTAAGCAGGAAAATAATAAAATTCCAGTAGGGAGCCTCATCTTAAATCTTAATAGAATGAGGGACTAGAGCAGTGATACTCAGACTGAGGCTCTCAAGCCACCAGTGCCTCTTTAATGTGTCTCCTATGGCTCTTTGCAGCACATGATATTAAAATGCTGGCTGATTTAATTATTAACCACTCACAATGCTTTTACTACATTAACCAATTGTAGTTGATAAAATAATACTTTGGTCAGTCATTTGTGGAGGAGGGTGTACATACGTACACACACAGTAACTCCTCACTTAGTCGTCCCGGTTAACGTTGTTTCATTGTTACATTGCTGATCAATTAGGGAACATGCTCATTTAAAGTTGCGCAATGCTCCCTTATAACGTTGCTTTGTCCACTGCTTGCAGGAAGAGCAGCCTGTTGGAGCTGGCTTGGAACTAGGGTCGACCGGCAGCCCCCCTATCAGCTCCCCACTCCCCTAAGTTTCCTGTGCGGCAGCTGCACAGCAAGCTATCAATTGCTGGCGGTTCAGCTGTCCCTCCCCCCACTGCCATGTGCTGCTCCTGCCATCTGCCTTGGAGCTGCTTCCTGAGCCTCCTGCTTGTTGGGGTGGGGGCTAATGTCAGGGTGTCTCTCCCCCTCCCCCCTGCGCCTGCACCCTGCTTACCCCTTCTCCATAGAGTGGGGGGTGGGGACACAACAGGACTCAGGATGGAGGGAGCTTGCTGGCTGCAGCTGCTGTCTCAACTTCCTGATCTACTTAAAAGGGCAGTGTACTTAAGAGTGGTGTCAGCCTACTTAAAGGAGCAATGCGCATCTCTCTCTCTCTCACACAGGGTGTGTCTCTCTGCCACGTTGTCTCCCCTCCCTCCATTCGTGCTGCCTTGTAGAGTGTGAAGCTACATTAACAATGTGTTAACCCTTGAGGGCTCAGCTGAATGCCAGTTCATCATTTAGCAGTAAGGCATTCCCTGGGAACTATCCCACCCTCTTCCACCCTCTAACTTCACCACCTCAACCAAGCTTCACAATCATCATTGCTGTGTATAGTATTAAATTGTTTAATATATAGTTTCTTGTCTGGTGAAAAAAATTTCCCTGGAACCTAACCCCCCCCCCCCATTTACATTAATTCTTATGGGGAAATTGGATTAGTTTCACTTAGTCACATTTTTCAGGAACATAACTACAATGTTAAGCGGGGAGTTACTGTATATAATAAAAATAGTAAATAAAACAATGAATTCACACTATTATCTTTTGGATAATGTTGATTGCTGATTTGGCTCCTGAACCACTGAGGTCTGAGTATCGCTGGGCTAGAGTGTCAAAACTGCCAAATCCAAGCTCTGCATGATGGGGTACTGGCAGTGAACGTTCAGCTCAGCCATTACCACCTCTTACAAGGGGGCAGACAATCTAATTTTCATCTGTTCCTCTATTTGATATAAATGTGCTTAAGTTACCGCAGTTAGCAGTTGATCTGGGATGCAATCAGTAAAGAATTAAAGCACAATAACATAATACTGATCACATGGTTTTATGGAAGAAGTCTTGTCAGACTTTTTTTGGAGATTACAGTTTGGTTGACAAAAGTAACTGGCGTACTTCTGTAAGGCATTTGATTTAATACTTTATTTTATGTGCTGCAGATTCTGTTTTGTGCTATATCACAAACTAGCTAGCTCTCTAAGTAAGTGGGAATCATAGTCCATTGGGAGGGTTTCCAGTGCAAGCTGTTCAATATCTTATCAGTGATCTGGAAGTGGTCAGTCAGTCTTGGTAAAGCTTGCAGATGGTGCAAAATTGGAATGGTAAATAACTGGTCAGTTCCACAGAGTGATCTAAGCTGGGCTCACTTGAATAACGTGGTTTTATACAGCTTAAGGCAAAGTTCTACATCTAGGAACCAAGAAAGTAGGATGGGGGAAAAAGTATTTTTAAAAGCAGTGATTGGGAAAAGGACTTAGGGGTCATGGGAGATCACCAGCTGAACTTAAGTTCACTGTATGATGTTGGGCTAAGAGCAAATGCAATCATTAGATGAATAGGGAGTGTAATGGATGTATGGGACATATGTCTTGACTAATTGTTCCTTTTGGCTCTCAAATTAGAAAAGCTATCTACCTCTGTTTATCTCAAAATAGGATCCACCTATGAGGACAATAAGAAAATGGTTCACATCATGTGACAATAAGGACCCACAGATCAGCCAAGGTTGAGTGTTCCCCTCTCCAGCTACAGAACTTAAAATAGCTAAATAAGTATAATCACCTAGGCAAGAATCTCTCCTAATATGAATATGTATAAACCTCTTTCTCTCTCCCTAGTTAAAAAGAATTCCAAGTTTCCAAACAAAAGTGGCTTGTTGCACATTGCGTGGGTCAAGAAGTGACGGGTGGGGAAGCTGCAAGTTGAACAACTAAGAACTGTGGCTATAAAATTGAACGTTAAATTGGGCTGTTACCCCAAGAAATCCAAGCCCCATGTTTTCATCCCAAATTATAAACTGTACATTGTTTCCTTGTAAATCAAATTTATTGTGAATAATCTTTCACCCAAAATTAGAAATAGCACATTTGTTTGCATTGTGAGTCAGATCTATATCTTATATGTGGAAAATGACACTTGTTCAGTTGTAAGTCCTAAATAATGTGAAATGCATATTGTAATCAAAGAATGTATGGAGTATGTTGTCCACATTTAGAAGATTACAGTAAAACCAACAAAATCCTTTCAAATTGTTGAGCTCTTAAAGTAATAGGAAATGACTGGCAGAAGGAAGGAGAAATGTAAAGATATACAGCAGGGTAAAACTTTGGGATATTAAGAGAAATTGCTCAGAGTGGGGGATCCCAAGTGGTTGTACAGGCAAATAAGTTTTTTAATTGATTCAAACTTAAAGCCTCTGCTAAGAAGGATGAGGGGAATTTTGTTATACACCAACAACCATGTACTAGATACCAATAGAAGCAGCAGAGAAACAAACCCGAGCACCTTTTTGTTATGTCTCCTATAGGAATTGGAGGGTGGCCCTCTCCAATAGGCACTGAAACTAGGGTGTATAAAACTTAGGTTCTGTCAACTCTGAGTACATAGTGACCTAACACAAGGAGCTGCAGAATCCTAAATGCAACCAATACCCATTTCAGTCGTCACGTGGAAAGAACTGTCCCTCATCCCGAGGTTAAGAGGATAAGCAGAGGTGGTGAAATTTAATTTCAAAGATTGTAATTCCCCTTCCATTCTTTAATATAAATAACTGTAGGTTAGCTTGCTGAATCTACACTCTTCAGTTAGTGTCTCAAGTAATCATATTTTAGATCAATTTGTTTGGATTTCTAAAGGAATTAGAGATTGAAAAGAATTGTTTTAAGCAATTGCTTTTAATATTCTAAATTAGTCCCTTTTGGACTCGTCTAATAGAGGATTGTGGTTAGTGCCTTTAAAACAAGTGCACCTTTGGAAATGTGATGTTTTAGGTACTAAAGAATTGAGAATTGTTGATAAGTAAATGTAATAAGAAATATTGGTAATTTGACTGGTCTTTGATATAACAACTGAGCCTCAATTCTAGTCTGTGATAATTGCTTGCAAGACTATTGTGTATATGTGTGGTACACACAGTTGATTGTGTCTGTTTGAGTAGTGAGCTGTTGATTTAATCAGTTCTTGGTTAAGAATAAGCAAGTGTCCCGATATGAGAAATACTGTTCAAATTAAAAATTGACATGACAAGACCTCAGTGTTCAACTAGTAAACTAACACTTTCTGTACTTTGAGATTATCCCATTAAATCAGGGGAGGGCAAACTATCTGGCCTGTTAGGGCTTTCAGTCCAGCCTGCAGGATTGCCACCCCCATGGTGCAGCGAGGTTAAGGCAGGCTCCCTGCCTGCTCCCGGAAGTGGCTGGCATCATGTCCCTGCGGCCCCTGGGAGGGAAGGGGGGGGGGCAGAGGGCTCTGTGTGCCAGGAATGGGGAACCGCAACCAATGGGAGCTTTGGGAGTGGTACCCGCAGGTGAGGGCAGCCCACGGTGGAGCTGCCTGCCCCACCACACCCCCAGGAGCCACTGCTGGACATGCTGGATGTTTCTGGGAGCGGCACAGGGCCAGGGCAGGCAGGGAGCCTGCCTTAGCCCTGCTGCCACCCTGGAACCGCTTGAGGGAAGCAGCACTGGGATGGAGCCTGCACCCCTGTTGCACTCCAACCCCTTGTCCTGAGCCCTTTCCTGCACACCACACCCCCTCCCACAGCCTGCACTCCCTTCTGCACCCCAACCCCCTGCCCCAGCCCTACATTCATGGCCCTGCATACAATTTCCCCACCCTGATGTGGCCCTCAGGCCAAAAAGTTTGTCTACTCCTGTATTAGATCCAGTTCTATATTGGCAAACCTAGGTTTAGATTTCAGTTTTAAAATCTAAGTAGCACCCTGGCAAATTGATAAATTGACCCTCCCCTCCCCACTTTCTTGGGATGCCCTCGTAGAACTAGGGAAGTGATATCAGCCCTCTGGCATTAGTGAGATCATTACTGGAACAATATCAAGTTGGTGTCCCAAATTTGAGAAGGATTTAGAAAAGAGCTAGACAGGTTTGAGCTCTGGAAAACCTACCTTATACTGAGACTAAAGCTGCTCCATCTGTTTAGCTTAACTTTCCATTTTCACAAGTGACTTGATCAGAGTTTAAGGGTATGTCTACACTACGGAATAAGGTCGAATTTATAGAAGTCGGTTTTTAGAAATCGGTTTCATATATTCGAGTGTGTGTGTGTCCTGACAGAAAATGCTCTAAGTGCATTAACTCGGCGGAGTGCTTCCACAGTACCGAGGCTAGAGTAGACTTCCGGAGCATTGCACTGTGGATAGCTATCCCACAGTTCCTGCAGTCTCCGCTGCCCATTGGAATTCTGGGTTGAGATCCCAATGCCTGATGGGGCTAAAACATTGTCGCGGGTGGTTCTGGGTACATATTGTCAGGCCCCCGTTCCCTCCCTCCGTGAAACCAAGGGCAGACAATCGTTTTGTGCCTTTTTTCCTGAGTTACCTGTGCAGATGCCATACCACGGCAAGCATGGAGCCCACTCAGGTAACCGTCACTGTATGTCTCCTGGGTGCTGGCAGACGTGGTATGGCATTGCTCTACAGTAGCAGCAACCCATTGCCTTCTGGCAGCAGACAGTACAGTATGACTGGTAGCTGTCCTCGTCAAGTGCCAAGGTGCTCCTGGTCACGTCGGCTGGGAGCACCTGGGCAGACATGGGCGCAGGGACTAAATTTGGAGTGACTTGACCAGGTCATTCTCTTTAGTCCTGCAGTCAGTCCTATTGAACTGTCTTACAGTGAGCAGGCAGGCGATACAGATTGCTAGCAGTCCTACTGCACCATCTTCTGCTGAGCAGCTATGAGATGTGGATGGCATGCAGTCCTTCTGCACCGTCTGCTGCCAGCCAAAGATGTAAAAGATAGATGGAGTGGATCAAAACAAGAAATAGACCAGATTTTGTTTTGTACTCATTTGCCTCCTCCCCCCCGTCTAGGGGACTCATTCCTCTAGGTCACACTGCAGTCACTCACAGAGAAGGTGCAGCGAGGTAAATCTAGCCATGTATCAATCAGAGGCCAGACCAACCTGCTTGTTCAAATAAGAACAATAACTTAGGTGCACCATTTCTTATTGGAACCCTCCGTGAAGTCCTGCCTGAAATACTCCTTGATGTAAAGCCACCCCCTTTGTTGATTTTAGCTCCCTGAAGCCAGCCCTGTAAGCCATGTCGTCAGTCGCCCCTCCCTCAGTCAGAGCAACAGCAGACAATCGTTCCATGCCTTTTTTCTGTGCGGACGCCATACCAAGGCAAGCATGGAGGTGGCTCAGCTCACTTTGGCAATTAGGAGCACATTAAATACCACACGCATTATCCAGCAGTATATACAGCACCAGAACCTGGCAAAGCGATACCAGGTGAGGAGGTGACGTCAGCCTGGTCACGTGAGTGATCAGGACATGGATACAGATTTCTCTGAAAGCATGCATTGGCAGGGCCCATGCATCATGGTGCTAATGGGGCAGGTTCATGCTGTGGAATGCTGATTCTGGGCTTGGGAAACAAGCACAGACTGGGGGGACTGCATAGTGTTGCAGGTCTGGGACGATTCCCAGTGGCTGCAAAACTTTTGCATGCATAAGGGCACTTTCATGGAACTTTGTGACTTGCTTTCCCTTGCCCTGAGGCACATGAATACCAAGATGAGAGCAGCCCTCACAGTTGAGAAGCGAGTGGCGATAGCCCTGTGGAAGCTTGCAACGCCAGACAGCTACTGGTCAGTTGGGAATCAATTTGGAGTGGGCAAATCTACTGTTGGGGCTGCTGTGATGCAAGTAGCCCATGCAATCAAAGATCTGCTGATATCAAGGGTAGTGACCCTGGGAAATGTGCAGGTCATAACAGATAGCTTTACTGCAATGGGATTCCCTAACTGGGGTGGGGCCATAGATGGAACCCATATCCCTATTTTGGCACTGGAGCACCAAGCTGCCAAGTACATAAACCGCAAGGGGTACTTCTCAATAGTGCTGCAAGCTCTGGTGGATCACAAGGGACATTTCACTAACATCGTGGGATAGCCAGGAAAGGTACATGATGCTCGCATCTTCAGGAACTCTGGTCTGTTTCAAAAGCTGCAGGCAGGGACTTTATTCCCAGACCAGAAAATAACTGTTGGGGATGTTGAAATGCCTATATGTATCCTTGGGGACCCAGCCTACACGTTAATGCCATGGCTCATGAAGCCGTACACAGGCAGTAGGCAGGAGCTGTTCAATTACAGGCTGAGCAAGTGCAGAATGGTGGTAGAATGTGCATTTGGATGTTTAAAGGCACGCTGGCACAGTTTACTGACTCGCTTAGACCTCAGCAAAACAAATATTCCCACTGCTATTACTGCTTGCTGTGTGCTCCACAATATCTGTGAGAGTAAGGGGGAGATGTTTATGGCAGGGTGGGAAGTTGAGGCAAATCGCCTGGCTGCTGGTTACGTGCAGCCAGACACCAGGGCGGTTAGAAGAGCACAGGAGGGCGCAGTATGCATCAGAGAAGCTTTGAAAACCAGTTTCATGACTGGCCAGGCTACAGTGTGAAAGTTCTGTTTGTTTCTCCTTGATGAAACCCCCTGCCCCTTGGTTCACTCTACTTCCCTGTAAGCTAACCACCCTCCCCTCCTCCCTTTGATCACCGCTTGCGGAGGCAATAAAGACAGGTTTCAGAGTAACAGCGGTGTTAGTCTGTATTCGCAAAAAGAAAAGGAGTACTTGTGGCACCTTAGAGACTAACCAATTTATTTGAGCATGAGCTTTCGTGAGCTACAGCTCACTTCATCAGATGCATACCATGGAACCTGCAGCAGACATTATATACACACAGAGATCATGAAACAATACCTCCTCCCACCCCACTGTCCTGCTGGTAATAGCTTATCTAAAAAGTGATCATCAAGTTGGGCCACTTCCAGCACAAATCCAGGTTTTCTCACCCTCCACTCCCCCCCACACAAACTCACTCTCCTGCTGGTAATAGCCCGTCCAAAGTGACAACTCTCTTCACAATGTGTATGATAATCAAGGTGGGCCATTTCCTGCACAAATCCAGGTTCTTTCTCACCCCCCTCCAAACACCACACACACAAACTCACTCTCCTGCTGGTAATAGCTTATCCAAAGTGACCACTCTCCCTACAATGTGCAAGTTTGTGTGGGTGGTTTTTGGAGGGGGGTGAGAAAACCTGGATTTGTGCTGGAAATGGTCCAACTTGATGATCACTTTAGATAAGCTATTACCAGCAGGACAGTGGGGTGGGAGGAGGTATTGTTTCATGATCTCTGTGTGTATATAATGTCTGCTGCAGTTTCCATGGTATGCATCTGATGAAGTGAGCTGTAGCTCACGAAAGCTCATGCTCAAATAAATTGGTTAGTCTCTAAGGTGCCACAAGTACTCCTTTTCTTCGAGAGGCAATAAAGTCATTGTTGCATCACATTCATGCATTCTTTCTTCATTCATCACACAAAGAGGGGGATGACTACCAAGGTAGCCGAGGAGGGAAGGAAAATGTCACACAGCACTTTAAAAGTTACTACATTAAAATTTATTGAATGCCAGCCTTCTTTTTTTTGGGCAATCCTCTGTGGTGGAGTGGCTGGTTGGCCGGTGGCCCCCCCACCGCATTCTTGGGCCTCTGGGTGTGGAGGCTATGGAAATTGGTTACACAGGGGCTGTAGTGGCAGTCTGTGCTCCAGCTGTTGAGCTGCAGCAAAGGCCATACACTGGAGCATACTGGTTTGGTCCTCCAGCAGCCTCAGCCTTGAATCCTGCCTCCTTTCATCAAGCTGCTGCCACATTTGAGCTTCAGCCCTGTCTTCAGCCCACCACCTCTCCTCCCGGTCATTTTGTGCTTTCCTGCACTCTGACATTATTTGCCTCTACGCATTCGTCTGTGCTCTGTCAGTGTGGGAGGACAGCATGAGCTCAGAGAACGTTTTTTTTTTTCTTTCTAAGCTTCACTAGCCTCTGGGAAGGAGAAGATCCTGTGATCATTGAAACACATGCAGCTAGTGGAGAAAAAAAAGGGACAGCGGTATTTGAAGAGACACATTTTATAAAACAGTGGCTACACTCTTTCAGGGTAAACCTTGCTGTTAACATTACATACATAGCACATGTGCTTTCGTTACAAGGTCGCATTTTGCCTCCCCCCACCACATGGCTACCCCCTCAACCTTCCCCCCTCCCTGTGGCTAACAGCGGGGAACATTTCTGTTTAGCCACAGGCAAACAGCCCAGCAGGAACGGGCTCCTCTGAGTGTCCCCTGAAGAAAAGCACTCTATTTCAACCAGGTGACCATGAATGATATCTCACTCTCCTGAGGATAACACAGAGAGATAAAGAACGGATGTTGTTTGAACACCAGCAAACATACACTGCAATGCTTTGTTGTACAATGATTCCCGAGTACGTGTTACTGGCCTGGAGTGGTAAAGTGTCCTACCATGAAGGACGCAATAAGGCTGCCCTCCCCAGAAACCTTTTGCAAAGGCTTTGGGAGTACATCTAGGAGAGCCGCAAATGCCAGGGCAAAGTAATCCTTTCACATGCTTGCTTTTAAACCATGTACAGTATTTTAAAAGGTACACTCACCAGAGGTCCCTTCTCCGCCTGCTGGGTCCAGGAGGCAGCCTTGGGTGGGTTCGGGGGGTACTGGCTCCAGGTCCAGGGTGAGAAACAGTTCCTGGCTGTTGGGAAAACCGGTTTCTCCGCTTGCTTGCTGTGAGCTATCATCATAGTCTTCGTCCCCAAAACCTGCTTCCGTATTGCCTCCATCTCCATTGAAGGAGTCAAACAACACGGCTGGGGTAGTGGTGGCTGAACCCCCTAAAATGGCATGCAGCTCATCATAGAAGCAGCATGTTTGGGGCTCTGACCCGGAGTGGCCGTTCGCCTCTCTGGTTTTCTGGTAGGCTTGCCTCAGCTCCTTCAGTTTCACGCGGCACTGCTTCGGGTCCCTGTTATGGTCTCTGTCCTTCATGCTCTGGGAGATTTTGACAAAGGTTTTGGCATTTCGAAAACTGGAACGGAGTTCTGATAGCACGGATTCCTCTCCCCATACAGCGATCAGATCCCGTACCTCCCGTTCGGTCCATGCTGGAGCTCTTTTGCGATTCTGGGACTTGATCATGGTCACCTCTGCTGATGAGCTCTGCATGGTCACCTGAAGCTTGCCACGCTGGCCAAACAGGAAATGAGATTCAAAAGTTCGCGGTTCTTTTCCTGTCTACCTGGCCAGTGCATCTGAGTTGAGAGTGCTGTCCAGAGCGGTCACAATGGAGCACTCTGGGATAGCTCCCGGAGGCCAATACCATCGAATTGTGTCCACAGTACCCCAAATTCGAGCCGGCAAGGCCGATTTAAGCGCTAATCCACTTGTCGGGGTGGAGTAAGGAAATCGATTTTAAGAGCCCTTTAAGTCGAAATAAAGGGCTTCATCGTGTGGACGGGTGCAGGTTTACATCGATTTAATGCTGCTAAATTCGACCTAAGTACCAGGGCTAAGTACCAACAGGAGTTGATGAAAGGCATAACAAGATGTAAGGGCTGAAACTGAAGCTAGATTACACTAGAAAAGGGTGCACATTTTTTAAGAGAGGGTAAAAATGGAATAATTTATCTAAGGGCTAGTCTCCACTAGAAGTGCTACAGCAGTGCAAGACTGGTGAAGATGCTCTGTACTGACTGGAGGGAGGTGGTTTTATAATGCTGATGGGAGAGCTTTGCGAGAGCTGCTTCTGCTGACAGCACTGTCCACACCGGTTTTTAGGCTAGTGTAATACACATCACTTGTGGAGGTGGCTTATTCGCACTCCTAAGTGACAAATTATAATGACATAAGTAGTAGTGCATACAAGCCCTAAGAATGTGGTGAATTCTCCATCACTTAAACAAGATTGGATGTCTTTTTTTTTAGATTTTCTTGGTCAAATAGAATTTATGGGCTTGTTGTAGGAACCAGTAAGGTGAAATTCTTACCTAAATTATGCAAATTAGACCTCAGAATAGTCCCTCTGGCCTCAGTTTTTTTTACTACCTAAACTTCATACAGTTGGGACATATTAATGTCCTTTGCTTGTCTCTCAAAAAGCTTCTTCCTACACCTATTTTTACCGTGCAGTTAATTTCCATGTTGCTTCATTTGTGTTTCTGAGGTGGTCCCTTACTCCATGAAACTCCTTTCTTGGGAGAGGACAAGATTAAGGAGTTTGCTTCTTCCTTTAACATCTCTCCCAGAAGGCCCAGCTTATACTGACTTCTGCTTTTTGCAAGGCACAGCTGTCTAATAGACTTTTTACTACCCTAAACAAGCATGGCTGTTAACTACTTTTTCCAGGCTGACTTCAGGCACTCTCTGGGCTATGTTTTTATTAATCCTGGTTTAGATGGGGGTACAAGAAACAGTATATAGTACCTCAAACTTAATCAAGAAATCAGAGTTGAGAATTTCTGGCAATCCTCCCAGACTTTGTAAACCATCTTGAAATCATGTAAGAAGCTTTCTATAATCATATAAATCAACATTTCTTATGGCAGTGAACACCAGGCTTATGAAAAATGAGTTGCTTAAAAAGAAAATACATTGAATTATTTCACATGGAAACTGGCCAGATCACTCATGTTGTAGAAAGGCCATTTAAAAGGTTTTTTACCACTGTACTCACTGTTTAATAGAATACCCCTTTACCCCCTCCCTCCAACAGATAGCCTTGGTATTAGCACTGAAAAAAGCACTGATATATTATTCCTCAGAAATATTTCTTGAAATACAAATGACAAATAAGATAAGCAACTTGGTTAGAAAGCTGTTACCTAGCCAACATCACTAAACTGATAATTTCTTTTTGAGAAGTCATTATCTGGCAGTTCTATCATGACACACTGTTCTAAAGATTGCAACATCTTTTTATGAAATTCTGAAGTTTTACCCCTTGAGAATCCGATTAAAATCCTGATGGATGTGCCCTAACAGTAAGCTCTAGAATATGATTTAGTCTCTCTCCCATGTAAGAAAACTATACATACGTAGAAGAGCCAGGATTTGATAACAAGTTACAGCTTTTGGCTTTACAGTAGTTTCTAGGGGAAGATAAGAGACCTTAAGTTTGTTGTTTATCACTAAGGTGCCTATATAGCAAACTGCAATGATGTATCTCGTTTTTTGTAATCATAGGCAGCAAAACTCCTTTATGAATCCCGGGACCAATAACAGCAGCAAGTTGTCTGAGCTCTGACGGAAGAGACCAGCTCTATGAAAAACCGCTTCTCACTTTTTGCTAGTTACTTTGATCCATGGTAATTGGTATTATGAACCCCTCTACCCCAAATGTGGTTCATTATGTAAGCACTGGCAAATGCAATGTGAGTATTTTGGAACCATGAGTATTCACTTATCTAGTGTGCAATATGTATACAATTAATGCTTTAAACATAGCCTCATGTATAAGACTTCATTATTTTGTTAAATCTTATTGGCACTTAATATGGAAAACGAAAGTATGACCTGCACTACAGCTAAAATGTATAGCACAATTTTTGTAGTACCAATTATGTATACTATATGTATTTAATTTGTTGGCTACAAACAGCAAACAAATGTATTTGTAAGTCTCTTCTACAGAGATCTCAGGTGTTTTTCTTATCCAAATGTTGAAGATCAATGTACAATGAAATCTGCCTTAGATACCCTTTTATAGAAATAATCATTTTGGGTTCTTATCATGTGATCAAACACTTAGATAAGTTTCACCAAATACCACAAACTGGGTTGTATGAACATGACCTCTTGGAGCCACCCGTATGTAGGAAAATACAAGCTTCCAGAAAATGATTTTGAAGTTTTGTATTCATTTTACTTGTTGTAATGACCTTTTGCTAATTAATCTGATTATTGTAACTAATGTTTGGACATACTGTATACAGTATTTTAAATGTACAAGTCTTATGGATCAGATGAATTCATACTTATTGAAAATAAGCAAAATGCTCAAGATAGCATTTACTTTAACTTGCTAAGCAACTTAAGCTAACTTTCAACCTTAAAGACTTCAATATTCTTGGTTTGAGTGGAGGAGAGAATAAAAGGCTATTTACAATACCCAAAAATGTCCTGTGCCTCCTGTCCAAATGGTACACTCTGTTCAAGCACTCTAGCATGAACTAGAAAATCTCATATATTCAGCTGTTCTAAGAAAACCAACTAGGAGTTTGCTGGCTGCACTTGGTAGTGAATGAAGTTCAAACATTCAGACTGTCCTTGAAGAATAGAAGCTAGCAGTTTAAGGTGAAAAATTGTTTTTAAGTGAGAAAGCCTACCTAGTCACAGAGCAACACCTCTTGGGCGTGTGCAGCACCTTCAGCCTTTTCTTCTTTGTATTGCCAAGCTAGCCTCTTAGTACTATGCACACCCAATTGTCACTAAATTATCCTCATTCAGTGTGGATTAGTTTTGCAGGTTAGGTGGACAAAGGTTACAGTACTTTGCCATTGCCTAACATTAGTTTAAAATAAACACTTCAAAATGCAGCCATGCCTTAGCAGTATTTTATTATACACTAATCCAGAGAACATGAAAATGTGCATCATAGGCTCTTGAAATTGTCACATTCATGTACCAAATGTTCTTTAATATCCTTTCACGTTTCATCACCACAGTATATACAATTAATGTTAAATGGTGGTAAAAGCAAATTACAGCGCTGCATAAATGCTATATAAATTATACACAAGACTTGTACATGAGTTAAGCCAACTGGCCTACACTTTAATGGAAGAAAAAAATGCAAAACACATGGCTACAACTTATGAGAAATTCAAAATATATTTCTGGTATATAAAACCATGTACAATTAACTCCAGTGAAGTGCTTTGCGCTTTTTTTTTTTTGCTTGAAACTACAATGTAGTGGAAAAGTTATTGCATAACTCACCCTGGCAATAGGTGTAGGGCTGCCAAGAACCACAGAAACTGTCCTTACCAAAATAGCAAATTATTGCCATTCTCAAATCCTTCTCGAACTCCTTGTTTCTCCTTCCTGTCATTGACTCTCAATATTAGTACAACTAGCTCTCCACTTTTTAGTCCTTCAACTACTCAGGCAGACTTCAAGTTAGTGTACCTCTTAGCTTATCAGACTCTTACCCTTCTCAACTATTGCACTTTCATCCATGCAAACATACAAATCCTTTAATCTGACTGCAAATCCACTGTTATCTGTTCTTTTGTTCCAAACAGACAAGTTCACAGGTTAGTGGGAGTGGGACCTGTAACTTAAATTAGTAGAGGTAAAACTCGTGTAATAAGCTGAATACCAAGAAAATGAACAAGTTAATTAGTGTAGGGATTTTGAGAAGTATACAAACACTAGTTTTGATTCTTTTAGCTTGTCATTTAAATGCAAACAAAATCTAGATCCTAGCATCTCTAAAGCTTCTGTTTGAGCTTTGTAAAGGGTATCTTTACACTGCAGCTGTGCTGCTGTAGCATGATGCTTCCTCCAGTGAGGGAAGGGGTTTTTCCATTGCTGTAGGTAAACTACCTCATGCAATAGCTGCATGTATGGTAGGGGTCAGGTCAATCTAACTGTCATACAGGATGTAAAATTGTTCACAGCCCTGAGCAATGTAGCTAGGTTGACTTAAGTCTTATCTGTAGAGCAGGCCTTAGACTAGGACTTAAAGATATGTTAACTAATGTTCTATTTCTAAATCCTAGAATGTGTGTGTGTGTGTGTGTATATATATATATATATATATATAGAGAGAGAGAGAGAGAGAGAGAGAGAGCGCGCGCGCGCGCCTTGGTTACTGCTTATGCACTTAGCATGTGAAAGTCTTCTCTGTAGCACACAGTCAGTAATGAGTAAACAACATTCAATGGTGTCAAAATATATCCAAAATCTTGACACATGGGACAGTTATTGTAGGACTAGAACAGACTGGACAGCACATCTGCAATTTGGAAATGACATTTGTGAATATTTAACACAAACCTCCACCTGTGGACTCTTCTATAAGAATATTTTTGGTATTTAGAGTAGAGTTGACAAAATACTGTAGACTGCAAGTACCTCTCCCAGTCAGTGATTGGTTACATGGAATTATCTTCATTTACAAACTGCAGATTTTTAAATCCTTGACTGCTGTCCACTAACAAGAGAGAGCACCATTTAAAAACAAAGATTATAATTTTATTTCTCCAGTTGAAATGTGATAGAAAAGGATGACTCCAGTGTGGGTTTAAGCTTCCAGTTACCAGCCACGTATTACACTGCCAAACAACTGAATTCAAGCAAGGGTTCGCTGCCTAGGCTTTATTCTTGGATATAGCTGCAAAACAAAATCAAAAGTAAATACCCAAGCTTTAGATGTGATAACTAGAAAATCAAGTCTATAATTAACATATAACCTGCTTACAGCCAAAAGGCTATTTCTGATTACACATGAATGGATTGTACAGCAAAGGGTAAGACGTCATTAACATGTTGTCCACTGGACATATTTAGTACATTTCTTTAGATTACAAAGTGACATGCAAGTCTGAACAATTCAAGAGGAAACTCAAACCTTTAACAGTCTCCTAACCTAATTAACTAATGCTATTAACTATTTTTATTTTCGTCCTTCAGCAGGTGGCAGTAAATAGGTATAACTTTCCATCATTTTATGCAGTCAAAGTGAAAGTTTACCAGTTGCATAATTCCAATCTGCATTTTAGCCACATCTACCTTCTTGGCAGGTAAATAGAACAAACTCCCACCAGGAGTGATCCATGCCACAAACTTGTTACATCCCAATTATTTAAATATCTTCGTGTGAGCAACCCTGATATTTGGCACAACAGCCACCATACTATACTTAGGGAGACAGTTTGATCTCATGGAAAATACCACTATTTAATATGCTAAAGATCAATTAAAAAGTTATAACCTAAAAAAACTTAAGGCAGCCTAATGATTACTATTCATAGAATCATAGAATCATAGAATATAAGGGTTGGAAGGGACCCCAGAAGGTCATCTAGTCCAACCCCCTGCTCAAAGCAGGACCAATTCCCAGTTAAATCATCCCAGCCAGGGTTTTGTCAAGCCTGACCTTAAAAACCTCTAAGGAAGGAGATTCTACCACCTCCCTAGGTAACGCATTCCAGTGTTTCACCACCCTCATAGTGAAAAAGTTTTTCCTAATATCCAATCTAAACCTCCCCCACTGTAACTTGAGACCATTACTCCTCGTTCTGTCATCTGATACCATTGAGAACAGTCTAGAGCCATCCTCTTTGGAACCCCCTTTCAGGTAGTTGAAAACAGCTATCAAATCCCCCCTCATTCTTCTCTTCTGCAGGCTAAACAATCCCAGCTCCCTCAGCCTCTCCTCATAACTCATATGTTCCAGACCCCTAATCATTTTTGTTGCCCAGTATTCTTTTTACTGTCCTGGGTTAAATTCCTAACTACAATCTGTCTTTCTTCTACAGCAATAATAATGCTCAGAGAAGGTGCACTCAAGCCCCGGGACAGAAGGATTGCTTTCTTTGTGTCACTCTGCAGCAATGATTTACCTAGATGTTGCATTGATAAATTCTAGAGGAAGTTTCCTCTAATCTCCCACCTAAGGAAAAGTGTAACAATAGGTCAAGTTCAAGGGAGAAGGAAGGAAGGAAGAAGTTTAAAGTAACTTACCCCCAAAAGATTTTTAGGCACATAGCCTTCTTTATCATTGAGTCGAGCCCACCACCATTCTGTTTCATTATCATCCTTGCGTCTCAGGATAGTAATGGCATCTCCTTCATGGAATGACAACTCATCATTATTCTGGGCTTCATAATCCCACAGAGCATACACTACTCCTTTGTTCATGACTCCCAACTTCTCCTGTACTCCTGTTACCAAGAAACAAAAGGTAAACGAACATTACAGATGGTAGAGTACCTTGACTTTATCCACTTGGGATTTTGGGTCCTCCTCTCCAGTGGGAAATCCTGAGAGACTTTCATTCTGCTGCAATTTAAGATTCAGTGTTTCCATTATACTTTTTTTTTTCCCTCCCCCTCAGGAACTTAACTGAAGATTAAAACCTGATATGGCATAAAACTTGTCATAGAAGTTGGGAATATGTTTTCATTGCACGGTGTATTTGAAAATTAGTTGCCCTTACTTTAGGTGAAAATTAGGGCTCTCAAGTGATTTTAAAAAACTGTAATTAATCATGCAATTAACAAATTAATCACAATTAATGATGCTGTTAATAATAGAATACCATTTAAATATTTTTGTATGTTGTCTACATATTCAAATATATTGATTTCAATTACAACACAGAATACAAAGTGTACAGTGCTCACTTTATATTTTATTACAAATATTTGCACTGTAAAAAATAGTATTTTTCAATTCACCTAATACAAGTACCTTAGTGCAATCTCTTTATCATGAAAGTTGAACTTACAAATGTAGAATTACGTACAAAAAAATAACTGCATTCAAAAATAAAACAATGTAAAACTTTAGAGCCTACAAGTCCACTCAGTCCTCCTTCAGCCAATCGCTTAGACAAAAGTTTGGTTACAATTTGCAGGAGATAATGCTGCCCGCTTCTTGTTCACATCACCTGAAAGTGAGAACAGGCATTCGCATGGCACTGTTGTAGCTGGCGTCACAAGATATTTACGTGCCAGATGCGCTAAAGAGTCATATGTCCCTCCATGCTTCAACCACTATTCCAGAGGACACATGCTGATGATGGGTTCTGCTTGATAGCGATCCAAAGCAGAGCAGACAGACATGTTCATTTTCATCATCCTAGACAGATGCCACCAGCAGAAGGTTGATTCTCTTTTTTGATGGGTCAGGTTCTGTAGTTTCCACATCTGAGTGTTGCTCTTTTAAGACTCTGAAAGCATGTGCCACACTTCATCCCTCTCAGATTTTGGAAGGCACTTCAGATTCCTAAACCTTGGGTTGAGTGCTGTAGCTATTTTTAGAAATCTCACATTGGTACCTTCTTCGCATTTTGTCAAATCTGCTGTAAAAGTGTTCTTAAAATAAACATGTGCTGATCATCATCCAAGACTGCTATAATATGAAATATATGGCAGAATGCTGGTAAAACAGAACAGGAGACCTACAATTCTCCCCCAAGGAGTTCAGTCACAAGTTTAATTAACACATTGTTCTTTTTACAAGCATCATCAGCATGGAAACCTATCCTCTGGAATGGTGGCTGAAGCATGAAGGGGCATAGAAATGTTTAGCATATCTGGCATGTAAAATACCTTGCAACGCTGGCTACAAAAGTGCCATGCAAATGCCTGTTCTCACTTTCAGGTGACACTGTAAAAAGAAGCAGGCAGCAGTATCTCCCCTAAATGTAAACAAACTTGTTTGTCTTAGCAACTGGCTGAACAAGAAATAGGACTGAGTGGATTTATAGGCTCTAAAGTTTTATATTTTGTTTTTGAGTGCAATTATGGAACAAAAAAAAATCTACATTTGTAAGTTACACTTTCATGATAAAGAGATTGCACTACACTACTTGTACGAGGTGAATTGAAAAATACTCTACAAATATTTGCACTGTAAAAATGATAGTCAAAATATATAAATATATAAAATATATATAATATAAAGTGAGCACTGTACACTTTATTCTGTGTTGCAATAGAAATCAATATATTTGAAAATAGAAAAGCATCCAAAATTATTTAATAAATTTCAACTGGTATTAACAGTCTGATTAATCATGATTAATTTTTTTAATCACGATTAATTTGAGTGAATAGCCGGAGTTAACTGCAATTAATCGACAGCCCTAGTCTCATACATATACTAGTCTCATACACATTCTCTAGCACAACAGGTTTAGAGTTCTTCTTGCTCAGCCTAGTTATTGCAGCATTTGCTGTATATCTCATCACACTGCAAATCTGCCTTAAGGGGTATATTAAAACCCTAATGAAGTCTTTATACTCTCTTTGGTGTAAGTTAGAATCTTAATTTTATTTAATTGCTGCTTCTGGAAAGATGCTTCTCTTGTGATATATGCACTGAACTTAAAAGCTATAAGTCATCTGTCTCATTAATTCAGTGAACAAAACATGAATAACTACTCATAATAAGGAATTCAAGTAAGTTTAGATCTTCAGCCTCCTGGTGTGGTCTGCTAGAAGTTTGGGATATCCTTACAAAATTCCATGTGAAATTTACATGGCAACACCCTTCTAACTCCAAAACCCTATCATCATCAGAACCCTTTCCTAGAAAGGAAGGAAGAGATGTTTAAAAATCATGCACAATGCCACAGTGAGCTGACTTGAAGAGGGAGGGATGACATGGCCAAAGAAACGGCCAAGAAAATATTCTGGCAGTATTCTGAATGGACGAGAGTGGGGGCAAGGGCAATGCTAATTTCAAAGACCTATGTAGAGGATACAGAACTTAGACTAGCAACTTGGCAGTCAGAACAGAGAAGAAAGGTTGAATTTCAGAGAAGTGATAAAGGTCTGTAAAGGGAATTATCAAGCATATACACTTGGCAACCTACCGTACAAGAACTGGGAACACTGAATATAACCCTCCTCCATCTCCTCACACTTGTCTGCAGCAGTTTCTATATCACTTATAGTTGAAGCAAAAATTGCTGCTCCGGATTCTACAAGTAGTTTACAGAGATGAACACTATTGCAAGAAGCTGCACAATGCAAAGGCGTCCTGAAACAAAGCCAACATTTAGACATCAAAACAGGCCAGGAATCCTACAAATCCAACCTGGAACAAAGGGTTCAGTCATCCTTTAGAAGTTACTTTTGAAAGAAAATTAACTTTTATGTGGAGAATGTTTGTGGCACAAGTAAAAACGTAAATAAATAACCTACCTAAAATTCTGACCGCACTGAAGCCAAATGGGGCAAACAGATTTTAATGAGAAGGGTAAGTTTTCATAACATTTTGCAAGGCTGCAGTACGTTAGTTTTAAAGGGCAGAGGGCAAGGCAAGAAGGGTGAGAAATAGCTCAGCAAGGCCAGCTCTCTAAATTCCTCACATACCACTACAGAAGTGCTGCCGGACAAGGAAATGTTACTCACCATGTAGTAACTGGAGTTCTCCGAGGTGGGTTCTCCAAATGTGTCATGCACTTCAGGTTTGCATGTGCACTTCATGTTCCCAGGACCAAAGATTTTTCCCTAGCAGTGTCCATTTGCTCTATGCATGCACTCATGCTCTGCCGTGAAGCTATAAAGGGGGCTGCCAGGCTGCCACCGTTTTAGTTCCTTCTCTACCGCTAGGCCCCACTTAGGGAAATTGAGGTAGTGGGGAAGGAGGTGGGTAGTAGACATAAAGACACTTGTCCCTATGTGTCATGCCCCACTTCAGGTGATTCAGAAGCAGTCTCTCTCTCTAGGAGGTGGGTACCCACAGTTCAATGTGTCAACAGAATGCAAAACTGCTCTACCCAGGGAGGCATCCGAAGCAGCTGCTTGTACCAGTGCATAATGTCTTGCAAAGATATGCACAGAACCCCATGTTGCTGCTTTGCAGGTGTCAATAATAGATACACCCTTGAGGGAGGCTACTGAGGCTGCTTGGACTCTTGTTGAATGTGCTCTCACACTCCTCTCAAGAGGGACATTATTCAGCTCGTAGCAAAGTATGATGCATCCTGAGATCTTTTTTGACAGCTTCTGGGTAGAAGTGGCCTCTCCTTTCATCCTTCCCACAAATGATACAAAATGTCTAGGATATTTCCTAAATGACTTCATCTTCTGTAGGTAAAAGGTAAGGGTCCCATGCACATCCAAGAAGTGCCACATTACCTCTTCCCTATTGGTGTGTGGTTTATAGTAGAACACAGGAAATGGATGTTTTGGTTAATGTGAGAGTCTGACACTATCTTAAGGATGCACTTCAGATGCAGTCTCAGGAATACCTTATTCTTGTGGGAAACTACTGGAGGGGGACAGAGGAGGTCTGCCATGACTGCTCCTAACTCCCCATCTCTTTTGGCCAGTGATTGCGACTAAAAATGCTACCTTCGTTGAGAATTGCAGTAAAGAGTAGGGTACCAGAAGCTCAAACAGTGCTTTTGTCAGAGTTGCTAAAACCAGGTTCAGGTCCCAGACTGGTGTAGGTTTTGCCATGGGAGGGAAAAATAACCTAACTTTTCAGGAATCAAGATGTGACTGGGTGTGAAAACACAGAGTAAGTGTCCACTTGCCTGTCTCTACCTACTATGTCTGGTGGCTCCTGACACTAGCTGAGAGTTGGGAGGCAGATGACAGAATTGGTATTCCAACCCTTTCACAGGTACAGAATACATCTTTTCAGCCTGCTTATCTAGTGGTGGAACTGTGGTAGGTATCTGCCGAAAGTGTCTTTGTAGGTTTGGTGATGGCTTTGGTGAGCACCATTCCACTCTGTCCTCAGCCATGCAGAATGTCTAGCAGTGCATAGAATGTGTAATGCCTCTGCCACCAGTTTAACGAAGTCGTGGAAGACCTTAGAATCATCAGGGTATGGCAGGGAGGCAGGAATCACTGCTTCGTTGGGAGACAAGGACAACAAGATCAGCAGCATGATGGCATCTTGTTCCTGTTGGGCCTCTCCTCCAGATTGTTGTTGTGACTTCTGAGGCTGAGGGTGCTCTTCCTCTACCCTGAGAGCCAGACATCTTTGCAAAAAGAAAAGGAGTACTTGTGGCACCTTAGAGACCAACAAATTTATTTGAGCATAAGCTTTCATGAGCTACAGCTCATTTCATCGGATGCATGCAGCGGAAAATACAGTGGGGAGATTTTATATACAGAGAGAACATGAAACAATGGGTGTTACCATACGCACTGTAACGAGAGTGATCAGGTAAGGTGAGCTATTACCAGCAGGAGAGAAAAAAAGCCTTTTGTAGTGATAATCAAGGTGGGCCATTTCCAGCAGTTAACAAGAAAGTGTTAGGAACGCGCGGGGTGGGGGGAGGAGGAATAAACATGGGGAAATAGTTTTAATTTGTGTAATGACACATCCACTCCCAGTCTTTATTCAAGCCTAATTTAATAGTGTCCAGTTTGCAAATTAATTCCAATTCAGCAGTCTCTCGTTAAGAGTTGGTTTTTGAAGTTTTTTTATTGAAGAATTGCGACTTTTAGGTCTGTAATCGAGTAACCAGAGAGACTGAAGTGTTCTCCGACTGATTTTTGAATATTATAATTTTTGACGTCTGATTTGTGTCCATTTATTTTTACTTGGAGACTGTCCGGTTTGGCCAATGTACATTGCTGGCACATGATGGCATATATCCTCTGTCCCATAACATGGGTATGTCAGGTGATCGTGACCTCATATCCCCTCGGAGCAAAGCCCCAGGGTGATAGATACCAATATGTATAGGGAGTGTTCTTAATTGCACAGGAGTACTGAGAAACTCTGGACAATACAGATACCCTCTCTGAGCTCAACCCCTGCTAGACACCCTCTGGGAAGTAATCCGGGATGGGTATCCACTATATTCTTCTGACTCCAATCCCAAATTCAGCAGGAGAGCTCTTGGTCCTAGAGGAGGCAGTGATGGCCTACCTCTACGATACTGGCAACGGTATAGCTTGACTGCAGAGATATCTGTACTGAATGATATCTTGGTACTGGACATGGGACTCCAGAGAGTATCACAGTGACTCTAGTTCCATAAATACAATTAAGTCACCCACTGCTGAGAAACGGGCTGGAGCGGAGAGAGTAGTTTCTGTAATTCAGCCCATTGGTGCAGAAGAAGCCAGAGCTGGCAGTGCGGATGCAGCAGCTGTTGATGGTGCCAAAGTACCACTCTTGGTTCTGGAACGTGGTGTGGCCTTACCTTCTGATGAAGTCCCAGTATCAGATGGCCCCACTCTGAAGCACGAGGTGTCTCCTGACTTGGTGCAGGACGGAGACTTTTGCCTCTTCTTAGAGAACTTGGATGTGGAAGGACAAGAGGGAAGATTATGGGAGACTTTTTGTCTCCCTTCCGTTTGCCTTCACTCTCCTCACCCGAATTTGTCGGAGCTGGTGGGCGGTGCCTTGGAACCAGCCAGAGCCACTATAAGGAATGTTCCTACCATCTTAAGACATTTGGGAGGGGGATCTCCCCAGTCAGAGCCTGTGACCGCTCTCATAGAGCTCTCCATGAGGAATCTTTTAGGTTAGAACTCCCTTGACTGTTTTGTCATCCTTGGAAATGACCTGCAGATACCGCACCTAGAAGGGACACGGGTTTTCCCAGGCAGTCCAAGCAAGTGTTGTGATAATATGTAACCAGAAATTACTTCTGGCAGTCTATGCAATTTTTGAAGCCAGGGATCCTTGGCCTACTCTCCACACTGCCGTTGGAAGAACTAGAGGGTGGTAAGAGTAGGTGAGTGAGTGTGTGTAAATAGGAATTATGATGTGTGGTACAGGAATCACATTGCTCCACATGCCATGGGTGGGATTCCCAAAGTTTAGGAAATCAAACCCCAAAAAGCTGTACTGATTAAAACAACTAAGACTAATTTTTAAAAATCATCTACAGAGAAAGCTGAAGTAGTCAGCACATACACTAAAACTTCATCCTAAACCATGAGCAGTAAGAAGGAACTAATATGGTGATGGTCTGGCAGCTCAGGGTGAGCATGAGGAGAATGGGGGCTCATGTGAGGACCAAACAGACACTGGGGAAAAATCTTCAGTCTTACGCAGATGGAGCACATGCACAAACCTGAAATGGATTACACATAGGGACAAACACTCAAAGAACTATGGACTATATATTATATTCCTGGGGGAATTCTGTGCAGAAATTAACGTTGTGGACGCAGAATTTCCTTTCCCACACAGAAATGGGCTGCAGTACTGCTAGCCGGCATTAGGAGCCACTGGACTCAGCAGAGCCCAGCTTGCTTGTAGAAGACACTGCTGGGGGAGGGAGAAGGAGCTAGGTTCCTGGCAGCTGCAGTTCCCAGTATGCCCTGAGGGAAGGAGAGGGTGGCGCACAGGAAACGCTTGCTCAGTCCCAGGCTTGCACAGAATCAGGCTGTTTCTCCCTCTGGATTCCTGGGATCTTGGGGGACAGGGGGACGGGTGTCTGGGCAAGAGGGCAGGCCCAGTGGTGAGCTGGAGCCGGTTCGCACCGGTTCGCTGGAACCAGTTAAATTTAGAAGCCCTTTTAGAACCGGTTGTCCCGCAAGGCAACCGGCCAAACGTGGCACCTTAGGCGCCAACTCCATGGGTGCTCTGGGGCTGGAGCACCCACAGGGAAAATTTGGTGGGTGTCCGGCCCGCACCCAGCTCACCTCCACTCCGCCTTCTCCCCTGAACGCCCTGCTCTGCTTCTCCACCCCCCGCCCCTCCCCAGGCTTCCCGCAGGAGGCAGAGCGGAGGTGAGCTGGGGGGAGGAGGGGGGACGGGACACGAGGAGGGCCGTCCATGCCAGAACAGGTAACCTGGGGTGGGGGGGGGGAGCAGCAGAACCACTCCCCACTCCACCTCACCTCCACTCCGCCACCGCCTCCCTGGGCCTGAGTGCGAAGCCGCCGCTTGCTTCTCAGCCCTCCCAGGCTTCCTGCGCGAACAGTTGATTCGCAGGACGCCGGCAGCGCGGGAGCGGAGAAGCAGAGCAGGGCAGCGTGTTCAGGGGAGGAGGCAGAGCAGAGCTGGGCTGGGAGCTGCCAGTGGGTGCTCCGCACCCACCAAATTTTCCCCCTGAGTGCTCCAGCCCCGGAGCACCCACAGAGTCGGCGCCTAAGGCGCCACTTTTGATGTGATCAGTGGGGGGGGGCAGCCGCTCCCCCTGCTCCCTGCTAGCTACACTACCCTGCCCCAGGAGCCAGAGGGACCTGCCGGATGCTTCCCAGGAGCCATCCCAGGTAAGCACCGCCAGGACTCCCCACCTCACACCCCCCCGCAGGTCCCTCTAGCTCTTAGAGGCAGGGTGGGGCGGGCACCCACTATGGTGGCCCACGAGACCCTCCTGCCCGGTTCTGGGAGCAGTCAGGGGATAGGGGAGGGAGGTGGATGGGGCAGGGGCCCTGGGGCGGGAGGCATCAAGGAACACAGGGGGTTGGATGGGGCAGGAGTGGGCCACGACCCCCTTGCAGGGTGACGAGGGAACTGGTTAAGATTTTGGCAGCTCATCACTGGGCAGGCCCCACAGCTGGGCTTGGGGGGGGGGGGGGTGGGAGGTTCTGCAGGTATCTGGGCCAGGGAGGCCCCATGGCTGGGATGATGGGATGTGGGTATCTGGGCTGGGGGGGCCCTGCAGTTGGGCTCTGGGGATGAGGGGGTTTGGGTGTATTGGCTGTGGGGAGTACAGGTGGGCCCCGCAGGGGAGGGGTTGTGGGTGTTTGGCCCCCCAGCTGGTCTCTGGGGACGGTGGGGAAGGGGACAGAGAAATAGGAACTGGGTTGTCATAGGGGTTTCTTTAACTCTCTACTCCTGGGGGAATTTTTGTGCGTGTCTGTATTGTTACAGACATACTTGTTGACAGGTATTTTTAAATAAATTACCAAAATAATTGAAACTGGCATGATTATGTAGTGTTTCTTGACAAATAAAATTTGCAGAATTTTGCAGATTTTAAAATATTGTGTGCCGAATTTTTAATTTTGGGGCATAGAATGTCCCCATGAGTAATATTAGGATCAACTTTTTAAAAAACTTTCCTTTTTAAAATCAATGGAAAGTTTTAAAAAATTGAGGACACAAAAAAGACCTTATAGAAAAATATATATATTCATGTATTTTTTAATAAAGTAGTTCATTACTAATACTGCGAAATTATAACAATCCACGGACAAAGGTTCCAAGAAGGTAAACCCACTTTTAGATAAAAATGGGGAAGGCTGTGTATTTCAAGTCAAAATTATTAAACATATGGGACACAAATTAGAACTATACAGTTAAATATAAACAATACACAATAGCATTTACTTATTATTTGGAAGAGTTTGTACATTACACTTAGGTGAACGTTTAGTAAAGTCATGCATTTCAATACCTCAATCATTAAATCTATATCTACACTAGAGACCTTACAGTGATACAGCTCTACTGATGTAGCCACACCACTGTAAGATCATGCTGCTCCATGCCAACAGGAGAGAACTCTCCTGTCAACATAATTAAAGCATCCCCAATGAGTGGCAGTAGCTATGTCGGCAGCAGAGTCTCCTGCCGACATAGTATTGTCCACACTGGCACTTCTGTCGGTGTAACTTAGATCAGTTGGGATGTGTGTGTGTGTTTTTTTTCATATTCCTGAGCGACATAAGGTTTACTGACAAAAGTGCTAGTGTAGACATACCCTTAGAGTTTACAAAAAACTCTATATATTTACCAAAGAGTCATTTAGTAAATATATAATAATCTGATCCCTAGATAGCTCTCCACTAAATTTCATTATTTCAAAACTGACTGAATTGGGACTTTGAAGTTAAAAGTGCTAGCACACTTACCATCCATCACTGTCTGCTGCATTCACATTAACACCAAAATCAAGCAGGAACTTTACAATGTGGTGATGACCAGCACACACTGCATTATGCAAAGGGGTAATTCCTTCATCATTGGGTTTGCTGGGATCATCAACCTATGCGAAAAAATTGAAATACTTAAGCCCAAATCATTTCCTTCACTGAAAAAACGTGGAAGAGACAGACTACATTTAGAAAAGTTCACCTCATAAATGATCCTCTGTACCAGATCAAATTCTCCCTCCAAAGAAGCATCAAGCAGGAGAGCTAAAGGGTTGAACTTTACCCTCAAACCGTGACCAGTTCGTTCAGAGTTAGGTTTCTTCAGGTTGGTACGTTTAGTCTGAGTGAAAGAAAAAGTAGATGTCATTCCAAGTTGCATAAATAGCATAAAATATTCAGCTTGTTTTAACCAAACAAGCATTACTGTGCCCCCAAAGTGCTGATTAAGATTTGTCAGCATTTCCATTATAAAACCACAGTAGCAGATATGAAGCCCTGAAAATACTAATTTTATCATGTGGAAATCTGACAGTCATTCCAACACAACAATAAATTACTGTTTAAAAAAATGGTTAGAAGGTACAGTAGGTTAATTCTTAGTTCATCCCACATTTCTGAATATAATAGTTTTAAATCTCATCTGACATCACAAATGAAAGCAAGTCTGGTGGGCTCATCCTAGTCTCTAGCAAGACTTTGGTCTCATTACAAATTAAATGATTCAGCATGACTGGCAGTCTCTGCTCGGGAAAATCTCAGGTTTGAGCTAGCAGGAGTGTTCATTACAGGTTAGGACTGAGATGCATTAATTTGCTACGCTGTTTGCGGTGAGGAAGGAAAGCTTGCACAGCACTAGACTATTTTATGTGTTTTTCTAGGCAGTAGTTCCAGAAGAAACATGTTCACAAAAACTGAACCATTTTAAAATTTGTTTTGTTAAACAGCATTTTACACCACTCATGCATTTTTCCCTGGCTCCAGCAAAATGTTTTAGCAATTTATGCTTTATGTGGACTACAAGCTGAAGGGTTTTGAAATGTGTGTTTTAAATTTCTGTTATACTTAAGTTTGGGGAAAAAAGATTATCTCCCCCTTCTCCCCAAAATCACTTTCACCTGTTCCCATAGGGGATACATGCAAGGCCGTGTGTACTCCGTGGCCAAGCTGGACCTAAATTCTTCAGCAAGGTCCTTGGATTCTATGACAGCTTTAGATAAATGAAAAAGTAGATGTGCTCACTGTATTCAATATGAAAGTGAAAATACAGTCATTGTAGCGGAGTAATATTTTTATATTAAATCCAATTTATTTTATGCTGTCCCCACATTTTCAATTCTCTACATAGTGCAGATTTTGACAAGACAAACAGTGTTGTAGACGTGCCAAGCTGAAACTGGAGGTTTTGGCAGCTGGAAGGGGGGCAGTTGGGGGCCGTGGCACCTGGGGAAACATGGAGGGTAATTTGGATTGTGGGATAAGCACATTAGATGGATGTTTCTGCTAAAATAAATCAGCAATGTTGACATTTATGTTGTCATTTTTAGGGTGTCGAGGTAATTTCCCATTGAGGGGAATATGGGTAGTTCACACCACCCAGAGCTGTTTTTTCAGACTGCCTGCAGAACTAGAAAAGCATCAGCGCAGCAGTTTGTACTCAGGTTCATGTTTACAGTTATTTTTGCAACCCTGAGGTCTGAAAGCATTTTTTAAATTTAAGTCTGATTCTGGAATTCAGTTCTTGGCAAGGGGTAATTTCAGATAAAGTTCTTCAGAAAGATGATACACAGGACCCTGAACATGCAGGATCATCTACAAAGTATGTGCATCATTTCCTTACTATCTAACCAGAGTTGCATATGAAGTAATATTAGTACAGAAACAGCATTTTTGTCAACTTATCCATAGGAATCTTCCATGGTGCTATGTTCATTTTCCCTTTATTCCTTTGATACCATAAACCTTATGCTATTTAGATTATTTAGCATAATCCCATTGTCTTCCAGTCACTGCAGGAATAATTGACTGTATAGCAACTTCCAAAGGCCAAGAGTAATACGCAATATAACTGTATTTCTGCCATCACTTACTGGAGGAAGTGGAGGAGGAACAGCTGGTGGCACAGGAACTTCATCTTCTATTGGGGAGCTGACCTCAGGTATGGGACTGGGTGACTGTTCAGTGGAAGGGACTACAGCAGGATTGTTATTATTGTCTTCAGTTGTCTCAGAGGTTTGGTTAGTGGTTTCAATGCTAATCAGTTCCTCAGTGGCAGGAGAAGGTAATTCATTATCATTGGCATCTGATGAAGGAGGAGGTTCATCAGGAAGAGCAACCGTGGGTTGCACAGAAATAGGTTCTTCAACATTGCCATTGGTGCTAGTGTTTCCATTATCAACATCTGCTAAGCTGCCTATAAAGTCCTGTGGGTTGCTTGGTTGATAAAAAGGAGCACTTTCTATTCCTCCAGCAAGTGTATTAAAGCGCTGATATAACAGCTTCTGTATATTTGGTCCACTGGGCCCTTCAGGTTCAGTGATAGAGCTACGCTTCTTTAATGGCCTAGGAGCATTGGCTAATTTTCTTCTAAGAGCTTCAAGATCAGCATCACTTTGATATCGTAGGGGTGAATGCACAATAGGTGTAAGCTTAGTAGGACTGAGAGGGCGAGGAATGTTTTCCACATTGCTATTTTCACCTGATGGTGGAATGTTTTCCAGCTCTTGATCTTTTTCAGTGAACTCAATCTGAGGCTGAGATTGTGGCTGTGATGTGTGGGCGGGCAAAGATCCATGAAGGAATGGTAAAGGTGATGGAGAAGTTGAACCAGACTGTAGAACAGGTTTTCCATAAACTGAAGAGGAGAAAATGAAAGTGAGGGACTGTTCTGAATTTATATCAAAAAGGTCATGCAATAAGCTGCTGGATGCGCATGCTGCTGTTTGTTCATAAATCAATATAGAAGAAAAATATGTCAATAGCTAGGTTATGTCATAACCTATCACCCAGTTGGCTGATCAAACTAGGATATCAATACTCATCTGTTAGCGATGGAGATACTTCTGACAGTTATAAACTATTCATTGACAAATGGTAAGAGAAGGGTTGTTGTAAAGAAAACCCTGCCAGAAACTATTTTTTAATCAATCTCTGTAAAAGTATCTGGAATACAATGTATTACATCTAATATAATCCATATTGTTCCAATAGTTAGTTAGTATGTTTTAAAATAAAGATGTCTCACAGCACATGCCTATTTGCCACCTCAAAAACTACAAATGGGGTTAAATTAAATTGTGGTGCCATACTGTTTGAATAAGAAAAAGCAAAATCCTCCTCCTTTCCTCTAAATTTAGACAAGCTATTCAAACAAAATAATGCTTTTAAGGTAACTGTATTTACATTAATCTCAATTAAATTATTATTTATTACAAACAGATCAAAAAGCAAGTCTACTGAGTAGGTCTGAGGTAATAGTAGCCTATTTCAAAGGGAAAGGCAATAAATATATATATTCTACCTGCTTTTACTGATTTATTTAGGGTATTGTATACAGCCTGTTGATAGTTCTTTGGTGGTGTTGCTTGCTGAAGATACATTGAGTAGATGGAACTGGAGTTCACTGTTTGAGGTCCTTTTCTTGGAGACTGAGGCCTTGATCCTTTATCAGCTAGAAAAGGCCTGATAGCCACAGTTAAAGGGAGCTCAGGCCTGCCATCTCCGCCAGGAAATAAGGAGGGACCAGAAGGTTGATAAGAAGGGCTAGGAGGTACAGAAATTCTCTGTTGTATCTGTTGTGAGGAACTAGGCTGATGTATATTGCTCGATGGTGGTAATGGAATAGGTCTTTGCCGATTTGTTATACTGGAGCCAGGTCTTGGTAGGCTGCCATCCTTCCGCCTTTCCAGTGAATTTGTAGAACCTGTTCCTAAAGGAACAGAGCTTGGATAGGTTCCATAGTTTTGAGGCAACTGCTTACTTACACCAGGGATAGTAGGTGGCACTTTCCCCATATCAAGGCCCTAAATAAGAACAATACAAGTATTGTATGAAAAACTGGGCAGACTGCACCATCTCACAAATAAAATAAAAATAACCACGAGCAAAAACATGCACATCTTAACTAGTCAGATTCATAGTCCTGAAGGACAAGGAATAAATTATATGTATTTACATATATACACACAATTATAAAGCATGTTTTATAAAATTGTATTAGACATTATGCTTTCAAGAGAATTTTCCACAGAAGACTCAAAGATCAAGAGAACCAATATGTATCAGAGCGAAAGAGTATGCACACATCTTACAAGCCCATTGTAAGATATCTCCAATTGCAATATGTAAATATGAATCAAAACAATATTTGCATCATCAAGGGCTCAATTTTCAAACTTAAGCGCATATCTTTAGGCACCTAAGTTTGCAAGTTTGACCCCAAAATCCATTTGGTAATAAAGTGCAGTAAATCTACATGGCATTTCAAGAAAAGAAATTAAGACAAGGTCGTCACTTGTCGGAGCTTACAGTCTAAGAAAATACAAACCACTGGGCAATGGTGCAAACACCAGAGGACACAAAAAAGACAACACTGGCAGGCTCAGTGTATGATGGATTTGAAGATTATTTTTTTAAAAAGGATTTTGAAGGAAAAGAAGAGGGAGGGTGATTAGTGGAAAAATGGGAAGTTATGCCAAGCAGCAGCAAGTGGCAACATGAAAGGTGTGAAACTGAGAAGGGAGGAGGAGACAAAACATGTAAAGGGAGAGAATTAGGAGTAGGAAAGGGCTTGAGGGGGAGAGTCGGAAAAAGTGAAAGCAGAGATGTACATGAATGACAATACACAGGACCCTGAAGGTGAGGGACAGGAGTTGAAACTTGATGTGATAAGAGACAGGAAGACAGTGAAAGAATTTGAAGAAGGGAGATGAAGAGGATTTTATTAGCGACATTTTTGATAAATGGAAGGGAAAAATTGAGATGAGCAGAGACCTGAGGCAAGCCCTGCTAGAGAGGCCAAAGCCATAGTCAAAAGTTTTAGCAAAAAAGATTTATAAAAATACTACACAATTTTGGTAGACATTATGAGTTTACTGGTTTTTATATGCTGCAAAACAAAAGAGCACCACATACGAAACCCACCAGCTTATCAGTACTTCCTAATACTGAAGATGGCAAAGGTTGACTGGATACAGTTCCTTGTTTTAAAGCAGTATCCATGCTTGATTCCTTCCAGTCTGCATTGGAGATTTGAGGTGGTTTTACCACAGGGGTTGAACTCTGTTTAAGCGTTGGCCAGTTTCCATCATTAGCTTGAAATAGAGGGAAAATGTGATATTTATGGTTACCAATGTCGATCACTGTAAACAAACAAAACATTTGAAGTGGAATCCATTATTCAGATTAGTTTAATCACAATGGGATTAATATGATGCCAAAAATCAGATAAGCTCTCATTAATGTTAGTGTCTGATCCAGAAGAGCAGAATAAAAGCTTAACAACCAGGAACAACAAGCTATTCGTTACCCTTTGACATGCAAATTAATTGTATTAAAATCAGCTCTAATGACAGATAGTGAATATTTGGGTACTAACTGCAATTTCAGTTATCATATTCCAAAATTAAACTTTTTTTAAAAAAAGTTCATCTATACATAGAAATACGCCATTAGCATTCAATATTTGATAATTTTTGGTGAACTACCAAGATACAAGGCTAAATTCTGCAACGTATCAATTATACCAATGTATATCATGAGTAACTGCATTACTTCAGTGGAGTTTTTCCAAATTTGCACCTGTAGAACTGAACACAATTTGGCCCAGAGTCATTGATATGCAGTCAGTTGTAAGTAAAGACCTGTTGTAGCTACATTAATTCCAGAAAACAAAAATCTCCCGAAGTGTACATTAATGTCTTTCTCCTCTTCCCACTACCTTCAGTAATTATAATAGTGTCTCCCTGTTAAAGATTTAATTTTTCAGAAATTCATCTTAAATCAGTTGAAAATTTCAAGCCACAGGCATATTTATTCATTGCATGCAAAAATATTATGCACAATTGCATGTAAATTGAAGTAGCTAGAACTTGACTGAGTCCTTAATGCTTTAGTGTACAATTTTAGTAACTGGAGGAAACAATTCACTTTCTATTTTCCCAACTAGGATAAAAGTTTTAAAACTATCTGAAAGTTAGACCTATGCTGTTACACTGTAAAACAGTTTTGAATTAGTGCTTTGTTCTCCTGTTTAAAAGATCATATTTCAGTTGCTAGACTCACTCTTGCTCTATGAAGTGGATACGGTTGTTTTCATTCTCCCACTGTTCTATAGTGACCACAGCAAAACAATTTAATAGTAGTATTGATGGCCTGTGAAAGAGGCACATACAGCCTTACTTTACCAGAGGACGGTAACTGAAATGCCAAGTCTTATGTGGAGAAAAGGGAATTTATTGGGATTCCTGGAACCTCACTGAGAGAAGACCAAATGAAGGTCAGCAATACTCAGTGACAAAGCCTTCCACTTCATCTCAACTTTACAGAGAAATTTTATCTAGGCCTCTCACTGATCCTTTTTTCCATTTCCAGATTTGTTACCATACTCTATCTTGTACAGTTTTTTTCAAAAACTATTTGACTGCTACCCCACAAATAGGCCACATAAGGGTGTGATAGATACAACACAGTTTACACCACTCATTTTAGGGCTTATGAACCTGAGCCACTTTTATTTAACATCCAATTTCTAAAGAAGTTAGACTCTGGAGACTGTTCAGCAACCCATATTTCCACCATGCCAGCCCACATTCAGAGTTTAATCAGCTCGTGAATCTGTCTTTATCCTAGCCCACATGATTGTGATCTATTTTCTATCCTTTATTCATTTGCAAGTTACACTCTCTGCAAGTGAACTGCCCTAGTAATTATCTTTTAAATTACCTTTTCTAAATGTTCCACACTAAAAAGTTATAACAACATTTTAATTTCAAGTCAATCTTGGTTGAATTCTGAGAGATAATTATGTTGGGATAAGAATGCTTTTCTGATTGTTAATTTAATACAGTTAAGACCATTGTAGATTTTTTTGCCCAAAGCACTTTGTGTAACATACAGTCCAGAAACTGCTTTTCAGAGTTTGTAGAATGCCAGGAAGTGCTGTAGTCAGGGCCGACATCAAGATCTGACACTGTCCATAAACTGTGCACCTTGTTTTTATTATCATCATCTAAGTGACAAGAGTAAGACCAAAAAAAGACAAAAGTAAAAAATACGTGCCTCTAAGTAAGGGTAATTTTTCTAAATGTGAACAGTGCATTGGATTAATATTTACTATACGATATACCTAAGATGTTTTTTAATTCTAGCATGTTTATTATGGTTACAGTTCATAGTTCAATTCCAGCAGTTCCTATATCCTATTTACACTAAACAAAGGAATGAAGATTTAGATTTAGTAGTTTAGATTTAGATTTAGTAGGTAAGAATGAAAAGAAGGAAGCACTAAACTTATTTAAGGGGTAAGAAATAGCAAGACATCATAAAACATATTTCACTCTTATAAATACACATGCACATAGGTTTAAAAAGAATGCTCAAAGAGCTAGACATGCATGGAGACTGCCTCTCACATTACCACCTAAACTGCGTGTCACACATTCAGCTAAACTGCAGTAATAGCCTACAATTACAGCTCTGGCCGCTAGAAGCTGCTGTGGAGAGGTGCTAAGCTGCTGCTGTCTGCAGCTCCCTCTGGTGCATCTGACCAGAGAAGGGCCAGCTGTTAGGAACAAGCAAACCCTGACAGTGGCAGCGAGGGTTGCCAACCTTCCAGGTTTGTACTGGAGTCTCCAGGAATTAAAGATTAATCTTTAATTAAAGATATGTGACGAAACCTCCAGGAATTCATCCAACTAAAGTTGCCAAACCTTGGGCAGCAACAGCAGCAGCAGCAAGCGGAGGCAAAGGCAAGGTCAGAAGGTGAGAAGATGCAGTACTGGCCCTAGGCTCCCCTATTCAGCAACCAGCCAGTCTCCTAACTTGGACTCCACCATTCACCAAGCTGACCTGCTCCCCTGACAGGTCCCTGCTACCCCCTGCTCCTACCCAGCCCTCAGTCACCCCACCCAGTTGCCCATAATTCCCTTAGGTATCACAAGCCACTTCCAGCTACATCTTTCCCCAAGACACCTCCACCAACGCAGCGGTCCCCTGCTTCCTCCAAACTATCAAGTTATCCCCCTGGATCCTCCTAAAAGTCTAACTATCCAGCTGCCCCCAACACCCTTTGTAACCCCAGCCATCTTCAAATCCTTCCCCTCCACCCAGGCCTCCATCTTCCCTCAGCCTCTGAGCTTCCCCCATCTTTCCCTACCCAGACGCTCCCACAAACCCAGCTTCCCTTAGCTAGTCCCTCCTCCAGCACTCCCAACACTTCTGTTGCCTTCATCTTCTGCCCATGCACCCCCAAAAATCCAACTTCCCTTCAGTATCTGAGCCACTCCCGCTAACGCTATTGCCCAACTTCTCTCTCTCTCTCTCACACACACACACACACACAATTTCATCTAATTTGGTCATTTTACTAGTATATTCTAACAGTAACCATATACTGTAAACCAACAATCTGAAGATTCTTGATTTCACTATTACTATTAGATTTGGGCCTTTTATAGAACTTTGTATTCATAGATTTCAGACCACTTGATAAACAGGAGATAATACTTATTCCATTTTATTTACCCACAGTCATGTAGAAAGTGAATTGCAAAAGCAAGGGTGAAATCCTAGTCCCACTGAAGTCAATGGGAGTTTGCCATTGACTTCAATGGGGCTGAGATTTCACCCAGGACCAGAAATCAGATCTCCCAATTCCCAGCACAGCAGACTATATAAACCCTCATAGCCTCACACATAATCCTATCTCCAAAGTAAGCCTACATATGCCAAGTCTCCCCAACTTTGTGAATCCACCCTAATTTATAGGTTGATGACCAATACAAAGTTTCTAGTAAGTTTTTGTAACTATTCTTTCAGTATCTTTTTAGACCTAAACACTCAATGGGGCAAACTCATCTGGCAATACTCAAGGGATGAATTAGCCCCAAATCCATTTATTTCCTTTTAATCCCCAATTTAGCCTCCTAGAAAGTTTACATTACAATAGTGTATCTACTGCATACCAGGACACAGCACAATTTCTAAAATTGCTGTTTAATATGCATCTGTATGCATGAGCTCAGATCACCATATTAAAAACTGGCATTCTTAGCTAGCCAGCTATCATCTACACACTCACAGTGCAGGGTGTCAGACAGAGTAGGTGCCAGGAGGATGACACTTTGAACAGCAGACTGAAGAGAGGAAGTGGGAGGTGACAGAATAGGATCCACTATTATGTCTAAATCAGAAATCTTCCAGGTTCCTGGAGATTTTTTCACACACCCATAATCTGTCTCTACAGGACAGACAGATTCAGTCACACAAAAAAAGAAAGAAAAAAAGTGGTGGAAAAATTACAATATAATGGCAATGCAGAAATTAGAACAGGAAAACTCAGAAATGCAGAAACAAACACGACACTTGAAATAAAAAAAATCTCAAATTTCATTTTTTTTCCTAGCACTGGACAGACAATATTTTCATATACAGCTCTTTTGAAAAATTTGCTTTAAATACTTTACGTTTATGATTGTAATTGTAAGAACCAGTCTACACTACAAAGTCTCAGAGAGAACAATCTCTCTTTTACAGTCTGAAAAGGTCTAATGCAGAATAACCCCTCTGGTAGAATACAGCAGCTTTAGAAGTACATATGCAATTATCCAAAAAATACAGTGAGATTTACAAATACCAAAATGGTGTTTGCATATAAACTGCAACTTATGAATTGACCGTTTCCACATGATAAGAGACTTACATGCAACAAAATAGAAGCCAACACAAAGGAGTTGCTAATCTGTCATTTCATTCCACATTTAAATCACCATAAATATCTGATTTAAATTTTCCTCAAGGACAGGATATGCACACCCCATCATTGATTAAGTGAGGAAGAGTCTAGAAGATTTTGTACCAACTTCCGGAAAGTGAACAAAGTGTCCATATTTGATGTCAAACCTATGCCCAGGTTGGAATGAGCTACTAGATATAGTAGGAAAAACAAAATACCTTAACACCCTTGATATCACAAAATGATATTCATAGATCACTCTAATACTACAGCTGAAGAGCAAGGTTTATGGCCAATCCATCTAAACATAGTTTGCATTCATCCAAAAGCAAGTACTTAGGGTATGTCCTATGGACTGGTTCAACTCCCAACCCAGGGAGCAAGGTCCAAGCTTTGAGTGGGTATTCAATTCCAACCATCAAAACATAGGTGAAAAGAAAAGGAGTACTTGTGGCGCCTTAGAGGCTAACCAATTTATTTGAGCATAAGCTTTCGTGAGCTACAGCTCACTTCATCGATGCATCCGATGAAGTGAGCTGTAGCTCACGAAAGCTTATGCTCAAATAAATTGGTTAGTCTCTAAGGTGTCACAAGTACTCCTTTTCTTTTTGTGAATACAGACTAACACGGCTGTTACTCTAAAACATAGGTGCAGTACTGCCTAGCTATTACAGATGATTGGCTCAAATGTCTCCTCCCACCCATTTTTGGATCTCACTTGAAAGGTGACCACAGTACGTGGATTGGTGCATTTCTCAGTCTTAAGTCTTTGTTACCAACCCATTCTTCAGAGTTTTGACTTTACTAAGACAAACTGCCAGTGCAGAGAGTTCTAGGAGAATGTGAGCCAATAGGCTCAAGCACCCATGGCATAGATGACATGGGTGCTTTCCTACACCAGGCCCCATATGAGAAGGAGTATTACAATATGGACAGAATTGTTAATTATGGGATACCTGGAGGCTATAGTGTTGAAGAACATATTATAGCTATGACTGCAGAGAAGCTCCTTCATTAGCCGCAGTCAGGAAGGAGCTGGCAGTTGGAATACTAAAGGACATTCCACTGCAGAAGTAGCACAAGACAGACACACCCCAGAGCCAGAACCAACCAACCATTTTCAAACTTATTTTGGCAAGCTCTCCTCTTTCTGGGGAAACAGACCTGAGAATAGAAATCTATTACAACTTCATTTTTTGCGAAGTAGTGTATTTTGCCCAATTAAATACTACTTAAATTAAAAAAAATTAAGACAAAGCAGAATACTTTTTTAAACAGATGAAAACAAAACGCTGCAAAAATTAGTTGTATTATATTTACAGATTAAATTGGAGTTACATACTGGATTTTAAAATACAAACGGATTTAAAATCCATTATTTAGAAGCAAACACTCGTAGAGCAGAATTATTCATGGTCATATTTCTGACAATTGCACTTCCTCTTTTGTAGGTGCCCTATTCAGTTCATTAGCCATGTAAAAGACTGGAAAAGCCATGGAGACAACATACACTCAGCCTCTTAGGAAGAAGAGTGAGAAGAGACAAAAATACCTCAGATCTGTCTTGAATGACTAATATGCCCAATTCACAGAACAGCACTGAGAAGCCTAGCTCACTTTGACCAGAGAAGATTGTCAAGACTTGCAATCTCCAAGGACCACTCCTTTGCCTCCTCCTACCCCAAATATTTTAATAACCATTACACTTAAATACTTACCAGATTTTGATCTCCCATGAGTCGCAGTGGAAGCGATGGTGAGAGACTGTGGTTTCACTGGGTCTACTGGTACAGCATAACTGCCAGCACTAGGAACTTGGATGTAAGGCCCCACTGCTGCTACTCTTCCTGAAGCACTCAGAGATGATTGGGGCGATGATGTTCCATTAATACGATTTAACTAAAATAGACAAATCAAAAATTATGTAAATGTCTATTTATCTAGGTATTTCTAGTGTGTTAAGAAAAAGTATAGTTGAACAATCTAAAATTATGCACTGTAGACAAGTCACCTCAAATTTGTTAATCAAATTTGAACCGGAAAAGCAGATTTCTACTCCACAAAACAGACTTCGTCCACCTGAAACTATACAGAGTTCTCAACCACAGCTATATTTTCCACAAGAAAAATATTTTCCTTCTGTTTAAGGGCTTGCTTCACCTCCAGACATTATAAGGTTGGGGCCCTAATAGGGCACTGAAAACCAAAAGTGAATCTAACTGTAATGGCCCCCTCCATCTGGGCCTTTACCTGGTCATCCAGAGGTATATACCATCAGAAAACAAATGTACAGTTAGGGTGAACAGACAGCAAGTGTGAAAAATCGATTTGGGGTTGAAGGGGGTAATAGTTGCCTACATAAGACAAAGCCCCTAATATTGGGATTTCTGGTCACCCTACATACAGTATCCAGCATGCAGTTGACCACCGTGCTTAATTTGTAACAAAAGAGGTGCCGGGGCTCAAGCAATTTTTTTACATTTATAACTGATACAGCAAGCCCAGAAGTGACAGGGCTACGAACTGTCAAGCCTAGAAGTGCCGGGGCTCAGCCTTGCAAGCCCTGGCACAAATTAAGCACTGGTTGTCCAGGTTATTGAACTACGGGCAGATCATCAAACCACTTAAATAAAAGTCACCTTTCTGCTCCATCCTTGGAGGTGGTGATTTTCATATTTGGGAACAAATATTTTACCAATTATCCAAACCTAACAAATGCCATGATGGAAAGCCAAAAATTAAGCCCTCATTTCTGAAATATTGTTACTGTTGCAATTTTTAAACAATATCCTAGTTCCTAACATAAAAATAAAAGGAAACACACTGCAATCTAAGCTTTTCCTAATGTCAGTGGAAAGAATGACAAAATTCTGGATTTCTAAAGGTTACTATTTTCAAAAGAAGTGTTTTTGTAATTGTGGTTTTTCAGCTGGAGAAAAAAGTTACATTTTATGTTGTTAGGTTGTTGAAACCACTAAAATGTGGCCCTTTTAATAGTTTATCTTACAGGAATGTTTTCTTTTTGACGTGCCTCAACTTTTTTCTTGTATAGTCGCTCACGCAGCTCATTTATACGCTTGTCCATCATAGCCACCTCCATGTTACGTTTGTTTAAAAGTTCTTTCTGCTGCTGAAGCTTGGAGTTCTGCTCCTGGTTAAGCCTATTACGAATCTTTAAAAATGCAATTGTTATAATTAAAGTAGATAATTTGACAGCAGGTGAAATAAAGTATTTTATAAGATATCCAAAGACATGAAGTAATGTAGATTAAGTTCTTGGCTCTAAGTCTACAGTTCTACATAGCCTGTAACATTTGCATTGAAAGACAATTCTTTAGAATAAGAAGAAGAAAATATATCATAGGAAGCAATTGTACATTCATGAGCATATGATGAATCATCTAATTTATGGCAACTCCAAGCATCTAAGCATAAACATGTTTCATAAAGGAACACTGATGAGATAAAAACCCAAATCATATATAAAATGTCATAGTAAGCTCATCTTTTTAAACCTTCTTAAAGTCAGTCAATTTTTAACTACCTGGATGGTAAAAAAATATATATATATATATTTAAAGAAAATGTCAGTTTCAACAACAGAAGCTATGCTACTGATTCTGCTTCCAATTCCAAATGAAACCTCTTGATACATGAATGGGATTCTAACTGAAATGCTGGTGCATAGGCTAGACACTGATTTTCCTTTCTATGTGGGAATTAAGGTGAAACCTTCATTTGAAGGCTTCTAAAGGTTAAGGGGGTGGGTTACCTCTACAGTTTAAAATAAATCATTGCATCCTTCATAATTATTTTTCTTGTCTCCCCATTGGCTCTCTTTGGCACCTTCAATAATTCTGATAGTTTGTCCCAGTTCTCCACTTCCCATGTTGATTTTACATGCAAAGATTTTACATGAGGCAAATTTAAATCTTGATAAATATGTTGGGGGTCAAACTGACAACGAGCAACAATACAGACCGCAGCAATCTGTTAAGCATCTTTGCACTTAGAATTGCTCCAGAGATAGAGATGCACCTAGTGTAAGTGATGGGGGAAAAAAGCTACTTCTTTTTCAATTAAATAAAAATGAAAGAAAGATTAGATTAAGCTTCAAATTGTGCAACCTGGTATCATACTTTAAATGAAGTTTCCCTCCACTTCAGAGAAAAAAATTATATTATATTTTAGGTTTCAGAGTAACAGCTGTGTTAGTCTGTATTCGCAAAAAGAAAAGGAGTACTTGTGGCACCTTAGAGACTAACCAATTTATTTGAGCATAAGCTTTCGTGAGCTACAGCTCACTTCATCGGATGCATACTGTGGAAACTGCAGAAGACATTATATACACAGAGACCATGAAACAATACCTCCTCCCACCCCACTCTCCTGCTGGTAATAGCTTATCTAAAGTGATCACTCTCCTTACAATGTGTATGATAATCAAGTTGGGCCATTTCCAGCACAAATCCAGGTTTTCTCACGCTCCGCCGCGCGTGCCCCCCCCCCCACCCACACACACACAAACTCACTCTCCTGCTGGTAATAGCCCATCCAAAGTGACCACTCTCTTTACAATGTGTATGATAATCAAGGTGGGCCATTTCCAGCACAAATCCAGGTTCTCTCACCCCACCCCTTTCCAAAAACCACACACACACAAACTCACTCTCCTCCTGGTAATAGCTTATCCAAAGTGACCACGCTCCTTACAATGTGTATGATAATCAAGGTGGGCCATTTCCAGCACAAATCACGGTCTCTGTGTATATAATGTCTTCTGCAGTTTCCACAGTATGCATCCGATGAAGTGAGCTGTAGCTCACGAAAGCTTATGCTCAAATAAATTGGTTAGTCTCTAAGGTGCCACAAGTACTCCTTTCCTTTTCTTATTATATTTTAGTGATTGTTAAAGAGCATATCCCAATTACATGAAATCATCATACAAGAGAATGTCCCCATTTAAAAAAAAAAATCACGTCAATCTATACTCAAAGGTTCAGAGCCTAAGGATAAAAGAAATACATGCATGTCAAGAAAGTGAGACTTGTTGAAAAGCATTACTTGTATTTCACATTTTTAAACTAATACATGGTAGAGCTCACATCTCAACCACAAAACACGATAAGCAAATTATAAAATCGATGAAGTTCTGGCAAAATGGCATGTAGTTAAATATTTGTAATTTCATACATATAAACCAGAAACCATAGCAATGTAAACAAAATACTTTACCTTCTAAATTAGTAAGAGCTACACTATAGCTATAAAGGTATACTTAGAGAAATAAGGTAGAGAGTAATTGCAAATTTTTCTTGTTTTTGCAGTTTATATTTTACTTCTGGTGATTCTGTTAAAATATAATCAGGACGGGCTTGTTATTTAGCCCCTACACATTTTAACTATATCATATATTCACTATTATGTTTTCATACTGCATTTTACAATGGATATTTTCACTGCTTAATCATACTTTCTAGCTATGAAAGAAGCTTACACAAGGTTTGCTATACCTACTACCGCACAAAAGAGAAACGATTAAGATCTGAAATTAGTCTGAGATCATAAATTTTAGAAAAAAGGAAAACCGAAACAAGCACTAGTTTTACATGCAGAGTTCAATTTTTGCATATACATTCTCTTCACTGCTGAGTAATCCTCTTCAAATCATTTATACAGGTTATTATATTATTTACAAATTATAACAAAGTGGTGATAAAAAAGTGGTTTTGAAAATTAATGAAGTTCCCTTACCTGAAGTTTATTCAGTTAATGTGCCCTTACAAAATTAACACACACATTCTATCATACTGGTTAATGGGGTTTCCCAAAACCAAGTACAACATGAGTTGCAACACTAGGTGGGGGAAGTAAGTATTATTTTTGTTAATCTATAGATATTGTGAAAAATGTCTCAGTTAAAGGTTTACCTGTAGTTCTTGGTACAACTTTTTTAATTCTACAGCAGCAGGTCCTGTCATCTGTCCATTATAAGACTGGAATCCATTCAATTTCCCTTTCCTTAAGTCCTCCAATTGCTGAGTTAACTGATCCACTTTTAACACTGCTGCTTGTAACTCCTGCTGCTTCTCCTGGAACATGGCACTGATATGCTCAATTTCAGTAGCTATGATTTACAAAAAAAAACACACCACAACAACCAAATGAAATACCAGTACAACTGTCTTGTGTGTTTTCATGGTTCTAAACATACAGCTATTGGAAACTGTAGTCCTATATACAGATACTTTTCCATCAATTTAACATAGCATACAAATTTATGCTTATAACATGCTAACATAATTTGCAAAAAGCTGAACATATTTACTAAAATCTATTATTTAATTAATTCACTTGTGAAAGACCCTTTCTAAAAATAGAACAGATACCCAATTCAATATCCTGTTGCTATACTAATATTTGCAAGTTACGGTACAAAACATCAGTGAAATTAACAATGGAAATAGATCTGAAATATCCACATACACAGATTGCCATTCATTATCTTGCTGTAGTCCACTTGTCCTCTCATGGCACGTATTTTTTTCAGCTTTGACTCCTGGGTCTCCACCCGTTCTTTAAGTTTTTGAAGCTTTTCACTCTCAGAAATAGACTGCTGCTGACGGCGTTCTTGCTGCTTCAGATAACGTAAACGTTGTT